>NW_027362796.1:2817500-4025000 GCF_046119375.1 Phyllobates terribilis | reverse complement strand
TATTAGTACATCTTTGCGATCGCGCCCGCACACAGGCTGTGCGGGCGTGATCGCCGCCGGGTGTCAACTGATTGTCACAGCTGACACCCGGTGCTATGTGCTGGGAGAGGTCCCGCACATTAACCCCCGCAATGCTGCGATCGAAGTCGTTCGCAGCATTGCGGGGGCAAGGGGAGGTGATCAGGATAGTCACCTCTCCTGCCGGCGTCCAGCAATGTGTGCCGCGGCTTCCCGGATGTTGCCATGATGACCCGATTCACTGAGGGGTGCAGTTTTAAGAATGGTGTCACTTTTGGGTATTTTCAGTCATAAAGACCCCTCAAAGTGACTTCAAATGTGATGCGGTCCCTAATAAAATGGTTTTGTAAATTTTGTTGGAAAAATGAGAAATCGCTGGTCAATTTTAACCCTTATAGCTCCCTAATAAAAATAAATTTGGGTTCCAAAATTGTGCTGATGTAAAGTAGACATATGGGAAATGTTATTTATTAACTTTTTTTGTGTGACATATCTCTCCGATTTAAGGGGATAAAAATTCAAATTTTGAAAATTGCAAAATTTTCAAAATTTTCGCCAAATATCTGTTTTTTTCACAAATAAACACAAGTGATATCGAAGAAATTTTACCACAATCATAAAGTACAATATGTCATGAAAAAATATTCTCAGAACCAGGGGGATCCGTTGAAGCGTTCCAGAGTAATTACCTCATAAAGTGACAGTGGTCAGAATTGTAAAAATTGGCCTGGTCATTAACGTGCAAACCACTTTGGGTTGTAAAGGGGTTAAGGACTCTACCTGCATATACAGTCATGGCGGAAAGTGCTGGCACCCTTGAAATTGTTTCAGAAAATTTCACATGTTTTATTACACGCATGTTTATTTCCTTTGTGTTTATTGGAACAACACAAAAAAACTGAGAAAAAAAAGGCAAATTGGACATAATTTCACACAAAACTCCAAAAATGGGCCGGAATACATATATATATTTTTGATGGGACAACACTGAAGATGCGACACTTTGATACAATGTACAGTAGTCAGTGTACAGCTTGTTTAACTGTAAATTTGGTGTGCCTGCAAAATAACTCAACACACAGCCATTAATGTCTAAACCGCTGGCAACAAAAGTAAGTACACCCCTAAGTGTGTTCTCAGCTGATGTTATTTGTTGGTTTTTCTTTGCATCCCGAACAATTTTCTTGGCAGTTGTGGCTGAAATTTTTGTTGGTCTACCTGACTGTGGTTTGGTTTTTACAGAGCATCTGATTTTCCATTTGTTAATCACAGTTTGAACACTGCAGACTGGCATTATCAATTCCTGGGATATCTTTTTGTATCCCTTTCCTGTGTTATACTCTTTTTGCCTCCCTTTCCTGTGTTATACAGTTCAACTACCTTTTCCTGTAGATCCGTTGATAATTATTTTGCTTTCCCCATCTCAAAATCCAGAAACGTCAGTGGCTGGATCCCAGAAACTCACTCAGCTTTATGCACACACACTGATTACAAGCAAACAGGTCATAGGTGAGGATGTTACCTTTAGTAGCCATTCAAACCCATTTGTGTCAAATTCTGTGCATGTTATCAGGCCAAAATCACCAGGGTATGTGAACTTTTTGATCAGGATTATTTGGATGTTTTTGGTTGTCATTAGTGATGAGCGAGCACTAAAATGCTCGAGTACTCGTTGCTCTGGTCGAGCAAATTGAAATACTCAGGTGCTCAACCCGAGCAATGAGCCCAATATAAGTCTAGGGGAAACTTGAGCATTTTTCAGGTGGCTCCCCACGGCGGTCTGCAGAGGGCCTAAAAATTGCCCAAATCGATGGGAACTGTGCTCAAATGACATGGGAACAGCATGGGGAAGACCCCTGGAAGCATCTCTGACTCCCAGATCACTGCTGTCAACAACGTCGTCAGAGTATTACGCCACTTTTACGGCGTAAGGAACATCCTTTCCAGGGTGATGACTTGTATATAAGGCAAAATAAATAAACAAAAACAAAAATACTCCTACACACCTTGGGCTATGTTCACCGTAGCATTTTTGACACCTTTTTGCACTTTTGCATTGCTTTCAACCAAGAAAAATGCATTCACCAGGAAATGTCATTTTAACATTTTACAACCTTATCTGGCCATGTGGTGTGTGACACATCATCAGACACATGCATACAGTGCTGAAAAGACATGGGAACAGCAAGGGGAAGACCTCTGGAAACATCTCTGACTCCTAGGTCATTGCCTAAATGTGTGCCCATCATAAGTGATCCTTGGCACATGCGAAGATGCCTCCCGCCATGCACCTGTCGTTGCAGACTTGCAACAATCACCGTCCACGTCCTTGTCCCACTGCAGTGTTCAGTTGTCCCTACCCCATTCCTTGGAATGCAAGCACAAGAATGCCGGCAGCCACCCACCCACAGGCTGCAATACTATACTGCCAAATTTTTGACAGCTGCTTGCACTTGAAATGTGGCCTTTTAGGCTCGTGGAGGCGGAAGCTTTTCTTAACCTCATGCCGGCGACGGCCGGGTGTCCATACTTGGTCCCCAGCCGCCACTATATTTCCCGGTATCGCCTCCGCCTTCCACAAGCACGGGTCCCATAACATTACCCGTGCCCTCCCCAGTGCACTTACTGGGAAGCACCGCCTAACCACAAACACGTGGACAGGTGAATGTGGCCAGGGACGGTACGGAGCCAGTCCACAACTTTTTTTGCTAAGAGTTGTATTTAGCTCGGTGAAAGGACTGGCATAGAGGGAAACCGTATCTACCCTGCTTGTCATTTCTCCCAGAAAATCCTGTAATTGAGCTTGTTGCAGAAGCAATGGCAGCCCATCCAACATCAACTCGCACTTGTCAATGGTGCTTTGACACACACACATCTTTCTTTGCGCATTTAATTTCTTGAATACAGAGTTGGAAAATGGCCTGATCCGTAATGCGTTTTGAGAAATAACATGCATAAGCATGGCCGATCCGCATTAAAAAAGCAACCATAGAGTGTCCAGGAACCTTCCCCCACACTTTTCTTAGCCAGGGCTGCTTTTCGGCAGGGTTGGACGGGCCCACCAGAGAACCGGAGACTCCTCCGGCGGGCCCTGGCTTCTCCTTCAGGAGAGTTCATAGTGCCGAGGTGAGGCCATGATGATGATAGAGGCCATCATCTGCTTAGTTTTCTGTTACTTGGAATGCAATTGCAAGTATGCAGCCAGCCACCCACCCACCCACAGGCCGCAACACTAAACTGACAGATTTCTGGGCAGCTCTTTGGACTTGAAATATGGCCTTTTAAGCTTGTGGAGATGGAAGCTTTTCACAACCTCATGCAGGCGGCGGCCGGGTGTCCATACTCGGTCCCCAGCCACCAGTATTTTTCCCGGTATCGCCTTCGCCTTCCACAAGCACGGGTCCCACAACATTACCCATGCCCTACCCAGTGCACTTACTAAGAAGGACTGCCTAACCACAAACACGTGGACAGGTGAATGTGGCCAGGGACGGTACGGAGCCAGTCCACAACTTTTTTTGATAAGAGTTGTATTTAGCTCAGTGAAAGGACTGGCATAGAGGGAAACCGTATCTACCCTGCGTGTCATTTCTCCCAGGAAGTCCTCTAAAGCTGCTTGCACTTGAAATGTGGCCTGAACATTATTGCTGGTACTTTTCTGTGGGAATTTTCTTGCCTCCTACCAGCCTGGAATATTTCCAGCAAACTATGGTACAACACCATGGTATTAGCACTGCCCCCAGTACCAGTAGCGAAGCCATCCTCAATTTCCTTCTCTGGAATTTTATTTGGTAGACTGAGTGGCTGCCCAAATACATTTTTTCACAAAGGAGCTGATGATAGAGTGGCAGTAGGTTCAAGTTTCTCCAGCCTGTTAGATATTAGAGGGTGAACGGCAGCACATTGGATCAGTGGTTAGCACTGAAGTCTTGCAGCACTGGGATCCTGGGTTCAAATCCCAGCAAGGACAACATCTGCAAGAAATTTGTATGTTCTCCCCATGTTTGCATGTGTTTCCTCCTCAGTAAAAATAGAGTGCCCTGGAATCTTCCCACACACTTTTCTTAGCCAGGACTGCTTCTCGGCAGGGTTGGACAGTCCCACCAGAGAATTCTCTGGTGTGCCTTGGCTTCTACCTCAGGAGAGTTCATGATAGCGCTAACTTTGCAGCTGCTATGGGGCTCTTGAGTGGGTGAGAAAGGTTAGCCCTCAGAAACAAATCCTCTGGTGGGCACAATGTTTTTCAATCTGAAACAGCTTCTCAGTGGGAGTTGTATTTCACCACAGCCATATTCTTTAGCTCTGTGAAAGGACTGGCATAGAGGGAAACCTTATCTACCCCGGTTGTCATTTCTCCGTCACCAGGTTCCGCCCATTGTAACACACGACCATGCCTGGCTGTATGTTCAGCGGTGAGAGCCACAGATCAAGCTGCTGTGTTACAGCTTTCAACAACTCTGCAGCGCTGGGCGGTTTGTCAATTAAGCATTAACCATGTCATCTTCAGCACAGCCTGTTGCTGTTTGGCCAAGGCAGTGCTGCAGTGCTGTCAGCTTGTGACTGATGTGGTCATTTCGGAGATGGAGGAGGAGGTGCATGAGCTGAACAATGTGATTACATTGAGGCTAAATTGGTGATGCTGTTTTTTATACTAAAGAAAGATCCTATTGTTATGTTTTTTTATGTTATTTTTTATGACAAATGCATTCACCGGGAAATGTCATTTTAACATTTTACAACCTCATCTGGCAATGTGGTGTCATCAGACACATCCTGTTTTATTTATGATGGAGGGACTCTGAAAGTCATAAAGCCTATTTTTATAGGGACATCAGACGGCCCTTACTATTCTTAAAAGGCCAGCAGTCGGCTCTAGCTATTGTTAGAGAGCCATCAGAGGGCTATGCTTTGTTGTTCCCATTATTAACAAGTGGGTCTCCTATACTGTTATTGCGCATCCAGTGACTGCAAGGGTTGTCAAAAATTTGGACGCAACCTAATACCCCTTTGAAGAGGCATAGAGGAGGGTCTCAGTAAAAAAAATGTTCCCATTATAAAGGAGCGGGTCTTCTATAGTGGTAATGCCCATGCTGTGACTGCAAGGGTGGCCAAAATTTTTGAAAAAAAACACTAACAATTTAAAGACACACAGAGCATGGCCACAGTAACAAGGTACGACATGCTCCCATTTGAAAGAACAGGGTCTGCTATACAGTTATAGGGTATGCAGTGAGTCCAACAGCTGACCAATTTTAGGAAAAAACCCACTAAGAATTTAAAGACACATAGAGCAGGGCCACAGTAACGACAAATTCCCATTAGAAATGATAGGGTCGGCTATACTGTTATAGGGTATGCACTGAGTCCAACGGCTGACAGATTTTAGGAAAAACCCCACTAAGAATTTAAGGACACACAGAGCAGGGCCACAGTAACAAGGTACGACATGTTCCCATTAGAAAGTAGAGGGTCTGCTATACAGTTATAGGGTATGCAGTGAATCCAGCGGCTGACAAATTTTAATGAAAAACCCCAATAAGAATTTAAAGACACACAGAGCAGGGCCACAGTAACAAGGTACGACATGCTCCCATTAGAAAGGACAGGGTCTGCTATACCGTTATAGGGTATGCAGTGAGTCCAACAGCTGACCAAGTTTAGGAAAAAATCCACTAAGAATTTAAAGACACATAGACCAGGCCACAGTAATGACAAATTCCCATTAGAAAGGAGAGAGTCTCCCATAGTGTTGGACTATGCAGTGACTGCAAGGGCTGCCAAAAATTTGGAGGCACTTCAATGGCCCTTGGAAGAGACGTGGAGGAGCGCATCATAAAAATTTTTTACCATTAGAAAGGAGCGGGCCTCCTATACTTGTAATGCCATGCACTAAGTGTATGGGCTGACAAACATTTACTCCTGGGGGGTATACATGAACATACTGTATAAAATTTTTTTTTTACGGGCATCATAAAAATGTAGCGCCCCGAGGGCTCGGCCGCTACAGGGGTATTGCACCTGTGCCAGAGGTGTGATATTCCACTCCCGGGTAAGGATGGAGTATGGACCAGGGTTCAGTTAGCTGCATACAGCACACTCACCCCATTTCCGAGGGACAGCTCAACGGTGCTCCCATTAGACAGAAATGCAGGCACAACAGACCGTGTCCCTGGCTGGAGTGGGGAGGGGGTAGGAATACCCAGTGATGTAGGAGCAGATAGGGGTTGGTTCCTGAGCGTAGATAGGAGCCCATTGTTTGCTTGTCACCTGGGCTCATGTTCTAGAGGGAGGTATAAAAGGTGGGCACCATCTTAGAACAGTGTTCAGTCAGAGAGAAGAAGTGACAGAGTGGAGGCCTCTGCAAGTGGCTCTGCTCCGTAGGCGGGCCTAGCCTCTGAGGCCCAGCCAGCACAGAGAGAAGAGAAGAAGAGAAGTTCAGTGAGTGGAGTAAGAGAAGGAGTTCAGCCAGAGAGGGCTGACAGGGAGCTGTGGCTCAGTCTGGGCCCAGCTCCACGAGGCAGGCCTAGGGTGAAGGCCAGGAACAGAAAGGAACAAGAACAGAAAGGAACAAGAACAGAAAGGAACAGAAGAGAAAGAGAAAGAGAGAAACAGAAGGGCTCAGGAACAAGACGGCAGAAGGGACCCTAAGAACCCACGAGAATACAGGGTGAAGGGTCAGGCAGATTAAGGATACCGGATCCCAAGTTGGCGGAGGAGAAACAGCCCTCAGCCAAAGACCGGAGGTCGTGATCATTTATTGGTGCAACACCTCATCAAACCTGCTAGGAAGGCACCATATAGGACAGCGGGGAACGGGAACCACGTTTACCCGCACAAGTCCGCGGCAGCTGGACAAAAGTGGGTCACTGGTGAGGCAGGCCAGAGAAAGGATTGAAGGGGTCCTGTGCCATGCTCCTGAACTGCCTGGGGTTGACCGAGCCCCTCACCTGGTGCACGCAGCACGGCTCGGGCGGTCATTGCTGACAGAAGTGACCCGGAGTACATGAACTGTGAGTAAAAGACATTGGACTGCAGTACGTTGTCTGTGTACTCTTTCGCTCCTCCAGCACTAACGGCACTGGGACTCTCTGCACCATCACCCCCACCATCCACTACACTGCCCTGGGGCTGCACTCTTCCCGTGGGGAGTCACACTACCTCAGCTGCATACATCATCAGCCCCAGCGGTCTGCCTTGCAGCGGCGGTTCATAATAATCGCAATCCACGGACTACCACTGGTCTGACCACCCTGAGCCACGGAACCGGGTCGCCACTACTACCCCCACCGTCTCCCTATTGCCCGGCTCCGAGTGCCCCACGGCCCAGGGGCGGGTCAAACACCCTTTAAAAAAATTATGTGGGTGTTGCATCATGGACCACGGTCACCCTGGTGATATGGTGGTGGAGGATGAGGAGAAGGAGGAGGACAAGAGCAAATAGCCAAAATCAGGAAGCGTATACCCATGTGTGGGTGTGAAAAGGTGCATGGGAATACACCTCCCAAGAAAAGACACTGGATTTGAGTTTATGTTACGCTGCTATCATTCGGTGGTGTTGAGAAGTCTGGCCCAATCCAGCCCTTGTTCATTTTTATAAGAGTCAGCCTGTCAGCATTTTCAGTTGACAGGAGGATGCGCTTATCAGTTATAATTCCACCAGCGGCACTAAAAACCCGATCTGATAAAACGCTGGCGGCAGGGCAGGCCAGGACCTCCAAGGCATAGAGAGCCAGTTCATTCCACATATCTAGCTTGGATACCCAATATTTATAAGGCACAGAGGAATCACGGAGGACGTTGGTACGGTACGGCAAGGTACTCCCTCAGCATCTTCCCAAACTTTGCTCTCCTTGTGAGAGTACCCTGCGCCTCAGGGCCTGTGCGATGGGAGGGTCTGAGAAAACTCTCCCAGAACTTTGACAGTGTTCCCCTGCCTCTGCTGGATTGAAGTTGAGTCTCTCTCGCCTGTACTCCTTGGTTGTCGAACGAAGTGTGCCCTCTGCCTCCAGCGTTTTCAGATGGGAATTTTTTTAATAGTTCCGCAACAAGGGCCTTCTGGTACTGCCTCATTTTTGTACACCTGTCCGCCTCAGGAATAAGAGATATAAAGTTCTCCTTGTAGAGTGGGTCTAGAAGTGTCACCAACCAGTAATGACCTAAAATTTTGAGAATGCGAGGGTCATGGGAAAGGCAGCATAACATAAACTCAGCCATGCGTGCCAGACTACTAACAGGCAAGACTTCCGTGTCCTCACCAAGAGGATGACTGACCATGCTCTCCTCCTCCTCTCTGTCCTCTGGCCATCCACGCTGAACAGACGGTATGACAGCTGTGCAGATAGCACCGTCTATAGTGCATGAAACTAGTTCCTGTCCTTCCTCCTCCTCCTCTTCCTCATTGTCACCCAATCCACGTTGGGATGAGATGAGGCTTGGCTGTGTGTAATCACCCTGTATGGTTAATTGCTCCATCTTATCGTGCTCCGCCTGCAATGCATCATCTTTGATTGTGAGCAGAGAGCGTTTCAGAAGACAGAGAAGCGGGATGGTGAGGCTAATTATGGCGTCATCGCCGCTCACCATCTTGATGGAGTCCTCAAAGTTTTGGAGGATGGTACATATGTCTGACATCCACGTCCACTACTGAGGTCTTATGTGTGGAGTCTGAACTGAATACCGACAGCCTTTTTGATGCTGGCACTCAACAACTGCCCTCTTCTGCTCACAAATCCTTCCCAACATCTGCAATATAGAGTTCCAACGTGTGGGAACATCACACACCAGTCTGTGAGCCAGAAGCTGCAAACGCTGCTGAAACACTGCAAGGGCGGCGGAAGCTGTAGCTGACTTTCTAAAATGGGCACACAGGCGGCATACTTTAACAAGCAGATCCGGCAGCTCCGGGTAGGATTTGAGTAACCGCTGAACAACGAGGTTAAGCACATGGGCCAGGCATGGTACGTGTGTGAGCTCGCCTCGCCTCAGAGCCGCCACCAGGTTCCGGCCATTGTCACACACGACCATGCCTGGCTGTAGGTTCAGCGGTTTGAGCCACAGATCTGCCTGCTCTTTCAGAGCTGTCCATAACTCTTCAGCATTGTGTGTTTTTTCACCTAAGCATATTAGCTTCAGCACAGCCTGTTGCCGCTTGGCCGAGGCAGTGCTGCAGTGCTTCCAGCTTGTGACTGATGTGGTCATTTCGGAGATGGAGGCTGAGGAGGAGGAGGAGGCTGAGGAGCATGAGGTTCAGGAGCTGTAGACCGTGGGGGCAACCCTGATTGACCTAGGGCCTGCAATCCTTGGCGTCGGGAGGACGTGTTCCGTCCCAAGGTCCGACTGGGTCCCGGCTTCCACTATGTTAACCCAGTGTGCCATCAGCGAGATGTACCGTCCCTGCCCACAAGCACTTGTCCACGTGTCCGTGGTTAGGTGGACTTTACCGGTAACTGCGTTGTTGAGGGCACGGCTAATGTTTTGGGACACGTGCTTGTGTAATGTGGGGACGGCACACTGGGAGAAATAGTGGCGGCTGGGGACAGAGTACCGAGGGACGGCCGCCGCCATCAGGTTGCGGAATGCTTCTGTCTCCACAAGCCTAAAAGGCAACATTTCGAGCCAAGCAGTCGTGAATTGTGAGAATTTAGTAGTGTGGCCTGTGGGACGTTGGCTGCATATTTGCGCTTGCATTCCAAGGACTGGAGTATGAATAACTGAACGCTGCGCTGGGACAAGGACATGGACGTGCTTCCTGATGCTGCTACTTGAGAGTGTGCAATGACAGGTGCAGGGCAGGAGGCATCTTTGCATGCACTATGGACAGGGGATTGACTTGCATGCACAACAGCAGAAGAAGCAATGGTGCCACCTGTAGACACTGTTCCTGGACCCTGGTGTTCGGCCCACAAAGTCGAGTGCTTTGCTGCCATGTGCCTGATCATGCTGGTGGTGGTCAGGCTGGTCGTTTTGCCACTCCTGCTGATGCTGGTCTGGCTCGTGATGCAAATGGCCTTTTTGGAGTTATCGGCAGAGTCTTTAAAAAACAACCAGACTTGGGAAGACCTAACAGTTGTAGTGGCAACTTCCTTCGTGTTAGTGTTACGGGAAACGGTAGCCTGCCTTCTGTCTGCGGCCACCACACTGCTTCTTCCTGCCTGTTGGGGTGCTCTGCCTCCCTCCCCCTGTGTGCTGCTGTCCTTGCTCTGCATGTCCTCCTGTCAGGTTGGGTCAGTTACTATATCATCCACCACCTCGTCTCCCACTTCTGCACCCTGGTACTATTCCTGACTTTCTGCCAATTGTGTCTCATCATCGTCCACCTCTTGTGACAGTTTCCCACCGTCGCCTTCGTGTGACCGTTGCTGCTCAAAAATTTGGGCATCGCTACACGTGATCTCCTCTTGCCCCGCTTCAAGTGGACTGGGCGAGAGGCCCGAATCTATAAATGGAAAAGTGAACAGCTCTTCAGATTGTCCAAGTGTGGGATCAGTTGTCTCTGGGTACTCGGCATGGTGGGAGGAAGGAGGATCAGGGAGAGGAATATGAGGTCCAGACTCATGGCTACTGAGACTTGACCGTGTGGAAGACAGGGTGGTGGTGGTGGTGGCTAAGTGACTGGAAGCATTATCCGCTATCCAACCAACAACCTTTTGACACTGATCTGGGTTCAATAGTGGTGTGCTGCGGTCCCCTAGAAATTGGGACAGGAAGGTCAGGCGAGAAGATGTGGGTGTTTGTTGTGGTACAATTTCGGCTTGCCCACGGTCTTGTCCTCGGCCTCTGCCTGCACCATTACCATCACGTCCAGTTCCCCGTCCCTTGCCACGTGCCTTGCCCATTTTAAATGGAGGATAGTATATTCCACGCTCACTACAAATGACTGAGTTTGAAGCGAAGTTATATGTGATCGGTGTGATGGAGAAAACAGATTTTTAAATACCTGGCCTGTAGGTAAGTAGTGTGAACAGCAAACTGCTGTGAATTGCTTCACTGACACACTGAAAAAATGGAGGCCAGAAATGGCAGTATTTTCTGACAACGTATATGTGATCCGTGTGACGGAGAAAACACAGTTTTAAATAGCTGGATTTCTAGCGCTCTAATATGGAAAGGACCTGGCTGTATTCTGCAGTGCCAACAAGCAAATGGCGCAGAAAAACGGTGTTCTCTGGATTGCTTTATAAGCAAATAATGAGGATTAAGATCCAAAGAAAAGTATTCCTGGCCCCTGAGACCTGGGCCTTTGTATAGAAATATCTAACAGCAGCAGAAGGCAGAATTGGAATGGAGCCTCTTGTGCTATATGCACTGCAGTCTGCTATATACACTGCCTGCCTGCCTATATACACTGCCTGCCTGATATCTCTGCAGATGGATTAGTCCTCAGAAGGACTGTTTGTTGAGATGGATATGTGTAATGTGCGGTTTTTCTCACTACACTACCTAATACACGATCAAATCTCTCCCTAAAGCAGCATCAGCTCTCCCTACACTGTCTGATCCGGAGTGACTGTGATGAGCATGGCGGCGCCAGGTCAGATATAGACCTGATGACGCTGTGCGGCCAGCCAATCACTGTAATGCCCACAACCAACATGGCTATGGCATTACAGTGCATGGCAGGCAATCCCTGCATGTTCATTGGCTCTGTAAAGAGCGCCAAACATGCAGGGAGTGGACCCGACTTCCCGCCCGACCAACCTGGAAATACTCAGTGAGCGCAGAGCATCTCGAGCAGTGAGATACTCGGGCGAGCACCGAGCAGTAGCGAGCATGCTCGCTCATCACTAGTTGTCATTAAGATTTAAAAAGAGAAAACACAGAAATGTGACAGTAAATGGCTTCACCCAACCAATAACCATGAGTGGAGAAAAAGTGTTTTTGTTATCATTCATTTTCTCTGAAACAAGGCCAAGAAAGCAAAAATTCTGCCGGGGTATGTAAACTTTTGAGCAGAACTGTATATGCGCCAGCCCCAGTGTCTCCTATTCTATATACTCCAGCCCCAGTGTCTCCTATTCTATATACTCCAGCTTCTTCTGTGATGTATATGCTCTAGCCCCAATGTATCCCGTGATGAATATACGCCAGCCCCAGTGTAGGGAATCAGGATTAAGTGAGAATAAACTTTATTTTTTTAAATGATCGGGCAGTGGAGCCATCCTACTATATATCTGGAGTAGTGGGTCCATCATACTACATATGGAGTAGTGGGGCCATTATACTATATGTATGTGGGGCAGTGGGACCATCATAGTATATACAGGTGCATCTCACTAAATTAGAATATCTTCAAAAAGTTAATTTATTCCAGTTCTTCAATACTGTTTCAGTATGCTCCACAATCATGAGGAAGACTGCTGACTTGACAGATGTCCAGAAGGCAGTCATTGACACACTCCACAAGGTCCTAGAGTTCCAATTTTCATTTGGAAATCAAGGTCCCAGAGTCTGGAGGAAGAGTGGAGAGTCCACAATCCAAGCTGCTTGAGGTCTAGTGTGAAGGCTCCACAATCAGTGATGGTTTGGGGGGCCATGTCATCTGCTGGTGTAGGACCACTGTGTTTTATCAAGACCAAAGTCAGCACAGCCGTCTACCAGGACATTTTACAGCACTTCATGCTTCCCTCTGCCGACAAGCTTTTTGGAGATGGAAATGTCATTCTCCAGCAGGACTTGGCCCCTGTCCACACGGCCAAAAGTACCAATACCTGGTTTACACACAACAGTATCACTGTGCTTGATTGGCAGCAAACTCGCCTGACCTTAACCCCATAGAGAATCTATTATAGAGAATCTATGGGGTATTGTCAAGAGAAAGATGAGAGACACCAGACCCAACAATGCAGATGAGCTGAAAGACAGCTTTTTGTATTGAAGAACTGAAATAAATTAACTTTTTGATGCTATTCTAATTTATTGAGATGCACCTGTATATGGAGCAGTGGGACCATCATGCTATATATATGGAGGAGTGGGGGCATCATACTAAATATAGAGCAGTGTGTGTGTGTCACCCCAGGCCTGGATGCCACAAACAATAATCTGTTTCTGAAAGCAGGAGGGAGGTCCCCTGGTTAGGGACAATTAGCATACAGCACCTCCTGTCCCAGGCCAGCAGGGGGAGCTGGCTGCCCCTATAAAAGCTGGAACTGGGGGCAGGGTTAGAGAGAACTGGAAGACCTAGCTCAGGAGTGAGACTAGTCCCAGAGAAGGAGGGACAGTTCAGCTGTAGCTGAGGAGTCCGTGAGGCAGAGGAGAAACTGCAAGCCAGGGACAGAAGCGACGAGAGCTGGTCCTGGCAGAGAACCAATCTACCGGACATTGGGGTCCGAGGCTGTCAGGGTTACAAGCCCAGCAGCAGAGAACCAACCTGCGAGGGAATTCAGGTCCCTTGGCCTAAGAAGCCTGGAGGCTCCGCCACACAGAGGGACCAGTACATCGAGGAGCAAGCAACAGGTACCCAAGGCCTGAGTCGCAAGCCATACAGGAGAGAAGTACACGGCCAGCTCAGGGACGTGGGCTATTACACCACGAAAAGGGGGATAGTCAGAAAGAGCATAGAGAGAACGGTAGGGCTACACACTCACCCTGACCAGTGGGGCTCGCCCGAATGCTCTCAAACACCCAGGCCCATTCCTAACCAGTACTGTTGGGTCATTAATAATATCTACAATAAAGATCCTGAACTGTTTGAAGCGGACTCTGAACTCTTACTATTGCGGCCTGCACTATCACCCCCAACATCCACCTACACTGCCCTGAGGATACACTGTTCCCGTGGGGAGTTATCCTACCCCTGTGCTGCACACCAACACCAGCCTCAGCGGTCTGCCTTGCAGCGGCGGTTATCTCCAACCGCAATCCACGGGTGGCGTAGTCGGACATTCAAAACACTGATAAATAGACTGCCACCATTTGGTCTGACCACCCTGAGCCACGGGATCGGGTTGCCACTACTACCCCCATCAGCACCGTACACTAGAAGGCCGGGTTCCGGGTACCCCACGGCCCAGGGGGCGAGTCAGCTTTGGCGTAGTCGGCAGAATTGTGACCAACCCACCACAAACGGGTATTGCGTGCCTGGAAAAGACTCTATACATATCTGAGTGAAGTTTCCCGCCATTCGGGGCCATTTCCCGCCAATCGGAGCCGTTTCCCGCCATCGGGCGCCATCTTCGGGATGCCGCGCCGGAAGAAGAGGGGCGTGGACGTCCAAAAACGCGCGAGACTTGAAGCCCCGCCCTACGCTGAGACGCTGCGCAAGGTCCTGGAAGGAGATCCAGCGGATGCCGACGTCATCACCGAGACGCAAGGTCCTCGCCCAGAGCATCGTGAGCGGAGCCGCGACCTACAGAAGAGGATCGCCAGAAGGTAGGCCACGGTTAACTAGGGGGGAGGAAGATGTTGGACGCGGAGGGACCCTCTACCACCAGCGTAACCGCTGCAGCTGTGATGCCGTTTTCCATGCCCTATATCCATAGGCGGATTATAATGAGGGCAATCCGGGCGACCGCCCAGGGCCCGAGCCTGCAGGGGGCCCGCGGCTCCAGGCGGGGTGTCTAATGCCGGATTACCCTCATTATATGTGCGGGTAGCAGTGGCGGGAGGGGGGGGCCCGGACCGCTCCCCCAACAGCGGCCGCCGCTACTTCTTCATCGGCCAGGCCAGCACTGCAGCAGTTAACTTCCCTGTGCTGGCCCGGCCGCGTCTCTGCTAGGAGACATGGCCCTGTGCGCGGCTGTGTCTCCTAGCTGTGACGTCATGCAGTGCGCCCCGGCCTGCAGTGCTGCACCGGAAAAGAGAGAGAGCAGGCAGGAGGAATTGAGCCGGGGGATTATGAGTGTGTGTGTGTGTGGGCAGATGTGTGTGTGGGCAGGTGTGTGTGTGTTTGTGGGCAGGTGTCTGTGGGGGCAGGTGTCTGTGTGGGCAGGTGTGTGTGTGTGTGTATATGTGAGTGTGTATATGTGTGTGTGTGTGTGTGGGCAGGTGTGTGTGTGTTTGTGGGCAGGTGTCTGTGGGGGCAGGTGTCTGTGTGGGCAGGTGTGTGTGTGTGTATATGTGTGTGCTTGTATATGTATATGTGTGTGTGTGTGTGTGTGAGCAGGTGTCTGTGTGGGCAGGTATCTGTGTGGGCAGATGTGTGTGTGGGCAGGTGTGTGTGTGTGGGCAGGTGTGTTTGTGGGCAAATGTGTGTATATGAGTGTGTGTGTGTGTTTGTGGGCAGGTGTCTGTGTGGGCAGGTGTGTGTGTGGGCAGGTGTGTGTGTCTGTGTGTGGGGGCAGGTGTGTGTGTGTGTGTGGGCAGGTGTGTGTGTGTGTGGGCAGGTGTGTGTGTGTGGGCAGGTGTGTGTGTGTGTGTGGGCAGGGGTGTATGTGTGTGTGTGTGGGCAGGTGTGTGTGTGTGTGGGCAGGTGTGTGTGTGTGGGCAGGTGTGTTTGTGTGTGGGCAGGTGTGTGTGTGTGTGGGCAGGTGTGTGTGTGTGTGTGGGCAGGTGTGTATGTGTGTGGGCAGGTGTGTGTGTGTGTGTCTGTGTGGGCAGGTGTGTGTGTGTGTATATGTGTGTGTGTGTGTGTGTATGTGGGCAGGTTAGAAAGTCTTGCCCTGTTGAACACTACACCTGACTTGAGGCCACCACCTCTTGGTTGTCCAATGTTCTTGCTTCTCTAGGGCTCTTCTCAGATATTCATTATACCAGCTCCCCAGAATACCAAAGTTAGGGTGGGTGACCGCGAGGCCTGGTGGTGGTCATAACTGCGGCCACCCAGGGGCAATACTCCATAACAACAATCCCCTGAGGTGGTGTAGGATGTAAGGACCTATTCACACTACATTCAGCGCTGCATTCAGGTCTTTACACAAGGCTTACAACTGAATCCCTGAAATTCAGGATTGTGCTGTCTGAAATGAGACATCTGAAAGCAGAGAAAATGGAGCCTAAAGATTCAGACTTTAGCCTCGGTTTGCCTTTGTTCAAATCAATGGCTATGTCAAGGCACATCTGAATGCCATTTTTCAGGGATTTAGATAGAAGTCTGGAAAGAGGAGATGAATGCATTGCAAAATTCAGTGTGAATAGGCCCTTATATCTGGAGTCTTGATATTGATGCCACAAGCTTTTTACTTGTTTTTAACTTAAAAAAAAAATACACACACACAAATTATACACACACACACACACACTATACATACACACACACTATACATACACACACATTATACACACACACGCACACTATACATACACACACACTATACATACACACACACTATACATACACACACATTATACACACACACACACTATACATACACACACACAAATGTGTGTGTGGGCAGGTGTGTGTGTGTGGGCAGGTGTGTGTGTGTGTGTGGGCAGGTGTGTGTGTGATGTCTGTCTATTTGTGTGTGTGTGTGTGTGTGGGCAGATGTGTGTGTGTGTGGGCAGGTGTGTGTGTGATGTCTGTTTGTATGTATTTTTGTCTTTCAAATGTGTTTATGCGTGTCTGTATATGTTTGTGTGTGTGTATGACTGCATGCGGCCTCCTGCTGAGTATAGTTGGCGCCGTGCAGCCTGCTGATGTCTCTGGGGGGGCTCCGTGCGGCCTCCTGCTGTGTATAGATGGCTACGTGCGGCTCCCCGCTGTGTACAGATGGCTACGTGCGCCCCCCGCTGTGTATAGATGGCTACGTGCGGCCCCCCGCTGAGTATAGATGTCGCCGTGCGGCCTCCTGCTGTGTATAGATGGCTACGTGCGGTCTCCCGCTGAGTATAGATGGCTCTGTGCGGCCTCCTGCTCTCTCTGGGGGGAGCGCCGTGCGGCATCTATACTCAGCAGGAGGCCGCACGTAGCCATCTATACACGTATACTCAGCAGGAGGCCGCACGTAGCCATCTATACGGTGCCATCTATACACAGCGGGAGGCCGCACGGTGCCATCTATACACAGCGGGAGGCCGCACGGCGCCATCAATACACAGCGGGAGGCCGCACGGCGCCATCTATACACAGCGGCAGTCTCAGTGCTTTGCAAGAGCAGTCAATAAATTCTGCTTGACTAATTCTGAGCACCATAAAGTCTGGTTCGCTTCTAACCTGCTGTCTTCATTTTCAGCTTGCTGAATTCTAACTCATTTACTGTCATTCGAGACGATGCCTTTGCTGGTCTCTTTCACCTTGAATACCTGTAAGTGCTCCACTTAATGTCATATTTTTGATTCTGTTCTTCTTCATCTTTTGGCATGTGCAATTGTATGAGCAAGTATTCATATGAATTTATGACCTACTTAAACCTTTGAGGACCTTAAATTTTATTCAATCAAATTTTTTTCCAGTTTAAAACTATGGGACATATATGTGCCTTGGTCCTCAAAGGGTTTTTAAAGGGGCTGCAAACATAAATGCGAAAAAAATAATTCAATTAGTGCTTTTTGTGTTCATTTAATTTTTATTTGAAGTCCATTTTTTTTATATACCTTGAAATGAAGCCCTACCCCATGGAATGAAGCCCTACCTACATGACATCTGAGAGCTACATGGATCCCGCTTGTGAGGTGCCTGTCCGTCACTACTATTCAGTTTTAGGGTCCACTCACTAAGCCATATATTCTCTCATGCAAGAGAATAGGGCCAATTATGCTAATGACACTGGGCTCAAACTCTGTCAGAGCTTCAACTGAGTGTGATCCGATTCTCTCGCAGCACAGATATGGAGAAGATGGTGAACTTAATTTCTCCATCTTCTCCATAGTCTCTGTGAGTGTTCATCGGACTGCACTTGGATGACATCCGAGTGCAGTCCAATGTTTTACGTGCACCCATAGACTTGTATGGGTGCACATGGTCCGAATATCGAATGAGATTATTTTCTCATGCCAATAATCGCACTGTCCCATAGTATAACATAGGGCCGAGTCCTATCCGATAAAACATCACATAGCATTCGGCCGTGTTATACGACAGTGTGAGCGAGCCCTTAGAGTCAAGGAATATTTACATGTAGATGATGATATTACTCTCCAAGTGTATATTTTTTTAGGCGAGTTCATAGTAAATGCTTTGCATTTTTGACATGTGATCAACTAAAGAACAAGAAAGATTTAGGACCTCCCCTATAGAGAAACGGAAAATAGTTTGGAGGACTTGCATGTCCTTTTTTATTTATTATGAGAAAATCATAAAAGATCCCGTTTTTTAACCATGCTGTGACTTTCTGCTGAGGGAGAGGGAGAGAGCTGCCCTATTCAGAGTCTGTAATAAGACCTGCTGACAAAAGTGTTGAAGATACAGTCTAATGTGAATTAACAATGAAAAAAAGTTAATTTAACAAATGGCTTGTATTTTTTTTAATACAAACTTTTTTGTCTTTACAGCTCCTTTAAAGGGAATCTGTCATCAGGTTTTTGCCACCTAATCTGAGAGCAGCATAATGTAGGGTTAGAGGCACTGATTCCAGTAATGTGTCACTTACTGGGCTGCTTAGTGTTGTTTTGATAAAATCATTGATTTGTCAGAAGGTAATTATCACTAGATGACTAGTAAGTTCTGTAGGACCCCACCCCCATCACCGATCAGTAGATTTCTGTGTACACTGAGCATGGGCAGAAAGCTGCCAATCAGTGGTGTGGGTGGGGCTATACAGAGCGCAGCATTCAGAGAGCTGCTAGATCTGCAGCAGATAAAACGGTGATTTTCTCAAAATGACAACAAGCAGCTGAAAAAGTGACACATCGCTGGAATCAGGGTATCTGCCCCAATATTGTGCTGCTCTCAGATGAGGCAGCACAATTAATATTATGCCAAATTAATTTCCCGTGAACTATCACATGATCTATCACAGGGGATCATGTGACATGTCACGTGATAAATCAGGTGTGTGGAGGGGGCCCGCGCCTTCTAAACTGCCCGGGGCCCTTGCTACTCTTAATCCCCCCTGCCTATATCCCCGGAGCGGCCTGGCTGCCCCAGTATGCCGGCGAGTCGCATACCTTGGGCGACTTTAAAGAAAAGCTGTATAGACTGTTCAAAGTTTATCCCCTGACAGAAGAACAGAAAGTAAGCATACTGATAGGGCAGTTAACTGGTGCGGCCCAGCGGGAGGTAAAGTCTTGGACAGCTGAGGAGAAAAGGACTGTAAAGGGGGTTCTGACCCATCTACGGGACACCTTTGATACCCGTACCTCAGCTGAAATCAAAATGCGGTTCTATGGATGTAAGCAGCGAGCTCAAGATAGCATCCGAGATTATGCCCTAAATTTACAGGAAGCCTTGGGGGCAATTAAGCAAGCTGACCCTGGCAGCGTGCAGGATACAGATAAACTATTGACTGACCAGTTCATAGAAGGTCTGCTGTCCAGCGCCCACAGAACCCAGCTGCGCCTCATGGCCCTACAGAACCCCGATTTGACTTTTGCACAGTCCAAAGATAGGGCCATCCAGGTGCTCCGAGAACCTGCACCGGGTGGCGCTGTAGCTTCCCGGCGCCCTGCCATCCCTTACCACCAGGGGGCGGCGCCCTATCCCGCAGACCTTGTGGGGGCCGATGCGCAGGCCCTAAATCCATCCCCGCCTGCAAACCTGCACCATCAGGTCCAAGAACTAACAAAGAGTGTTGCTGCATTGACCAGGACCGTACAGTCATTACAGATGGACCCGTCAGGACCAATCAAGCTGGCTTCCAGTCCGGATGATGTCCCGTGGCTTCGACGGAGGAGGATCCCGTCGTTCAGACGGACGCCCGCCGATCATTACACTGAGGATGGACAGCCGATTTGCCGCCGTTGCAGCCAGCCGGGACACGTAGCCAGGTACTGTACTTTAAATGGGTCCGACCTGAGGCAAAGGGCCAACCCCCAGGCATAAGGTCATCAGGCCCATCTAATTGGCGTGATAAGTACGTAGGGGGACGCCCGGTTTTACCCGTAGTGCTGGACGGTATCCCCATGAGTGCACTGCTGGACACCGGGTCCCAAGTGACTACCATCCCCTATGTACTTTTCAAGCAGTACTGGAGTGACACTGATATAACTCGTTATCCAGACGATGACTTGAGCATCATCGCCAGCAATGGTCAACCCGTGCCGCAGGTGGGGTTCAGAGAGATGACCATTAAGATTGGTAAAGTTGAACTGCCGGCACAGGGAGTGATCATTGTGGACATTGACCGTCGAGAAAGTCACCCTAAAATAACCTTGGGTACTAATGTGATTGAAAATTGTCTTTCAGAAGCAATTGTAATTTTGCAGCAGGTGGCGATGAATGCGAGCTCCAGCCAACAGAGGGTCCTCCAGAAGGAGATAAGAGCCCTGATGAGATGGCAACAGGTAGAACTGTCTGGTGGTGAGATCGGTAGCGTGAGGATGAGCGACCCGTTCCCCATTGCCATGCCCCCCAAAAGTGAAATGATCTGGTGTCGGACTGCAATCGGGTTAAGAGGGAGAGACTACCAAGCCATGGTAGAACCCGTGTACTCAGACAGCAGGCCCACCATTTTGACAGCCCGTGGGGTGGTCGATGTCCGCCATGGAAGGGTGCCCGTCCGGATCTTAAACATTGGGGAAAGGGAAGTACACTTGCCCCGGTACGCTACACTAGCCAAATTGTATACTGTTGAACACAATGCTGTCAGGGCCATGGAACCCTTGCCTCCAACTCCCCAGGCGGAGGGTAATGGTTCCCAGAAACCCAAGGAGGACTGGTGCCAGAAACTTCACGTGGGTGCTGACTCCACTCCCTTGCACCAAAAACAAGGAGTCTACCGGGTGGTTCAAGAGTACGAGAGAATCTTTAGTAAGCACCCGCTAGACTTCGGCAGAGTGAAAGGGGTAGAACACCACATCCCCACGGGGAGCCACCCACCAATAAAAGAAAGATACAGAACTGTACCACCCCGCACACTATCAGAACGCAAAGGGCATGCTGAGAGAAATGAAGGAAGCCGGGGTCATTAGAGACAGTTGTAGCCCCTGGGCAGCAACCTTGGTTCTGGTAAAAAAGAAAGACTGTACTATGAGAATGTGCGTGGACTATAGAGAAGTCAATCGTATCACCCATAAAGACGCATACCCGTTGCCTAGAATAGAGTAGTCTTTGGTCGCACTAAAATCAGCTCATTTCTTCTCTACTTTGGACCTTACTAGTGGGTACTAGCAGGTTCCTGTGGCAGAGGCTGATAAGGAGAAGACCGCCTTCACCACCCCGATGGGATTAAGTGAATTCAACAATATGCCGTTCGGGCTCTGCAATGCACCCGGGACCTTCCAGAGGCTGATGGAATGCTGTCTAGGGCACCGAAACTTTGAGACCGTCCTACTTTACCTGGATGACGTGATTGTCTATTCGAAGACTTACGAGGACCATCTAAAGCACCTGGCCGAGGTGTTCGAGGCCCTGGCAGGCTTTGGCATGAAAGTGAAACCCTCCAAGTGCCATCTGTTAAAGCCGAAGGTACAGTACCTGGGACACGTGGTGAGTGCAGAAGGAGTAGCCCCCGACCCTGACAAAATCACGGCAATAAAGAACTGGCCAAGCCCCTCTAACATAAAAGAAGTGAAGCAGTTCCTCGGGTTGGTAGGCTACTACCGAAGGTTCATCCCCAGGTTCACCAAGATGGCAGCCCCTATGCAGGACCTCCTTATAGGACAATCTAAGACCAGAAGCCAAAAGCCACCCTTCAAGTGGGACAAGCCGGAAGAGGAGTCCTTCCGCCAGCTGAAGATGGCCCTCACGGGGGATGAGATCCTGGCCTACCCTGATTATGGCCAGCCTTTTATCCTCCACACAGACGCCAGTAATGTGGGGCTGGGAGCCGTACTGTCACAGAACCAACAGGGCAGAGAAAGGGTGATCGCGTACGCCAGCCGGAAGCTGAGGCCCACCGAGAGAAACCCGGAGAATTACAGCTCCTTTAAGCTGGAGTCCTTGGCAGTGGTGTGGGCCGTAACAGAACGTTTCAAGCATTACCTGGCCTCTGTGAAGTTCACTGTGTACACGGACAACAATCCGTAGACACATCTGGACAATGCGAGACTTGGTGCCCTAGAACAGCGGTGGATGGCCCGGCTAGCAAACTATGACTTCACCATCAAGTACTGGGCAGGCCGAGCCAATGCCAATGCAGATGCCCTATCGAGAATGCCCCACTTGCCCGATGAGGGAGAAGATCCAGACGAGTTGGAGGAAATAGAGCTCCCTGCATTCCACCGGTACGGGGCCACTCAGTACTCCCACCCTGTAAGAGACAAAGACTTGACCACTGTCATGTTCAATCCCTTACCTCACCACGGCTGGGCTGAAACGCAAGATAGTGACCCTGCAATTCGCCTGGTGAAAGACCTGTTGACCCAGGCAGACGCTAGCCCTGGCTCGGACGCTCCAGAGGAAGCCAAGCAGTTATGGAAGGAGAAAAGCAGGCTATTCCTCTACGAAGGTAAGCTGTGCAGAAGGCTTGTCAACCACCGGATGCACGAGCTGACCTGGCAGGTAGTGGTCCCGAGACGAGATGCAGCAATGGTCCTGGAGGCCTACCATGACAGAGCGGGACACTTCGGGTGGAAGAAACTGGAGTTCCTACTGAGAGAGCGGTTCTACTGGGTCGGAATGAGAGGGGCCATAGAGAAGTGGTGCAGGGACTGCGGCCCATGTAACCTCAGAAGGAAGGACGGTACCAGCCAGAAGACGCCCTTGATGCCCATCGTCACCAGGCAGCCTCTTGAGCTGGTAGCTCTGGACCATGTGAAACTGGCTCCAAGCCGGTCGGGCTACGTCTATGCCCTGACAATAGTGGACCACTATTCCCGGTTCCTGGTGGTGGTTCCTGTTAAAGACTTGACAGCCCAAACAGCGGCCAGAGCCTTCCAACAACACTTCTGCCATCCACACGGGTACCTGGAACAGGTCTTGACAGATCAAGGTCCAGCGTTTGAGGCTGAAATCTTCCAGGAGTTCTGCAACCTCTACGGCTGTAAGAAGATTCGGACAACGTCTTACCACCCACAAACCAACGGGCTATGTGAGAAAATGAATAATATCGTCATTGATCTCCTCAAAACGTTGCCCCTGGAAGAACGCAGCCTGTGGCCGGAGAAGCTGCCAGACCTGATAGACTTATACAACCATATCCCGGTGAATGCTATAAATTGCACCCCTGCTTACCTGATGAGGGCAAGACCAGGTAAGCTGCCGATAGACCTGGAGATGGGAGTCCTGACCCCCGAGGACACCTCCCCAGACGCGGACTGGGATACGGAACGGCGGCTACAGTACAAGAAGGTACAGGAGAGTGTGGAGAGGAGTCTGGCTCAAGCGAGAGAAAAGCAAGAGAGGCTCTTCAACCAACACGCCCCTGCTGGTCCCCTGGAACCTGGTGAGCAGGTCCTGAAGCGGAAGAGAAGGCTTCACAAGCTAGATGACCAGTGGGAGAGCGACCCGTACACAGTACTGCAGTCCAACCACAACAACCCGAAGGTATGTGTAATTACCAAGGATGGAGGAGAAACCACTAGCACCGTCTCCAGAGACCACCTAAAAAGGTGCCCCAAGCAACTACAGAGTGCAGGAGAAGATCAAGATGACCTTGAACCCGCAGAAGACAAGAAAGAAATGATCAGCACAGTTCTTGGAGAGTTTCCCCGGTCCTGGACTCGGATAAATGATGCAATAGTGGTACCCATCCTACACTTCCTTCAACCAACCCAGCAGGAACCTACAGGAGAGCAGGAGGAATCAGAAGACCAAGCAGCCCTAGAGGCAGAACAACCCATGCCAGCAGCCCAGGAGAGTCAACCCTCTGCTGACAGTGAGCCTGCCATACCTGCGGTAAGCCAAAGGACCCGCAGATAGCTGCCTGCACTGCCTGTAAACCCAGCTAGTAGCTGTACCCTGAATGCTAGTGGGGAAAGTCAGGTTAGACCACCACCAGACAGTGGGTTACGCAGGTCAACCCGGAGCACTAGGGGGCAAATACCAGCTCGCTGGAAGATCTAAATGCTGTATATTGTAAATGTTTTATGTTTGTTGCCTGGTTGCTAATTATGTTTTTCCAGTCTTTCTAGGTCATGGACTAACAGGTTATGGACGCTGAATAACCGGAACTGTCTTGTAGATAGTTGCACTTGGTGCCCTCTTTCGAAGATGGCCACGGAAGAAAAATCTGTCCGGTGTGGCCTCCTTGTGGCCCAAAGTAGAGAGCTCAGCCTTGTCGCCACGCCCAAGGCCAGGAACTTGGGGTTTATGGAAACAGGTCCCCACACCGTGGAAAACTTCACCTTGTTGGGTGACATGGACACCCGGTCACGGAAGCGCCGTGACCTCAAGGACAAAATATACTTGTATATATGTTATGTTGTCATTTATACGCTGTATTTGTGTTTCCTGTTTAGTACGGAGTACTAAATTTTACTAGGGGAGAATGTGTCACCCCAGGCCTGGATGCCACAAGCAATAATCTGTGTCTGAGAGCAGGAGGGAGGTCCCCTGGTTAGGGACAATTAGCATACAGCACCTCCTGTCCCAGGCCAGCAGGGAGAGCTGGCTGCCCCTATAAAAGCTGGAACTGGGGGCAGGGTTAGAGAGAACTGGAAGACCTAGCTCAGGAGTGAGACTAGTCCCAGAGAAGGAGGGACAGTTCAGCTGTAGCTGAGGAGTCCGTGAGGCAGAGGAGAAACTGCAAGCCAGGGACAGAGGCGACGAGAGCCGGTCCTGGAAGAGAACCAATCTACCGGGCATTGGGGTTCGGGGCTGTCAGGGTTACAAGCCCAGCAGCAGAGAACCAACCTGCGAGGGATTTCAGGTCCCTTGGCCTAAGAAGCCTGGAGGCTCCGCCACACAGAGGGACCAGTACAGCGAGGAGCAAGCAACAGGTATCCAAGGCCCTAGTCGCATGCCATATAGGCGAGAAGTACACGGCCAGCTCAGGGACGTGGGCTATTACACCACGAAAAGGGGGATAGTCAGAAAGAGCATAGAGAGAACGGTAGGCCTACACACTCACCCTGACCAGTGGGGCTCGCCCGAATGCTCTCAGACACCCAGGCCCATTCCTAACCGGTACTGTTGGGTCATTAATAATATCTACAATAAAGACCCTGAACTGTTTGAAGCGGACTCTGAACTCTTACTATTGCGGCCTGCACTATCACCCCCAACATCCACCTACACTGCCCTGAGGCTACACTCTTCCCGTGGGGAGTTATCCTACACCTGTGCTGCACACCAACACCAGCCTCAGCAGTCTGCCTCGCAGCGGCGGTTATCCCTGACCGCAATCCACGGGTGGCGTAGTCGGACATTCAAAACACTGATAAATAGACTGCCACCATTTGGTCTGACCACCCTGAGCCACGGGATCGGGTTGCCACTACTAACCCCATCAGCACCGTACACTAGAAGGCCCGGTTCCGTGTACCCCACGGCCCAGGGGGCGAGTCATGTGCATTAAATTATACATACACATATGGGGCAGTGGGGCTTCATACTATATACAGGTGCTTCTCACAAAATTAGAATATCATCAAAAGTTAGTTTATTTCAGTTCTTCAATGCAAAAAGTGAAACTCCTATATTATATAGAGTCATTACACACAGAGTGATCTATGATATAGAGTCATTACACAGAGGGTTCTATTATATAGAGTCATTACACACAGAGGAATCTATTATATAGAGTCATTACACAGAGGGATCTATTATATAGAGTCATTACACACAGAGGGATCTATTATATACAGTCATTACACACAGGGGGATCTATTATATAGAGTCATTACACACAGAGGGATCTATTATATAAAGTCATTACACACAGAGTGATCTATTATATAGAGTCATTACACACAGAGGGATCTATTATATAGAGTCATTACACACAGAGTGATCTATTATATAGAGTCATTACACAGAGGGATCTATTGTATAGAGTAATTACACACAGAGGGATCTATTATATAGAGTCATTACACATAGAGGGATCTATTATATAGAGTCATTACACACAGAGTGATCTATTATATAGAGTCATTACACAGAGGGATCTATTATATAGAGTCATTACACACAGAGGGATCTATTATATAGAGTCCTTACACACAGAGGGATCTATTATATAGAGTCATTACACACAGAGTAATCTATTATATAGAGTCATTACACACAGAGGGATCTATTATATAGAGTCATTACACACAGAGGGGTCTATTATATAGAGTCATTATACACAGAGGGATCTATTTTAAGTGTTTATTTCTGTTAATGTTGATGATTATGGCTTACAGCCAATGAAAACACAAACGTCATTATCTCAGTAAATTAGAATACTTCATAACAACAGCTTGAAAAATGTTTTTAAAATCCGAAAAGTTGGCCTACTGAAATGTATGTTTAGTAAATGCCCTCAATACTTGTTCGGGCTCCTTGTGCATCAATTACTGCATCAATGCGGCAATGCGGCATGGAGGGATCAGCCTGTGGCACTGCTGAGGTGTTATGGAAGCCCAGGTGGCTTTGATAGCAGCCTTCAGCTCATCTGTATTGTGGGGTCTGGGGTCTCATCTTCCTCTTGACAATACCCCATAGATTCTCTATAATAGATTCTCTATGGGGTAAAGGTCAGGCGAGTTTGCTGCCAATCAAGCACAGTGATACTGTTGTGTGTAAACCAGGTATTGGTACTTTTGGCAGTGTGGATAGGGGCCAAGTCCTGCTGGAGAATGACATTTCCATCTCCATAAAGCTTGTGGGCAGAGGGAAGCATGAAGTGCTGTAAAATGTCCTGGTAGACGGCTGCGCTGACTTTGGTCTTGATAAAACACAGTGGACCTCCACCAGCAGATGACATGGCCCCCCAAACCATCACTGATTGTGGAGACTTCACACTAGACCCCAAGCAGCTTGGATTGTGGCCTCTCCACTCTTCCTCTAGACTCTGGGACCTTGATTTCCAAATGAAATGCAAAATTTACTTTTCATCTGAAAACAACACCTTGGGCCACTGAGCATCAGTCCAGGTCTTTTTCTCTTTGGCCCAGGTAAGACGCTTCTGGCGTTGTCTATTGGTCATGAGGGGCTTGACACAAGCAATGCGACACTTGTAGCCCATGTCCTGGATACGTCTGTGTGTGGTGGCTCTTGAAGCAATGACTCCAGCAGCAGTCCACTCCTTGTGAATCTCCCCCAAATTTTTGAATGGCCTTTTCTTAGCAATCCTTTCAAGGCTGCGGTTATCCCAGTTGCTTGTGCACCTTTTTCTAACACACTTTTTCCTTCCACGTCCATTAATATGCTCGGATACAGCACTCTGTGAACAGCTGCTTCTTTAGCAATGACCTTTTGTGGCTTACCCTCCTTGAGGAGTGTGTCAATGACTGCCTTCTGGACATCTATCAAGTCAGCAGTCTTGCCCATGATTGTGGAGCCTACTGAAACTGACTAAGGGACCTTTTTAAATGCTTAGGAAGCCTTTGCAGGTGTTTCTTGTTAATTCTAATTTACTGAGATAATGACTTTTGTGTTTTCATTGGCTGTAAGCCATAATCATCAACATTAGCAGAAATAAACACTTAAAACAGATCACTCTGTTTGTAATGACTCTGTATAATATATGAGTTTCACTTTTTGGATTGAAGAACTGAAATAAATTCACTTTTTGATGATATTCTAATTTTCTGAGAAGCACCTGTATGTAGCAGTGCGGCAATTATACTATATACAGTCAGGAGTATAAGTACTTGATACACTGACAATTTCGAAAGTTTTTCCACCTACAAAGAATGAAGAGGTCTGTTTTGTTCTACTTAACTGCTGCAACTTGGACCTTTAACAGGATTTATATTTCACCTATGAGAAAGCATACTATGTGTATTTGGCAGATTAACTCAGGCATGTTTATGATAAACTGAATACCTGGATTGGAGTCCTATTTGTATACAGAATATTGACTATTAATGCTGGCAGAGTAAGTCTTAGGCTATATTCACACTAGGTGTTTTTTTTCTGCAGCAAAACATAATCTCTTGGCAGGAAAGAAGTAGTGTCAAAAACGCAGGTTTTGGTGTGTTTTTTTGCAGTGGTTCTTGGTGCATTTTTGGTGCGTTTTTCAGGATCCCAAAGTTCAGCTTTGCTTCCACCATAGACACATGAAAACAGGTCACCATTGCAAGACATATGTTCATGAAAAAGTACACATTACAAATGTAACAGGGGGGTGAATTGGTCTGGAATGGTTTATCTAAGACCCTGGCAGTGCATTGAATTTGTAGGACACTATTTACTTTCACATTATGGTTTGCCATTGAGTTGCTCAGGCATTGTTCATTTTCACACCTCCCTGGGCCACACGTGTTGTTCAATCTCACACCTAGCTCAACCAATGTTTACTTTGAAGGCATCACTAATTTAATTAAACTGTAATAATCCAAGCTGCTATCTCAGGTGACCAAGACAAGATGGTTTAAACTTGGGAAAATCACAAGAATAAATGTGTGTCACATACTTGCTTTTTTCACTAAAAACGCAGCAAAATGTTCACACTAGGCTTTTTTTCAGCATTTTTTTCCACCACCCTTTTTTTTAATGGGTGAAAAACGCTGAAACAAGTGACATACTCTATTGAAAAAAGCCATGGAAAGCACAAAATACTGAGGACAAATAAGCAAGCTTTGTGCATGAGATTTCGGAAATCTCATAGACTTTGTTGGTACTGTAAAACGCAGCTGAAAATTTGCATAAAAAAGCCCGCTAAAAAAACGTCTAGTGTGAATATAGCCTTGTATAACAGTTCGCCAATGAGTTAGGATATATGACCACGATGCAGAAATGCTGCGGATTTTTCCTAAGCGTTTCTGCATCTCCCTGGGTTGTCAAGCGCTTTGCCAAGTGATTTTAGCATCACTTGGAAAAGTGCTTGACAACTTGGTCACACTATATAATTCCATGCAACCGGCATGGATTTATATAGTGTGACCAAGTTACAATGCTGCAAATGCAGCATCAATAATGAAAAAAAAGAATAATAATGGTGAAAAATAAAAAAAAAACATTATACTCATCTTCCGATGGTCCTCGATCTCCTTCTCCGGTGCGTCCTGTGTCTTTGGCGGATCACGGTGCTGTAAAAGGACCTTCCATGACATCATTTAGTCATGTGACAGGTCACGCGACCGCCGATGTCAGCGGTCGCGTGACCTGTCACATGACTAAATGGCGTCATGGAAGGTCATTTTACCACCGCGAGCAGCCGAAGAGCCAGCAGCACCGCCGGGAGCAGACAGGGGCCATCAGAAGGTAAGTATATGTTTATTTTTCATTTTAATTCTATTTTAACTATATTAACTATTTTACTATGGTACCCGGGTCTGGAGGAGAGTCTCTTCATCTCCAGACCCGGGTACCATCCACGCATTGAGTCGCATAATATCCACATGTGTATTTGTAGTCATGCGGATGTTATGCGTTCCAATGCAAGTCAATGGCGGCTAAATCGCAGCGACTCTGCAGAATTAAAGGACGTGCTGCGGATTTTTCCGCAATGATAATCCGCAGCGGAAATCTCCGCAGCATGTGCACAGCACATGCGGATTATCATTGGGGACCATTGCAGACCTATCACCAAGCGTTTTTTAAGTGTTTCCGCGGCTGAAGTTACGCTGCAGAAACGCCTAAAAAACGCATAGTGGGCACACAGCCTTAAAAGTTCTATGGTGAAGAAAAACACGTGAGATAATAAATGCGAAATATACAATATTTCCCATAATATGACTGAGGATATCTTTAGGGTGTATTCACTGTTTTTCTTCTGCAGCAAAAATGCTGTGTTTTACAGTACCATCTTAGTGAATGACATTTCTGAAATCTCATTCACATGCTGTTTTTTTGCATTTTTTTTTAATCTGCAGCTTGTCAAGTCTTTCAGAGGTTTTGCAGCATTTTTCACCCATTCAAATGAATGGAAAAAAAAACACAAGTAAAAACACCTGAATTTTAAGCAGCGTTTTTCCTGCCTCCTTTGATTTTTGAGGTAGAAATAAAATGCTGCCAAAATCCAACTCGTGAACACACCTTTATCCTGGTTGTGTTCTAATTGGATATAAAATAGAACGGCCATGATAACATGGGTAGTTAATTGTATGGTGTTTTCACTTTATATATTACCAGGCCGCATTCTATTTGCGCAGAGCTGCTCCGTGAAGATTCTATCACAAGATTCCGTGATGACATCACAGGTGATGGTGACATCACTGCTCACAGTCGCTATATATACAATGCACATAGGCTCACCCGTGCCTTTCTTGGCTCTATAGTGACTGATAGCACTTGCAGTTTTTCACTATGGCTGGAATTGTTTTGGACATTCCTCAGGTAAAAGCACTATTGTTGATCCTTATGATCAATCGTCCTAACAGTGTGCTTCTACCACCCGATGGCGTCCTCAGCTTCACTCACCGGCTGGTGATGGAGCTAGTAAAGGATTGCCTGACCAAACACAGACAACGTCGTCTAACGTCAGACTATCTGACGGATTTACTTCAGAACATCAGGACATTACTACACCAGGTAAGTGGCGGACACTCTGCACAGAACATCTCAATATTAACAGATAATAATGGAGGGATAGAAGCTTTTTCTTCTAATATATCGTATTTTGCAGACCATAAGACGCACCAAAAATTTTTGGGAGGTAAATAGGAAAAACATTTATTATAATAAAATGGGGGTCTGTCTTATAGTCCGAATTTTCGGTTGCTTACTGAGGGGGGTGGTGGCAGTGGAGCGAGGTCACAGGAGGCAGAGTCGCTGCTGCAGGAAGTTGGCAGTAGGAGTGGGGAACTGCTGCGGGCCCCAAGCTGGAAGGAGCGGGGTGTCCAGAAGGTGCGAGGCTGCGGGCCCTGTGCTTCAAGGAAATGTTAGAGGTAATTCAGGAGGGGAGGCCCTGCTCTGCTTATTGATTTCTCTGCAGTGGGCTTCAAGAAGTAGGCTGCTGGAGATGGCCAATACGCAGATTGAGATCTCAGCTCCTCATTGAGCCGAGATCTAAATCTGCACATGCACTGCCTCCAGCGGCCATTTGCCTGAAGCCCACCGCCAGAAATTCAATGGGCAGAGCGGGGACTCCCCTCCTAAATCACCGCTAACATTTCCTTGAAGCCCAGGGCCCGCAGCCTCGCACCTCCTGGATACCCCGCTCCTCCCAGCTCGGGGCCCGCAGCAGCGCCCCACTTCTACTGCCGGCTTCCTACAGCAGTGACCCTACCTCCTGTGACCTCACTCCACCACAGCCACCCCCCTGGTAAGCTACATTCAGACAATTATTTTTATTAATAATCTGTCTGATATGCTGGGGTGGAGAGTTCCAGAGTAGGGGGGATGTACGGGAGAAATCTTGTATGCGATTGTGGGAAGAGGGGATAAGAGGGGAGTAGAGAAGAAGATCTTGTGAGGATCGGAGGTTGCGTGCAGGTAAGTACCGGGAGACTAGGTCACAGATATATGGAGGAGACAGGTTGTGGGTGGCTTTGCATGCCAAGGTTAGGGTCTTGAACTGGAGTCTCTGGGTAATGTGGAGCCAGTGAAGGGATTGGCGGAGCGAGGGGAGAAGCCAGGGAATAGCGGGGGGACAGGTGGATTAGTCAGACAGCAGAGTTTAGGATAGATTGGAGGGGTGCGAGAGTGTTAGAAGGGAGGTCAAACATTTTTGAAAAAAAGGCATCTTATATTCCAAAAAATATGGTAAAACACAACGAGTCCCCAAATACAGTATGTAGTCATTGTATCTGCAGACAGAGAACCGATGTCACATACAATTTCCGCCTCCATTCTGACCGCTCTCATCTCAAAATTCTCCTTTCCATTTTTCCTTCTTTATAGGCTGAAGAAAGATCTCAGACTGAAGATTTGGCTGTCTTTAAAGAACTGGCCGAAAAAGTCCTGTCTATACTAGAACGCTCATTGGAACGCCCGGTAAGGATCAATATTAATAGACGCATCTTAATCCACCGTATCTGTGGAGACTTTCTGAGAAAAGGTCTGAAGATGGCGCGGGATTTGTATCGTTACAATTGGTGCATCTGTAAATGTTGGTTTAGTCCTTCATGATTTATGTATTTGGTGATTTAGTGAAATCTTCCACACATTAATTATATATATTATATCTATCAGGAAACAACAGGAGGCGACGCCAAATATGGGCAAAATGTGACCCCGAAAATCCCTGACCCTAATAGGAGTCAGCCGGAGCTGAACAGCGATCTGATTACAGGTGAGCGATCACCCGACCTTCTACAAGGAATGTCCAGATATTACAGAGGACGGAGGATAATGTTAGATTTACTCTCTACTCTGTGTAATGGGAACCTGGCAGCACATTGTTACATATAGAAGTAGTGGTGTGACGGTATAGGCCATTGTCCCCTAATAATAATTGTTTGTAGAAATCCAATGTGCCAGTCAGGAGAAATGTAAAGTAGACACCATATACAAATCAGAATGGAAGTGCGCTGGGGGCGTGAAAGAAGAAATCCAAGTGCAGTGACACGCCCCCAGTGCACTTCCAGGCTAATTTGCAAATCTCTCCTATGTTTCAGCTCTCTTACCATCACTCGTATGTGCAGCGTGGGTGGGGGCTTCCTCATTCATGTGATGGAGGGTCCATTCTGCAGTGCTATAGCAAGTAACATGAAATAAATTAAATTTAAATTGCATTACTGCTCTAGAAAATGGGAAAAAACTAAGATACTGAGCACATAATTTGGCCAATGCATGAATGCCCAGCAGCCAATGACAAGGTGATCTTTTTGTTGGAATCCTCTCCTAATGTGAATCCTCTCCTAGGCTGAAGCCTACATTTATATGGGTAGGTAGGATCCTGTTGTAATTAAAACCACCCGGGGCTGATGGGTGGAGATAGGTTCCCAGCAAAAAAGGTCGCCTTGCCGTGACTGCTGGGCATGCACCGAGCAAAAGAAGGTCGCCTTGCCGTGGCTGCTAGGCATGCACCCAGCAAAAGAAGGTCGCCTTGTCGTGACTGCTGGGCATGCACCCAGCAAAAGAAGGTCGCCTTGTCGTGACTGCTGGGCATGAACCCAGCAAAAGAAGGTCGTCTTGCCGTGACTGCTGGGCATGCACCCAGCAAAAAAAAAGGTCACCTTGCCGTGGCTACTGGGCATGCACCCAGAAAAAGAAGGTCGCCTTGCCGTTGCTGCTGGCCATGCATGAATTGGCCAAATTATGCGCTAAGTATCTTCCTTTTATCCTATTTTCTACAGCAGTAATGCAATTCAAATTTCATTTATTTCATGTTTACATGCTATAGCGTTACAGAGTGCAACTTTGTTAGTTATGTATTTGGATGGCTACTCTTAGTATGCACCTGTTCACACCCATTTTCTTTTCGGAAGTGATGGTCAGTCTTTTGTTATTTATGAAGGGGTTCCTCCATCATTTACATTACATTTATCTATGGATTCCCCGTATATTCTCATATTTATAATCCCCATATAACGAGTATTAATCCCATTTACAGACATCTTGTCATTTCTCCGTTATATTGCTGTATTATCTATGTAGGAATAATATCCTCTAATACATTTCATTTCTTCATCATTATTTTAGAAACAACTGAGCTGTCGAATCCTAACAATGGAATTAGTGAGATCCCAGAGATCCAAGAATCCGTAAGTATCATAGAGGGGGATGCGTGTGTGTCATCAGATCATGGGGTGTGAATGACTCGTCCAGTATTCTCCCCCATACAACCATGGGACGTCTCTATTCTAAGTGTAGATGACCCTATGGTGTTAATTACATTTGAATTACAGGGAATCTGTCACCAGGTTTATGCTATTTGGTCTGAGAGAAGCATGATGCAGGGACAGAGACCCTGATTCCATGTGTTGATTACTTTACTCGGTGAAGCAGTTGTGATAAAATCACTATTTTTTTCTGCTGCAGAGCTCTGAATGCTGAGTCTTGTATAACCCCGCCCACACCATTGATTGGCAGCTTTCTGTGTACACTGTGCATAGGCAGAAAGCTGCTAATCAGTGGTGGAGGCAGGGGTACAGAGCAATAGGACTACCTGGCTAGACAGATAGTCTTCTAGTGATAATCTACTGATTTTATTGAAACAGCCACACACAGCCTAGTAAGTAACACATCACTGGAATCAGGGTCTCTGCCCCTACATCATGGTGCTTTCAGAATACATAGCAAACACCTGGTGACAGATTACCTGTAAGTCCTCCTCTGTGTGATCTCCCACATTATCCAGAATGTTATAGTAATGTATGATGACCGTTGCAGGGCGGCTCCAGGATTTCGTGGGCTCTGGGCGAAAGAGTCTCAGTGGCCCCTTTAACACATACCACGATTCATGATGCACAGATACCGCAGATAAATATATATATATATATATATATATATATATATAGTACAAGCCCGAAGATTTCACTTCTTACATTACATGAGCGATATCTATTGTAAATTCCACAATAACTCAGAAAGCGGCGAATCCTCACAGCTCACAGTGCAGACCGGACAGTAATGTCCTCCACACAGTATAATGGCACCACATAGTCCTCTATACCGTATTATGAGTTCCATATATTGCTCCATATAGAATAATGGACCCAATAAAATGCTCCACGCAGGCTGTGCCCCCATATAATGCCCCATGCAGGCTGTGACCCCACACATAATGCCCCATGCAGGCTGTGCCCCCCACATAATGCCCCATGCAGGCTTTGACCCCCCACATAATGCTCCATGCAGGCTGTGACCCCCACATAATGCCCCATGCAGGCTTTGACCCCCCACATAATGCCACATGCAGGCTGTGCCCCCCCCCCACATAATGCCCCATGCAGGATGTCCCCCTCCCACATAATGGCCCATGCAGGATGTCACCCCCCATATAATTCCCCAAGCAGAATGTCCCTCCCACATAATGCCCCATGCAGGCTGTGCCTCCCACATAATGCCCCATGCAGGCTGTGCCCCCCCACATAATGGCCCATGCAGGATGTCACCCCCCATATAATTCCCCATGCAGGATGTCCCCTCCACATAATGCCCCATGTAGGATGTCCCACCCCACATAATGCCCCATGCAGGATGTCCCCCACACATAATGCCCCATGCAGGATACCCCCCCACATAATGCCCCATGCAGGATGTCACCCCCCATATAATTCCCCATGCAGGATGTCCCCCCACATAATGCTCCATGCAGGATGTCCCACCCCACATAATGGCCCATACAGGATGTCACCCCCCATATAATGCCCCATGCAGGATGTCACCCCCCCATATAATGCCCCATGCAGGATGTCCCCCCAACACATACTGCCCCATATAGGATGTCACCTCTCACCCCATATATTGCCCCATGCAGGATGTCACCTCTCACCCCATATAATGCCCCATGCAGGATGTCACTTCTCCCCCCATATAATACCCCATGCAGGATGTCACTCCCCCCATATAATGCCCCATGCAGGATGTCACCCCCCATATAATGCCCCATGCAGAATGTCACCTCTCACCCCATATAAAGCTCTATGCTGGATGTCACTTCCCCCCCCATATAATGACCCATGCAGGATGTCACTTCTCCCCCTCATATAATACCCCATGCAGGATATCACCCCCCTATATAATGGCCCATGCAGGATGTCACCCCCCATATAATTCCCCATGCAGGATGTCCCCTCCACATAATGCCCCATGCAGGATGTCCCAACCCACATTTTGCCCCATGCAGGATGTCCCCCACACATAATGCCCCATGCAGGATATCCCCCCCACATAATGCCCCATGCAGGATGTCACCCCCCATATAATTCCCCATGCAGGATGTCCCCCCCACATAATGCTCCATGTAGGATGTCCCACCCCAAATAATGGCCCATACAGGATGTCACCCCCCAATATAATGCCCCATGCAGGATGTCACCCCCCCATATAATGCCCCATGCAGGATGTCCCCCCAACACACACTGCCCCATGTAGGATGTCACCTCTTACCCCATATATTGCACCATGCATGATGTCACCTCTTACCCCATATAATGCCCCATGCAGGATGTCTCCCCCCCCCCATATAATACCCCATGCAGGATGTCACTCCCCCCATATAATGCCCCATGCAGGATGTCACCCCCCATGTAATGCCCCATGCAGAATGTCACCTCTCACCCCATATAAAGCCCTATGCTGGATGTCACTCCCCCCCATATAATGACCCATGCAGGATGTCACTTCTCCCCTCATATAATACCCCATGCAGCATGTCACTCCCCTATATAATGCCCCATGCAGGATGTCCCCCCCATATAATGCCTCATGTAGGATGTCACCTCTCATCCCATATAATGCCCCATGCAGGATGTCACTCCCCCCCATATAATGCCCCATGCAGGATGTCACTTCTCCCCCCCATATAATACCCCACGCAGGATGTCCCTACCTCCCCCCCATATAATGCCCCATGCAGGATGTCACTTCTCCCCCCATATAATGCCCCATACCTCCATACATAAAAAAAAAAAAATCAAATGCTCACCTCACTGCTCACCAGCTGTGGAGAGGTAAGTATTGTGCCGGCCGTGGTCCAGGGCAAGCATTGGGGGGGGGAACAATCCCCACTAGCTGGCGCTGGCACCACTCTCCTCTGCTCACCGGTCCCATAGCACGCCAGGGTGCCCGACAGCAAGTGGGCCCCTCGCCTACTCAGGGCCCCGGCACTTGCCTGGGTGTGCAGGGTGCTAGCGCCAGGTCTGCCCAGCGTCCGGTTTGTATCCTCCCAATATCATATCAGTGTAAATCATCTGGGACATAATATGGGGGAAGAAGTTTTTGCATCTGTAACTTTTTTCCTGCATCTTCGATAAATCAGTATTATTTCTTATTCTTTTATAGAGCGTGATGGATTCATTGGTTCCGGCGAGAAAGCCGCATATGAGCGACTATGAAACTTCCAAACTCATCAGCAGTGGAAATTTTGGGTGAGATTTCTGTTTCCATAATCCACATTTCTCAGGGTTCCCTATGACAATGCTTCTGCCCCTGCACTCTGCCATTCAGTGTTATCATAGGGAAATTATATGATCTGTAGCAAATCAAACTGTAAGGAAAGCGATTTAAATAATATAATTACATATAATATAATATATAATAATATAATATTATTACATTCGCCTGTGCTAGACCCTCATCTGTTCTTATGCTGCCTCCTCCACCTGAGCTTTTCTGCTCTCCACTTTGATCTTTGTTTTGATGGGGGGGCTCCATTATGAAGCTGATCAGAGAAGTTGGCTACACATGGTCACATGAAGGGTGACACTATATTGACGTCAATGACATCTACACCCTCCACCATGACCATGTGGGCCCAATCACTGGCCTCAGCAGCAGAAGAGAGCCCTGGAGCACATTCATTTTGGACCAATTTTATTTGCACTAAATTGTATTTGGTCAGTTATAGCGAATCTGCCCAAAGAGAATTTCGATAGATTCTCGTATCTATAATGTGACCTGGGTGATGGCTCCGGCAGAAGTGGCATTGTGGAGTCCTCCAATAGGTGATCTATGTAGTGCTATTTTATGTATTTCTAGATGTGGATTTATAGTGGCGGCCAGACTTCTAGTATTAAACATATGCAAATTGTCTCTTCAGAGAGGAAGCAAACTAGAACTCCACCTATAGGAAGTAGCAATCCTAAAAGTCAATATCGACCCTTTAACAAGCCTTGTCACATGACTTAGGATAATAGCCAAAACCAAAATCTCAATTTGCAGGAACTGTGTTCTGGGGTACTGCCCCTCTTCAGTGCAAAGTGTGAATGGTTTGACTGGGTGAGAGGTGTCTGACCGGTATCCAAGGGGTTGACATTTCTCCTTGCGGACATGAGGAGACTTTTAAGCCGCAATGCTCCTCTGGGAAATAGGATTGCTACTTCCTATAGGTGGCACTAGGGTGCTAGTTCTCTTCCTCTCTGAAAAGAGACAATTTGCATATTTCCCAGAAGAGCATTGCAGCTTAAAAGTCTCCTCACCTTGACATGCTTAACATGGCTTTTTCCGCAAGGAGAACCGTTACCGCTTGGATCCCGGTCAGATGCCTCTCACCCAGCCAAACCATATCTCACACTTTGCACTGATGAGTGCTTGTACCCCAAAACATAGTGTCCGAAAATTGAGATTTTGGTTATGGCTATTATTCCATGTCATGTGATAAGGCTCGTTAAAGGGTCGATATTGACTTTTAGGATTACTACTTCCTATAGGTGGCACTAGAGTTCTAGTTCTCTTCCTCTCTGAAGAGACAATTTGCATATTTCCCAGAGGATCATTGAGGCTTAAAAGTCTCCTCACCTTGACAAGCTTAACATGTCACTCTCCGCAAGGAGAAATGTTACCCCTTGGATACCAGTATTAAACATATAATGATTTCTATAGATGGATTATTAATAAGGATTTATTATAACCGATGGATTCTCCTTCTCTCCAGGGCCGTCTACTTAGTGCATCATAAAGACTCACACCAGACCTTTGCTATGAAGAAAATGGCTAAGCGGAACCTAAATACTGCACAGAGATTGGAATGGGCCTTTCTGGAGAGGGACATCTTAACATTTGCTGATTGTCCCTTTGTGGTCTCCATGCTCTGCTCCTTTCCAACTAGATCTCACCTGTGTATGGTCATGGAGTATGTAGGAGGTAAGGCACATCTATTGTATTATATTCAGCCCATGTCTGCTTTCATCTTATCACTGCTCATATCATTAGGATATTGTTGGTTACTTCCCCACAGAGCATTTACTATAGGTTATCTATTACCAAGATGCTCGTAAATTCATTGATCTTGGTGCAGGGGCGCTATGGGGCTCATCAGTCGGAGGGGGTCTGTCGACGCTCGGCAGTGGGCAGCATCCCTCCACCTGTCATCACAATTTCAGCGTTATTTGCTTCTTCAAGGAGGTGGGGCTGGTGGGGGCAAAAATACTGAGTAGGTGGCTAGTAGGGGCCAAAATACTGAAAGGGGGCCGTATGACTAGATATGGGGGGACTGTGAATGCTGAGTGGAGGTCATCATATTAAGTGGGGTGCTGTGGGGGTCCTCACTCTATATGGGGGCCTCCATTCTGTGTGGGGACATCATACTGAGTGGGGAGTTATGCGGACCATTATATTGTGTGAGGGACTGTCGGAACCATTATCCTGAGTGGGAGGGTTGCTGTGGGTGCCATCACACCGAGTAGGGGGTTGTGGCTGGCCTCCTTCTAAGTGGTGGCCTCCTTAGGAGGATTCACTGTGGGGATACCATACTCATTGAGTGTGGGTGTGGGCATTTTTGGGAGCATCATACTCTAAAATGGCCATAAAAGTTGTATTGCTGGTGAGAACACCAAGCTGCTTCAACAGGGATATAAATATATTTCTTTTTTATTTTTTAGGGTGGGGGGCAATTACAACTTTTGATATGGGGTCTTGTGATTTCTATGTACGCCACTATCTGTGTGATCTCCCCAGGATGTTTCCGCTCACTGCTCATTATACATCATGGTTATCTGCTCGTGGTATATCATGGTTATCTTCTGTATAAACCCCTCACCGGTCATATTTCCTTTCTTCTATAGGTGGAGACTGTGGGACCCTTCTAAGCACCAGGGGTCCTTTCTCTGTCCCCATGGCCCGCTTGTACTTTGCAGAGGCAGTACTTGCCGTGGAATACCTGCATAGTTACGGTGTGGTGCACAGAGACCTGAAGCCAGAAAAGTAAGTGCCCCCGTAGTATAATAAAGTGGGGAAAGTTGTCATTTATTATCATTCAGTCTGTGAGGCTAAAACCATCTTCTCTTTTGCAGCCTCCTGATTACATCTACTGGACATATTAAAGTTACCGATTTTGGGATTTCAAAACTTGGTCTAATGATACCGAAAACCAACACCTACAAGGAATTAGCAGTGGACATCTCCAGAGAGTTCCAGGACCGTGAGGTCAGCATCACCTACAAGAACTTAGCTTGTTATTTGCAAATCTCATCACACTATTGTCTCTTCTCTACGTTCTTCCTTTCTAGAGAACTTTTCCACTAATATTTTATCTTCTGCATTGTGTTTTAACGGTGATATCTTGTCCTAATAATTGTTTCATCGATTCTCATCTCTATGTTCTGTTGGTTTCCAGTTCTGTGGCACCCCATGTTACATAGCCCCAGAGATCATCCTGAAAGAAGGCTATGGAAGACCTGTTGACTGGTGGTCATTGGGGATCATCCTGTATAAATTCCTGCTGGGATGTGTACCATTTGATGCTGATTCCCTCACTGAGCTTTATAAAAGGGTTGTCATTGGTGAGTAGAATAATCCGATCATTGCGTTGATTGGTTACATTTGTTTAGTTATTTCCTTTGCTTTATGTTACAGTCCAGTAAAGAGGTTTTATTTTCTGTAATTTTCTATGTAACAGGAGAACTAATTTGGAATTGTGATCGCGCTCCACCCCTGGATGCTCAGAATCTCATCACTGAGCTGCTCAGAAGAAATCCTGTGCGTAGACTTGGGACAGGTAACAGATATACTAGTATTAATATTCCCTTATTAGACCAAGGACATATCACTCATGTCCATGAAGATCAGCATTTCTCTATCAGCTCATCTACTGTATTTCTAGTTCTCCACACTAAGACTTTCAGTTTATTTCCTTCATGTCGGCTCAGTTTTGTCATTAGTTCAGATTACGATAAACTGTTCAGATATGGAGCCATCCCTGACTATGTCCGCATCACTTTTCTTTTTCTTTTTCTAGGAGGAGCATTTGAGATCAAGGTTCATCCATTCCTGAGTGACTTGGACTTTGACAACATTCTGAGCCAGGAGCTGGAGTATGTTCCTCAGCTTGTTTCAGACGCAGACACCAGCTTATTTATCAGTAAGTAGAGTGAGACGTCATCTAGACTAAGCGACTGTTTGTCTCATCTTCCCTAATATGTGATCATCTGTTCCCATTAATATTAGTGATAAATAGTGACTGTGTTATACTGACAACCTCTAATAATACTTCATTACCTATTTCTTGTAGATCATTCTGATATAAACAAACATCTGGTCTCAAAGGATGAGGAAGGCACAAGTGAGAACAATGAGAGCCTTGACTTCCAAAATTTTACGTCATCTTCTGAAAAGCTTTGTAAAGTAAGTATGTGATTAATAAATCCAAAATATGTAAAAATAAATAAAAAAAACTCTAAAAGTACATAAAAAAAATATTTTATATCTTATTTTTATCCGTATTTAGCTATGTACCATCGCTACCAGGATGGTGAACAATGAGGATCCCAATGCCCCTCCAGAGTATACACAAGAAACCAACACAAACATCTCAGAAATGTGAGTAGATTAGAAAGGTTCATTACTGGGAGTTCCAGGCTGATCTATGTACACAACACCAAATATAGGACATAAATAACAGAATATCAAATGCAGCATTCACCGCTTCATGGTTAACGGTCATTGTACTTTTGGCTTCAGAAAATGCCGAAGATAACAGCCCATAATTGTGGCATGTCATGCATTTTTAGCACTGCCTACTCTGTAGGAGAGCTGTAGTATTACTTGCCAGACATTCTTGGTAGTTGTGTTCTGATCCATGGAAGGTAGTTTGGAGCAGAAAACCTTCCCCACTATGACAGTCATATGTCCTATTAGGCCTTATAGTCAGTGTTTTTATAGTGAGACAATCCATTTTATACTGTGTTTACTTACGATTTACATGTTTTTCTTCTTCAAACAGGCAGAAAGAATCTGTTCCTGTATGTAATACAGACGATGCTGTTACCATCTTGCCACCCTCGTCCCCATTGCCAGGTATGTACATGTCTACAGCACCAACAATGTGAATGTTGACTTCAAGGCTCAAATATTTCCACATGGTTTTTCTGGTCTACTATGTTATCCATGTTTCATGGATCTCAGCTATGTTGACCATGGGTTCGTACTGTATCCCTATTTCCCTAATTTTGTACAGGAGTTTTTTTTCATGTATTCTGTTTATTACGTTGCATCATCTTTTAACCTAGTGAGATATAGCGACTGTGTTATACTGACACCCTCTAACAATCCTTCCTTACCTATGTCTTGTAGATCACTCTGATGAAAACAACCATCTGATCTCAGAGGATAAGGAGGGCACAAGTGAGGACGATGAGAACTTTATCTTCCGAATATTTGCATCATCATCTTCTGAGAGGCTTTCTAAAGTAAGTATGTGATCGATAAATCCAAAATATGTACAAAAAAGGATCTACAAAATTAAAAAGTATATATATTTAATAACTTATTGTTATCCACATTTAGCACTCTACCACCACTAACGGGATGGTGAACAACGAGGATCCCAAGGCCCCTCCAGAGTGTACACCAGAATCCAACACAAACATCTCAGAAATGTGAGTAGATTATGGGGTCATTACTGGGAGCTCCAGGCTGATATATGTGCACAACACCAAATATAGGACATAAATACCATAATATCAAATGCAGCATCCACCGCCCCATGGTTATGGGTCATTGTGCTTTCAGCTTTCGGAATTGTTGGAGATAACAGCCCATAATTGTGGCCGGTCATGCACTTTTAGTGCTGCCCTCACTGTAGGAGAGATGTAGTATGAAATGCCGGCCATTCTTGGTAGTTGTTTTCCTCTCAGCTCTCTATATAAGGTAGTCTTGAGCAGAAGACCTTCCCCACTATGACAGTCATATGTCCTACTAGTCCTTATAGTCGGTGTTCTTCTAGTGAGACAACCCCTTTTTATATGGAGTTTACTTGAGATTTACATGTTTTTCTTCTTCAACCAGGCAGAAAGTATCTGTTCCTGTATGTAATACAGACAATGCTGTTACCATCTTGCCACCCTCGTCCCCATTGCCAGGTATGTACATGTCTACAGCACCAGCAATGTGAATGTTGACTTCAAGGCTCAAATATTCCCACATGGTTTTATACAATACTATAGGTCTCTTATGTTATCCATATTATGACAAAGCAGATCCTATAAGAAGATATTGTTATTGATTTTTTTTTAAATTTTTCATCAGAATTTCCATCTCATGAAGAAAGAAAATCGGCAATAAATCTGAGTATGGAGCAACAAAACTCAGAAAATGGAAAAAATGGGAAAAAGAGACGAGGTAAGTGTGAGAATCAACTCCATGTTGTGTGATGTCAGTGAGAATAATTCATGTGGAGTAGATGTCATCTGTCAGTGATGGGATTGTCACATGTATGATTGCTGACAATGACCCCTGACCTCTGTATGATAATATTCCTCTGCCGTCCGGCCACAGTGACTGCACAGCATTATCATGTAATATGGAGTCCCATCACTTACATTATATTTATTTCTCTTCTCATAGGTTCCATCTTCCGCCGGATCTTATCATCCTGCCGGCGTGGATTATCCAGGGCTGCTCGCGCATTTGCATGCTGTCACTGTTGCCCTAAAACCATCTAAAAGACGGGACACCTAAGCATCCAGCGCCCTGAAGTCCAGCAGATCCACCATCACTGCTGGAGCTGTATAGAAGGACCTTCACCATCTACCTGTGGCCTTCTGACTGGTCAACCTGGACAAGTTTCAGTAACGCCTCTGTCATCGGGCTCCACGGTATTCATACTGCTCGTCTGACTTGTCATTTACTGATCACCTGGTATCTGACCTCGGCTATCTTCCTGACTTTGATTGAGTCTATTGATAATGTTCACGATTTTATTCATCCCATTATTAATTAAAAAAAAGTAAAATCTGTTACTGTTGCTCTGATTCCTTTTTGTCTTGAATTCACAAATACTTGTAACTCACTAATTGCTCTTCTTCTCACTAAATGTATTTCTCATTATCCTTAATGCAGCAGTCAGTCTCATATTTCTGTCCAGCAGTTACACTGGTGCCTCCACCCTGTACCAGTCATTACACTCATCCACAAACCTCTCCACACTGCTGCACAGTCCTGCATCTCTACCATATCTACACTCCAATGAGCTAAGATTAACATCCTCCATAATCAGGACCTCCCACTCTCATGTCCAAGACATTTTCTCTGCTGCACCAGCTGTCAGGAGTGGACTACTGCAGGCAATCAGGTTCATTCCCAGTATCAGAGATTTTAAGTGTGCAGTAGAAACAGATTATTTGTGGCAGGACTATCAAATCACCTCACTATTCTAAGTTTTTCCTACAGCACTCAGTAGCACTTAATATTTGTACATATACAGATAATGGTTGGTGACTGGTTCATGCAGCCTTAATTCCACAAAGATAGAAATAAAAGGTCAACATGTTTCATACATCCAAACCATCCTTAATCATGGCAGAAAAACATAATTTTAAGTTCCCACTATGAATATTTGGTGAGATATCACAGCTGTGTATTTCACAGCACAAAGGACGCATCTTACAGATCAGCAAATCACAGTGTGCTGACACTTAGTGTTGTAGTTTTGAACAACACCATTCATTTTATCATATAATGTGTTGAAAAATGAGAAAAAATGCCAGGTTTGGGTTCCTTCATTTTACAGTGTGTACTGTGTTGTAAAAACAAACTGACAAAATGATTCAGAGTCAGTAGTACGATTACTGTGATACCAAACTTATAAGGTTTTTATATATATATATATATATATATATATATATATATATATATATATATACAGTGTTTAGCATAAATCAGTACACCCAAATAGATTTGTCAGCAAACCTGTAGTTTCCTTTCAGAATCATCATTTTATATGGGATACCATACTACAAAATACTCTCGCAAATTTGAGCCATTGAATGCAAACAAGATTTGGTATTTTGCAGACCCCAAAAAAGTAATTTTCTTAACAAACTCATTCAAGATCATGTTTCAAAAATGAGAACATCCCAGTAACAGTCTTAAGAGAAAAGCTAAGTTTAGACAACAAAATTCTAATTAACAAGAACTGAACCACAGGTAAGTGTAATTATTCATTAAACAGATGTCCAGCAGACAGGTGTCTGTAAAAGGAAGTTACTTAATAAAGAAAACTCCTTCCCATTTCATGCTATCAGCAATGGCACCACATAGAAGGGAAATGTCACAAAACCTGAGAAAGAAAATAATTTCTTTGCAATAAATGTGAAGTCTACAAGAAGATCAGCAAAACTTTACTTATCAGTCAGAATACTGTAGCAAAAGTGATGCAAAACTATAACAAAGATGGAACTGCAACCATCTTACAGAGACGTCCAGGCCGACTATGGAAGTTAACACCTAAACAAAAGCGTCCTCTGATGAGAAGGGTAAGTGGCACCACATAGAAGAGAAATGTCACAAGACATTTCTGAGAAAGAAAATAATTTCTTTACAAAAAATGTGAAGTCTACAAGAAGATCAGCAAAGCTTTTCTTATCAGTCAGATGGAAGATAACATCTAAACAAAAGCATCTTCTGATGAGAAGAAAATCGACAGGCAAATTCATTGCTATTAGCTGAAGAAGAAGAAAGCCAAACTAGGGCGAGTGTTTTCCATGACACGACACGGTGTACACTGCAAATGAATGGCATTCATGAGTGTCCTCCACAAAGGAAGCCTCTCTCCCTTAAAGCCCATGAACAATAAAAGTCCGTCTTCAATTTGCCAGGGTCCATGCTTAAAACTATGAGGACTACCGGGACTCTATACTGTGTATGTGCATCTTATGTGTATGTCCGTATTTTATGTTTGTGTGCACTATGTATATGCATACGTTAAAATGTGTATAGAGTATTAGCATGTGCAAATTTTATATGTGTGCCTAATATAAATATACATGGAAATGTATATGTAGGTGGTGCCTGATGAAGGATGGGGGGCCCAGATCAGAAGTCCTGATTAAGGGCCCTTCACTGTCATTGTCTGCCCCTTATATAAACAGTAAAATCTCCTTTAATAACTGGACTTCCATTGGGGTGGACTTCTCATAGATGGCCAGTAGGCATACTATATTGTGAATCTGGGCATCTCTCACAGAAAATCTGATCTGGATATGAGGGTGGTCTTCTATAAGTGGTGATGTTTTGGAGAGATTTAGGGAAAAGTCCCAATGCTTATCCATCGATCTGGTAATTTGAGTAAAATATTTGTGTTGATAACTGATCACAAAGTCACAAAATATGTAAGATTTGGCATAACCTGGCTCATTTTTCAAAAAGTTATGCTCAGTTTTTTTAGCACCAAGTTTTGTTGCTTTTTTGTAGACTTACACTAACTTAGTATATTGTGTGAGAATTAAATGAATTATGAATTATTTGACGCATTTTACCACACTCTGGGGGTCCCTGACAGTCCTTCTTTACCGGCCCTGTAGTGATGCCAATGTAAACTTCCAAGTGACCGCGCAGTCAATCACTGTCACGAATGCAGGACAACCTAATATTAGCTAATTTTTGGGAAATCCTTATAACAAAAGGGGATTGAAAATATTTACAATTATTTTAAAAGCATAAAAAAAAACCAGACCCAATACTTATAATTAGTTTGTTGAAAGTAGTCTAATTAAAGGGAGCTGAAAGGATTAGAGATTATGAACCCGATTCACCAGTGTTTTTGCCAGAAAACTGGCATAAAGCTCTTGAAAAGTTGCAAAGTTTTGTGACTTTTCCCATTTTCACATAATTTTAACTTCTTTAAAGCCCAAGACGTACTGATACGTATCTGCGCCCTGGGACTTAAGAGCCTGATACGTATTAGTACATCTTTGCGATCGCGCCCGCACACAAGCTGTGCGGGCGTGATCGCCGCCGGGTGTGAACTGATTGTCACAGCTGACACCCGGTGCTATGTGCTGGGAGAGGTCCCGCACATTAACCCCCGCAATGGTGCGATAGAAGTCGTTCGCAGCATTGCGGGGGCAAGGGGAGGTGATCGGGATAGTCACCTCTCCTGCCGGCGTCCAGCAATGTGTGCTGCGGCTTCCCGGATGTTGCCATGATGACCCGATTCACTGAGGGGTGCAGTTTTAAGAATGGTGTCACTTTTGGGTATTTTCAGTCATAAAGACCCCTCAAAGTGACTTCAAATGTGATGCGGTCCCTAATAAAATGGTTTTGTAAATTTTGTTGGAAAAATGAGAAATCGCTGGTCAATTTTAACCCTTATAGCTCCCTAATAAAAATAAATTTGGGTTCCAAAATTGTGCTGATGTAAAGTAGACATATGGGAAATGTTATTTATTAACTTTTTTTGTGTGACATATCGCTCCGATTTAGGGGCATAAAAATTCAAATTTTGAAAATTGCAAAATTTTCGCCAAATATCTGTTTTTTTCACAAATAAACACAAGTGATATCGAAGAAATTTTACCACAATCATAAAGTACAATATGTCATGAAAAAATATTCTCAGAACCAGGGGGATCCGTTGAAGCGTTCCAGAGTAATTACCTCATAAAGTGACAGTGGTCAGAATTGTAAAAATTGGCCTGGTCATTAACGTGCAAACCACTTTGGTTTGTAAAGGGGTTAAGGACTCTACCTGCATATACAGTCATGGCGGAAAGTGCTGGCACCCTTGAAATTGTTTCAGAAAATTACACATGTTTTATTACACGCATGTTTATTTCCTTTGTGTTTATTGGAACAACACAAAAAAACTGAGAAAAAAAAGGCAAATTGGACATAATTTCACACAAAACTTCAAAAATGGGCCGGAATACATATATATATTTTTGATGGGACAACACTGAAGATGCGACACTTTGATACAATGTACAGTAGTCAGTGTACAGCTTGTTTAACTGTAAATTTGGTGTGCCTGCAAAATAACTCAACACACAGCCATTAATGTCTAAACCGCTGGCAACAAAAGTAAGTACACCCCTAAGTGTGTTCTCAGCTGATGTTATTTGTTGGTTTTTCTTTGCATCCCGAACAATTTTCTTGGCAGTTGTGGCTGAAATTTTTGTTGGTCTACCTGACTGTGGTTTGGTTTTTACAGAGCATCTGATTTTCCATTTGTTAATCACAGTTTGAACACTGCAGACTGGCATTATCAATTCCTGGGATATCTTTTTGTATCCCTTTCCTGTGTTATACTCTTTTTGCCTCCCTTTCCTGTGTTATACAGTTCAACTACCTTTTCCCGTAGATCCGTTGATAATTCTTTTGCTTTCCCCATCTCAAAATCCAGAAACGTCAGTGGCTGGATCCCAGAAACTCACTCAGCTTTATGCACACACACTGATTACAAGCAAACAGGTCATAGGTGAGCATGTTACCTTTAGTAGCCATTCAAACCCATTTCTGTCAAATTCTGTGCATGTTATCAGGCCAAAATCACCAGGGTATGTGAACTTTTTGATCAGGATTATTTGGATGTTTTTGGTTGTCATTAGTGATGAGCGAGCACTAAAATGCTCGAGTACTCGTTGCTCGGGTCGAGCAAATTGAAATACTCGGGTGCTCAACCCGAGCAATGAGCCCAATATAAGTCTAGGGGAAACTTGAGCATTTTTCAGGTGGCTCCCCACGGCGGTCTGCAGAGGGCCTAAAAATTGCCCAAATCGAACTGTGCTCAAATGACATGGGAACAGCATGGGGAAGACCCCTGGAAGCATCTCTGACTCCCAGATCACTGCTGTCAACAACGTCGTCAGAGTATTACGCCACTTTTACGGCGTAAGGAACATCCTTTCCAGGGTGATGACTTGTATATAAGGCAAAATAAATAAACAAAAACAAAAATACTCCTACACACCTTGGGCTATGTCCACACGTAGCATTTTTGACACGTTTTTGCACTTTTGCATTGCTTTCAACCAAGACAAATGCATTCACCAGGAAATGTCATTTTAACATTTTACAACCTTATCTGGACATGTGGTGTGTGACACATCATCAGACACATGCATGCAGTGCTGAAAAGACATGGGAACAGCAAGGGGAAGACCTCTGGAAACATCTCTGACTCCCAGGTCACTGCCTAAATGTGTGCCCATCATAAGTGATCCTTGGCACATGCGAAGATGCCTACCGCCATGCACCTGTAGTTGCAGACTTGCAACAATCACCGTCCACGTCCTTGTCCCACTGCAGTGTTCAGTTGTCCCTACCCCATTCCTTGGAATGCAAGCACAAAAATGCCGGCAGCCACCCACCCACAGGCTGCAATACTATACTGTCAAATTTTTGACAGCTGCTTGCACTTGAAATGTGGCCTTTTAGGCTCATGGAGGCGGAAGCTTTTCATAACCTCATGCCAGCGGCGGCCGGGTGTCCATACTCGGTCCCCAGCCGCCACTATATTTCCCGGTATCGCCTCCGCCTTCCACAAGCATGGGTCCCATAACATTACCCGTGCCCTCCCCAGTGCACTTACTGGGAAGGACCGCCTAACCACAAACACGTGGACAGGTGAATGTGGCCAGGGACGGTATGGAGCCAGTCCACAACTTTTTTTGCTAAGAGTTGTATTTAGCTCGGTGAAAGGACTGGCATAGAGGGAAACCGTATCTACTCTGCGTGTCATTTCGCCCAGAAAATCCTGTAATTGAGCTTGTTGCAGAAGCAATGGCAGCTAGTGTTGAGCGATACCTTCTGATATCGGGAAATATCGGATCGGATTGGATCGGACCGATACCGAAAAAGTATCAGACATCGCCGATTCCGATATCGGAAACCAATGCAAGTCAATGGGACAGAAATATCGGAATGAAAATAAACCCTTTCTTTCCTTGTAGGTTAATTCTACATGAAGGAAAACAACTAAGAATAATGTAGAATGTATTGGGGGAGGTGGGGGAGACAATAAAGGCATAGAGGTTTAGCCCAATCAAATGGAATAGCAGGAATTAATATTTTTTTTAAGACGTTCTGAGTTACGGAAATATTGACTATGTTAAGTATTTTTATATTTTGTCAGATATTTATGTTTCACTACTTCCATGCTCTTCACCTTCTTTTTTACTTCTCCCACACTTTCTCCTTCATCATCCTCAGCATCTTTTTCATCCACTTCTTCTTCACCTTCTTCATCTTCTTCTTCTTCACCTTCTTCGTATTATTCTTTTTTTTTACATTCTTCATATTCTACTTCTTCATCTTCTTCATATTCTTCTTCTTCATCATATTCTTATTTGTGGCAGGCATTCCTGTAGTTGTTATCTATAAAAGGTTGGACATTACACCTTTCGTTCTGCCCGTCACAAAAGATTTACAACAGGATTTGTCCGCGTTCAGTTTGGCCTGCAGCAGCAGGTCTTTTCCAGGGGCACCACGAGGAGGAACGGACTCACCCCCATACACTGCTTAGTCATCTTCTGTTTATAATTTAGATATTATCTTTAGCTCTGATTTTTAGTCTTATGCTTAATGTTCTTCCGCTTTTTGTTCTGCAGCTTCTTGTATTTCTGCTTCTTGGTTTTCTGTCTCTTGTTCTTCTGTATCTTGGTGCTTGTCTTCTCTTCTTTGTCCTCTTGGTCAACTTCTTCAGGGTCATCTTCTTGGTCTTCTTCGGGGTGGTCTTCAGGGTCATCGTCTTCGGGGGTCCTCGTCTTCGGGGTCCTCGTCTTCTTTGGGTTGGTCTTCTGGGTCCTCGTCTTTGGGGTCCTCGTCTTCTTCGGGGTGGTCTTCAGGGTCCTCGTCTTCTTCGGGGTGGTCTTCAGGGTCCTTGTCTTCTTTGGGGTGGTCTTCAGGGTCCTCATCTTCAGGGTCGTCGTCTTCGGGGTCCTCGTCTTCTTAGGGTTGGTCTTCAGGGTCCTCGTCTTCAGGGTCCTCGTCAGGGAGATCTAGAGTGATTACCAAGAACCATTTCAAAAAGCTTGAACTTGGAAATGTAGCAGAAGGTACAAGAAAGCTGAGGAACTACCGAGGACCAGCTGACGGTACTGGAACCCGGATGGGTAGCAGAAGGTACAAGAGTCAATGGAACTGCCGAAGACCAGCTGACAGTACTGGAACTCGGTTTCTAAGCAGGAGGTACCTGTGCCAGAAAGCACTACAAAGGACCAGCAGACGTTGGTGGAACTTGGATACCGAGAAGGAGGCACCTAATCCAAAGGCACTGCCGAGAACCAGCTGACGGTACTGGAACCCGGATGGGTAGCAGAAGGTACCGATGTAAAAAAAAGTTCAAGGCCGCGAGCCGGCCGCAGTTACCAAAACCCACAGTCCTACAGGGGGTGCTTGTCCTATTGGCACTATGGAACCAGCCTTCATTGCCAGATCCCGCAGCCCACATAGGAGTCACCTAAACTGCAGGCACCAAAGAGTCGGCTAACCCGACCGCAACACGACAGGACAACGCATTGGAGGCAAAGTGACGTTTACACTACCCGGAAACAGCTGGCTTGCTGGAACCAGGCTGGGCAGGAGGTAGTACCCGTGCCAAAGACACTGCCGAGAACCAGCTGACGGTACTGGAACCCGGATGGGTAGTAGAAGGTACAAGAGCCAATGGAACTGCCAAAGACCAGCTGACGGTACTGGAACCCGGATGGGTAGCAGAAGGTACAAGAGCCAATGGAACTGCCGAAGACCAGCTGACAGTACTGGAACTCGGTTACTAAGCAGGAGGTACCTGTGCCAGAAAGCACTACCAAGGACCAGCGGACGTTGGTGGAACTTGGATACCGAGAAGGAGGCACCTAATCCAAAGGCACTGCCGAGAACCAGCTGGCGGTGCTGGAACCCAGGGTAAATACTAAAAACAGAGTGGAGCCAGAGGTGTAATTGGAGCAAGTTTTAAATCAGTAGTACAGTGGATGTGGACAAAGCAGGAGAATTTGCCGGACACACAGCAGGGGAACAGCTGACGTTACTGAACCCCAATAACACTGGAGCAAGCGTTGACTGTGCAGACGGCACTTCTGAGCAATAACTAGCGGTATTGGAGCCCAGGGTAAATACTAAAAACAGAGGAGCCAGAGGTGTATTTGGAGGAGGTTTTAAATCAGTAGTACAGTGGATGTGGACAATGCAGGAGAAATTGCCGGACACACAGCAGGGGAACAGCTGACGTTACTGAACCCCAATAACACTGGAGCAAGCGTTGACTGTGCAGACGGCACTACTGAGCAGCAACTAGCGGTATTGGAGCTCAGGGTAAATACTAAAAACAGAGGAGCCAGAGGTGTATTTGGAGGAGGTTTTAAATCAGTAGTACAGTGGATGTGGACAAAGCAGGAGAAATTGCCGTCCGCACAGCAGGGGAACAGCTGACGTTACTGAACCCCAATAACACGACAGCAAGTGTTGACTGTGCAGACGGCACTTCCGAGCGCCAACTGGCGGTGTTGGAGCTCAGGGATAATACTGAAAACAGAGGAGCCAGAGGTGTATTTGGAGGAGGTTTTAAATCAGTAGTACAGTGGATGTGGACAGAGCAGGAGAAATTGCCGTCCGCACAGCAGGGGAACAGCTGACGTTACTGAACCCCAATAACACGGCAGCTGTTGGCGCTCGGAAGTGCCGTCTGCACAGTCAACACTTGCTGCCATGTTATTGGGGTTCGGTAATGTCAGCTGTTCCCCTGCTGTGCAGACGGCACTTCCAAGCGCCAACTGGCGGTGTTGGAGCTCAGGGATAATACTGAAAACAGAGGAGCCAGAGGTGTAATTGGAGCAACTTTAAAATCTGTAGTAGTGAGAATGTGGACAGAGCAGGAGAAATTGCCGTCCGCACAGCAGGGGAACAGCTGACATTACCGAACCCCAATAACATGGCAGCAAGTGTTGACTGTGCAGACGGCACTTCCGAGCGCCAACTGGCGGTGTTGGAGCTCAGGGATAATACTGAAAACAGAGGAGCCAGAGGTGTATTTGGAGGAGCTTTTAAATCAGTAGTACAGTGGATGTGGACAGAGCAGGAGAAATTGCCGTCCGCACAGCAGGGGAACAGCTGACGTTACTGAACCCCAATGACACGGCAGCAAGTGTTGACTGTGCAGACGGCACTTCCGAGCGCCAACTGGCAGTGTTGGAGCTCAGGGATAATACTGAAAACAGAGGAGCCAGAGGTGTAATTGGAGCAACTTTAAAATCTGTAGTAGTGAGAATGTGGACAGAGCAGGAGAAATTGCCGTCCGCACAGCAGGGGAACAGCTGACGTTACTGAACCCCAATAACACGACAGCAAGTGTTGACTGTGCAGACGGCACTTCCGAGCGCCAACTGGCGGTGTTGGAGCTCAGGGATTACAGTTCAGGTGGTAGAAACATGAACAGAACAGGAGACCTGGATACTGTTGCCAACCAATTATTTATTCTGGAAGAGGACTGGCAAATTCATGAGAGATCCAGGCCTTGTTCATTTTGAGAAAAGTAAGCCGGTCAACGTTATCGGAGGATAGTCGCATGCGACGGTCTGTTAGTACACCACCTGCGGCACTAAAGACGCGTTCCGATAATACACTAGCAGTAGGGCAAGCTAGCACCTCCAATGCATACTGACTAAGCTCTGGCCATGTATCCAGCTTACAGACCCAAAACTTGAAGGGAGAAGAGCCGTCTGGGAGTACACTAAGAGGGCAAGACATGTAGTCTGTCACCTCCTGCTGACTGGAGCCGTCTGTGATGGTGTAGACATTTGTGGCGGCGGGGACACAAAACTTTGCCACATTTCGGCCATACTGGTCTTGCCTTGTGCTGAGGCGCTGCTTCTGCTCCCTCTTTGTGCAGAGCTTCCTCCACTGCCTCGACGCACTGAGCTGCTTTGTAAAGCACTAGCAGCACTGCTCTCGGTTGGAATGGAGAACATGATGGAATGCACCAGTGCGTCTTGGTACTCCCGCATTTTACGCTCCCGGTTCAACGGTGTTATGAGGCTTTGTAAGTTGTCCCGGTAGCGAGGATCTAGGAGGGTGGACACCCAATAATCAGCCATGTTGAGAATGTGGGCGATGCGGCGGTCGTTTCTCAGGCACTGCAGCATGAAATCAACCATGTGCTGCAGACTGCCAACTGGCCAAGAAACGCTGACCCCTGCTTGAGGCGTGATCTCTGCCTGCACTGCATCACCCCACCCTCGCTCTAGATACTGACTACTAGAGCATTGTGTACCTCCCTCCTCTGGACAGATGTCTTCCTCATCTATTGACTCCTCCTCATCCTCCTCACAAAGTGTCCCCTGCCTAGGCCTTTGTGAGGAACCACGTTGCGCAGACTGTAGAGAAGCAGATGGCATTTGTGACTCCTCATCCTCCACCTCTTCCAAAACCTCATCTCTTAGTGCTTGCAGTGTTTTTTCAAGCAGGCAGATAAGGGGGATAGTCATGCTGACTAGTGCATCATCTGCACTCGCCATCCGCGTGGAATAATCGAAGGCACGCAAAACGTGGCAAATGTCCTTCATAGAGGCCCACTCAGTGGTGGTGAAGTGTGAACGGCGCGCACTGCGACTTGTTTGCACCTGCTGCAGCTGGTACTCCATTACTGCTGCCTGCTGCTCACACAACCTCTCCAACATGTGTAACTTTGAATTCCACCTGGTGGGTAGGTCACATATGATGCGATGTTCCGGAAGACGTAATCGGCGCTGCAGAGCTGCAATGCGTGATCTTGCATTGCTGGAACGCCGCAAGTGAGCGCACTCTATGCGGACCTTGTGAAGCAGTGCATCAAGATCTGGATAGTCCCTCAAAAAACTCTGCACGACCAATTTGAGCACATGTGCCAGACATGGGATGTGAGTGAGGTTGCCTAGGCCCAGAGCTGCCACCAGATTTCGGCCATTGTCACACACTACCATGCCTGGCTGGAGATTCGCTGGCACAAACCATACGTCGCTCTGCTGCTTGATGGCATTCCAGAGCTCCTGCGCTGTGTGGCTTCGATTCCCCAAAGAAATTAATTTTAATACGGCCTGTTGACGTTTGGCCACGGCTGTGCTCATATTGGTCACCGTAACAGGTAACCGTTCACGGGTCGATGTGGAGGTAGACCGTGACGGCTCCTGCAGCGCTGAATCAGAGGAACTGGAGTATGAGGAGGAGTCAATGTGTACAAACTGGATTCCTGCAATCCTTGGAGTTGGCAGAACACGTACAGCGCCACTCTCAAGATTTGTACCCAGCTCCACAACATTTACCCAATGGGCAGTGAGGGAAAGGTATCGTCCCTGTCCATGCTTACTGGTCCACGCATCGGTGGTCAGGTGGACCTTGCTACTGACGGCGTTTTGTAGCGCATGTTTAATTTTTCCCTCCACATGATGTTGCAGGGCAGGGACGGCTTGCCTGCTGAAATAAAAGCGGCTGGGCACATTGTATTGTGGGACTGCCAATGCCATAAAGTTACGGAATGTGTCAGTCTCCACCAGCCTGAATGATAGCATTTCAAGGGCCAGTAGTTTAGCAATGCCAGCATTCAGAGCCTGTGCTCGGGGGTGGTTTGCCGAGTATGGGCGCCTTTTCTCCCATGCCTGTGCTAACGATGGCTGTAGACTGGCCTGGGAGTGTGAGGATGACTGGGAAAGTGATGCTGTGGGTGGAATTACACTGTGTCTCTGTACAACAGTGCCAGAGATTCTTCCATGGCGATCCTGTGAGGAAGCCGAACCAGCTGTGTGTGAGCTGGAGGAAGAGGCTACAACACGAGCTGAAGAGGTGGTAGGTGGCGCTGTAGGTTGGCCTAGGTCTTCAGTGTGTTTTTGTAACTCCACCACGTGCTTGGTCCGCACATGTTTCCACATATTTGTGGTATTGAGGTTGCTGACACTTTTCCCTCTTTTCACCTTCTGATTACACAGCTTGCATTTGACAAAGCAAATGTCATCTGCAACTGTGTCAAAAAAGGACCAGGCACTGCAAGTCTTGGGAGCGCCCGCTTTGGATTTTGGAAGAGCCATGCTCCTAATGGGTGCCGAAGTGGAGGCTACAGGCAACCAAGTCTGCCCCCTCCCTCTCCCTCCTTTTTGGGCTGTTCGGGGAATCTCTTCCTCAGAGCTGCTCTCACCACCTTCCTGTCCCTCACGCCATGATGGGTCAAGGACCTCATCATCTACACCACCCTCTTCAAACAACTGCTTCTCCTGGGTAGTCTCGACAGCACAGTACGCACCAGAAAGTGGCACCTGAGTCTCATCATCAGATGCGTACTGAGGTGTGCTGCTGACCATAGGCACTGGCCCACCCGCCTCTTCAGATTCAGAGAGACAAAACGGTTGCGCATCACTGCATACTACCTCTTCTTCAAATTCTCGAATTCTGCTTGGCTGGCCCCCTCTTTCCAAGCCAAGAGATTCAGAGAACAGAAGTAGAGATGGCTCCTGTCCAGGGCTCTCTGACTGCCTGGGCAATTTGGCAGGTGGTGAAGAGACAGATGGGTGCTCTTCAGTGCTCAGGACCTGAGAGGATCTGGAACTAATTGAAGTCGATGCGTTAGCTGCCATCCATCCGACAACGGCTTCAATTTGGTCCTCCCGCAACAGTGGGGTACGGCTAGCTCCTACAAAGCTGCGCATAAAGGACTGTTCCCTGGTAAAACTGGGGGATGCTGAGTCACTGGTGCCCGCAGCAGGCACAGAGTCCCCACGTCCTCTCCCTGCAGGCACAGAATCCTCATGTCCTCTCCCTGCAGAAACTCCACGCCCACGCCCACGCCCACGACCACATGCCTTACTCCCTGCCTTCTTCATCTTGGTAGACTGATAAAGATAGGCAGAAAAGTACTAAGAGCTTAGTGTGCTTATTCCTGAACAGCTGCTAACAGGTATAATAAACATTAATTTTATAAAGTGTGGACTAGACTTTAATATGAGCTAATGTGGCCTACACAACTGTAAAGTGGAGTGTTTGGTGAACTTTATTTAGGTTTTTTTTGTCACAAAAAGACACTGGATGTGTGTAAAGATGTAATAACGATAGTATCACAAACTTTTTGTAGCTATTACAATGTAGGAAGGTAACCTACAATGCAATAGATGAGGCTACAAAAAATAGGCTAATACTAATCTGGCTGGGGCTGCAGGGCCCAATGCTGCAGAAAGGCTCCTCTAACTACTCTTATATAGTGTGTTTGGAACCAATTTAGCTGAATACGGATGGAACCACCACACTAATAGGAGATATCAGGAAAAATTATGAATTGGCAATAAAGGACAATGTATAAGGCAGTGACACACACTGAGTGCACTACAACCAGACGGGGTTGAAGCACACACTACAGGGTGAGCTGCACTCACACACCAGACCTTGCAGACAGCGGTGAACAGTACAGATGCAGAGCACTGTGCACTAGCGCTGCAAGACCAAAAAAATTTCTCTATCTACTCCTATATAGTGTGTTTGGAACCAATTTAGCTGAATACAGATGGAACCACCACACTAATAGGAGATATCAGGAAAAATTATGAATTGGCAAAAAAGGACAATGTATGAGGCAGTGACACACACTGAGTGCACTACAACCAGACGTGGTTGAAGCACACACTACAGGGTGAGCTGCACTCACACACCAGACCTTGCAGAAAGCGGTGAACAGCACAGAGAACTGTGCACTAGCGCTGCAAGGCACAGCGATTTATAAAGTAGCTTGGGTAAAGCAGAATAGACCAAATAGGTAGCTAAAACTGTCCCTCAGAACAACAGCGTCCTATCCCTAACTGAATTCACAGCAGAGTGAGCTAAAAATGGCGGCGGCGGCTTTTATAGTGCATCATGACATCATTTCAGCAGCCAATCACAGCCATGCCATTAGTTAAGATGCCTACATGCCTAACAGGATGTGCCCACACTTCTTAGGATCCTCATAGGCTGAATAAAATGAAAATGGCTCATTGCATTATGGGAACTTCTGATTCCGGTATACGATATTGCAAAAGTATCGGAATTAAGTATCGGAATTTCGATACCGCGAATATCGGCCGATACCCGATATTTCAGTATCGGAATGTTCAACACTAATGGCAGCCCATCCAACATCAACTCGCACTTGTCAATGGTGCTTTGACACACACACATCTTTCTTTGCGCCTTTAATTTCTTGAATACAGAGTTGGATAATGGCCTGATCCGTAATGCGTTTTCAGAAATAACATGCATAAGCATGGCCGATCCGCATTAAAAAAAGCAGCCATAGAGTGTCTGGGAATCTTCCCCCACACTTTTCTTAGCCATGGCTGCTTTTTGGCAGGGTTGGACGGGCCCACCAGAGAACCGGAGACTCCTCCGGCGGGCCCTGGCTTCTCCTTCAGGAGAGTTCATAGTGCCGAGGTGAGGCCATGATGATGATAGAGGCCATCAACTGCTTAGTTTTCTGTTACTTGGAATGCAATTGCAAGTATGCAGCCAGCCACCCACCCACCCACAGGCCGCAACACTAAACTGACAGATTTCTGGGCAGCTCTTTGTGACGCGCCCCTGGGCCTGTGTCGCGCTGCGTTGCGCACGCGGGAGCTTACCCGGAGCCGGATCTCTTGAGGGTTGTAGTCTCGTGGCGGCGACCCGGTCCGCGCCCAGGGAGTCAAACTGAGCGGCGATGTACTAGCAGTAGATGGTTGGTGACTACGCCACCCGTTGAATGCAGCTATGGAGCTGCCGCTGCAGGGCAGACCGCTGAGGCCGGTGGAAGGATGGTGCAGCGTGGATGGTATAATCCCCAACGGGAGGGGTATGGCCTCAGGGCAGCCGACGTGGATGATGGGGGTAGCAGGAACCACTCAGAGACGGTGCGGTGTAGTTCAGGGTCTTTACTGGTGACAAAGATAGACCCTCCCGGAGTACTTGCTAGTGATAGGGGCCTGGTCAGTCCTTGAGCAGATGGGATCTCCCCTGGCCAGGCGGAGTTGTAGGCCTTCCCAACTAACTGTACTCTTCTGGCTACCTTGCTAGAGGCGGGAATAAGTAGCCCACGTCCCTGAGTGTACCGTGTGGTGCTCACCCGTATGGCCGGTGACTCGGGGCCTTCTAATGGCTTCCGCTCCACGATGGCGGTGCTGGTCCCACGCGTGTGACCGTGCCTTCGGGCTTCTGGGCCAGAGGACCTGAAATCCTCTGCCGGACGGTTTCTGCTGCTGGGTAGGAGTTAGTCCCCACAGCCTCGGACTCCGGGTCCGGTAAGAAATCTTCTCAGTCAGGGCGAGCTCTGTAGCTGCCAGCCCCTGACTCGTTGTAACACTGCTCCCCACAGAGCTCCTGATGTTTATTGCTATGCTGCTTCTCTTCTCTACTCTTGTTCTGTCTTCTTTCTCACTCACTCTGCCTCAGCCCCGGGTTTATATAGGGGAAGTCCTTCCCCTCCCAAGACTGGGCAGGAGGTGTGGCATGCACAGGATCCCTGACCAAAGGAGCTCCCACCTGCTCTCAGACGTAATATCTCTATCACTGTGGCAACCAGACCCCTGGGGTGTCACATTTGCACTTGAAATATGGCCTTTTAAGCTTGTGGAGGTGGAAGCTTTTCACAACCTCATGCAGGCGGCAGCCGGGTGTCCAAACTTGGTCCCCAGCCGCCAGTATTTTTCCCGGTATCGCCTCCGCCTTCCACAAGCACGGGTCCCACAACATTACCCATGCCCTACCCAGTGCACTTACTAAGAAGGACTGCCTAACCACAAACACGTGGACAGGTGAATGTGGCCAGGGACGGTACGGAGCCAGTCCACAACTTTTTTTGATAAGAGTTGTATTTAGCTCAGTGAAAGGACTGGCATAGAGGGAAACCGTATCTACCCTGCGTGTCATTTCTCCCAGGAAGTCCTCTAAAGCTGCTTGCACTTGAAATGTGGCCTGAACATTACTGCTGGTACTTTTCTGTGGGAATTTTCTTGCCTCCTACCAGCCTGGAATATTTCCAGTAAACTATGGTACAACACCATGGTATTAGCACTGCCCCCAGTACCAGTAGCGAAGCCATCCTCAATTTCCTTCTCTGGAATTTTATTTGGTAGACTGAGTGGCTGCCCAAATACATTTTCTCACAAAGGAGCTGATGATAGAGTGGCAGTAGGTTCAAGTTTCTCCAGCCTGTTAGATATTAGAGGGTGAACGGCAGCACATTGGATCAGTGCTTAGCACTGAAGTCTTGCAGCGCTGGGATCCTGGGTTCAAATCCTAGCAAGGACAACATCTGCAAGAAATTTGTATGTTCTCCCCATGTTTGCGTGTGTTTCCTCCTCAGTAAAAATAGAGTGTCCTGGAATCTTCCCACACACTTTTCTTAGCCAGGACTGCTTCTCGGCAGGGTTGGACAGTCCCACCAGAGAATTCTCTGGTGTGCCTTGGCTTCTACCTCAGGAGAGTTCATGATAGCGCTAACTTTGCAGCTGCTATGGGGCTCTTGAGCGGGTGAGAAAGGTTAGCCCTCAGAAACAAATCCTCTGGTGGGCACAATGTCTTTCAATCTGAAACAGCTTCTCAGTGGGAGTTGTATTTCACCACAGCCATATCCTTTAGCTCTGTGAAAGGACTGGCATAGAGGGAAACCTTATCTACCCCGGTTGTCATTTCTTCGTCACCAGGTTCCGCCCATTGTAACACACGACCATGCCTGGCTGTATGTTCAGCGGTGAGAGCCACAGATCAAGCTGCTGTGTTACAGCTTTCAACAACTATGCAGCGCTGGGCTGTTTGTCAATTAAGCATTAAGCATGTTATCTTCAGCACAGCCTGTTGCTATTTGGCCAAGGCAGTGCTGCAGTGCTGTCAGCTTGTGACTGATGTGGTCATTTCGGAGATGGAGGAGGAGGTGCATGAGCTGAACAATGTGATTACATTGAGGTTAAATTGGTGATGCTGTTTTTTATACTAAAGAAAGTTCCTATTGTTATTTTTTTTATGTTATTTTTTATGACAAATGCATTCACCGGGAAATGTCATTTTAACATTTTAAAACCTCATCTGGCAATGTGGTGTCATCAGACACATCCTGTTTTATTTATGATGGAGGGACTCTGAAAGTCATAAAGCCTATTTTTATAGGGACATCAGACGGCCCTTACTATTCTTAAAAGGCTAGCAGTCGGCCCTAGCTATTGTTAGAGAGCCATCAGAGGGCTATGCTTTGTTGTTCCCATTATTAACAAGTGGGTCTCCTATACTGTTATTGCGCATCCAGTGACTGCAAGGGTTGTCAAAAATTTGGACGCAACCTAATACCCCTTTGAAGAGACATAGAGGAGGGTCTCAGTAAAAAAAATGTTCCCACCATTATAAAGGAGCGGGTCTTCTATAGTGTTTATGCCCATGATGTGACTGCAAGGGTGGCCAAAATTTTTGAAAAAAACCTCTAACAATTTAAAGACACAAAGAGCATGGCCACAGTAACAAGGTACGACATGTTCCCATTAGAAAGGAGAGGGTCTGCTATACAGTTATAGGGTATGCAGTGAATCCAACGGCTGACAAATTTTAGGAAAAACGCCGCTAAGAATTTAAGGACACACAGAGCAGGGCCACAGTAACAAGGTACGACATGTTCCCATTAGAAAGTAGAGGGTCTACTATACAGTTATAGGGTATGCAGTGAATCCAACGGCTGACAAATTTTAATGAAAAACCCCAATAAGAATTTAAAGACACACAGAGCAGGGCCACAGTAACAAGGTACGACATGCTCCCATTAGAAAGGACAGGGTCTGCTATACAGTTATAGGGTATGCAGTGAGTCCAACGGCTGACCAATTTTAGGAAAAAACCCACTAAGAATTTAAAGACACATAGAGCAGGGCCACAGTAACGACAAATTCCCATTAGAAATGATAGGGTCGGCTATACTGTTATAGGGTATGCAGTGAGTCCAACGGCTGACAGATTTTAGGAAAATCCCCACTAAGAATTTAAAGACACACAGAGCAAGGCCACAGTAACAAGATATGACATGTTCCCATTAGAAAGGAGAGGGGGTAGGAATACCCAGTGATGTAGGAGCAGATAGGGGTTGGTTCCTGAGCGTAGATAGGAGTCCATTGGTGGCTGGTCACCTGGGCTCATGTTCTAAAGGGAGGTATAAAAGGTGGGCACCATCGTAGAACAGTGTTCAGTCAGAGAAAAGAAGTGACGGAGTGGGGGCCTCTGCAAGGGGCTCTGCTCCGTAGGCGGGCCTAGCCTCTGAGGCCCAGCCAGCACAGAGAGAAGAGAAGAAGAGAAGTTCAGTGAGTGGAGTAAGAGAAGGAGTTCAGCCAGAGAGGGCTGACAGGGAGCTGTGGCTCAGTCTGGGCCCAGCTCCACGAGGCAGGCCTAGGGTGAAGGCCAGGAACAGAAAGGAACAAGAACAGAAAGGAACAGAAGAGAAATAGAAAGAGAGAAACAGAAGGGCTCAGGAACAAGACGGCAGAAGGGACCCTAAGAACCCACGAGAATACAGGGTGAAGGGTCAGGCAGATTAAGGGTACCGGATCCCAAGTTGGTGTAGGAGAATCAGCCCTCAGCCAAAGACCGGAGGTCGTGATCATTTATTGGTGCGACACCTCATCAAACCTGCTAGGAAGGCACCATATAGGACAGCGGGGAACGGGAACCACGTTTACCCGCACAAGTCCGCGGCAGCTGGACAAAAGTGGGTCACTGGTGAGGCAGGCCAGAGAAAGGATTGAAGGGGGTCCTGTGCCATGCTCCTGAACTGCCTGGGTTTGACCGAGCCCCTCACCTGGTGGACGCAGCACGGGTCGGGCGGTCATTGCTGACAGAAGTGACCCGGAGTACATGAAATGTGAGTAAAAGACATTGGACTGCAGTACGTTGTCTGTGTACTCTTTCGCTCCTCCAGCACTAACGGCACTGGGACTCTCTGCACCATCACCCCCACCATCCACTACACTGCCCTGGGTCTGCACTCTTCCCGTGGGGAGTCACACTACCTCAGCTGCATACATCATCAGCCCCAGCGGTCTGCCTTGCAGCGGCAGTTCATAATAACCGCAATCCACGGGTGGCGTAGTCGGACATCACTTAGGACTGCTAAAGGACTACCACTGGTCTGACCTCCCTGAGCCACGGAACCGGGTCGCCACTACTACCCCCACAGTCTCCCTATTGCCCGGCTCCGAGTGCCCCATGGCCCAGGGGCGAGTCAAACACCCTTTAAAAAAATTATGTGGGTGTTGCATCATGGACCACGGTCACCCTGGTGATATGGTGGTGGAGGATGAGGAGAAGGAGGAGGACAAGAGCAAATAGCCAAAATCAGGAAGCGTATACCCATGTGTGGGTGTGAAAAGGTGCATGGGAATACACCTCCCAAGAAAAGACATTGGATTTGAGTTTATGTTACGCTGCTATCATTCGGTGGTGTTGAGAAGTCTAGCCCAATCCAGCCCTTGTTCATTTTTATAAGAGTCAGCCTGTCAGCATTTTCAGTTGACAGGAGGATGCGCTTATCAGTTATAATTCCACCAGCGGCACTAAAAACCCGATCTGATACAACACTGGCGGCAGGGCAGGCCAGGACCTCCAAGGCATAGAGAGCCAGTTCATTCCACATATCTAGCTTGGATACCTAATATTTATAAGGCACAGAGGAATCACGGAGGACATTGGTACGGTACGGCAAGGTACTCCCTCAGCATCTTCCCAAACTTTGCACTCCTTGTGAGAATACCCTGCGCCTCAGGGCCTGTGCGATGGGAGGGTCTGAGAAAACTCTCCCAGAACATTGACAGTGTTCCCCTGCCTCTGCTGGATTGAAGTTGTGTCTCTCACACCTGTACTCCTTGGTTGTCGAACGAAGTGTGCCCTCTGCCTCCAGCGTTTTCAGATGGGAATTTTTTTAATAGTTCCGCAACAAGGGCCTTCTGGTACTGCCTAATTTTTGTACACCTGTCCGCCTCAGGAATAAGAGATATCAAGTTCTCCTTGTAGAGTGGGTCTAGAAGTGTCACCAACCAGTAATGACCTAAAATTTTGAGAATGCGAGGGTCATGGGAAAGGCAGCATAACATAAACTCAGCCATGCGTGCCAGACTACTAACAGGCAAGACTTCCGTGTCCTCACCAAGAGGATGACTGACCATGCTCTCCTCCTTCTCCTCTCTGTCCTCTGGCCATCCACGCTGAACAGACGGTATGACAGCTGTGCAGATAGCACCGACTATAGTGCATGAAACTAGTTCCTGTCCTTCCTCCTCCTCCTCTTCCTCATTGTCACCCAATCCACGTTGGGATGAGATGAGGCTTGGCTGTGTGTAATCACCCTGTATGGTTAATTGCTCCATCTTATCGTGCTCCGCCTGCAATGCATCATCTTTGATTGTGAGCAGAGAGCGTTTCAGAAGACAGAGAAGCGGGATGGTGAGACTAATTATGGCATCATCGCCGCTCACCATCTTGGTGGAGTCCTCAAAGTTTTGGAGGATGGTACATATGTCTGACATCCACGTCCACTACTGAGGTCTTATGTGTGGAGTCTGAACTGAATACCGATAGCCTTTTTGATGCTGGTACTCAACAACTGCCCTCTTCTGCTCACAAATTCTTCCCAACATCTGCAATGTAGAGTTCCAACGTGTGGGGACATCACACACCAGTCTGTGAGCCAGAAGCTGCAAACACTGCTGAAACACTGCAAGGGCGGCGGAAGCTGTAGGTGACTTTCTAAAATGGGCACACAGGCGGAATACTTTAACAAGCAGATCCGGCAGCTCCGGGTAGGATTTGAGTAACCGCTGAACCACGAGGTTAAGTACATGGGCCAGGCATGGTACGTGTGTGAGCTCGCCTCGCCTCAGAGCCGCCACCAGGTTCCGGCCATTGTCACACACGACCATGCCTGGCTGTAGGTTCAGCGGTTTGAGCCACAGATCTGCCTACTCTTTCAGAGCTGTCCATAACTCTTCAGCATTGTGTGGTTTTTCACCTAAGCATATTAGCTTCAGCACAGCCTGTTGCCGCTTGGCCGAGGCAGTGCTGCAGTGCTTCCAGCTTGTGACTGATGTGGTCATTTCGGAGATGGAGGCTGAGGAGGAGGAGGAGGCTGAGGAGCATGAGGTGCAGGAGCTGTAGACCGTGGGGGCAACCCTGATTGACCTAGGGCCTGCAATCCTTGGCGTCGGGAGGACGTGTTCCGTCCCAAGGTCCGACTGGGTCCCGGCTTCCACTATGTTAACCCAGTGTGCCATCAGCGAGATGTACCGTCCCTGCCCACAAGCACTTGTCCACGTGTCCGTGGTTAGGTGGACTTTACCGGTAACTGCGTTGTTGAGGGCACGGCTAATGTTTTGGGACACGTGCTTGTGTAATGTGGGGACGGCACACTGGGAGAAATAGTGGCGGCTGGGGACAGAGTACCGAGGGACGGCCACCGCCATCAGGTTGCGGAATGCTTCTGTCTCCACAAGCCTAAAAGGCAACATTTCGAGCCAAGCAGTCGTGAATTGTGAGAATTTAGTAGTGTGGCCTGTGGGACGTTGGCTGCATATTTGCGCTTGCATTCCAAGGACTGGAGTATGAACAACTGAACGCTGCGCTGGGACAAGGACATGGACGTGCTTCCTGATGCTGCTACTTGAGAGTGTGCAATGAAAGGTGCAGGGCAGGAGGCATCTTTTCATGCACTATGGACAGGGGATTGGCTTGCATGCACAACAGCAGAAGAAGCAATGGTGCCACCTGTAGACACTGTTCTTGGACCCTGGTGTTCGGCCCACAAAGTCGAGTGTTTTGCTGCCATGTGCCTGATCATGCTGGTGGTGGTCAGGCTGGTCGTTTTGCCACCCCTGCTGATGCTGGTCTGGCTCGTGATGCAAATGGCCTTTTTGGAGTTATCGGCAGAGTCTTTAAAAAACAACCAGACTCGGGAAGACCTAACAGTTGTAGTGGTAACTTCCTTCATGTTGGTGTTACGGGAAACGGTAGCCTGCCTTCTGTCTGCGGCCACCACACTGCTTCTTCCTGCCTGTTGGGGTGCTCTGCCTCCCTCCCCCTGTGTGCTGCTGTCCTTGCTCTGCATGTCCTCCTGCCATGTTGGGTCAGTTACTATATCATCCACCACCTCGTCTCCCACTTCTGCACCCTGGTACTATTCCTGACTTTCTGCCAATTGTGTCTCATCATCATCCACCTCTTGTGACAGTTTCCCACCGTCGCCTTCATGTGACTGTGGCTGCTCAAATATTTGGGCATCGCTACACGCGATCTCCTCTTGCCCCGCTTCAAGTGGACCGGGCGAGAGGCCCGAATCTATAAATGGAAAAGTGAACAGCTCTTCAGATTGTCCAAGTGTGGGATCAGTTGTCTCTGGGTACTCGGCATGGTGGGAGGAAGGAGGATCAGGGTGAGGAATATGAGGTCCAGACTCATGGCTACTGAGACTTGACCGTGTGGAAGACAGGGTGGTGGTGGTGGTGGCTAAGTGACTGGAAGCATTATCCGCTATCCAACCAACAACCTTTTGACACTGATCTGGTTTCAATAGTGGTGTGCTGCGGTCCCCTAGAAATTGGGACAGGAAGGTCAGGCGAGAAGATGTGGATGTTTGTTGTGGCACAATTTCGGCTTGCCCACGGCCTTGTCCTCGGCCTCTGCATGCACCATTACCATCACGTCCAGTTCCCAGTCCCTTGCCACGTGCCTTGTCCATTTTAAATGGAGGATTGTATCTTCTACGGTCACTATAAATGACTGAGTTTGAAGCGAAGTTATATGTGATCGGTGTGATGGAGAAAACAGAGTTTTAAATACCTGGCCTGTAGGTAAGTAGTGTGAACAGCAAACTGCTGTGAATTGCTTCACGGACACACTGAAAAAATGGAGGCCAGAAATGGCAGTATTTTCTGACAACGTATATGTGATCCGTGTGACGGAGAAAACACAGTTTTAAATAGCTGGATTTCTAGCGCTCTAATATGGAAAGGACCCGGCTGTATTCTGCAGTGCCAACAAGCAAATGGCGCAGAAAAACGGTGTTCTCTGGATTGCTTTATAAGCAAATAATGAGGATTAAGATCCAAAGAAAAGTATTCCTGGCCCCTGAGACCTGTGCCTTTGTATAGAAATATCTAACAGCAGCAGAAGGCAGAATTGGAATGGAGCCTCTTGTGCTATATGCACTGCAGTCTGCTATATACCCTGCCTGCCTGCCTATATACACTGCCTGCCTGATATCTCTGCAGATGGATTAGTCCTCAGAAGGACTGTTTGTTGAGATGGATATGTGTAATGTGCGGTTTTTCTCACTACACTACCTAATGCACGATCAAATCTCTCCCTAACGCAGCAGCAGCTCTCCCTACACTGTCTGATCCGGAGTGACTGTGATGACCATGGCGGCGCCAGGTCAGATATAGACCTGATGACGCTGTGCGGCCAGCCAATCACTGTAATGCCCACAACCAACATGGCTATGGCATTACAGTGCATGGCAGGCAATCCCTGCATGTTCATTGGCTCTGTAAAGAGCGCCAAACATGCAGGGATGGGACCCGACTTCCCTCCCGACCAACCCGGAAATACTCAGTGAGCGCAGAGCATCTCGAGCAGTGAGATACTCGGGCAAGCACCGAGCAGTAGCGAGCATGCTCGCTCATCACTAGTTGTCATTAAGATTTAAAAAGAGAAAACAGAAATGTGACAGTAAATGGCTTCACCCAACCAATAACCATGAGTGGAGAAAAAGTGTTTTTGTTATCATTCATTTTCTCTGAAACAAGGCCAAGAAAGGAAAAATTCTGCTGGGGTATGTAAACTTTTGAGCAGAACTGTATATGCGCCAGCCCCAGTGTCTCCTATTCTATATACTCCAGCCCCAGTGTCTCCTATTCTATATACTCCAGCTTCTTCTGTGATGTATATGCTCTAGCCCCAATGTATCCTGTGATGAATATACGCCAGCCCCAGTGTCTCCTATTCTATATACTCCAGCTCCAGTGTCTTCTGTGACGTAGCTAATTTAGCCCTAATGTCTCTTATGCAGAGGCGTCGCATGATAAAGCAGTCGGACACAAGCTCCCTGCCCTATCACTATCTCTTTCATATGCCACAGATCGCCATAGGCCTGCGGTTAACGAGATGTCAGCATACTCACGCAGGTGGCTCGGTGACATCATTGCATCGCTCTGCTCTGCTGTCCCGCCATGGAAGAGGAGACAGAGGCCGTGATGTAGGGAATCAGGATTAAGTGAGAATAAACTTTATTTTTTTAAATGATCGGGCAGTGGAGCCATCCTACTATATATCTGGAGTAGTGGGTCCATCATACTACATATGGAGTAGTGGGGCCATTATACTATATGTATGTGGGGCAGTGGGACCATCATAGTATATACAGGTGCATCTCACTAAATTAGAATATCTTCAAAAAGTTAATTTATTCCAGTTCTTCAATACTGTTTCAGTATGCTCCACAATCATGAGGAAGACTGCTGACTTGACAGATGTCCAGAAGGCAGTCATTGACACACTCCACAAGGTCCTAGAGTTCCAATTTTCATTTGGAAATCAAGGTCCCAGAGTCTGGAGGAAGAGTGGAGAGTCCACAATCCAAGCTGCTTGAGGTCTAGTGTTAAGGCTCCACAATCAGTGATGGTTTGGGGGGCCATGTCATCTGCTGGTGTAGGTCCACTGTGTTTTATCAAGACCAAAGTCAGCACAGCCGGCTACCAGGACATTTTACAGCACTTCATGCTTCCCTCTGCCGACAAGCTTTTTGGAGATGGAAATGTCATTCTCCAGCAGTACTTGGCCCCTGTCCACACGGCCAAAAGTACCAATACCTGGTTTACACACAACAGTATCACTGTGCTTGATTGGCAGCAAACTCGCCTGACCTTAACCCCATAGAGAATCTATTATAGAGAATTAATGGGGTATTGTCAAGAGGAAGATGAGAGACACCAGACCCAACAATGCAGATGAGCTGAAAGACAGCTTTTTGTATTGAAGAACTGAAATAAATTAACTTTTTGATGATATTCTAATTTAGTGAGATGCACCTGTATATGGAGCAGTGGGACCATCATGCTATATATATGGAGGAGTGGGGGCATCATACTAAATATAGAGCAGTGTGTGTGTGTCACCCCAGGCCTGGATGCCACAAACAATAATCTGTTTCTGAAAGCAGGAGGGAGGTCCCCTGGTTAGGGACAATTAGCATACAGCACCTCCTGTCCCAGGCCAGCAGGGGGAGCTGGCTGCCCCTATAAAAGCTGGAACTGGGGGCAGGGTTAGAGAAAACTGGACGACCTAGCTCAGGAGTGAGACTAGTCCCAGAGAAGGAGGGACAGTTCAGCTGTAGCTGAGGAGTCCGTGAGGCAGAGGAGAAACTGCAAGCCAGGGACAGAGGCGACGAGAGCCGGTCCTGGCAGAGAACCAATCTACCGGACATTGGGGTCCGAGGCTGTCAGGGTTACAAGCCCAGCAGCAGAGAACCAACCTGCGAGGGATTTCAGGTCCCTTGGCCTAAGAAGCCTGGAGGCTCCGCCACACAGAGGGACCAGTACATCGAGGAGCAAGCAACAGGTACCCAAGGCCTGAGTCGCAAGCCATACAGGAGAGAAGTACACGGCCAACTCTGGGACGTGGGCTATTACACCACGAAAAGGGGGATAGTCAGAAAGAGCATAGAGAGAACGGTAGGCCTACACACTCACCCTGACCAGTGGGGCTCGCCCGAATGCTCTCAGACACCCAGGCCCATTCCTAACCGGTACTGTTGGGTCATTAATAATATCTACAATAAAGACCCTGAACTGTTTGAAGCGGACTCTGAACTCTTACTATTGCGGCCTGCACTATCACCCCCAACATCCACCTCCACTGCCCTGAGGCTACACTCTTCCCGTGGGGAGGTATCCTACCCCTGTGCTGCACACCAACACCAGCCTCAGCGGTCTGCCTTGCAGCGGCGGTTATCTCCAACCGCAATCCACGGGTGGTGTAGTCGGACATTCAAAACACTGATAAATAGACTGCCACCATTTGGTCTGACCACCCTGAGCCACGGGATCGGGTTGCCACTACTACCCCCATCAGCACCGTACACTAGAAGGCCCAGTTCCGGGTACCCCATGGCCCAGGGGGCGAGTCAGCTTTGGCGTAGTCGGCAGAATTGTGACCAACCCGCCACAAACGGGTATTGTGTGCCTGGAAAAGACTCTATACATATCTGAGTGAAGTTTCCCGCCTTTCGGGGCCATTTCCCGCCAATCGGAGCTGTTTCCCGCCATCGGGCGCCATCTTCGGGATGCCGCGCGGGAAGAAGAGGGGCGTGGACGTCCAAAAACGCGTGAGACCTGAAGCCCCGCCCTACGCTGAGACGCTGCTCAAGGTCCTGGAAGGAGATCCAGCGGATGCCGACGTCATCACCGAGCAACGCAAGGTCCTCGCCCAGAGCATCGCGAGCGGAGCCGCGGCCTACAGAAGAGGATCGCCAGAAGGTAGGCCATGGTTAACTAGGGGGGAGGAAGATGTCGGACGCGGAGGGACCCTCTACCACCAGCGTAGCCGCTGCAGCTGTGATGCCGTTTTCCATGCCCTATATCCATAGGCGGATTATAATGAGGGCAATCCGGGCGACCGCCCAGAGACCCGAGCCTGCAGGGGGCCCGCGGCTCCAGGCGGGGTGTCTAATGCCGGATTGCCCTCATTATATGTGCGGTCCGCCGCGGCACCAGCGGTAGCAGTGGCAGGAGGGGAGGGCCCGGACCGCTCCCCCAGCAGCGGCCGCCGCTACTTCTTCATCGGCCGGGCCAGCACTGCAGCAGTTAACTTCCCTGTGCTGGCCCGGCCGCGTCACTGCTAGGAGACATGGCCCTGTGCGCGGCTGTGTCTCCTAGCTGTGACGTCACGCAGTGCGCCCCGGCCTGCAGTGCTGCACCGGAAAAGAGAGAGAGCAGGCAGGAGGAATTGAGCCGGGGGATGGTGAGTGTGTGTGTGTGTGGGCAGATGTGTGTGTGGGCAGGTGTGTGTGTGTTTGTGGGCAGGTGTATGTGGGGGCAGGTGTCTGTGTGGGCAGGTGTGTGTGTGTGTGTATATGTGTGTGTGTGTATATGTGTGTGTGTCTGTGTGGGCAGGTGTGTGTGTGTATATGTGTGTGTGTATATGTGTGTGAGTGTGTGTGTGTGTGTGGGCAGGTATCTGTGTGGGCAGGTGTCTGTGTGGGCAGGTGTGGGTGTGTGTGTGGGCAGGTGTGTGTGTGTGTGTGTGGGCAGGTGTGTGTATATGGGTGTGTGTGTGTGTTTGCGGGCAGGTGTCTGTGTGGGCAGATGTGTGTGTGGGCAGGTGTGTGTGTGTGTGTGGGCAGGTGTGTGTGTGTGTGTGGGCAGGTGTGTGTGTGTGTGGGCAGATGTGTGTGTGTGTGTGGGCAGGTGTGTATGTGTGTGGGCAGGTATTTGTGTGTGTGTGTGGGCAGGTGTGAATGTGTGTGGGCAGGTGTGTGTGTGTGTGTGGGCAGGTGTGTGTGTGTGGGCAGGTGTGTTTGTGTGTGGGCAGGTGTGTTTGTGTGTGGGCAGGTGTGTTTGTGTGTGGGCAGGTGTGTGTGTGTGTGGGCAGGTGTGTGTGTGTGTGGGCAGGTGTGTGTGTGTGTGGGCAGGTGTGTGTGTGTGTGTGGGCAGGTGTGTATGTGTGTGGGCAGGTGGGTGTGTGTGTGTGGGCTGGTGTGTGTGTGTCTGTGTGGGCAGGTGTGTGTGTGTGTCTGTGTGGGCAGGTGTGTGTGTGTGTGTATATGTGTGTGTGTGTGTGTGGGCAGGTTAGAAAGTCTTGCCCTGTTGAACACTACACCTGACTTGAGGCCACCACCTCTTGGTTGTCCAATGTTCTTGCTTCTCTAGGGCTCTTCTCAGATATTCATTATACCAGCTCCCCAGAATACCAAAGTTAGGGTGGGTGACCGCGAGCCCTGGTGGTGGTCATAACTGCGGCCACCCAGGGGCAATACTCCATAACAACAATCCCCTGAGGTGGTGTAGGATGTAAGGATCTATTCACACTACATTCAGCGCTGCAATCAGGTCTTTACACAAGGCTTATGTTATGCACACGCCCGGGCTAAGCGGCGTGTGCGGGTGATTGGTAGTGATTCCACTGGACCGTGCCGGAGAGTGTATGCCTGGAGGGGCGTGACTAAGTATTCACCCGATCCGACCAGGGTCGCACGACGGCATACGACGCCAGTGCACCAAGGAGGAACCGAGCAGAGGGACCAGGTGCTACTCCAGGACAGACCCCGGACACGGCTGTTGACCCACACAGGGGAATACAGGAACAGACTGGTATGCAGGCAGGCGGGTATGCAGGCAGGCGGGTATGCAGGCAGGCGGGTATGCAGGCCGGGGGGTAAAGGTAAGCACAGCTAGAGTGCAGACAGGGAGGCACTGGCAAGTGGGAACACAGGCGGGATAGGACCCAGTACACACCGGGATTCAGGAACAATACAGGCAGAGGGGTACAGGCAAGCACAACTAGAGTGCAGAAGACTGAGCAGGGAGGACAGGGCTCTGTTCACACTGAACAGACAGGAAGGGAAAGGCAGAGCCAGACACCCACAGGGTACTTGCAGTGAAGTAGCGAGTGGACCACAAACTCACAAACGGGTGTACAGAGACAACAGGCAGGAGATAGGTACGAGTTCAGACTCTGCAGAAAAAGGAAGGGAACGGGCATAGAGGCAAAACAGGTAAAGGATAGGAGAGAGTTCAGACTGGAACTGAGTGTACGGAGGAGACCGACACTGCAGCGGGATACAGGAGCGGGTCTGGGAATACTGCCCCCAGAGAGGCGGAACGAACAGGCAAGGAGCGTGTTCAGACAGGACAGACTAAAGAACACAGAAAGGACTCAGTTCAGACTCGGGAACTAATACCGTAAAGCAGGAGACATACAGGACACAGTTCAGACACGGGAGCTGACACCGCAAGGCAGGAGAAATACAGGACTTAGTTCAGACACGGGAACTAATACCGTAAAGCAGGAGACATACAGGACACAGTTCAGACACGGGAGCTGACACCGCAAGGCAGGAGACATACAGGACACAGTTCAGACACGGGAGCTGACACCGCAAGGCAGGAGACATACAGGACTTAGTTCAGACACGGGAACTAATACCGTAAAGCAGGAGACATACAGGACTTAGTTCAGACACGGGAACTAATACCGTAAAGCAGGAGACATACAGGACACAGTTCAGACACGGGAGCTGACACCGCAAGGCAGGAGAAATACAGGACTTAGTTCAGACAGGCCTGGAAATACAGCCTCCAGGAAAGGCGGACAGGGAAACAGGAACGGACCTGGCACCTTAAGAGTGCAAGCACACACTGAAAGAAACACTTATGCTCAGGCAGGGATAGAAGGGAGCTGCTGAGCTATATACCAAGTGTCAGACAGCAATAGGCTGAGGACGCACAAGGGGTGTGACCCACAGCAGGTACAAAAGACAGGAAGTGATCGGGCGCCGCCCTTAAGCAGCAGAGACAGACACAAACAGACAGCATGGAGGGAAGCCAGAGAGACATTCTGGACAGGAGATCAAGTGCGCGCTCCTGCACAGTGGGAGATGGACCACTATGCAAGGACGCCGCCAGGTATGTTACAGTACCTCCCCCCTTACGCCCCCTCTTCTTCAGGCCTGCCAGAATCTTCCGCAGGGAATTCGAGGGCCAGTCGTTCACTGGGTTGGAGGGGGACAGAGACTTGAGGGTAATCTCTGCTTCGAGGTACATCTTGTCAAGCTCACAGGAAGAAATAGACGGGTTATCAGGTACATAATGAGGAAAAGTCACTGTCTCTTTGTTATCTGGTGGTACCCCGGAGGATTCAGGAAACAACTGGAGGTCCTCCGCCGGGTCAGAAGAGTACTGAGGCTCAGAGAAAACATCTGCTTCGGAGAACACTAGGTCGGACTCACTGGAGGAAGCAGGCGAGGTATCAGGTACAGGAAATAGGAAAGTCTCTGTCCATTCACCACCAGGTGGCACCCCGAAGGGTTCTAAACACAACTGGAGGTCCTCCGCCTGGTCGGAGGGGTGTAGAGACTCGGGAGAAACTTCTGCTTCGGAGAACACTAGGTCGGACTCACTGGAGGAAGCAGGCGAGGTATCGGGTACCGAGTATAGGAAAGTCTCTGTCCATTCACCACTAGGTGGCACCCCGAAGGGTTCTGAACACAACTGGAGGTCCTCCGCCTGGTCGGAGGGGTGTAGAGACTCGGGAGTAACCTCTGCTTCGGAGTACACTAGGTTGGACTCACTGGACGAAGCGAGCGAGGTATCAGGTACAGAGTATAGGAGAGTCTCTGTCCTTTCGTTACCAGGTAGCACCCCGAAGGGTTCAGGAGGTCTCAGGGAGGACAGACCCAGGCGTGACTGCTTGCCTCTAAGTCTAGCACGTCTGGACTGCCTCTTGAGGTTGGGAGAAGTATTCCGGAAAGCGTAGTCACCCTGTGAGGATTCTGGGTGGGCAGTAGTCTCATTGGGCTGGAGAACTATTACGCTACCCACACACATTACCCATTGGGGCTGCTCCGGGATATTGGGAAGTGAAGCTTCAGCAGGAGCCTCCGGGTTAGGATCATCGAAGACCATTAGAAAGGCCACCAGGAAGGCCATTAGGTCCCGGAGGATCGGATCCTGTGTCTCATATAGGGGGTTGATCCATTCCAAGGCATCCCCCGCCAGGTAAGACATCATAAAGGCCACTTTAGCCCAATCGGAAGGAAAATAAAGAGGGTAGGCCTTAAAGTGTAGCATGCATTGCTCCACAAATGCACGACACTGTCTTGGATCCCCATAGTAACGTGGCGGATCCGCAGGAACGAGAGCTGATAGATCCATCTGGACGGTGCGTAATTCGCCTGGAACTCAGCTAAGGGAAAAAAATTTATTTATTTATTTTAATGCATATATTCGCTGGAAAAACTTCTCAAAGAGCGAAGGCCGTGGGGCTCAACGGGAACCATGGCCTGAGCATGCTGTTATGCACACGCCCGGGCTAAGCGGCGTGTGCGGGTGATTGGTAGTGATTCCACTGGACCATGCCGGAGAGTGTATGCCTGGAGGGGCGTGACTAAGTATTCACCCGATCCGACCAGGGTCGCACGACGGCATACGACGCCAGTGCACCAAGGAGGAACCGAGCAGAGGGACCAGGTGCTACTCCAGGACAGACCCCGGACACGGCTGTTGACCCACACAGGGGAATACAGGAACAGACTGGTATGCAGGCAGGCGGGTATGCAGGCAGGCGGGTATGCAGGCAGGCGGGTATGCAGGCAGGCGGGTATGCAGGCCGGCGGGTAAAGGTAAGCACAGCTAGAGTGCAGACAGGGAGGCACTGGCAAGTGGGAACACAGGCGGGATAGGACCCAGTACACACCGGGATTCAGGAACAATACAGGCAGAGGGGTACAGGCAAGCACAACTAGAGTGCAGAAGACTGAGCAGGGAGGACAGGGCTCTGTTCACACTGAACAGACAGGAAGGGAAAGGCAGAGCCAGACACCCACAGGGTACTTGCAGTGAAGTAGCGAGTGGACCACAAACTCACAAACGGGAGTACAGAGACAACAGGCAGGAGATAGGTACGAGTTCAGACTCTGCAGAAAAAGGAAGGGAACGGGCATAGAGGCAAAACAGGTAAAGGATAGGAGAGAGTTCAGACTGGAACTGAGTGTACGGAGGAGACCGACACTGCAGCGGGATACAGGAGCGGGTCTGGGAATACTGCCCCCAGAGAGGCGGAACGAACAGGCAAGGAGCGTGTTCAGACAGGACAGACTAAAGAACACAGAAAGGACTCAGTTCAGACTCGGGAACTAATACCGTAAAGCAGGAGACATACAGGACACAGTTCAGACACGGGAGCTGACACCGCAAGGCAGGAGAAATACAGGACTTAGTTCAGACACGGGAACTAATACCGTAAAGCAGGAGACATACAGGACACAGTTCAGACACGGGAGCTGACACCGCAAGGCAGGAGACATACAGGACACAGTTCAGACACGGGAGCTGACACCGCAAGGCAGGAGACATACAGGACTTAGTTCAGACACGGGAACTAATACCGTAAAGCAGGAGACATACAGGACTTAGTTCAGACACGGGAACTAATACCATAAAGCAGGAGACATACAGGACACAGTTCAGACACGGGAGCTGACACCGCAAGGCAGGAGAAATACAGGACTTAGTTCAGACAGGCCTGGAAATACAGCCTCCAGGAAAGGCGGACAGGGAAACAGGAACGGACCTGGCACCTTAAGAGTGCAAGCACACACTGAAAGAAACACTTATGCTCAGGCAGGGATAGAAGGGAGCTGCTGAGCTATATACCAAGTGTCAGACAGCAATAGGCTGAGGACGCACAAGGGGTGTGACCCACAGCAGGTACAAAAGACAGGAAGTGATCGGGCGCCGCCCTTAAGCAGCAGAGACAGACACAAACAGACAGCATGGAGGGAAGCCAGAGAGACATTCTGGACAGGAGATCAAGTGCGCGCTCCTGCACAGTGGGAGATGGACCACTATGCAAGGACGCCGCCAGGTATGTTACAGCTTACAACTGAATCCCTGAAATTCAGGATTGTGCTGTCTGAAATGAGACATCTGAAAGCAGAGAAAATGGAGCCTAAAGATTCAGACTTTAGCCTCGGTTTGCCTTTGTTCAAATCAATGGCTATGTCAAGGCACATCTGAATGCCATTTTTCAGGGATTTAGATAGAAGCCTGGAAAGAGGAGATGAATGCATTGCAAAATTCAGTGTGAATAGGCCCTTATATCTGGAGTCTTGATATTGATGCCACAAGCATTTTACTTGTTTTTAACTTAAAAAAAATACACACACACAAATTATACACACACACACACACACACACACACTATACATACACACACAGTATACATACACACACATTATACACACACACTATACATACACACACACAGATGTGTATGTGGGCAGGTGTGTGTGTGTGGGCAGGTGTGTGTGTGTGTGTGGGCAGGTGTGTGTGTGTGTGATGTCTGTCTGTTTGTGTGTGTGTGTGTGGGCAGATGTCATTGTGTGATGTCTGTTTGTATGTATTTTTGTGTTTCAAATGTGTTTATGCGTGTCTGTATATGTTTGTGTGTGTGTATGACTGCATGCGACCTCCTGCTGAGTATAGTTGGCGCCGTGCGGCCTCCTGATGTCTCTGGGGGGGCTCCGTGCATTATAGACGGCGCCGTGCGGCCCCCCGCTGTGTATAGATGGCTACGTGCGCCCCCAGCTGTGTATAGATGGCTACGTGCGGCCCCCCGCTGAGTATAGATGTCGCCGTGCGGCCTCCTGCTGTGTATAGATGGCTACGTGCGGTCTCCCGCTGAGTATAGATGGCGCTGTGCGGCCTCCTGCTGTCTCTGGGGGAGCGCCGTGCGGCATCTATACTCAGCAGGAGGCCGCACGTAGCCATCTATACACGTATACTCAGCAGGAGGCCGCACGTAACCATCTATACGGTGCCATCTATACACAGCGGGAGGCCGCACGGCACCATCTATACACAGCAGGAGGCCGCACGGCGCCATTTATACACAGCGGGAGGCCGCACGGCGCCATCTATACACAGCGGGAGTCTCAGTACTTTGCAAGAGCAGTCAATAAATTCTGCTTGACTAATTCTGAGCACCATAAAGTCTGGTTCGCTTCTAACCTGCTGTCTTCATTTTCAGCTTGCTGAATTCTAACTCATTTACTGTCATTCGAGACGATGCCTTTGCTGGTCTCTTTCACCTTGAATACCTGTAAGTGTTCCACTTAATTTCATATTTTTGATTCTGTTCTTCTTCATCTTTTGGCATGTGCAATTGTATGAGCAAGTATTCATATGAATTTATGACCTACTTAAACCTTCGAGGACCTTAAAATTTATTCAATCAAATTTTTTTCCAGTTTAAAACTATGGGACATATATGTGCCTTGGTCCTCAAAGGGTTTTTAAAGGGGCTGCAAACATAAATACGAAAAAACTAATTCAATTACTGCTTTTTGTGTTCATTTAATTTTTATTTGAAGTCCATTTTTTTTATATACCTTGAAATTAAACCCTACCCCATGGAATGAAGCCCTACCTACATGACATCTGAGAGCTACATGGATCCCGCTTGTGAGGTGCCTGTCCGTCACTACTATTCAGTTTTAGGGTCCACTCACTAAGCCATATATTCTCTCATGCAAGAGAATAGGGCCAATTATGCTAATGACACTGGGCTCAAACTCTGTCAGAGCTTCAACTGAGTGTGATCCGATTCTCTCGCAGCACAGATATGGAAAAGATGGAGAACTTAATTTCTCCATCTTCTCCATAGTCTCTGTGAGTGTTCATCGGACTGCACTTGGATGACATTCGAGTGCAGTCCAATGTTTTACGTGCACCCATAGACTTGTATGGGTGCACATGGTCCGAATATCGAATGAGATTATTTTCTCATGCCAATAATCGCACTGTCCCATAGTATAACATAGGGCCGAGTCCTATCCGATAAAACATCACATAGCATTCGGCCGTGTTATACGACAGTGTGAGCGAGCCCTTAGAGTCAAGGAATATTTACATGCAAATGATGATATTACTCTCCAAGTGTATATTTTTTTAGGCGAGTTCATAGTAAATGCTTTGCATTTTTGACATGTGATCAACTAAAGAACAAGAAAGATTTAGGACCTCCCCTATAGAGAAACGGAAAATAGTTTGGAGGACTTGCATGTCCTTTTTTATTTATTATGAGAAAATCATAAAAGATCCCGTTTTTTAACCATGCTGTGACTTTCTGCTGAGGGAGAGGGAGAGAGCTGACCTATTCAGAGTCTGTAATAAGACCTGCTGACAAAAGGGTTGAAGATACAGTCTAATGTGAATTAACAATGAAAAAAAGTTAATTTAACAAATGGCTTGTATTTTTTTAATACAAACTTTTTTGTCTTTACAGCTCCTTTAAAGGGAATCTGTCATCAGGTTTTTGCCACCTAATCTGAGAGCAGCATAATGTAGGGTTAGAGGCACTGATTCCAGTAATGTGTCACTTACTGGGCTGCTTAGTGTTGTTTTGATAAAATCATTGATTTGTCAGAAGGTAATTATCAATAGATGACTAGTAAGTTCTGTAGGACCCCACCCCCATCACTGATCAGTAGATTTCTGTGTACACTGAGCATGGGCAGAAAGCTGCCAATCAGTGGTGTGGGTGGGGCTATACAGAGCGCAGCATTCAGAGAGCTGCTAGATCTGCAGCAGATAAAACGGTGATTTTCTCAAAATGACAACAAGCAGCTGAAAAAGTGACACATCGCTGAAATCAGGGTATCTGCCCCAATATTGTGCTGCTCTCAGATGAGGCAGCACAATTAATATTATGCCAAATAAATTTCCTGTGAACTATCACATGATCTATCACAGGGGATCATGTGACATGTCACGTGATAAATCAGGTGTGTGGAGGGGGCCTGCGCCTTCTAAACTGCCCGGGGCCCTTGCTACTCTTAATCTACCCCTGCCTATATCCCCGGAGCGGCCTGGCTGCCCCAGTATGCCGGCGAGTCGCATACCTTGGGCGACTTTAAAGAAAGGCTGTATAGACTGTTCAAAGTTTATCCCCTGACAGAAGAACAGAAAGTAAGCATACTGATAGGGCAGTTAACTGGTGCGGCCTAGCGGGAGGTAAAGTCTTGGACAGCTGAGGAGAAAAGGACTGTAAGGGGGGTTCTGACCCGTCTACGGGACACCTTTGATACCCGTACCTCAGCAGAAATCAAAATGCGGTTCTATGGATGTAAGCAGCGAGCTCAAGATAGCATCCGAGATTATGCCCTAAATTTACAGGAAGCCTTGGGGGCAATTAAGCAAGCTGACCCTGGCAGCGTGCAGGATACAGATAAACTATTGACTGACCAGTTCATAGAAGGTCTGCTGTCCAGCGCCCACAGAACCCAGCTGCGCCTCATGGCCCTACAGAACCCCGATTTGACTTTTGCACAGTTCAAAGATAGGGCCATCCAGGTGCTCCGAGAACCTGCACCGGGTGGCGCTGTAGCTTCCCGGCGCCCTGCCATCCCTTACCACCAGGGGGCGGCGCCCTATCCCGCAGACCTTGTGGGGACCGATGCGCAGGCCCTAAATCCATCCCCGCCTGCAAACCTGCACCATCAGGTCCAAGAACTAACAAAGAGTGTTGCTGCATTGACCAGGACCGTACAGTCGTTATAGATGGACCCGTCAGAACCAATCAAGCTGGCTTCCAGTCCGGAGGATGTCCCGTGGCGTCGACGGAGGAGGATCCCGTCATTCAGAGGGAGGCCCGCCGATCATTACACTGAGGATGGACAGCCGATTTGCCGCCGTTGCAGCCAGCCGGGACACGTAGCCAGGTACTGTACTTTAAATGGGTCCGACCTGGGGCAAAGGGCCAACCCCCAGGCATAAGGTCATCAGGCCCATCTAATTGGCGTGATAAGTACGTAGGGGGACGCCCGGTTTTACCCGTAGTGCTGGACGGTATCCGCATGAGTGCACTGCTGGACACCGGGTCCCAAGTGACTACCATCCCCTATGTACTTTTCAAGCAGTACTGGAGTGACACTGATATAACTCGTTATCCAGATGATGACTTGAGCATCATCGCCAGCAATGGTCAACCCGTGCCGCAGGTGGGGTTCAGAGAGATGACCATTAAGATTGGTAAAGTTGAACTGCCGGCACAAGGAGTGATCATTGTGGACATTGACCGTCGAGAAAGTCACCCTAAAATAACCTTGGGTACTAATGTGATTGAAAATTGTCTTTCAGAAGTAATTGTAATTTTGCAGCAGGTGGCGATGAATGCGAGCTCCAGCCAACAGAGGGTCCTCCAGAAGGAGATAAGAGCCCTGATGAGATGGCAACAGGTAGAACTGTCTGGTGGTGAGATCGGTAGCGTGAGGATGAGCGACCCGTTCCCCATTGCTATGCCCCCCAAAAGTGAAATTATCTGGTGTCGGACTGCAATCGGGTTAAGAGGGAGAGACTACCAAGCCATGGTAGAACCCGTGTACTCAGACAGCAGGCCCACCATTTTCACAGCCCGGGGGGTGGTCTATGTCCGCCATGGAAGGGTGCCCGTCCGGATCTTAAACATTGGGGAAAGGGAAGTACACTTGCCCCGGTACGCTACAGTAGCCAAATTGTATACTGTTGAACACAATGCTGTCAGGGCCGTGGAACCCTTGCCTCCATCTCCCCAGGCGGAGGGTAATGGTTCCCAGAAACCCAAGGAGGACTGGTGGCAGAAACTCCACGTGGGTGCTGACTCCACTCCCTTGCACCAAAAACAAGGAGTATACCGGGTGGTTCAAGAGTACGAGAGAATCTTTAGTAAGCACCCGCTAGACTTCGGCAGAGTGAAAGGAGTAGAACACCACATCCCCACGGGGAGCCACCCACCAATAAAAGAAAGATACAGACCTGTACCACCCCGCACACTATCAGAACGCAAAGGGCATTCTGAGAGAAATGAAGGAAGCCGGGGTCATTAGAGACAGTTGTAGCCCCTGGGCAGCCCCCTTGGTTCTGGTAAAAAAGAAAGACGGTACTATGAGAATGTGCGTGGACTATAGAGAAGTCAATCGTATCACCCATAAAGATGCATACCCGTTGCCTAGAATAGAGGAGTCTTTGGCCGCACTAAAATCAGCTAATTTCTTCTCTACTTTGGACCTTACTAGTGGGTACTGGCAGGTTCCTGTGGCAGAGGCTGATAAGGAGAAGACAGCCTTCACCACCCTGATGGGATTAAGTGAATTCAACTATATGCCGTTCGGGCTCTGCAACGCACCCGGGACCTTCCAGAGGCTGATGGAATGCTGTCTAGGGCACCGAAACTTTGAGACGGTCCTACTTTACCTGGACGACGTGATTGTCTATTCGAAGACGTACGAGGACCATCTAAAGCACCTGGCCGAGGTGTTCGATGCCCTGGCAGGCTTTGGCATGAAATTGAAACCCTCCAAGTGCCATCTGTTAAAGCCGAAGGTACAGTACCTGGGACACGTGGTGAGTGCAGAAGGAGTAGCCCCCGACCCTGACAAAATCACGGCAATAAAGAACTGGCCAAGCCCCTCTAACATAAAAGAAGTGTGGCAGTTCCTCGGGTTGGTAGGCTACTACCGAAGGTTCATCCCCAGGTTCACCAAGATAGCAGCCCCTATGCAGGACCTCCTTATAGGACAATCTAAGACCAGAAGCCAAAAGCCACCCTTCAAGTGGGACAAGCCGGAAGAGGAGTCCTTCCGCCAGCTGAAGATGGCCCTCACGGGGGATGAGATCCTGGCTTACCCTGATTATGGCCAGCCTTTTATCCTCCACACAGACGCCAGTAATGTGGGGCTGGGAGCTGTACTGTCACAGAACCAACAGGGCAGAGAAAGGGTGATCGCGTACGCCAGCCGGAAGCTGAGGCCCACCGAGGGAAACCCGGAGAATTACAGCTCCTTTAAGCTGGAGTCCTTGGCAGTGGTGTGGGCCGTAACAGAATGTTTCAAGCATTACCTGGCCTCTGTGAAGTTCACTGTGTACACGGACAACAATCCGTAGATACATCTGGACAATGCGAGACTTGGTGCCCTAGAGCAGCGGTGGATGGCCCGGCTAGCAAACTATGACTTCACCATCAAGTACCAGGCAGGCCGAGCCAATGCCAATGCAGATGCCCTATCGAGAATGCCCCACTTGCCCGATGAGGGAGAAGATCCAGACGAGTTGGAGGAAATAGAGCTCCCTGCATTCCACCGGTACGGGGCCACTCAGTACTCCCACTGTGTAAGAGACAAAGACTTGACCACTGTCATGTTCAATCCCTTACCTCACCACGGCTGGGCTGAAACGCAAGATAGTGACCCTGCAATTCGCCTGGTGAAAGACCTCTTGACCCCGGCAGACGCTAGCCCTGGCTCGGATGCTCCAGAGGAAGCCAAGCAGTTATGGAAGGAGAAAAGCAGGCTATTCCTCTACGAAGGTAAGCTGTGCAGAAGGCTTGTCAACCACCGGACGCACGAGCTGACCTGGCAGGTAGTGGTCCCGAGACGAGATGCATCAATGGTCCTGGAGGCCTACCATGACAGAGCGGGACACTTCGGGTGGAAGAAACTGGAGTTCCTACTGAGAGAGCGGTTCTACTGGGTCAGAATGAGAGGGGCCATAGAGAAGTGGTGCAGGGACTGCGGCCCATGTAACCTCAGAAGGAAGGACGGTACCAGCCAGAAGACGCCCTTGATGCCCATCGTCACCAGGCAGCCTCTTGAGCTGGTAGCTCTGGACCATGTGAAACTGGCTCCAAGCCGGTCGGGCTACGTCTATGCCCTGACAATAGTGGACCACTATTCCCGGTTCCTGGTGGTGGTTCCTGTTAAAGACTTGACAGCCCAAACAGCGGCCAGAGCCTTCCAACAACACTTCTGCCGTCCACACGGGTATCCGGAACAGGTCTTGACAGATCAAGGTCCAGCGTTTGAGGCTGAAATCTTCCAGGAGTTCTGCAACCTCTACGGCTGTAAGAAGATTCGGACAACGTCTTACCACCCACAAACCAACGGGCTGTGTGAGAAAATGAATAATATCGTCATTGATCTCCTCAAAACGTTGCCCCTGGAAGAACGCAGCCTGTGGCCGGAGAAGCTGCCAGACCTGATAGACTTATACAACCATATCCCGGTGAATGCTACAAATTGCACCCCGGCTTACCTGATGCGGGTAAGCTGCCGATAGACCTGGAGATGGGAGTCCTGACCCCCGAGGACACCTCCCCAGACGCGGACTGGGATACGGAACGGTGGCTACAGTACAAGAAGGTACAGGAGAGTGTGGAGAGGAGTCTGGCTCAAGCGAGAGAAAAGCAAGAGAGGCTCTTCAACCAACACGCCCCTGCTGGTCCCCTGGAACCTGGTGAGCAGGTCCTGAAGCGGAAGAGAAGGCTTCACAAGCTAGATGACCAGTGGGAGTGCGACCCGTACACAGTACTGCAGTCCAACCACAACAACCCGAAGGTATGTGTAATTACCAAGGTTGGAGGAGAAACCACTAGCACCGTCTCCAGACACCACCTAAAAAGGTGCCCCGAGCAACTACAGAGTGCAGGAGAAGATCAAGATGACCTTGAACCCGCAGAAGACAAGAAAGAAATGATCAGCACAGTTCTTGGAGAGTTCCCCCGGTCCTGGACTCGGATAAATGATGCAATAGTGGTACCTGTCCTACACTTCCTTCAACCAACCCAGCAGGAACCTACAGGAGAGCAGGAGGAATCAGAAGACCAAGCAGCCCTAGAGGCAGAAGAACCCATGCCAGCAGCCCAGGAGAGTCAACCCTCTGCTGACAGTGAGCCTGCCATACCTGCGGTAAGCCAAAGGACCCGCAGATAGCTGCCTGCACTGCCTGTAAACCCAGCTAGTAGCTGTACCCTGAATGCTAGTGGGGAAAGTCAGGTTAGACCACCACCAGACAGTGGGTTACGCAGGTCAACCCGGAGCACTAGGGGGCAAATACCAGCTCGCTGGAGGATCTAAATGCTGTATATTGTAAATGTTTTATGTTTGTTGCCTGGTTGCTAATTATGTTTTTCCAGTCTTTCTAGTTCATGGACTAACAGGTTATGGACGCTGAATAACCGGAACTATCTTGTAGATAGTTGCACTTGGTGCCCTCTTTCGAAGATGGCCACGGAAGAAAAATCTGTCCGGTGTGGCCTCCTTGTGGCCCAAAGTAGAGAGCTCAGCCTTGTCGCCACGCCCAAGGCCAGGAAATTGGGGTTTATGGAAACAGGTCCCCACACCGTGGAAAACTTCACCTTGTTGGGTGAAATGGACACCCGGTCACGGAAGCGCCGTGACCTCAAGGACAAAATATACTTGTATATATGTTATGTTGTCATTTATACCCTGTATTTGTGTTTCCTGTTTAGTCCGGACTCCGGAGTACTAAATTTTACTAGGGGAGAATGTGTCACCCCAGGTCTGGATGCCACAAACAATAATCTGTGTCTGAGAGCAGGAGGGAGGTCCCCTGGTTAGGGACTATTAGCATACAGCACCTCCTGTCCCAGGCCAGCAGGGGGAGCTGGCTGCCCCTATAAAAGCTGGAACTGGGGGCAGGGTTAGAGAGAACTGGAAAACCTAGCTCAGGAGTGAGACTAGTCCCAGAGAAGGAGGGACAGTTCAGCTGTAGCTGAGGAGTCCGTGAGGCAGAGGAGAAACTGCAAGCCAGGGACAGAGGCGACGAGAGCCGGTCCTGGAAGAGAACCAATCTACCGAGCATTGGGGTCCGGGGCTGTCAGGGTTACAAGCCCAGCAGCAGAGAACCAACCTGCGAGGGATTTCAGGTCCCTTGGCCTAAGAAGCCTGGAGGCTCCGCCACACAGAGGGACCTGTACAGCGAGGAGCAAGCAACAGGTACCCAAGGCCCTAGTCGCATGCCATACAGGCGAGAAGTACACGGCCAGCTCAGGGACGTGGGCTATTACGCCACGAAAAGTGGGATAGTCAGAAAGAGCATAGAGAGAACGGTAGGCCTACACACTCACCCTGACCAGTGGGGCTCGCCCGAATGCTCTCAGACACCCAGGCCCATTCCTAACCGGTACTCTTGGGTCATTAATAATATCTACAATAAAGACCCTGAACTGTTTGAAGCGGACTCTGAACTCTTACTATTGCGGCCTGCACTATCACCCCCAACATCCACCTACACTGCCTTGAGGCTACACTCTTCCCGTGGGGAGTTATCCTACACCTGTGCTGCACACCAACACCAGCCTCAGTAGTCTGCCTCGCAGCGGCGGTTATCCCTGACCGCAATCCACGGGTGGCGTAGTCGGACATTCAAAACACTGATAAATAGACTGCCACCATTTGGTCTGACCACCCTGAGCCATGGCATCGGGTTGCCACTACTACCCCCATCAGCACCGTACACTAGAAGACCCGGTTCCGTGTACCCCACGGCCCAGGGGGCGAGTCATGTGCATCAAATTATACATACACATATGGGGCAGTGGGGCTTCATACTATATACAGGTGCTTCTCACAAAATTAGAATATCATCAAAAGTTAGTTTATTTCAGTTCTTCAATGCAAAAAGTGAAACTCCTATATTATATAGAGTCATTACACACAGAGTGATCTATTATATAGAGTCATTACACAGAGGGATCTATTATATAGAGTGATTACACACAGAGGGATCTATTATATAGAGTCATTACACAGAGGGATCTATTATATAGAGTCATTACACACAGAGGGACCTATTATATAGAGTCATTACACACAGAGGGATCTATTATATAGAGTCATTACACACAGAGGGATCTATTATATAGAGTCATTACACACAGAGGGATCTATTATATAGAGTCATTACACACAGAGGGATCTATTATATAGAGTCATTACACACAGAGCGATCTATTATATAGAGTCATTACCCATACAGGGATCTATTATATAGAGTCATTACACACAGAGGGATCTATTTTAAGTGTTTATTTCTGTTAATGTTGATGATTATGGCTTACAGCCAATGAAAACACAAACGTCATTATCTCAGTAAATTAGAATACTTCATAACAACAGCTTGAAAAATGTTTTTAAAATCCGAAAAGTTGGCCTACTGAAATGTATGTTTAGTAAATGCCCTCAATACTTGTTCGGGCTCCTTGTGCATCAATTACTGCATCAATACGGCAATGTGGCATGGAGGGATCAGCCTGTGGCACTGCTGAGGTGTTATGGAAGCCCAGGTGGCTTTGATAGCAGCCTTCAGCTCATCTGTATTGTGGGGTCTGGGGTCTCATCTTCCTCTTGACAATACCCCATAGATTCTCTATAATAGATTCTCTATGGGGTTAAGGTCAGGCGAGTTTGCTGCCAATCAAGCACAGTGATACTGTTGTGTGTAAACCAGGTATTGGTACTTTTGGCAGTGTGGACAGGGGCCAAGTCCTGCTGGAGAATGACATTTCCATCTCCATAAAGCTTGTGGGCAGAGGGAAGCATGAAGTGCTGTAAAATGTCCTGGTAGACGGCTGCGCTGACTTTGGTCTTGATAAAACACAGTGGACCTCCACCAGCAGATGACATGGCCCCCCAAACCATCACTGATTGTGGAGACTTCACACTAGACCTCCAGCAGCTTGGATTGTGGCCTCTCCACTCTCCCTCCAGACTCTGGGACCTTGATTTCCAAATGAAATGCAAAATTTACTTTTCATCTGAACACAACACCTTGGGCCACTGAGCATCAGTCCAGGTCTTTTTCTCTTTGGCCCAGGTAAGACGCTTCTGGCGTTGTCTATTGGTCATGAGGGGCTTGACACAAGCAATGCGACACTTGTAGCCCATATCCTGGATACGTCTGTGTGTGGTGGCTCTTGAAGCAGTGACTCCAGCAGCAGTCCACTCCTTGTGAATCTCCCCCAAATTTTTGAATGGCCTTTTCTTAGCAATCCTTTCAAGGCTGCGGTTATCCCGGTTGCTTGTGCACCTTTTTCTACCACACTTTTTCCTTCCACGTCCATTAATATGCTCGGATACAGCACTCTGTGAACAGCTGCTTCTTTAGCAATGACCTTTTGTGGCTTACCCTCCTTGAGGAGTGTGTCAATGACTGCCTTCTGGACATCTGTCAAGTCAGCAGTCTTGCCCATGATTGTGGAGCCTACTGAAACTGACTAAGGGACCTTTTTAAATGCTTAGGAAGCCTTTGCAGGTGTTTCTTGTTAATTCTAATTTACTGAGATAATGACTTTTGTGTTTTCATTGGCTGTAAGCCATAATCATCAACATTAGCAGAAATAAACACTTAAAACAGATCACTCTGTTTGTAATGACTCTGTATAATATATGAGTTTCACTTTTTGGATTGAAGAACTGAAATAAATTCACTTTTTGATGATATTCTAATTTTCTGAGAAGCACCTGTATGTAGCAGTGCGGCAATTATACTATATACAGTCAGGAGTATAAGTACTTGATACACTGACAATTTCAAAAGTTTTTCCACCTACAAAGAATGAAGAGGTCTGTTTTGTTCTGCTTAACTGCTGCAACTTGGACCTTTAACAGGATTTATATTTCACCTATGAGAAAGCATACTATGTGCAGATTAACTCAGGCATGTTTATGATAAACTGAATACCTGGATTGGAGTCCTATTTGTATACAGAATATTGACTATTAATGCTGGCAGAGTAAGTCTTAGGCTATATTCACACTAGGTGTTTTTTTTCTGCAGCAAAACATAATCTCTTGGCAGGAAAGAAGTAGCGTCAAAAACGCAGGTTTTGGTGTGTTTTTTTGCAGTGGTTCTTGGTGCATTTTTGGTGCGTTTTTCAGGATCCCAAAGTTCAGCTTTGCTTCCACCATAGACACATGAAAACAGGTCACCATTGCAAGACATATGTTCATGAAAAAGTACACATTACAAATGTAACAGGGGGGGTGGGGGGTGAATTGGTCTGGAATGGTTTATCTAAGACCCTGGCAGTGCATTGAATTTGTAGGACACTATTTACTTTCACATTATGGTTTGCCATTGAGTTGCTCAGGCATTGTTCATTTTCACACCTCCCTGGGCCACACGTGTTGTTCAATCTCACACCTAGCTCAACCAATGTTTACTTTGTAGGCATCACTAACTTAATTAAACTGTAATAATCCAAGCTGCTAACTCAGGTGACCAAGACAAGATGGTTTAAACTTGGGAAAATCACAAGAATAAATGTGTGTCACATACTTGCTTTTTTCACTAAAAACGCAGCAAAATGTTCACACTAGGCTTTTTTTCAGCATTTTTTTCCACCACCCTTTTTTTAATGGGTGAAAAACGCTGAAACAAGTGACATACTCTATTGCAAAAAGCCATGGAACGCACAAAATACTGAGGACAAATAAGCAAGCTTTGTGCATGAGATTTCGGAAATCTCATAGACTTTGTTGGTACTGTAAAACGCAGCTGAAAATTTGCATAAAAAAGCCCGCTAAAAAAACGTCTAGTGTGAATATAGCCTTGTATAACAGTTCGCCAATGAGTTAGGATATATGACCACGATGCAGAAATGCTGCGGATTTTTCCTAAGCGTTTCTGCATCTCCCTGGGTTGTCAAGCGCTTTGCCAAGTGATTTTAGCAACACTTGGAAAAGTGCTTGACAACTTGGTCACACTATATAATTCCATGCAACCGGCATGGATTTATATAGTGTGACCAAGTTACAATGCTGCAAATGCAGCATCAATAATAAAAAAAAAGAATAATAATGGTGAAAAATAAAAAAAAAACATTATACTCATCTTCCGATGGTCCTCGATCTCCTTCTCCGGTGCGTCCGGTGTCTTCGGCAGATCACGGTGCTGTAAAAGGACCTTCCATGACGTCATTTAGTCATGTGACAGGTCACGCGACCGCCGATGTCAGCGGTTGCGTGACCTGTCACATGACTAAATGGCGTCATGGAAGGTCCTTTTACCACCGTGAGCAGCCGAAGAGCCAGCAGCACCGCCGGGAGCAGACAGGGGCCATCAGAAGGTAAGTATATGTTTATTTTTTATTTTAATTCTATTTTAACTACAGGTACTATGGTACCCGGGTCTGGAGGAGAGTCTCTTCATCTCCAGACCCGGGTACCATCCACGCATTGAGTCGCATAATATCCACTTTCTAGAGCAGTAATGCAATTTAAATTTAATTTATTTCATGTTACTTGCTATAGCACTGCAGAATGGACCCTCCATCACATGAATGAGGAAGCCCCCACCCATTCTGACCGCTCTCATCTCAAAATTCTCCTTTCCATTTTTCCTTCTTTATAGGCTGAAGAAAGATCTCAGACTGAAGATTTGGCTGTCTTTAAAGAACTGGCCAATCAATGTATTTGTAGTCATGCGGATGTTATGCGTTCCAATGCAAGTCAATGGCGGCTAAATCGCAGCGACTCTGCAAAATTAAAGGACGTGCTGCAGATTTTTCCGCAATGATAATCCGCAGCGGAAATCTCCGCAGCATGTGCACAGCACATGCGGATTATCATTGGGGACCATTGCAGACCTATCACCAAGCGTTTTTTAAGTGTTTCCGCGGCTGAAGTTAAGCTGCAGAAACGCCTAAAAAACGCATAGTGGGCACACAGCCTTAAAAGTTCTATGGTGAAGAAAAACACGTGAGATAATAAATGCGAAATGACTGAGGAAAAATGCAAAATGCAAAAATGCTGTGTTTTACAGTACCATCTTAGTGAATGACATTTCTGAAATCTCATTCACATGCTGTTTTTTTTGCATTTTTTTTAAATCTGCAGCTTGTCAAGTCTTTCAGAGGTTTTGCAGCATTTTTCACCCATTCAAATGAATGGAAAAAAAAACACAAGTAAAAACACCTGAATTTTAAGCAGCGTTTTTCCTGCCTCCTTTGATTTTTGAGGTAGAAAAAAAATGCTGCCAAAATCCAACTTGTGAACGCACCTTTATCTTGGTTGTGTCCTAATTGGATATAAAATAGAACGGCCATGATAACATGGGTAGTTAATTGTATGGTGTTTTCACTTTATATATTACCAGGCCGCATTCTATTTGCGCAGAGCTGCTCCGTGAAGATTCTATCACAAGATTCCGTGATGACATCACAGGTGATGGTGACATCACTGCTCACAGTCGCTATATATACAATGCACATAGGCTCACTCGTGCCTTTCTTGGCTCTATAGTGACTGATAGCACTTGCAGTTTTTCACTATGGCTGGAATTGTTTTGGACATTCCTCAGGTAAAAGCACTATTGATGATCCTTATGATCAATCGTCCTAACAGTGTGCTTCTACCACCCGATGGCGTCCTCAGCTTCACTCACCGGCTGGTGATGGAGCTAGTAAAGGATTGCCTGACCAAACACCGACAACGTCGTCTAACGTCAGACTATCTGACGGATTTACTTCAGAACATCAGGACATTACTACACCAGGTAAGTGACGGACACTCTGCACAGAACATCTCAATATTAACAGATAATAATGGAGGGCTAGAAGCTTTTTCTTCTAATATATCGTATTTTGCAGACCATAAGACGCACCAAAAATTTTTGGGAGGTAAATAGGAAAAACATTTATTATAATAAAATGGGAGTCTGTCTTATAGTCCTGTCTTATAGTCCGAATTTTCGGTTGCTTACTGAGGGGGGTGGTGGCAGTGGAGCGAGGTCACAGGAGGCAGAGTCGCTGCTGCAGGAAGTTGGCAGTAGGAGTGGGGCACTGCTGCGGGCCCCAAGCTGGGAGGAGCGGGGTGTCCAGAAGGTGCGAGGCTGTGGGCCCTGGGCTTCAAGGAAATGTTAGCGGTAATTCAGGAGGGGAGGCCCTGCTCTACTTATTGATTTCTCTGCAATGGGCTTCAAGAAGTAGGCTGCTGGAGATGGCCAATACGCAGATTGAGATCTCAGCTCCTCCTTGAGCCGAGATCTAAATCTGCACATGCACTGCCTCCAGCGGCCATTTGCCTGAAGCCCACCGCCAGAAATTCAATGGGCAGAGCGGGGACTCCCCTCCTAAATCACCGCTAACATTGCCTTGAAGCCCAGGGCCCGCAGCCTCGCACCTCCTGGATACCCCGCTCCTCCCAGCTCGGGGCCTGCAGCAGTGCCCCACTTCTACTGCCGGCTTCCTACAGCAGTGACCCTACCTCCTGTGACCTCACTCCACCACAGCCACCCCCCTAGTAAGCTACATTCAGACAATTATTATTATTAATAATCTGTCTGATATGCTGGGGTGGAGAGTTCCAGAGTAGGGTGGATGCACGGGAGAAATCTTGTATGCGATTGTGGGAAGAGGAGATAAGAGGGGAGTAGAGAAGAAGATCTTGTGAGGATCGGAGGTTGCGTGCAGGTAAGTACCGGGAGACTAGGTCACAGATATATGGAGGAGACAGGTTGTGGGTGGCTTTGCATGCCAAGGTTAGGGTCTTGAACTGGAGTCTCTGGGTAATGTGGAGCCAGTGAAGGGATTGGCGGAGCGAGGGGAAAAGCCAGGGAATAGCGGGGGGACAGGTGGATTAGTCAGACAGCAGAGTTTAGGATAGATTCAAGGGGTGCGAGAGTGTTAGAAGGGAGGTCAAAAATTTTGGAAAAAAAGGCATCTTATAGTCCAAAAAATACGGTAAAACACGAGTCCCCAAATACAGTATGTAGTCATTGTATCTGCAGACAGAGAACCGATGTCACATACAATTTCCGCCTCCATTCTGACCGCTCTCATCTCAAAATTCTCCTTTCCATTTTTCCTTCTTTATAGGCTGAAGAAAGATCTCAGACTGAAGATTTGGCTGTCTTTAAAGAACTGGCCGAAAAAGTCCTGTCTATACTAGAACGCTCATTGGAACGCCCGGTAAGGATCAATATTAATAGACGTATCTTAATCCACCGTATCTGAGGAGACTTTCTGAGAAAAGGTCTGAAGATGGCGCGGGATTTGTATCGTTACAATTGGTGCATCTGTAAATGTTGGTTTAGTCCTTCATGATTTACAGTATGTATTTGGTGATTTAGTGAAATCTTCCACATATTAATTATATATATTATATCTATCAGGAAACAACAGGAGGCGACGCCAAATATGGGCAAAATGTGACCCCGAAAATCCCTGACCCTAATAGGAGTCAGCCGGAGCTGAACAGCGATCTGATTACAGGTGAGCGATCACCCGACCTTCTACAAGGAATGTCCAGATATTACAGAGGACGGAGGATAATGTTAGATTTACTCTCTACTCTGTGTAATGGGAACCTGGCAGCACATTGTTACATATAGAAGTAGTGGTGTGACGGTATAGGCCATTGTCCCCTAATAATAATTGTTTGTAGTAATCCAATGTGCCAGTCAGGAGAAATGTAAAGTAGACACCATATACAAATCAGAATGGAAGTGCGCTGGGGGCGTGAAAGAAGAAATCCAAGTGCAGTGACACTCCCCCAGTGCACTAATTTGCAAATCTCTCCTATGTTTCAGCTCTCTTACCATCACTCGTATGTGCAGCGTGGGTGGGGGCTTCCTCATTCATGTGATGGAGGGTCCATTCTGCAGTGCTATAGCAAGTAACATGAAATAAATTAAATTTAAATTGCATTACTGCTCTAGAAAATGGGAAAAAACTAAGATACTGAGCACATAATTTGGCCAATTCATGAATGCCCAGCAGCCAATGACAAGGCGATCTTTTTGTTGGAATCCTCTCCTAATGTGAATCCTCTCCTAGGCTGAAGCCTACATTTATATGGGTAGGTAGGATCCTGTTGTAATTAAAACCACCCCGGGCTGATGGGTGGAGATAGGTTCCCAGCAAAAAAGGTCGCCTTGCCGTGACTGCTGGGCATGCACCGAGCAAAAGAAGGTCGCCTTGCCGTGGCTGCTAGGCATGCACCCAGCAAAAGAAGGTCGCCTTGTCGTGACTGCTGGGCATGCACCCAGCAAAAGAAGGTCGCCTTGTCATGACTGCTGGGCATGCACCCAGCAAAAGAAGGTCGTCTTGCCGTGACTGCTGGGCATGCACCCAGCAAAAAAAAAGGTCACCTTGCCGTGGCTACTTGGCATGCACCCAGAAAAAGAAGGTCGCCTTGCCGTGGCTGCTGGCCATGCATGAATTGGCCAAATTATGCGCTAAGTATCTTCCTTTTATCCTATTTTCTACAGCAGTAATGCAATTCAAATTTCATTTATTTCATGTTTACATGCTATAGCGTTACAGAGTGCAACTTTGTTAGTTATGTATTTGGATGGCTACTCTTAGTATGCACCTGTTCACACCCATTTTCTTTTTGGAAGTGATGGTCAGTCTTTTGTTATTTATGAAGGGGTTCCTCCATCATTTACATTACATTAATCTATGGATTCCCCGTATATTCTCATATTTAGAATCCCCATATAACGAGTATTAATCCCATTTACAGACATCTTGTCATTTCTCCGTTATATTGCTGTATTATCTATGTAGGAATAATATCCTCTAATACATTTCATTTCTCCATCATTATTTTAGAAACAACTGAGCTGTCGAATCCTAACAATGGAATTAGTGAGATCCCGGAGATCCAAGAATCCGTAAGTATCATAGAGGGGGATGCGTGTGTGTCATCAGATCATGGGGTGTGAATGACTCGTCCAATATTATCCCCATACAACCATGGGACGTCTCTATTCTAAGTGTAGATGACCCTATGGTGTTAATTACATTTGAATTACAGGGAATCTGTCACCAGGTTTATGCTATTTGGTCTGAGAGAAGCATGATGCAGGGACAGAGACCCTGATTCCATGTGTTGATTACTTTACTCAGTGGAGCAGTTGTGATAAAATCACTATTTTTTTCTGCTGCAGAGCTCTGAATGCTGAGTCTTGATTGGCAGCTTTCTGTGTACACTGTGCATAGGCAGAAAGCTGCTAATCAGTGGTGGAGGCAGGGGTACAGAGCAATAGGATTACCTGGCTAGACAGATAGTCTTCTAGTGATAATCTACTGATTTTATTGAAACAGCCACACACAGCCTAGTAAGTAACACATCACTGGAATCAGGGTCTCTGCCCCTACATCATGGTGCTTTCAGAATACATAGCAAACACCTGGTGACAGATTACCTGTAAGTCCTCCTCTGTGTGATCTCCCACATTATCCAGAATGTTATAGTAATGTATGATGACCGTTGTAGGGCGGCTCCAGGATTTCGTGGGCCCTGGGCGAAAGAGTCTCAGTGGCCCCTTTAACACATACCACGATTCATGATGCACAGATACCGCAGATAAATATATATATATATATATATATATATATATATATATATATAGTACAAGCCCGAAGATTTCACTTCTTACGTTACATGAGCGATATCTATTGTAAATTCCACAATAACTCAGAAAGCGGCGAATCCTCACAGCTCACAGTGCAGACCGGACAGTAATGTCCTCCACACAGTATAATGGCACCACATAGTCCTCTATACCGTATTATGAGCTCCATATATTGCTCCATATAGAACAATGGACCCCATAAAATGCTCCACGCAGGCTGTGCCCCCATATAATGCCCCATGCAGGCTGTGACCCCACACATAATGCCCCATGCAGGCTGTGCCCCCCACATAATGCCCCATGCAGGCTTTGACCCCCCACATAATGCTCCATGCAGGCTGTGACCCCCACATAATGCCCCATGCAGGCTTTGACCCCCCACATAATGCCACATGCAGGCTGTGCCCCCCCCCCCACATAATGCCCCATGCAGGATGTCCCCCTCCCACATAATGGCCCATGCAGGATGTCACCCCCCATATAATTCCCCATGCAGAATGTCCCTCCCACATAATGCCCCATGCAGGCTGTGCCCCCCACATAATGCCCCATGCAGGCTGTGCCCCCCCACATAATGGCCCATGCAGGATGTCACCCCCATATAATTCCCCATGCAGGATGTCCCCTCCACATAATGCCCCATGCAGGATGTCCCACCCCACATAATGCCCCATGCAGGATGTCCCCCACACATAATCCCCCATGCAGGATATCCCCCCCATATAATTCCCCATGCAGGATGTCCCCCCCACATAATGCTCCATGCAGGATGTCCCACCCCACATAATGGCCCATACAGGATGTCACCCCCCATATAATGCCCCATGCAGGATGTCACCCCCCCATATAATGCCCCATGCAGGATGTCCCCCCAACACATACTGCCCCATGTAGGATGTCACCTCTTACCCCATATATTGCCCCATGCAGGATGTCACTCCCCCCCATATAATGCCCCATGCAGGATGTCACTTCTCCCCCCCCATATAATACCCCACGCAGGATGTCCCTACCTCCCCCCCATATAATGCCCCATGCAGGATGTCACTTCTCCCCCCATATAATGCCCCATACCTCCATACATAAAAAAAAAAAATCAAATGCTCACCTCACTGCTCACCAGCTGTGGAGAGGTAAGTATTGTGCCGGCCGTGGTCCTGGGCAAGCATTGGGGGGGGGGGCAAGGCCCACTAGCTGGCGCTGGCACCACTCTCCTCTGCTCACCGGTCCCATAGCGCGCCAGGGTGCCCGACAGCAAGTGGGCCCCTCGCCTACTCAGGGCCCCGGCACTTGCCTGGGTGTGCTGGGTGCTAGCGCCAGGTCTGCCCAGCGTCCGGTTTGTATCCTCCCAACATCATATCAGTGTAAATCATCTGGGACATAATATGGGGGGAGAAGTTTTTGCATCTGTAACTTTTTTCCTGCATCTTCAATAAATCAGTATTATTTCTTATTCTTTTATAGAGCATGATGGATTCATTGGTTCCGGCGAGAAAGCCGCATATGAGCGACTATGAAACTACCAAACTCATCAGCAGTGGAAATTTTGGGTGAGATTTCTGTTGCCATAGTCCACATTTCTCAGGGTTCCCTATGACAATGCTTCTGCCCCTGCACTCTGCCATTCAGTGTTATCATAGGGAAATTATATGATCTGTAGCAAATCAAACTGTAAGGAAAGCAATTTAAATAATATAATTACATATAATATAATATATAATAATATAATATTATTACATTTGCCTGTGCTAGACCCTCATCTGTTCTTATGCTGCCTCCTCCACCTGAGCTTTTCTGCTCTCCACTCTGATCTTTGTTTTGATGGGGGGGCTCCATTATGAAGCTGATCAGAGAAGTTGGCTACACATGGTCACATGAAGGGTGACACCATATTGACGTCAATGACATCTACACCCTCCACCATGACCATGTGGGCCCAATCACTGGCCTCAGCAGCAGAAGAGAGCCCTGGAGCACATTCATTTTGGACCAATTTTATTTGCACTAAATTGTATTTGGTCAGTTATAGCGAATCTGCCCAAAGAGAATTTCGATAGATTCTCGTATCTATAATGTGACCTGGGTGATGGCTCCGGCAGAAGTGGCATTGTGGAGACCTCCCATAGGTGATCTATGTAGTGCTATTTTATGTATTTCTAGATGTGGATTTATAGTGGCGGCCAGACTTCTAGTATTAAACATATGCAAATTGTCTCTTCAGAGAGGAAGCAAACTAGAACTCCACCTATAGGAAGTAGCAATCCTAAAAGTCAATATCGACCCTTTAACAAGCCTTGTCACATGACTTAGGATAATAGCCAAAACCAAAATCTCAATTTGCAGGGACTGTGTTCTGGGGTACTGCCCCTCTTCAGTGCAAAGTGTGAGATATGGTTTGACTGGGTGAGAGGTTTCTGACCGGTATACAAGGGGTTGACGTTTCTCCTTGCGGACATGAGGAGACTTTTAAGCCGCAATGCTCCTCTGGGAAATAGGATTGCTACTTCCTATAGGTGGCACTAGGGTGCTAGTTCTCTTCCTCTCTGAAAAGAGACAATTTGCATATTTCCCAGAAGAGCATTGCAGCTTAAAAGTCTCCTCACCTTGACATGCTTAACATGGCTTTTTCCGCAAGGAGAAACGTTACCGCTTGGATCCCGGTCAGATGCCTCTCACCCAGCCAAACCATATCTCACACTTTGCACTGATGAGTGCTGGTACCCCAAAACATAGTGTCCGAAAATTGAGATTTTGGTTATGGCTATTATTCCATGTCATATGATAAGGCTCGTTAAAGGGTCGATATTGACTTTTAGGATTACTACTTCCTATAATGGGCACTAGAGTTCTAGTTCTCTTCCTCTCTGAAGAGACAATTTGCATATTTCCCAGAGGATCATTGAGGCTTAAAAGTCTCCTCACCTTGACAAGCTTAACATGTCACTCTCCGCAAGGAGAAATGTTACCCCTTGGATACCAGTATTAAACATATAATGATTTCTATAGATGGATTATTAATAAGGATTTATTATAACCGATGGATTCTCCTTCTCTCCAGGGCCGTCTACTTAGTGCATCATAAAGACTCACACCAGACCTTTGCTATGAAGAAAATGGCTAAGCGGAACCTAAATACTGCACAGAGATTGGAATGGGCCTTTCTGGAGAGGGACATCTTAACATTTGCTGATTGTCCCTTTGTGGTCTCCATGCTCTGCTCCTTTCCAACTAGATCTCACCTGTGTATGGTCATGGAGTATGTAGGAGGTAAGACACATCTATTGTATTATATTCAGCCCATGTCTGCTTTCATCTTATCACTGCTCATATCATTAGGACATTGTTGGTTACATCCCCACAGAGCATTTACTATAGGTTATCTATTACCAAGATGCTCGTAAATTCATTGATCTTGGTGCAGGGGCGCTATGGGGCTCATCAGTCGGAGGGGGTCTGTCGACGCTCGGCAGTGGGCAGCATCCCTCCACCTGTCATCACAATTTCAGCGGTATTTGCTTCTTCAAGGAGGTGGGGCTGGTGGGGGCAAAAATACTGAGTAGGTGGCTAGTAGGGGCCAAAATACTGAAAGGGGGCCGTATGACTAGATATGGGGGGACTGTGAATGCTGAGTGGAGGTCATCATATTAAGTGGGGTGCTGTGGGGGTCCTCACTCTATATGGAGGCCCCCATTCTGTGTGGGGACATCATACTGAGTGGGGAGTTATGCGGACCATTATATTGTGTGAGGGACTGTGGGAACCATTATCATGAGTGGGAGGGTTGCTGTGGGTGCCATCACACCGAGTAGGGGGTTGTGGCTGGCCTCCTTCTAAGTGGTGGCCTCCTTAGGAGGATTCACTGTGGGGATACCATACTCATTGAGTGTGGGTGTGGGCATTTTTGGGAGCATCATACTCTAAAATGGCCATAAAAGTTGTATTGCTGGTGAGAACACCAAGCTGCTTCAACAGGGATATAAATATATTTATTTTTTATTTTTTAGGGTGGGGGGCAATTACAACTTTTGATATGGGGTCTTGTGATTTCTATGTACGCCACTATCTGTGTGATCTCCCCAGGATGTTTCCGCCTACTGCTCATTATACATCATGGTTATCTGCTCGTGGTATATCATGGTTATCTTCTGTATAAACCCCTCACCGGTCATATTTCCTTTCTTCTATAGGTGGAGACTGTGGGACCCTTCTAAGCACCAGGGGTCCTTTCTCTGTCCCCATGGCCCGCTTGTACTTTGCAGAGGCGGTACTTGCCGTGGAATACCTGCATAGTTACGGTGTGGTGCACAGAGACCTGAAGCCGGAAAAGTAAGTGCCCCCGTAGTATAATAAAGTGGGGAAAGTTGTCATTTATTATCATTCAGTCTGTGAGGCTAAAACCATCTTCTCTTTTGCAGCCTCCTGATTACATCTACTGGACATATTAAAGTTACCGATTTTGGGATTTCAAAACTTGGTCTAATGATACCGAAAACCAACACCTACAAGGAATTAGCAGTGGACATCTCCAGAGAGTTCCAGGACCGTGAGGTCAGCATCACCTACAAGAACTTAGCTTGTTATTTGCAAATCTCATCACACTATTGTCTCTTCTCTACGTTCTTCCTTTCTAGAGAACTTTTCCACTAATATTTTATCTTCTGCATTGTGTTTTAACAATGATATCTTGTCATAATAATTGTTTCATCGATTCTCATCTCTATGTTCTGTTGGTTTCCAGTTCTGTGGCACCCCATGTTACATAGCCCCAGAGATCATCCTGAAAGAAGGCTATGGAAGACCTGTTGACTGGTGGTCATTGGGGATCATCCTGTATAAATTCCTGCTGGGATGTGTACCATTTGATGCTGATTCCCTCACTGAGCTTTATAAAAGGGTTGTCATTGGTGAGTAGAATAATCCGATCATTGCGTTGATTGGTTACATTTGTTTAGTTATTTCCTTTGCTCTATGTTACAGTCCAGTAAAGAGGTTTTATTTTCTGTAATTTTCTATGTAACAGGAGAACTAATTTGGAATTGTGATCGCGCTCCACCCCTGGATGCTCAGAATCTCATCACTGAGCTGCTCAGAAGAAATCCTGTGCGTAGACTTGGGACAGGTAACAGATATACTAGTATTAATATTCCCTTATTAGACCAAGGACATATCGCTCATGTCCATGAAGATCAGCATTTCTCTATCAGCTCATCTACTGTATTTCTAGTTCTCCACACTAAGACTTTCAGTTTATTTCCTTCATGTCGGCTCAGTTTTGTCATTAGTTCAGATTACGATAAACTGTTCAGATATGGAGCCATCCCTGACTATGTCCGCATCACTTTTGTTTTTCTTTTTCTAGGAGGAGCATTTGAGATCAAGGTTCATCCATTCCTGAGTGACTTGGACTTTGACAACATTCTGAGCCAGGAGCTGGAGTATGTTCCTCAGCTTGTTTCAGACACAGACACCAGCTTATTTATCAGTAAGTAGAAGGAGACGTCATCTAGACTAAGCGACTGTTTGTCTCATCTTCCCTAATATGTGATCATCTGTTCCCATTAATATTAGTGATAAATAGTGACTGTGTTATACTGACAACCTCTAATAATACTTCATTACCTATTTCTTGTAGATCATTCTGATATAAACAAACATCTGGTCTCAAAGGATGAGGAAGGCACAAGTGAGAACAATGAGAGCCTTGACTTCCAAAATTTTACGTCATCTTCTGAAAAGCTTTGTAAAGTAAGTATGTGATTAATAAATCCAAAATATGTAAAAAAAAAATAAAAAAAACTCTAAGAGTACATAAAAAAATATTTTATATCTTATTTTTATCCGTATTTAGCTCTGTACCATCGCTACCAGGATGGTGAACAATGAGGATCCCAATGCCCCTCCAGAGTATACACAAGAAACCAACACAAACATCTCAGAAATGTGAGTAGATTAGAAAGGGTCATTACTGGGAGTTCCAGGCTGATCTATGTACACAACACCAAATATAGGACATAAATAACAGAATATCAAATGCAGCATTCACCGCTTCATGGTTAACGGTTATTGTACTTTTGGCTTCAGAAAATGCAGAAGATAACAGCCCATAATTGTGGCAGGTCATGCATTTTTAGCACTGCCTACTCTGTAGGAGAGCTGTAGTATTACTTGCCAGACATTCTTGGTAGTTGTGTTCTGATCCATGGAAGGTAGTTTGGAGCAGAAAACCTTCCCCACTATGACAGTCATATGTCCTATTAGGCCTTATAGCCAGTGTTCTTATAGTGAGACAACCCATTTTATACTGTGTTTACTTACGATTTACATGTTTTTCTTCTTCAAACAGGCAGAAAGAATCTGTTCCTATATGTAATACAGACGATGCTGTTACCATCTTGCCACCCTCGTCCCCATTGCCAGGTATGTACATGTCTACAGCACCAGCAATGTGAATGTTGACTTCAAGGCTCAAATATTCCCACATGGTTTTATACAATACTATAGGTCTCTTATGTTATCCATATTATGACAAAGCAGATCCTATAAGAATATATTGTTACTGATTTTTTTTTAATTTTTCATCAGAATTTCCATCTCATGAAGAAAGAAAATCGGCAATAAATCTGAGTATGGAGCAACAAAACTCAGAAAATGGAAAAAATGGGAAAAAGAGACGAGGTAAGTGTGAGAATCAACTCCATGTTGTGTGATGTCAGTGAGAATAATTCATGTGGAGTAGATGTCATCTGTCAGTGATGGGATTGTCACATGTATGATTGCTGACAATGACCCCTGACCTCTGTATGATAATATTCCTCTGCCGTCCGGCCACAGTGACTGCACAGCATTATCATGTAATATGGAGTCCCATCACTTACATTATATTTATTTCTCTTCTCATAGGTTCCATCTTCCGCCGGATCTTATCATCCTGCCGGCGTGGATTATCCAGGGCTGCTCGCGCATTTGCATGCTGTCACTGTTGCCCTAAAACCATCTAAAAGACGGGACACCTAAGCATCCAGCGCCCTGAAGTCCAGCAGATCCACCATCACTGCTGGAGCTGTATAGAAGGACCTTCACCATCTACCTGTGGCCTTCTGACTGGTCAACCTGGACAAGTTTCAGTAACGCCTCTGTCATCGGGCTCCGCGGTATTCATACTGCTCATCTGACTTGTCATTTACTGATCACCTGGTATCTGACCTCGGCTATCTTCCTGACTTTGATTTAGTCTATTGATAATGTTCACGATTTTATTCATCCCATTATTAATTAAAAAAAAGTAAAATCTGTTACTGTTGCTCTGATTCCTTTTTGTCTTGAATTCACAAATACTTGTAACACACTAATTGCTCTTCTTCTCACTAAATGTATTTCTCATTATCCTTAATGCAGCAGTCAGTCTCATATTTCTGTCCAGCAGTTACACTGGTGCCTCCACCCTGTACCAGTCATTACACTCATCCACAAACCTCTCCACACTGCTGCACAGTCCTGCATCTCTACCATATCTACACTCCAATGAGCTAATATTAACATCCTCCATAATCAGGACCTCCCACTCTCATGTCCAAGACATTTTCTCTGCTGCACCAGCTCTCAGGAGTGCACTACTGCAGGCAATCATGTTCATTCCCACTATCAGAGATTTTAAGTGTGCAGTAGAAACAGATTATTTGTGGCAGGACTATCAAATCACCTCACTATTCTAAGTTTTTCCTACAGCACTCAGTAGCACTTAATATTTGTACATATACAGATAATGGTTGGTGACTGGTTCATGCAGCCTTAATTCCACAAAGATAGAAATAAAAGGTCAACATGTTTCATACATCCAAACCATCCTTAATCATGGCAGAAAAACATAATTTTAAGTTCCCACTATGAATATTTGGTGAGATATCACAGCTGTGTATTTTCACAGCACAAAGAACGCATCTTACAGATCAGCAAATCACAGTGTGCTGACGCTTAGTGTTGTAGTTTTGAACAACACCATTCATTTTATCATATAATGTGTTGAAAAATGAGAAAAAATGGCAGGTTTGGGTTCCTTCATTTTACAGTGTGTACTGTGTTGTAAAAACAAACTGACAAAATGATTCAGAGTCAGTAGTACGATTACTGTGATACCAAACTTATAAGGTTTATATATATATATATATATATATATATATATATATACAGTGTTTAGCATAAATCAGTACACCCAAATAGATTTGTCAGCAAACCTGTAGTTTCCTTTCAGAATCATCATTTTATATGGGATACCATACTACAAAATACTCTCGCAAATTTGAGCCATTGAATGCAAACAAGATTTAGTATTTTGCAGACCCCAAAAAAGTAATTTTCTTAACAAACTCATTCAAGATCATGTTTCAAAAATGAGAACATCCCAGTAACAGTCTTAAGAGAAAAGCTAAGTTTAGACAACAAAATTCTAATTAACAAGAACTGAACCACAGGTAAGTGTAATTATTCATTAAACAGATGTCCAGCAGACAGGTGTCTGTAAAAGGAAGTTACTTAATAAAGAAAACTCCTTCCCATTTCATGCTATCAGCAATGGCACCACATAGAAGGGAAATGTCACAAAACCTGAGAAAGAAAATAATTTCTTTGCAATAAATGTGAAGTCTACAAGAAGATCAGCAAAACTTTACTTATCAGTCAGAATACTGTAGCAAAAGTGATGCAAAACTATAACAAAGATGGAACTGCAACCATCTTACAGAGACGTCCAGGCCGACTATGGAAGTTAACACCTAAACAAAAGCGTCCTCTGATGAGAAGGGTAAGTGGCACCACATAGAAGAGAAATGTCACAAGACATTTCTGAGAAAGAAAATAATTTCTTTACAAAAAATGTGAAGTCTACAAGAAGATCAGCAAAGCTTTTCTTATCAGTCAGATGGAAGTTAACATCTAAACAAAAGCATCTTCTGATGAGAAGAAAATCGACAGGCAAATTCATTGCTATTAGCTGAAGAAGTAGAAAGCCAAACTAGGGTGAGTGTTTTTCATGACACGACACGGTGTACACTGCAAATGAATGGCATTCATGAGTGTCCTCCACAAAGGAAGCCTCTCTCCCTTAAAGCCCATGAACAATAAAAGTCCGTCTACAATTTGCCAGGGTCCATGCTTAAAACTATGAGGACTACCGGGACTCTATACTGTGTATGTGCATCTTATGTGTATGTCCGTATTTTATGTTTGTGTGCACTATGTATATGCATACGTTAAAATGTGTATAGAGTATTAGCATGTGCAAATTTTATATGTGTGCCTAATATAAATATACATGGAAATGTATATGTAGGTGGTGCCTCATGGAGGGTGGGGGGCCCAGATCAGAAGTCTTGATTAAGGGCCCTTCACTGTCATTGTCTGCCCCTTCCCTTTGGAAGTGCATTGAGGTGAAGGGTACATTGCTGGAAAAGGAAGAAAAAAAAAAAAAAAAAAAACTCTTTAAATCTCTTAGTTTGCGAGTGTGAACGAGCTGCGTGTGTCCGGAGCGTAAGTGCGAACGAAAGTAAGTGTGTGACTTGTTTTTCAGTGAAGAGGTATTTGGGAATCCTGCAGAAAATACCTGTGTGAATTGCGGTGAGTGCTGCATTGTGACCTGCTGAGTGCTTTTCTACCTGTTTAGATTTATTGGGCTTTTTAAAACCTATTTTCTCACTACAGTTTTAGTTTCTTAGTTTACTACCTGTGTATTTAAGGATTAACTACATTGCACTAAAATCCTGAGGTGTAGATTTACTCACAAGGGGTTAATTAAGGGGAAGGGGTCATAATTAAGGGTTTATAAGGGGCAGCTGGTTGGACATCAAGTCCTTTGGAAGTGCATTGAGGTGAAGGGTACATTGCTGGAAAAGGAAGAAGAAAAAAAAAAAAAACTCTTTAAATCTCTTAGTTTGCGAGTGTGAACGAGCTGCGTATGTCCGGAGCGTAAGTGCGAACGAAAGTAAGTGTGTGACTTGTTTTTCAGTGACTTTGGATTCAGGGAGTTTGGAAGGGAGGACTTAGGACTGAATTGCTGACTGTATTTCATTCTTTCTTTACTTTACTTTTTACTTAATTAATCCACCTGACCTACTTATCTGATTCCCCCGTCCATACTTGATACTTAACTGATCCCCCGCCGATATCTAATTGATACACTTGCACATCCCTAATTGATCCCCGTCCATACACCTATATATAAATAATTGTATTTTGTACTTGTATGTATATACTGACTGTATCCCCATATTTAGAATGACGTCCATTTTGGCCGGAGCCGTGCAGTGTACATCTTGCGCAATGTATGCATTCTGTGAGCAACCGCTCGAGGATCCATACTGCTGCGAGAGATGTGAGCATATCGTGCACTTGGAAGCCCAAATTCTGGATCTAAGTGCTCAGATAGCGGTACTGAGGAGCATCGACAACATGGAACGGAGTTTGCTGCTCACCGAGCAGACACTCAATGGGTCAATACTGGGGGTGGAGCATAGAGGGGAAGTGCAGGCTGAACAGGCAGGGAGCTGGATAACAGTTAGAAGGGATAGAGGGAAGAAGTATAGGAAGGCTGGTTCAGAACCGGCATTATTGGAGCACGACAGATCCTCTGACCGCCGGGGGAGTGTATGCTCCAGTAATGAGGGGGAGGGGGGAAGTGTAGGGCAGGCAAGACAGGTTCTGGTAGTGGGTGACTCTATTATTAGGGGGACAGACAGGGCAATCTGTCACAAAGACCGGGATCGCCGAACGGTGTGCTGCCTCCCTGGCGCTCGAGTCCGGCACATCGCGGATCGGGTTGACAGGTTACTGGGTGGGGCTGGCGAAGACCCAGCGGTCATGGTCCACATCGGCACCAATGACAAAGTGAGTGGTAGATGGAGGGTCCTTAAAAATAATTTCAGGGACCTAGGTAGGAAGCTTAGGGCAAGGACCTCCAAGGTAGTTTTCTCAGAAATACTACCAATCCCGCGAGCCACACAGGAGCGCCAACGGGAAGTTAGGGAGGTGAATAAGTGGCTAAAGAGTTGGTGCAAGGCAGAAGGGTTTGGGTTCATGGAGAACTGGGCCGACTTCGCGGTCGGCTACAGGCTCTACCGTAGGGAAGGGCTGCACCTCAATGGGGAAGGTGCAGCGGTGCTGGGGAAGAAGATGGCTAATAGGTTGGAGGAGTTTTTAAACTAGAGACGGGGGGGGAAACCAAGGAAATAGGTGGGATGTGAGGCAAGCAAGGGGGAAGGGGAGAAGTGAATATAATGAGGGTGGAGAGGGGGGTGGGGATAGTACAGTTAGATCGTTAGAGAAGAATAGGATGCTAAATAACCCCAAAGTTTTATCTTGCATGCTGACCAACGCAAGAAGCCTGACCAATAAGGCGGATGAGCTGCAGGCGCTTATATCGGAGGAGAGGTATGACATCGTAGGTATAACAGAGACTTGGCTAGACGATAGCTACGACTGGGGGGTAAATTTATTAGATTATAGTTTATTTAGAAGGGACCGGAAACAGGGGAAAGGCGGAGGAGTCTGCTTATATGTAAAGTCATGTCTAAAACCCAGACTAAGGGAAGATATAGGAGAGGGAGAAGAGGGGGTCGAGTCCATGTAGGTAGAGATAGAGGGAACTAAAAATAATAATAAAATATTACTGGGGGTCTACTATAAGCCACCAAATATAACAGAGGAGAATGAGAATCTGCTATTAGGACAAATAGACAAAGTAGCAAAACATAATGAAGTAATTGTAATGGGGGATTTCAACTACCCGGATATTGACTGGGAAACAGAAACCTGTAGATCTCAGAAAGGAAAAAGGTTCTTGACAAATATTAAGGATAATTATCTCTCCCAACTAGTGCAGGAACCAACGAGAGGGAAGGCCGTGTTGGACTTAATATTGATTAATAGGCCTGATAGAATAACTGAGGTACAGATAGGGGGGCACCTAGGTAATAGCGACCATAATATTATCGACTTCAAAATGCCCTTCAGTAGGGTTATCAATAAGGGAACAACAAAAACATTAAACTTTAGGAGGGCGAAGTTTGATCAGCTGAAAGAAAGCCTTCAACTTATTGACTGGGACAAAGTTCTTAATCAAAGGAATACGAATAGTAAATGGGAAACCTTCAAAAGAATTCTGAATACTCAGTGCGAGAGATATATACCGTATGGGAATAAAAGGGCCAGAAATAAGAGGAAACCAATATGGTTGAACAAGAACGTCAAAGGGGCGTTAAATAGCAAAAAAGAGGCATTCAAGAGATTAAAACAGGAAAACAGTAAGGAGGCACTAATGTGTTACAAGGAAAAAACGAGAACCTGCAAAAAACAAATAAAAATAGCGAAGGAGGAAACAGAGAAACGTATTGCTAGGGAAAGTAGATCAAATCCCAAACTGTTCTTTACGTATATAAATAGTAAAAGGATTAAATCGGATAATATTGGACCGATAAAAAGTGAGGAAGGCAAAATCATAGAGAAAGATGAGGATAAAGCTAATCTATTAAATAATTTTTTTTCGACAACTTTCACAAAGGAAATAGAACTAACAGGAGAAATGAGAAGTGACAAACTTAATCCTCCACTAAGTATGACAAATCTAACCCAAGCTGGGGTACAGAAACGCCTCAGTAACATTAAAATAAACAAATCACCAGGACCTGATGGCATACACCCACGGGTACTAAGGGAACTAAGTAATGTGATAGACAGACCATTATATCTTATATTTAAGGACTCTGTTGAGACTGGGTCTGTGCCACTTGATTGGCGACAGGCGAATGTAGTGCCAATATTCAAAAAGGGAGCGAAAAGTGACGCCGGAAACTATTGGCCGGTGAGTCTGACGTCCGTTGTGGGCAAAATTTTTGAAAGCTTCATTAAAGAGGCAATTACGGAGCATCTTGATGCTAATAATCTTTTAATCCCGAACCAACATGGATTCATGAGGAATCGCTCCTGCCAAACAAACCTGATTGACTTCTACGAGGAGGTTAGCTCTCGAGTAGATCAGGGGGAACCAGTGGATGTCGTGTATCTCGACTTCTCAAAAGCGTTCGATAGCGTGCCACATAATAGGTTGGTATACAAAATGAGAATGATGGGGCTGGGGGAAAATGTCTGCAAGTGGGTAGCTAACTGGCTAAAGGATAGAAGGCAGAGGGTGGTTATAAATGGAATATACTCAGATTGGGTAAGCGTCACTAGTGGGGTACCACAGGGGTCTGTACTAGGCCCAATGTTATTTAATATCTTTATTAACGACATAGTCAACGGGATAAATAGTAAAATATCAATATTTGCAGATGACACAAAGTTATGTAAAACAATTAATACAAAAGAGGACAGTGCAGACCTACAGAGGGATTTGGATAAGCTGGATAGGTGGAGCATTAAATGGCAAATGAGGTTTAACGAGGAGAAATGTAAGGTCATACATATGGGAAGGAAAAATGGAAGTCACCAGTACTCACTGAATGGGAAATCATTGGGGAATTCAGAGATGGAGAAGGACTTGGGCATCTTGATTGATAGCAAACTAAATTGGAGTGCCCAAAGTCAGGCCGCTGCTGTAAGGGCAAACAGGGTAATGGGATGTATCAGAAGAGGTATAGCTGCAAAGGATGAGAACATTGTTCTTCCACTGTACAAAGCACTGGTCAGACCACACTTGGAATACTGTGCTCAGTTATGGGCCCCAATATATAGAAAGGATATAAATGAGCTTGAAAAGGTACAAAGGAGGGCAACAAAATTAATAAAGGGAATGGAGGGACTGCAATACCCAGAGAGGTTGGCAAAACTAGGACTATTCAGCCTGGAAAAGAGAAGGTTGAGGGGGGACATAATAAATGTGTACAAATATGTTAGGGGACAGTATAGAGATCTTGCCCGGGATTTGTTCAAAAGGAACAATTTTCTTGGCAGTTGTGGCTGAAATTTTTGTTGGTCTACCTGACTGTGGTTTGGTTTTTACAGAGCATCTGATTTTCCATTTGTTAATCACAGTTTGAACACTGCAGACTGGCATTATCAATTCCTGGGATATCTTTTTGTATCCCTTTCCTGTGTTATATTCTTTTTGCCTCCCTTTCCTGTGTTATACAGTTCAACTACCTTTTCCCGTAGATCCGTTGATAATTCTTTTGCTTTCCCCATCTCAAAATCCAGAAACGTCAGTGGCTGGATCCCAGAAACTCACTCAGCTTTATGCCCACACACTGATTACAAGCAAACAGGTCATAGGTGAGGATGTTACCTTTAGTAGCCATTCAAACCCATTTGTGTCAAATTCTGTGCATGTTATCAGGCCAAAATCACCAGGGTATGTGAACTTTTTGATCAGGATTATTTGGATGTTTTTGGTTGTCATTAGTGATGAGCGAGCACTAAAATGCTCGAGTACTCGTTGCTCGGGTCGAGCAAATTGAAATACTCGGGTGCTCAACCCGAGCAATGAGCCCAATATAAGTCTAGGGGAAACTTGAGCATTTTTCAGGTGGCTCCCCACGGCGGTCTGCAGAGGGCCTAAAAATTGCCCAAATCGATGGGAACTGCTCAAATGACATGGGAACAGCATGGGGAAGACCCCTGGAAGCATCTCTGACTCCCAGATCACTGCTGTCAACAACGTCGTCAGAGTATTACGCCACTTTTACGGCGTAAGGAACATCCTTTCCAGGGTGATGACTTGTATATAAGGCAAAATAAATAAACAAAAACAAAAATACTCCTACACACCTTGGGCTATGTTCACACGTAGCATTTTTGACACGTTTTTGCACTTTTGCATTGCTTTCAACCAAGACAAATGCATTCACCAGGAAATGTAATTTTAACATTTTACAACCTTATCTGGCCATGTGGTGTGTGACACATCATCAGACACATGCATACAGTGCTGAAAAGACATGGAAACAGCAAGGGGAAGACCTCTGGAAATATCTCTGACTCCCAGGTCACTGCCTAAATGTGTGCCCATCATAAGTGATCCTTGGCACATGCAAAGATGCCTCCCACCATGCACCTGTCATTGCAGACTTGCAACAATCACCGTCCACGTCCTTGTCCCACTGCAGTGTTCAGTTGTCCCTACCCCATTCCTTGGAATGCAAGCACAAGAATGCCGGCAGCCACACAACCACAGGCTGCAATACTATACTGCCAAATTTTTGACAGCTGCTTGCACTTGAAATGTGGCCTTTTAGGCTCGTGGAGGCGGAAGCTTTTCATAACCTCATGCCGGCGGCGGCCGGGTGTCCATACTCGGTCCCCAGCCGCCACTATATTTCCCGGTATCGCCTCCGCCTTCCACAAGCACGGGTCCCATAACATTACCCGTGCCCTCCCCAGTGCACTTACTGGGAAGGACCGCCTAACCACAAACACGTGGACAGGTGAATGTGGCCAGGGACGGTATGGAGCCAGTCCACAACTTTTTTTGCTAAGAGTTGTATTTAGCTCGGTGAAAGGACTGGCATAGAGGGAAACCGTATCTACCCTGTGTGTCATTTCTCCCAGAAAATCCTGTAATTGAGCTTGTTGCAGAAGCAATGGCAGCCCATCCAACATCAACTCACACTTGTCGGTGGTGCTTTGACACACACACATCTTTCTTTGCGCATTTAATTTCTTGAATACAGAGTTGGAAAATGGCCTGATCCGTAATGCGTTTTGAGAAATAACATGCATAAACATGGCCGATCCGCATTAAAAAAGCAGCCATAGAGTGTCCGGGAACCTTCCCCCACACTTTTCTTAGCCAGGGCTGCTTTTCGGCAGGGTTGGACGGGCCCACCAGAGAACCGGAGGTTCCTCCGGTGGGCCCTGGCTTCTCCTTCAGGAGAGTTCATAGTGCCGAGGTGAGGCCATGATGATGATAGAGGCCATCAACTGCTTAGTTTTCTGTTACTTGGAATGCAATTGCAAGTATGCAGCCAGCCACCCACCCACCCACAGGCCGCAACACTAAACTGACAGATTTCTGGGCAGCTCTTTGCACTTGAAATATGGCCTTTTAAGCTTGTGGAGGTGGAAGCTTTTCACAACCTCATGCAGGCGGCGGCCGGGTGTCCATACTCGGTCCCCAGCCGCCACTATTTTTCCTGGTATCGCCTTCGCCTTCCACAAGCACGGGTCCCACAACATTACCCATGCCCTACCCAGTGCACTTACTAAGAAGGACTGCCTAACCACAAACACGTGGACAGGTGAATGTGGCCAGGGACGGTACGGAGCCAGTCCACAACTTTTTTTGGTAAGAGTTGTATTTAGCTCAGTGAAAGGACTGGCATAGAGGGAAACCGTATCTACCCTGCGTGTCATTTCTCCCAGGAAGTCCTCTAAAGCTGCTTGCACTTGAAATGTGGCCTGAACATTACTGCTGGTACTTTTCTGTGGGAATTTTTTTGCCTCCTACCAGCCTGGAATATTTCCAGCAAGCTATGGTACAACACCATGGTATTAGCACTGCCCCCAGTACCAGTAGCAAAGCCATCCTCAATTTCCTTCTCTGGAATTTTATTTGGTAGACTGAGTGGCTGCCCAAATACATTTTCTCACAAAGGAGCTGATGATAGAGTGGCAGTAGGTTCAAGTTTCTCCAGCCTGTTAGATATTAGAGGGTGAACGGCAGCACATTGGATCAGTGGTTAGCACTGAAGTCTTGCAGCACTGGGATCCTGGGTTCAAATCCCAGCAAGGACAACATCTGCAGGAAATTTGTATGTTCTCCCCATGTTTGCGTGTGTTTCCTCCTCAGTGAAAATAGAGAGTCCTGGAATCTTCCCACACACTTTTCTTAGCCAGGACTGCTTCTCGGCAGGGTTGGACAGTCCCACCAGAGAATTCTCTGGTGTGCCTTGGCTTCTACCTCAGGAGAGTTCATGCTAGCGCTAACTTTGCAGCTGCTATGGGGCTCTTGAGCGGGTGAGAAAGGTTAGCCCTCAGAAACAAATCCTCTGGTGGGCACAATGTTTTTCAATCTGAAACAGCTTCTCAGTGGGAGTTGTATTTCACCACAGCCATATTCTTTAGCTCGGTGACAGGACTGGCATAGAGGGAAACCTTATCTACCCCGGTTGTCATTTCTCCGTCACCAGGTTCCGCCCATTGTAACACACGACCATGCCTGGCTGTATGTTCAGCGGTGAGAGCCACAGATCAAGCTGCTGTGTTACAGCTTTCAACAACTATGCAGCGCTGGGCGGTTTGTCAATTAAGCATTAAGCATGTTATCTTCAGCACAGCCTGTTGCTGTTTGGCCAAGGCAGTGCTGCAGTGCTGTCAGCTTGTGACTGATGTGGTCATTTCGGATATGGAGGAGGAGGTGCATGAGCTGAACAATGTGATTACATTGAGGTTAAATTGGTGATGCTGTTTTTTGTACTAAAGAAAGATCCTATTGTTAACCTAATACCCCTTTGAAGAGACATAGAGGAGGGTCTCAGTAAAAAAAATGTTCCCATTATAAAGGAGCGGGTCTTCTATAGTGGTAGTGCCCATGCTGTGACTGCAAGGGTGGCCAAAATTTTTGAAAAAAAACACTAACAATTTAAAGACACAAAGAGCATGGCCACAGTAACAAGCTACGACATGTTCCCATTAGAAAGGAGAGGGTCTGCTATACAGTTATAGGGTATGCAGTGAATCCAACGGCTGACAAATTTTAGGAAAAACCCCACTAAGAATTTAAGGACACACAGAGCAGGGCCACAGTAACAAGGTACGACATGTTCCCATTAGAAAGTAGAGGGTCTGCTTTACAGTTATAGGGTATGCAGTGAATCCAACGGCTGACAAATTTTAATGAAAAACCCCAATAAGAATTTAAAGACACACAGAGCAGGGCCACAGTAACAAGGTACGACATGCTCCCATTAGAAAGGAGAGGGTCTGCTATACAGTTATAGGGTATGCAGTGAGTCCAACGGCTGACCAATTTTAGGAAAAAACCCACTAAGAATTTAAAGACACATAGAGAAGGGCCACAGTAACGACAAATTCCCATTAGAAATGATAGGGTCTGCTATACAGTTATAGGGTATGCAGTGAGTCCAACGGCTGACCAATTTTAGGAAAAAACCCACTAAGAATTTAAAGACACATAGAGCAGGGCCACAGTAACGACAAATTCCCATTAGAAATGATAGGGTCGGCTATACTGTTATAGGGTATGCAGTGAGTCCAATGGTTGACAGATTTTAGGAAAATCCCCACTAAGAATTTAAAGACACACAGAGCAGGGCCACAGTAACAAGATATGACATGTTCCCATTAGAAAGGAGAGGGTCTGCTATACAGTTATAGGGTATGCAGTGAGTCCAACGGCTGACCAAGCTTAGGAAAAAACCTACTAAGAATTTAAAGACACATAGACCAGGCCACAGTAATGACAAATTCCCATTAGAAAGGAGAGAGTCTCCCATAGTGTTGGACTATGCAGTGACTGCAAGGGCTGCCAAAAATTTGGAGGCACTTCAATGGCCCTTGGAAGAGACGTGGAGGAGCGCATCATAAAAAATTTTTACCATTAGAAAGGAGCGGGCCTCCTATACTTGTAATTCCATGCACTAAGTGTATGGGCTGACAAACATTTACTCCTGGGGGGTATACATGAACATACTGTATAAATTTTTTTTTTTACGGGCATCATAAAAATGTAGCGCCCCGAGGGCTCGGCCGCTACAGGGGTATTGCACCTCTGCCAGAGGTGTGATATTTCACTCCCGGGTAAGGATGGAGTATGGACCAGGGTTCAGTTAGCTGCATACAGCACACTCACCCCATTTCCGAGGGACAGCTCAACGGTGCTCCCATTAGACAGAAATGCAGGCACGACAGACCATGTCCCTGGCTGGAGTGGGGAGGGGGTAGGAATACCCAGTGATGTAGGAGCAGATAGGGGTTGGTTCCTGAGCGTAGATAGGAGCCCATTGTTTGCTGGTCACCTGGGCTCATGTTCTAGAGGGAGGTATAAAAGGTGGGCACCATCTTAGAACAGTGTTCAGTCAGAGAGAAGAAGTGACAGAGTGGGGGCCTTGGTTGTTGAATGAAGTGTGCCCTCTGCCTCCAGCGTTTTTAGATGGGAATTTTTTTAAAAGTTCCGCAACAAGGGCCTTCTGGTACTGCCTCATTTTTGTACACCTGTCCGCCTCAGGAATAAGAGATATAAAGTTCTCCTTGTAGAGTGGGTCTAGAAGTGTCACCAACCAGTAATGACCTAAAATTTTGAGAATGCGAGGGTCATGGGAAAGGCAGCATAACATAAACTCAGCCATGCGTGCCAGACTACTAACAGGCAAGACTTCCGTGTCCTCACCAAGAGGATGACTGACCATGCTCTCCTCCTCCTCCTCTCTGTCCTCTGCCCATCCACGCTGAACAGACGGTATGACAGCTGTGCAGATAGCACCGTCTATAGTGCATGAAACTAGTTCCTGTCCTTCCTCCTCCTCCTCTTCCTCATTGTCACCCAATCCACGTTGGGATGAGATGAGGCTTGGCTGTGTGCAATCACCCTGTATGGTTAATTGCTCCATCTTATCGTGCTCCGCCTGCAATGCATCATCTTTGATTGTGAGCAGAGAGCGTTTCAGAAGACAGAGAAGCGGGATGGTGAGGCTAATTATGGCGTCATCGCCGCTCACCATCTTGGTGGAGTCCTCAAAGTTTTGGAGGATGGTACATATGTCTGACATCCACGTCCACTACTGAGGTCTTATGTGTGGAGTCTGAACTGAATACCGATAGCCTTTTTGATGCTGGTACTCAACAACTGCCCTCTTCTGCTCACAAATCCTTCCCAACATCTGCAATGTAGAGTAACAACGTGTGGGCACATCACACACCAGTCTGTGAGCCAGAAGCTGCAAACGCTGCTGAAACACTGCAAGGGCGGCGGAAGCTGTAGCTGACTTTCTAAAATGGGCACACAGGCGGCATACTTTAACAAGCAGATCCGGCAGCTCCGGGTAGGATTTGAGTAACCGCTGAACCACGAGGTTAAGCAAATGGGCCAGGCATGGTACGTGTGTGAGCTCGCCTCGCCTCAGAGCCGCCACCAGGTTCCGGCCATTGTCACACACGACCATGCCTGGCTGTAGGTTCAGCGGTTTGAGCCACAGATCTGCCTGCTCTTTCAGAGCTGTCCATAACTCTTCAGCAATGTGTGTTTTTTCACCTAAGCATATTAGCTTCAGCACAGCCTGTTGCCGCTTGGCCGAGGCAGTGCTGCAGTGCTTCCAGCTTGTGACTGATGTGGTCATTTCGGAGATAGAGGCCGAGGAGGAGGAGGAGGCTGAGGAGCATGAGGTTCAGGAGCTGTAGACCGTGGGGGCAACCCTGATTGACCTAGGGTCTGCAATCCTTGGCGTCGGGAGGACGTGTTCCGTCCCAAGGTCCGACTGGGTCCCGGCTTCCACTATGTTAACCCAGTGTGCCATCAGCGAGATGTACCGTCCCTGCCCTCAAGCACTTGTCCACGTGTCCGTGGTTAGGTGGACTTTACCGGTAACTGCGTTGTTGAGGGCACGGCTAATGTTTTGGGACACGTGCTTGTGTAATGTGGGGACGGCACACTGGGAGAAATAGTGGCGGCTGGCGACAGAGTACCGAGGGACGGCCGCCGCCATCAGGTTGCGGAATGCTTCTGTCTCCACAAGCCTAAAAGGCAACATTTCGAGCCAAGCAGTCGTGAATTGTGAGAATTTAGTAGTGTGGCCTGTGGGACGTTGGCTGCATATTTGCGCTTGCATTCCAAGGACTGGAGTATGAACAACTGAACGCTGCGCTGGGACAAGGACATGGACGTGCTTCCTGATGCTGCTACTTGAGAGTGTGCAATGACAGGTGCAGGGCAGGAGGCATCTTTGCATGCACTATGGACAGGGGATTGACTTGCATGCACAACAGCAGAAGAAGCAATGGTGCCACCTGTAGACACTGTTCCTGGACCCTGGTGTTCGGCCCACAAAGTCGAGTGCTTTGCTGCCATGTGCCTGATCATGCTGGTGGTGGTCAGGCTGGTCGTTTTGCCACCCCTGCTGATGCTGGTCTGGCTCGTGATGCAAATGGCCTTTTTGGAGTTATCGGCAGAGTCTTTAAAAAACAACCAGACTTGGGAAGACCTAACAGTTGTAGTGGCAACTTCCTTCGTGTTGGTGTTACGGGAAACGGTAGCCTGCCTTCTGTCTGCGGCCACCACACTGCTTCTTCCTGCCTGTTGGGGTGCTCTGCCTCCCTCCCCCTGTGTGCTGCTGTCCTTCCTCTGCATGTCCTCCTGCCAGGTTGGGTCAGTTACTATATCATCCACCACCTCGTCTCCCACTTCTGCACCCTGGTACTATTCCTGACTTTCTGCCAATTGTGTCTCATCATCGTCCACCTCTTGTGACAGTTTCCCACCGTCGCCTTCGTGTGACCGTGGCTGCTCAAATATTTGGGCATCGCTACACGTGATCTCCTCTTGCCCCGCTTCAAGTGGACTGGGCGAGAGGCCCGAATCTATAAATGGAAAAGTGAACAGCTCTTCAGATTGTCCAAGTGTGGGATCAGTTGTCTCTGGGTACTCAGCATGGTGGGAGGAAGGAGGATCAGGGTGAGGAATATGAGGTCCAGACTCATGGCTACTGAGACTTGACCGTGTGGAAGACAGGGTGGTGGTGGTGGTGGCTAAGTGACTGGAAGCATTATCCGCTATCCAACCAACAACCTTTTGACACTGATCTGGGTTCAATAGTGGTGTGCTGCGGTCCCCTAGAAATTGGGACAGGAAGGTCAGGCGAGAAGATGTGGGTGTTTGTTGTGGCACAATTTCGGCTTGCCCACGGCCTTGTCCTCGGCCTCTGCATGCACCATTACCATCACGTCCAGTTCCCCGTCCCTTGCCACGTGCCTTGCCCATTTTAAATGGAGGATAGTATCTTCCACGCTCACTACAAATGACTGAGTTTGAAGCAAAGTTATATGTGATCGGTGTGATGGAGAAAACAGAGTTTTAAATACCTGGCCTGTAGGTAAGTAGTGTGAACAGCAAACTGCTGTGAATTGCTTCACTGACACACTGAAAAAATGGAGGCCAGAAATGGCAGTATTTTCTGACAACGTATATGTGATCCGTGTGACGGAGAAAACACAGTTTTAAATAGCTGGATTTCTAGCGCTCTAATATGGAAAGGACCTGGCTGTATTCTGCAGTGCCAACAAGCAAATGGCGCAGAAAAACGGTGTTCTCTAGATTGCTTTATAAGCAAATAATGAGGATTAAGATCCAAAGAAAAGTATTCCTGGCCCCTGAGACCTGGGCCTTTGTATAGAAATATCTAACAGCAGCAGAAGGCAGAATTGGAATGGAGCCTCTTGTGCTATATGCACTGCAGTCTGCTATATACACTGCCTGCCTATATACACTGCCTGCCTGATATCTCTGCAGATGGATTAGTCCTCAGAAGGACTGTTTGTTGAGATGGATATGTGTAATGTGCGTTTTTTCTCACTACACTACCTAATGCACGATCAAATCTCTCCCTAACGCAGCAGCAGCTCTCCCTACACTGTCTGATCCGGAGTGACTGTGATGAGCATGGCGGCGCCAGGTCAGATATAGACCTGATGACGCTGTGCGGCCAGCCAATCACTGTAATGCCCACAACCAACATGGCTATGGCATTACAGTGCATGGCAGGCAATCCCTGCATGTTCATTGGCTCTGTAAAGAGCGCCAAACATGCAGGGAGGGGACCTGACTTCCCGCCCGACCAACCCGGAAATACTCGGTGAGCGCAGAGCATCTCGAGCAGTGAGATATTCGGGCGAGCACAGAGCAGTAGCGAGCATGCTCGCTCATCACTAGTTGTCATTAAGATTTAAAAAGAGAAAACACAGAAATGTGACAGTAAATGGCTTCCCCCAACCAATAACCATGAGTGGAGAAAAAGTGTTTTTGTTATCATTCATTTTCTCTGAAACAAGGCCAAGAAAGGAAAAATTCTGCTGGGGTATGTAAACTTTTGAGCAGAACTGTATATGCGCCAGCCCCAGTGTCTCCTATTCTATATACTCCAGCCCCAGTGTCTCCTATTCTATATACTCCAGCTTCTTCTGTGATGTATATGCTCTAGCCCCAATGTATCCTGTGATGAATATACGCCAGCCCCAGTGTCTCCTATTCTATATACTCCAGCCCCAGTGTCTCCTATTCTATATACTCCAGCTTCTTCTGTGATGTATATGCTCTAGCCCCAATGTATCCCGTGATGAATATACGCCAGCCCCAGTGTCTCCTATTCTATATACTCCAGCCCCAGTGTCTCCTATTCTATATACTCCAGCTTCTTCTGTGATGTATATGCTCTAGCCCCAATGTATCCTGTGATGAATATACGCCAGCCCCAGTGTCTCCTATTCTATATACTCCAGCTCCAGTTTCTCCTATTCTATATACTCCAGCCCCAGTGTCTCCTATTCTATATACTCCAGCTTCTTCTGTGATGTATATGCTCTAGCCCCAATGTATCCTGTGATGAATATACGCCAGCCCCAGTGTCTCCTATTCTGTATACTCCAGCTCCAGTGTCTTCTGTGACGTAGCTAATGTAGCCCTAATGTCTCTTATGCAGAGGCGTCGCATGATAAAGCAGTGAGACACAAGCTCCCTGCCCTATCACTATCTCTTTCATATGCCACAGATCGCCATAGGCCTGCGGTTAACGAGATGTCAGCATACTCACGCAGGTGGCTCGGTGACATCATTGCATCGCTCTGCTCTGCAGTCCCGCCATGGAAGAGGAGACAGAGGCCGTGATGTAGGGAATCAGGATTAAGTGAGAATAAACTTTATTTTTTTAAATGATCGGGCAGTGGAGCCATCCTACTATATATCTGGAGTAGTGGATCCATCATACTACATATGGAGTAGTGGGGCCATTATACTATATGTATGTGGGGCAGTGGGACCATCATAGTATATACAGGTGCATCTCACTAAATTAGAATATCTTCAAAAAGTTAATTTATTCCAGTTCTTCAATACTGTTTCAGTATGCTCCACAATCATGAGGAAGATTGCTGACTTGACAGATGTCCAGAAGGCAGTCATTGACACACTCTACAAGGTCCTAGAGTTCCAATTTTCATTTGGAAATCAAGGTCCCAGAGTCTGGAGGAAGAGTGGAGAGTCCACAATCCAAGCTGCTTGAGGTCTAGTGTGAAGGCTCCACAATCAGTGATGGTTTGGGGGGCCATGTCATCTGCTGGTGTAGGTCCACTGTGTTTTATCAAGACCAAAGACAGCACAGCCGGCTACCAGGACATTTTACAGCACTTCATGCTTCCCTCTGCCGACAAGCTTTTTGGAGATGGAAATGTCATTCTCCAGCAGGACTTGGCCCCTGTCCACACGGCCAAAAGTACCAATACCTGGTTTACACACAACAGTATCACTGTGCTTGATTGGCAGCAAACTCGCCTGACCTTAACCCCATAGAGAATCGATTATAGAGAATCTATGGGGTATTGTCAAGAGGAAGATGAGAGACAACAGACCCAACAATGCAGATGAGCTGAAAGACAGCTTTTTGTATTGAAGAACTGAAATAAATTAACTTTTTGATGATATTCTAATTTAGTGAGATGCACCTGTATATGGAGCAGTGGGACCATCATGCTATATATATGGAGGAGTGGGGGCATCATACTAAATATAGAGCAGTGTGTGTGTGTCACCCCAGGCCTGGATGCCACAAACAATAATCTGTTTCTGAAAGCAGGAGGGAGGTCCCCTGGTTAGGGACAATTAGCATACAGCACCTCCTGTCCCAGGCCAGCAGGGGGAGCTGGCTGCCCCTATAAAAGCTGGAACTGGGGGCAGGGTTAGAGAAAACTGGATGACCTAGCTCAGGAGTGAGACTAGTCCCAGAGAAGGAGGGACAGTTCAGCTGTAGCTGAGGAGTCCGTGAGGCAGAGGAGAAACTGCAAGCCAGGGACAGAGGTGACGAGAGCCGGTCCTGGCAGAGAACCAATCTACCGGACATTGGGGTCCGAGGCTGTCAGGGTTACAAGCCCAGCAGCAGAGAACCAACCTGCGAGGGATTTCAGGTCCCTTGGCCTAAGAAGCCTGGAGGCTCCGCCACACAGAGGGACCAGTACATCGAGGAGCAAGCAACAGGTACCCAAGGCCTGAGTCGCAAGCCATACAGGAGAGAAGTACACGGCCAGCTCTGGGACGTGGGCTATTACACCACGAAAAGGGGGATAGTCAGAAAGAGCATAGAGAGAACGGTAGGCCTACACACTCACCCTGACCAGTGGGGCTCGCCTGAATGCTCTCAGACACCCAGGCCCATTCCTAACTGGTACTGTTGGGTCATTAATAATATCTACAATAAAGACCCTGAACTGTTTGAAGCGGACTCTGAACTCTTACTATTGCGGCCTGCACTATCACCCCCAACATCCACCTACACTGCCCTGAGGCTACACTCTTCCCGTGGTGAGTTATCCTACCCCTGTGCTGCACACCAACACCAGCCTCAGCGGTCTGCCTTGCAGCGGCGGTTATCTCCAACCGCAATCCACGGGTGGCGTAGTCGGACATTCAAAACACTGATAAATAGACTGCCACCATTTGGTCTGACCACCCTGAGCCACGGGATCGGGTTGCCACTACTACCCCCATCAGCACCGTACACTAGAAGACCCGGTTCCGGGTACCCCACGGCCCAGGGGGCGAGTCAGCTTTGGCGTAGTCGGCAGAATTGTGACCAACCCGCCACAAACGGGTATTGCGTGCCTCGAAAAGACTCTATACATATCTGAGTGAAGTTTCCCGCCATTCGGGGCCATTTCCCGCCAATCGGAGCCGTTTCCCGCCATCGGGCGCCATCTTCGGGTCGCCGCGCGGGAAGAAGAGGGGCGTGGATGTCCAAAAACACGCGAGACCTGAAGCCCCGCCCTACGCTGAGACGCTGCTCAAGGTCCTGGAAGGAGATCCAGCGGATGCCGACGTCATCACCGAGCAACGCAAGGTCTTCGCCCAGAGCATCGCGAGCGGAGCCGTGGCCTACAGAAGAGGATCGCCAGAAGGTAGGCCACGGTTAACTAGGGGGGAGGAAGATGTCGGACGCGGAGGGACCCTCTACCACCAGCGTAGCCGCTGCAGCTGTGATGCCGTTTTCCATGCCCTATATCCATAGGCGGATTATAATGAGGGCAATCCGGGCGACCGCCCAGGGCCCCGAGCCTGCAGGGGGCCCGCGGCTCCAGGCGGGGTGTCTAATGCCGGATTGCCCTCATTATATGTGCGGGCCGCCGCGGCACATAGCGGTAGCAGTGGCGGGAGGGGGGGACCGGACCGCTCCCCCAGCAGCGGCCGCCGCTACTTCTTCATCGGCTCGGCCAGCACTGCAGCAGTTAACTTCCCTGTGCTGGCCCGGCCGCGTCACTGCTAGGAGACATGGCCCTGTGTGCGGCTGCGTCTCCTAGCTGTGACGTCACGCAGTGCACCCCGGCCTGCAGTGCTGCACCGGAAAAGAGAGAGAGCAGGCAGGAGGAATTGAGCCGGGGGATGGTGAGTGTGTGTGTGTGTGGGCAGATGTGTGTGTGGGCAGTTGTGTGTGTGTTTGTGGGCAGGTGTCTGTGGGGGCAGGTGTCTGTGTGGGCGGGTGTGTGTGTGTGTGTATGTGTGTGTGTGTATGTGTGTGTGTGTGTCTGTGTGGGCAGGTGTGTGTGTGTGTATATGTGTGTGTGTGTATGTGTGTGTGTGTGTGTGGGCAGGTGTCTGTGTGGGCAGGTGTGGGTGTGTGTGTGGGCAGGTGTGTGTATATGGGTGTGTGTGTGTGTTTGTGGGGAGGTGTCTGTGTGGGCAGATTTGTGTGTGTGTGTGTGTGGGCAGGTGTGTGTGTGTGTGTGTGGGCAGGTGTGTGTGCGGGCAGGTGTGTGGGCAGGTGTGTGTGTGTGTGGCCAGGTGTTTGTGTGTGTGTGTGGGCAGGTGTGTGTGTGTGTGTAGGTGTGTGTGTGGGGGGGGGCAGGTGTGTGTGTGTGTGGGCAGGTGTGTGTGTGTGGGCAGGTGTGTGTGTGTGTGGGCAGGTGTGTGGGGGGGGGAGGTGTGTGTGTGTGTGGGCAGGTGTGTGTGTGTATGTGTGTGTGTGTGTATGTGTGTGTATGTGTGTGTGTGTGTATGTGTGTGTATGTGTGTGTATGTGTGTGTGTGTAGTGTAGTGTAGTGTGCATGTGTTTAGTGTAGTGTAGTGTAGTGTAGTGTAATGTAGTGTAGTGTAGTGTAATGTAGTGTAGTGTAGTGTAGTGTAGTGTTGTGTAATGTAGTGTAGTGTAGTGTAATATTGTGTAATGTAGTGTAGTGTAATGTAGTGTAGTGTAGTGTGTGTGTAGTGTAGTGTAGTGTGTGTGTAGTGTAGTGTAGTGTAGTGTGTGTGTAGTGTAATGTAGTGTAGTGTAGTGCAGTGTAGTGTAGTGTGTGTGTGTAGTGTAGTGTAGTGTAGTGTAATGTAGTGTAGTGTAGTGTAGTGTAGTGTAATATAGTGCAGTGTAGTGTAGTGTGTGTGTGTAGTGTAGTGTAGTGTAGTGTAATGTAGTGTAGTGTAGTGTAGTGTGTGTGTAGTGTAGTGTAGTGTAGTGTAGTGTAATGTAGTGTAGTGTAGTGTAGTGTGTGTGTGTAGTGTAGTGTAGTGTGTGTGTGTAGTGTAGTGTAATGTAGTGTAGTGTAGTGTAGTGTAATGTAGTGCAGTGTAGTGTAGTGTGTGTGTAGTGTAGTGTAGTGTAGTGTAATGTAGTGTAGTGCAGTGTAGTGTGTGTGTGTAGTGTAATGTAGTGTATTGTAGTGTAGTGTAGTGTAGTGTGGGTGTGTAGTGTAGTGTAGTGTAGTGTAGTGTAATGTAGTGTAGTGTAGTGTAGTGTGTGTGTGTAGTGTAGTGTAGTGTGTGTGTGTAGTGTAGTGTAGTGTAGTGTGTGTGTTTAGTGTAGTGTAGTGTGTGTGTAGTGTAGTGTAGTGTAGTGTAATGTAGTGTAGTGTAGTGTAGTGTAGTGTAGTGTAATGTAGTGTAGTGTAGTGTAGTGTGTGTGTGTAGTGTAGTGTAGTGTAATGTAGTGTAGTGTAGTGTAGTGCGTGTGTGTAGTGTAGTGTGTGTGTGTAGTGTAGTGTAGTGTGTGTGTGTAGTGTAATGTAGTGTGTGTGTAATGTAGTGTAGTGTAGTGTAGTGTAGTGTAGTGCAGTGAAGTGTAGTGTGTGTGTGTAGTGTAGTGTAGTGTAGTGTAGTGTAATGTAGTGTAGTGTAATGTAGTGTAGTGTGGTGTAGTGTAGTGTAATGTAGTGTAGTGTAGTGCCGTGTAGTGTAGTGTGTGTGTGTACTGTAGTGTACTGTAGTGTAATGTAGTGTAGTGCAGTGTAGTGTGTGTGTGTAGTGTAGTATAGTGTAGTGTAATGTAGTGTAGTGTAGTGCAGTGTAGTGTAGTGTAGTGTAGTGTAGTGTAGTGCAGTGTAGTGTGTGTGTGTAGTGTAGTGTAGTGTAGTGTAGTGTAGTGTAGTGCAGTGTAATGTAGTGTAATGTAGTGTAGTGTAGTGTAGTGTAGTGTGTGTGTAGTGTAGTGTAGTGTAGTGTGTGTGTAGTGTAGTGTAGTGTGTGTGTAGTGTAGTGTAGTGTGTGTGTGTAGTGTAGTGTAGTGTAGTGTGTGTAGTGTGTGTGTGTGTAGTGTAGTGTAGTGTAGTGTAATGTAGTGTAGTGTAGTGTGTGTGTAGTGTAGTGTAGCGTAGTGTAATGCAGTGTAGTGTAGTGTGTGTGTGTAGTGTAGTGTGTGTGTAGTGTAGTGTAGTGTAGTGTAATGTAGTGTAGTGTAGTGTAGTGTAGTGTGTGTAGTGTAGTGTAGTGCAGTGTAGTGTAGTGTGTGTGTGTGTAGTGTAGTGTAGTGTAGTGTAGTGTGTGTGTGAGTGTAGTGTAGTGTAGTGTAATGTAGTGTGTGTGTGTGTAGTGTAGTGTAATGTAGTGTAGTGTAATGTAGTGTAGTGTAGTGTGTGTGTAGTGTAGTGTAGTGTAATGTAGTGTAGGGTGTAGTGTAGTGTAGTGTAGTGTGTGTGTGTAGTGTAGTGTAATGTAGTGTAGTGTAGTGTGTGTGTAGTGTAGTGTAATGTAGTGTAGTGTAGTGTAGTGTAATGTAGTGTAGTGTAGTGTAGTGTAGTGTAGTGTAGTGTAGTGTAGTGTGTGTGTAGTGTAGTGTAGTGTAGTGTGTGTAGTGTAATGTAGTGTAGTGTAGTGTAGTGCAGTGTAGTGTAGTGTAGTGTAGTGTGTGTGTAGTGTAGTGTAGTGTGTGTGTGTAGTAGTGTAGTGTAGTGTAGTGTGTGTGTAGTGTAGTGTAGTGTGTGTGTGTAGTGTAGTGTGTGTAGTGTAGTGTGAGTGTAGTGTAGTGTAGTGTAGTGTAATGTAGTGTAGTGTGTGTGTGTAGTGTAGTGTAGTGTAATGTAGTGTAGTGTAGTGTAGTGTAGTGTGTGTGTAGTGTAGTGTAGTGTAGTGTGTGTGTGTAGTAGTGTAGTGTAGTGTAGTGTGTGTGTAGTGTAGTGTAGTGTGTAGTGTAGTGTAGTGTAGTGTAGTGTGTGTGTGTAGTGTAGTGTAGTGTAGTGTAGTGTGTGTGTAGTGTAGTGTAGTGTGTGTAGTGTAGTGTAGTGTAATGTAGTGTAGTGTAGTGTAGTGTAGTGTAGTGTGTGTGTAGTGTAGTGTAGTGTAGTGTGTGTGTGTAGTGTAGTGTAGTGTAGTGTGTGTGTGTAGTAGTGTAGTGTAGTGTAGTGTAGTGTGTGTGTGTAGTGTAGTGTAGTGTGTGTGTGTAGTGTAGTGTAGTGTAGTGTAGTGCAGTGTAATGTAGTGTAGTGTAGTGTAGTGTAGTGTAGTGTGTGTGTAGTGTAGTGTAGTGTGTGTGTGTAGTGTAGTGTAGTGTAGTGTGTGTGTAGTAGTGTAGTGTAGTGTAGTGTGTGTGTGTAGTGTAGTGTGTGTGTGTAGTGTAGTGTAGTGTAGTGTAGTGTGTGTGTGTAGTGTAGTGTAGTGTAGTGTGTGTGTGTAGTGTAGTGTAGTGTAGTGTAGTGTAGTGTAGTGTGTGTGTGTAGTGTAGTGTAGTGTGTGTGTGTAGTGTAGTGTAGTGTATTGTAGTGTGTGTAGTGTAGTGTAGTGTAATGTAGTGCAGTGTAGTGTAGTGTGTGTGTAGTGTAGTGTAGTGTAATGTAGTGTAGTGCAGTGTAGTGTGTGTGTGTAGTGTAATGTAGTGTATTGTAGTGTAGTGTAGTGTAGTGTGTGTGTGTAGTGTAGTGTAGTGTAGTGTAGTGTAGTGTAATGTAGTGTAGTGTAGTGTGTGTGTGTAGTGTAGTGTAGTGTGTGTGTGTAGTGTAGTGTAGTGTAGTGTGTGTGTTAAGTGTAGTGTAGTGTGTGTGTGTAGTGTAGTGTAGTGTAGTGTAGTGTAATGTAGTGTAGTGTAGTGTAGTGTAGTGTAGTGTAGTGTAATGTAGTGTAGTGTAGTGTAGTGTAGTGTGTGTGTAGTGTAGTGTAGTGTAGTGTAGTGTAATGTAGTGTAGTGTAGTGTAGTGTGTGTGTGTAGTGTAGTGTAGTGTGTGTGTGTAGTGTAGTGTAATGTAGTGTAGTGTAGTGTAGTGTAATGTAGTGCAGTGTAGTGTAGTGTGTGTGTAGTGTAGTGTAGTGTAGTGTAATGTAGTGTAGTGCAGTGTAGTGTGTGTGTGTAGTGTAATGTAGTGTATTGTAGTGTAGTGTAGTGTAGTGTGGGTGTGTAGTGTAGTGTAGTGTAGTGTAGTGTAATGTAGTGTAGTGTAGTGTAGTGTGTGTGTGTAGTGTAGTGTAGTGTGTGTGTGTAGTGTAGTGTAGTGTAGTGTGTGTGTTTAGTGTAGTGTAGTGTGTGTGTAGTGTAGTGTAGTGTAGTGTAATGTAGTGTAGTGTAGTGTAGTGTAGTGTAGTGTAATGTAGTGTAGTGTAGTGTAGTGTGTGTGTGTAGTGTAGTGTAGTGTAATGTAGTGTAGTGTAGTGTAGTGCGTGTGTGTAGTGTAGTGTGTGTGTGTAGTGTAGTGTAGTGTGTGTGTGTAGTGTAATGTAGTGTGTGTGTAATGTAGTGTAGTGTAGTGTAGTGTAGTGTAGTGCAGTGAAGTGTAGTGTGTGTGTGTAGTGTAGTGTAGTGTAGTGTAGTGTAATGTAGTGTAGTGTAATGTAGTGTAGTGTGGTGTAGTGTAGTGTAATGTAGTGTAGTGTAGTGCCGTGTAGTGTAGTGTGTGTGTGTACTGTAGTGTACTGTAGTGTAATGTAGTGTAGTGCAGTGTAGTGTGTGTGTGTAGTGTAGTATAGTGTAGTGTAATGTAGTGTAGTGTAGTGCAGTGTAGTGTAGTGTAGTGTAGTGTAGTGTAGTGCAGTGTAGTGTGTGTGTGTAGTGTAGTGTAGTGTAGTGTAGTGTAGTGTAGTGCAGTGTAATGTAGTGTAATGTAGTGTAGTGTAGTGTAGTGTAGTGTGTGTGTAGTGTAGTGTAGTGTAGTGTGTGTGTAGTGTAGTGTAGTGTGTGTGTAGTGTAGTGTAGTGTGTGTGTGTAGTGTAGTGTAGTGTAGTGTGTGTAGTGTGTGTGTGTGTAGTGTAGTGTAGTGTAGTGTAATGTAGTGTAGTGTAGTGTGTGTGTAGTGTAGTGTAGCGTAGTGTAATGCAGTGTAGTGTAGTGTGTGTGTGTAGTGTAGTGTGTGTGTAGTGTAGTGTAGTGTAGTGTAATGTAGTGTAGTGTAGTGTAGTGTAGTGTGTGTAGTGTAGTGTAGTGCAGTGTAGTGTAGTGTGTGTGTGTGTAGTGTAGTGTAGTGTAGTGTAGTGTGTGTGTGAGTGTAGTGTAGTGTAGTGTAATGTAGTGTGTGTGTGTGTAGTGTAGTGTAATGTAGTGTAGTGTAATGTAGTGTAGTGTAGTGTGTGTGTAGTGTAGTGTAGTGTAATGTAGTGTAGGGTGTAGTGTAGTGTAGTGTAGTGTGTGTGTGTAGTGTAGTGTAATGTAGTGTAGTGTAGTGTGTGTGTAGTGTAGTGTAATGTAGTGTAGTGTAGTGTAGTGTAATGTAGTGTAGTGTAGTGTAGTGTAGTGTAGTGTAGTGTAGTGTAGTGTGTGTGTAGTGTAGTGTAGTGTAGTGTGTGTAGTGTAATGTAGTGTAGTGTAGTGTAGTGCAGTGTAGTGTAGTGTAGTGTAGTGTGTGTGTAGTGTAGTGTAGTGTGTGTGTGTAGTAGTGTAGTGTAGTGTAGTGTGTGTGTAGTGTAGTGTAGTGTGTGTGTGTAGTGTAGTGTGTGTAGTGTAGTGTGAGTGTAGTGTAGTGTAGTGTAGTGTAATGTAGTGTAGTGTGTGTGTGTAGTGTAGTGTAGTGTAATGTAGTGTAGTGTAGTGTAGTGTAGTGTGTGTGTAGTGTAGTGTAGTGTAGTGTGTGTGTGTAGTAGTGTAGTGTAGTGTAGTGTGTGTGTAGTGTAGTGTAGTGTGTAGTGTAGTGTAGTGTAGTGTAGTGTGTGTGTGTAGTGTAGTGTAGTGTAGTGTAGTGTGTGTGTAGTGTAGTGTAGTGTGTGTAGTGTAGTGTAGTGTAATGTAGTGTAGTGTAGTGTAGTGTAGTGTAGTGTGTGTGTAGTGTAGTGTAGTGTAGTGTGTGTGTGTAGTGTAGTGTAGTGTAGTGTGTGTGTGTAGTAGTGTAGTGTAGTGTAGTGTAGTGTGTGTGTGTAGTGTAGTGTAGTGTGTGTGTGTAGTGTAGTGTAGTGTAGTGTAGTGCAGTGTAATGTAGTGTAGTGTAGTGTAGTGTAGTGTAGTGTGTGTGTAGTGTAGTGTAGTGTGTGTGTGTAGTGTAGTGTAGTGTAGTGTGTGTGTAGTAGTGTAGTGTAGTGTAGTGTGTGTGTGTAGTGTAGTGTGTGTGTGTAGTGTAGTGTAGTGTAGTGTAGTGTGTGTGTGTAGTGTAGTGTAGTGTAGTGTGTGTGTGTAGTGTAGTGTAGTGTAGTGTAGTGTAGTGTAGTGTGTGTGTGTAGTGTAGTGTAGTGTGTGTGTGTAGTGTAGTGTAGTGTATTGTAGTGTGTGTAGTGTAGTGTAGTGTAATGTAGTGCAGTGTAGTGTAGTGTGTGTGTAGTGTAGTGTAGTGTAATGTAGTGTAGTGCAGTGTAGTGTGTGTGTGTAGTGTAATGTAGTGTATTGTAGTGTAGTGTAGTGTAGTGTGTGTGTGTAGTGTAGTGTAGTGTAGTGTAGTGTAGTGTAATGTAGTGTAGTGTAGTGTGTGTGTGTAGTGTAGTGTAGTGTGTGTGTGTAGTGTAGTGTAGTGTAGTGTGTGTGTTAAGTGTAGTGTAGTGTGTGTGTGTAGTGTAGTGTAGTGTAGTGTAGTGTAATGTAGTGTAGTGTAGTGTAGTGTAGTGTAGTGTAGTGTAATGTAGTGTAGTGTAGTGTAGTGTAGTGTGTGTGTAGTGTAGTGTAGTGTAATGTAGTGTAGTGTAGTGCGTGTGTGTAGTGTAGTGTGTGTGTGTAGTGTAGTGTAGTGTGTGTGTGTAGTGTAATGTAGTGTGTGTGTAATGTAGTGTAGTGTAGTGTAGTGTAGTGTAGTGCAGTGTAGTGTAGTGTGTGTGTGTAGTGTAGTGTAGTGTAGTGTAGTGTAATGTAGTGTAGTGTAGTGTAGTGTAATGTAGTGTAGTGTGGTGTAGTGTAGTGTAATGTAGTGGAGTGTAGTGCCGTGTAGTGTAGTGTGTGTGTGTAGTGTAGTGTACTGTAGTGTAATGTAGTGTAGTGCAGTGTAGTGTGTGTGTGTGTGTAGTGTAGTATAGTGTAGTGTAATGTAGTGTAGTGTAGTGCAGTGTAGTGTAGTGTAGTGTAGTGCAGTGTAGTGTGTGTGTAGTGTAGTGTAGTGTAGTGTAGTGTAATGTAGTGTAGTGTAGTGCAGTGTAGTGTAGTGTAGTGCAGTGTAGTGTGTGTGTAGTGTAGTGTAGTGTAGTGTGAGTGTAGTGTGGTGTAGTGTAGTGTAGTGTAGTGTAGTGTAGTGTGTGTGTGTAGTGTAGTGTAATGTAGTGTAGTGTAATGTAGTGTAGTGTAGTGTGTGTGTGTAGTGTAGTGTAGTGTAATGTAGTGTAGTGTGTGTAGTGTAGTGTAGTGTGTGTGTAGTGTAGTGTGTGTAGTGTAGTGTAATGTAGTGTAGTGTAATGTAGTGTAGTGTAGTGTAGTGTAATGTAGTGTAGTGTAGTGTGTGTGTGTAGTGTAGTGTAGTGTAGTGTGTGTGTAGTGTAGTGTAGTGTGTGTGTAGTGTAGTGTAGTGTAATGTAGTGTAGTGTAGTGTAGTGTAGTGTAGTGTGTGTGTAGTGTAGTGTAGTGTGTGTGTGTAGTAGTGTAGTGTAGTGTAGTGTGTGTGTGTAGTGTAGTGTGTGTGTGTAGTGTAGTGTGTGTAGTGTAGTGTGAGTGTAGTGTAGTGTAGTGTAGTGTAGTGTAATGTAGTGTGTGTGTGTAGTGTAGTGTAGTGTAATGTAGTGTAGTGTAGTGTAGTGTAGTGTAGTGTGTGTGTGTAGTAGTGTAGTGTAGTGTAGTGTGTGTGTAGTGTAGTGTGTAGTGTAGTGTAGTGTAGTGTAATGTAGTGTAGTGTGTGTGTAGTGTAGTGTGTGTAGTGTAGTGTAATGTAGTGTAGTGTGTGTGTGTAGTGTAGTGTAGTGTAGTGTAGTGTAGTGTGTGTGTAGTGTAGTGTAGTGTAGTGTGTGTGTGTAGTGTAGTGTAGTGTAGTGTGTGTGTGTAGTACTGTAGTGTAGTGTAGTGTGTGTGTGTAGTGTAGTGTAGTGTGTGTGTGTAGTGTAGTGTAGTGTGTGTGTGTAGTGTAGTGTAGTGTAGTGTAGTGTGTGTGTGTAGTGTAGTGTAGTGTAGTGTAGTGTAATGTAGTGTAGTGTAGTGTAGTGTGTGTGTGTAGTGTAGTGTAGTGTAGTGTAGTTTAATGTAGTGTAGTGTAGTGTAGTGTAATGTAGTGTAGTGTGTGTGTGTAGTGTAGTGTAGTGTAGTGTGTGTGTGTAGTGTAGTGTAGTGTAGTGTAGTGTAGTATGTGTGTAGTGTAGTGTGTGTGTAGTGTAGTGTAGTGTAGTGTAGTGTAATGTAGTGTAGTGTAGAGTAGTGCAGTGTAGTGTAGTGTAGTGTAGTGTAATGTAGTGTAGTGTAGTGTAATGTAGTGTAGTGCAGTGTAGTGTGTGTGTGTAGTGTAGTGTAGTGTAGTGTAATGTAGTGTAGTGTAGTGCAGTGTAGTGTAGTGTGTGTGTGTAGTGTAGTGTAGTGTAGTGTAGTGTAGTGTGTGTGTGTAGTGTAGTGTAGTGCAGTGTAGTGTAGTGTAGTGTAGTGTAGTGCATTGCAGTGCAGTGTGGTGTGTGTGTGTAGTGTAGTGTAGTGTAGTGTAGTGTAGTGCAGTGTAGTGTGTGTGTGTAGTGTAGTGTAATGTAGTGTAGTGTAATGTAGTGTAGTGTAGTGTGTGTGAGTGTAGTGTAGTGTAGTGTAGTGTGTGTGTGTAGTGTAGTGTAGTGTAGTGTGTGTGTGTAGTGTAGTGTAGTGTAATGTAGTGTAGTGCAGTGTAGTGTGTGTGTGTAGTGTAGTGTAGTGTAATGTAGTGTAGTGTAGTGCAGTGTAGTGTAGTGTGTGTGTGTAGTGTAGTGTAGTGTAGTGCAGTGTAGTGTGTGTGTAGTGTAGTGTAGTGTAGTGTAGTGTAGTGTAGTGTGGTGTGTGTGTGTAGTGTAGTGTAATGTAGTGTAGTGCAGTGTAGTGTGTGTGTGTAGTGTAGTGTAATGTACTGTAGTGTAGTGTAATGTAGTGTAGTGTAGTGTGTGTGTGTAGTGTAGTGTAATGTAGTGTAGTGTGTGTGTGTAGTGTAGTGTAGTGTAGTGTAGTGTAGTGTGTGTGTGTACTGTAGTGTAGTGTAATGTAGTGTAGTGTAGTGTAGTGCAGTGTAATGTAGTGTAATGTAGTGTAGTGTAGTGTAGTGTGTGTGTAGTGTAGTGTAGTGTAGTGTAGTGTAGTGTGGTGTAGTGTAGTGTAGTGTAGTGTAGTGTAGTGTAGTGTAGTGTGTGTGTGTGTGTAGTGTAGTGTAGTGTAGTGTGGTGTAGTGTAGTGTAGTGTAGTGTAGTGTAGTGTGTGTGTGTGTAGTGTAGTGTAGTGTAGTGTAGTGTAGTGTAATGTAGCGTAGTGTGTGTGTAGTGTAGTGTAATGTAGTGTAGTGTGTGTGTGTAGTGTAGTGTAGTGTAATGTAGTGTAGTGTAGTGTGTGTGTGTAGTGTAGTGTAATGTAGTGTAGTGTAGTGTAGTGCAGTGTAGTGTAGTGTGTGTGTGTAGTGTAGTGTAATGTAGTGTAGTGTAGTGTAGTGTAATGTAGTGTAGTGTAGTGTAATGTAGTGTAATGTAGTGCAGTGTAGTGTAGTGTGTGTGTGTAGTGTAGTGTAGTGTAGTGTAATGTAGTGTAGTGTAGTGTAGTGTGTGTGTGTAGTGTAAAGTAGTGTAGTGTAGTGTGTGTGTGTAGTGTAGTGTAGTGTAGTGCAGTGTAGTGTAGTGTAGTGTAGTGTAGTGTAATGTAGTGTAGTGTAATGCAGTGTAGTGTGTGTGTGTAGTGTAGTGTAGTGTAGTGTAGTGTAGTGTAATGTAGTGTAGTGTGTGTGTGTAGTGTAGTGTAGTGTAGTGTAGTGTAGTGTAATGTAATGTAGTGTAGTGTAGTGTAGTGTGTGTGTGTAGTGTAGTGTAGTGTAGTGTAGTGTAATGTAGTGTAGTGTAATGTAGTGTAGTGTGTGTGTAGTGTAGTGTGTGTGTAGTGTAGTGTAGTGTAGTGTGTGTAGTGTAGTGTAGTGTAGTGTAGTGTGTGTGTGTGTAGTGTAGTGTAGTGTGTGTGTAGTGTAGTGTAGTGTAGTGTAGTGTAGTGTGTGTGTGTAGTGTAGTGTAGTGTAGTGTAGTGTAGTGTAGTGCAGTGTAATGTAGTGTAGTGTAATGTAGTGTCATGTAGTGTAGTGTAGTGTAGTGTAGTGTGTGTGTGTAGTGTAGTGTAGTGTAATGTAGTGTGTGTGTGTGTGTAGTGTAGTGTAGTGTAATGTAGTGTAGTGTAGTGTAGTGTAGTGTAGTGTGTAGTGTAGTGTAGTGTAGTGTAGTGTAGTGTAGTGTGTAGTGTAGTGTGTGTGTGTAGTGTAGTGTAGTGTAGTGTAGTGTGTGTGTATAGTGTAGTGTAGTGTAGTGTAGTGTGGTGTGTGTAGTGTAGTGTGTGTGTGTAGTGTAGTGTAGTGTGTGTGTAGTGTAGTGTAGTGTGTGTGTGTAGTGTAGTGTAGTGTAGTGTAGTGCAGTGTAGTGTAGTGTAGTGTAATGTAGTGTAGTGTAATGTAGTGTAGTGTAGTGTGTGTGTGTAGTGTAATGTAGTGTAGTGTAGTGTAGTGTAATGTAGTGTCATGTAGTGTAGTGTAGTGTAGTGTAGTGTGTGTGTGTGTGTGTAGTGTAGTGTATTGTAATGTAGTGTAGTGTAGTGTAGTGTGTGTAGTGTAGTGTAGTGTAGTGTGTGTGTAGTGTAGTGTAGTGTAGTGTGTGTGTGTAGTGTAGTGTAGTGTAATGTAGTGCAGTGTAGTGTAGTGTAGTGTGTGTGTGTAGTGTAGTGTAGTGTAGTGTAGTGTAGTGTAGTGTAATGTAGTGTAGTGTAGTGTAGTGTAGTGTAGTGCAGTGTGTGTGTGTAGTGTAGTGTAGTGTAGTGTAGTGTAGTGCAAAGTAGTGTGTGTGTGTAGTGTAGTGTAGTGTAGTGCAGTGTAGTGTGTGTGTGTAGTGTAGTGTAGTGTAGTGTAATGTAGTGCAGTGTAGTGTGTGTGTGTAGTGTAGTGTAGTGTAGTGTAATGTAGTGTAGTGTAGTGCAGTGTAGTGTAGTGTAATGTAGTGTAGTGTAGTGTAATGTAGTGTAATGTAGTGTAGTGTAGTGTAATGTAGTGTAGTGTAATGTAGTGTAGTGTAGTGTAATGTAGTGTAGTGTAGTGCAGTTTGTGTGTGTAGTGTAGTGTAGTGTAGTGTAGTGTAATGTAGTGTAGTGTAGTGTAATGTAGTGTAGTGTAGTGCAATGTAATGTAGTGTAATGTAGTGTAGTGTAGTGCAGTGTAGTGTAGTATGTGTGTGTAGTGTAGTGTAGTGTAGTGTAGTGTAGTGTAGTGTAATGTAGTGTAGTGTAGTGTAGTGTAATGTAGTGTAGTGTAATGTAGTGTAGTGTAATGTAGTGTAGTGTAGTGCAGTGTGTGTGTGTAGTGTAGTGTAGTGTAGTGTAGTGTAGTGTAGTGTAGTGTAGTGTAGTGTAGTGTAGTTTAATGTAGTGTAGTGTAGTGTAATGTAGTGTAATGTAGTGTAGTGTAGTGTAATGTAGTGTAGTGTTGTGTAGTGTAGTGTAATGTAGTGTAGTGTAGTGTAATGTAGTGTAGTGTAATGTAGTGTAGTGTAGTGTAGTGTAGTGTAGTGTAGTGCAGTGTGTGTGTGTGTGTAGTGTAGTGTAGTGTAATGTAGTGTAGTGTAGTGTATTGTAGTGTAGTATAATGTAGTGTAGTGTAGTGTAGTGTAGTGTAGTGTAGTGTAGTGTAGTGTAGTGTAGTGTAGTGTAGTGTAGTGTAGTGTAGTGTAGTGTAGTGTAGTGTAGTGTAGTGTAGTGTGTATGTGTGTGTGTGTGTAGTGTAGTGTAATGTAGTGTGAGTGTAGTGTAGTGTAGTGTAGTGTAGTGTAGTGTAGTGTAGTGTAGTGCAGTGCAGTGTAGTGTAGTGTAGTGTAGTGTAGTGTAGTGTAGTGTAGTGTAGTGTAGTGTAGTGTGTATGTGTGTGTGTGTGTGTATGTGTGTGTGTGTGTGTAGTGTAGTGTAGTGTAATGTAGTGTGAGTGTAGTGTAGTGTAGTGTAGTGTAGTGTAGTGTAGTGTGTGTGTAGTGTAGTGTAGTGTAGTGTAGTGTAGTGTAGTGTAGTGTAGTGTGAGTGTATTAATATAGTCATCTACCTCCTTCTCCTGAAGAATGTGGCAGTAGATCAGTATAGTAACACACACCACACTACATACACATATAAGCAGCTTTAGTATAAAGAATCCTCATGGGGGGGCTTCTGTAAGTGAGATGGAGGTATGGCATGAGACCACTTGTCTCTGCCGAATGGCTGCGCAGGGCCTGTGCGGCTAGCAGTTTTACTGGCCCATTGTGATTGGCCCCTTAGCAGGTTTATTGCATGTATCCGGCAGTTTGTCATATTAGTAAGTCTTTAAAACCTTTCAGAAATTACAGGACATAGTTGGGGTTTGTGCACACTGAGTTTTTGAGGAGTCTTTGGAGCAGAAACGGAGTGGAAACTCACCTCAAAAATGTAAAACTTCTCAAAAACTTGGAGGTTCAGTTTCTGCTTTGAAAGCGTCAGAAAGACTCCTTGTACTCACAGCCTTAGTATGATTGAGAAAAAGACATGTCCATCAAGTTCTATGGAGTGATTGGTAAGGGGTGTAGATCCATCCAGAATGTCTGATCCAATGCTTTACTAGAGCCTAAAGCTGGAAAATCTGGGTTATGTTAATAAAAAATAAACCTTAGAAAATAAGTTTTCTGCCCTTTTCTTTCTGGTGTCCTGCATGTGGTTTTCTTCTGTAGAATACACTCGATGTACGAGTATACAAGTATTCCATGTCACCTCTGTGAAGTTACTGAGCATTCACATCACTTTGTAGAAAGCACCATGTCCATGTACCTGAACATCGCTGGTTGTATGGGGATCAGAGCCAAAAAAGGGGGAAAAAAGGGCCCGATTTGTAATGAGTTTTTAAGTCACTTTTCTTTTTATGTCTTTTAGTATTCCTACATATTTTTGCGCCTGATTCTTATAAATTGTGCGTGTGGTTTCATGAATTTGGGTGGATTTAGCACAAGTCTAATATGTTCGACTGCAATGTCGCAAAAAAACGGAGTAAAAATGACAGCCGTCTATAGAATAATTTGGGGTGGGGGCCTAGTACATTTCTGCAGAAGGGTCTAGGCTATTTTTGCTCTCACTTGAGAGCTTGAGGAAGGTGAGTGGTTTTTGCTCCTTTCATGTGGTGTTGGTGCAGTGTGTCGGCCATTGTTGCTGTGGTTTTGTGCTTGTGGGGCGGCGTGGCCTGGAGTCATGGGGACTCGGTCTGGCAGCATGGGTGCTGTGAGGCACCGGGCCGCCCGCCCTGCTGGTGCATTGTCGCTGCGGCGGTGGGTGGCGCACGGCTCCGCTCCCGTTCAGGCAGGAAATGTTAGGACCCTCTATGAGGTTTGCCGTGACGTGGCAGTGGGCTTCATACAGTCTGATCATTACATCAAATGGATGAGTTTTCGGAGGTGCGCTCCATGCTCCTTTTTTTACATTTCTGTAAAGACTTTGTAACATTTTAAATAAACCCAGGAGAAGACATAAAATAGACTTTACAAAAGGGGCAAATTAAAACCGTATAAGGCCGAAATGAGAAACAGCCAAAAACACAGAAAACCACACAAAAATGTGCAAATGAAAACATGGATTGTGCCCAAAGTTTATTATTATAGAGGGATTGATACCTTTACTTATAAAAAGGGACTTAAAATGGGAGTCGCATCACAGCTCAATACAACCTACTTTATATTTCAGCAAATACATTAATGTAATTATAGCGGAGCATGGTATGGATGGTGTATATAAACATGCAGACAAGATGGCGGTATATTATCGTACCTATAGCGGTGCATGGTATGAATGGTGTATATAAACATGCAGACAAGATGGCGGTATATTATCATACCTATAGCGGTGCATAGTATGGATGGTGTATATGAACATGCAGACAAGATGGCGGTATATTATCATACCTATAGCGGTGCATAGTATGGATGGTGTATATAAACATGCAGACAAGATGGCGGTATATTATCGTACCTATAGCGGTGCATGGTATGGATGGTGTATATGAACATGCAGACAAGATGGCGGTATATTATCATACCTATAGCGGTGCATGGTATGGATGGTGTATATGAACATGCAGACAAGATGGCGGTATATTATCGTACCTATAGCGGTGCATAGTATGGATGGTGTATATAAACATGCAGAGAAGATGGCGGTATATTATCATACATATAGCGGTGCATGGTATGGATGGTGTATATAAACATGCAGACAAGATGGCGGTATATTATCATACCTATAGCGGTGCATGGTATGGATGGTGTATATAAACATGCAGACAAGATGGCGGTATATTATCGTACCTATAGCGGTGCATGGTATGGTATGGATGGTGTATATAAACATGCAGACAAGATGGCGGTATATTATCATACCTATAGCGGTGCATGGTATGGATGGTGTATATAAACATGCAGACAAGATGGCGGTATATTATCGTACCTATAGCGGTGCATGGTATGGTATGGATGGTGTATATAAACATGCAGACAAGATGGCGGTATATTATCATACCTATAGCGGTGCATGGTATGGATGGTGTATATAAACATGCAGACAAGATGGCGGTATATTATCGTACCTATAGCGGTGCATGGTATGGTATGGATGGTGTATATAAACATGCAGACAAGATGGTGGTATATTATCGTACCTATAGCGGTGCATGGTATGGTATGGATGGTGTATATAAACATGCAGACAAGATGGCGGTATATTATCGTACCTATAGCGGTGCATGGTATGAATGGTGTATATAAACATGCAGACAAGATAGCGGTATATTATCGTACCTATAGCGGTGCATGGTATGGATGGTGTATATAAACATGCAGACAACATGGCGGTATATTATCATACCTATAGCGGTGCATGGTATGGATGGTGTATATAAACATGCAGACAACATGGCGGTATATTATCATACCTATAGCGGTGCATGGTATGGATGATGTATATAAACATACAGACAACATGGCGGTATATTATCGTACCTATAGCGGTGCATGGTATGGATGGTGTATATAAACATGCAGACAAGATGGCGGTATATTATTATACCTATAGCGGTGCATAGTATGGATGGTGTATATAAACATGCAGACAAGATGGCGGTATATTATCATACCTATAGCGGTGCATGGTATGGATGGTGTATATAAACATGCAGACAAGATGGCGGTATATTATCGTACCTATAGCGGTGCATGGTATGGATGGTGTATATAAACATGCAGACAAGATGGCGGTATATTATCGTACCTATAGCGGTGCATGGTATGGATGGTGTATATGAACATGCAGACAAGATGGCGGTATATTATCATACCTATAGCGGTGCATGGTATGGATGGTGTATATAAACATGCAGACAAGATGGCGGTATATTATCATACCTATAGCGGTGCATGGTATGGTATGGATGGTGTATATAAACATGCAGACAAGATGGCGGTATATTATCATACCTATAGCGGTGCATGGTATGGATGGTGTATATAAACATGCAGACAAGATGGCGGTATATTATCGTACCTATAGCGGTGCATGGTATGGTATGGATGGTGTATATAAACATGCAGACAAGATGGCGGTATATTATCATACCTATAGCGGTGCATCGTATGGATGGTGTATATAAACATGCAGACAAGATGGCGGTATATTATCGTACCTATAGCGGTGCATGGTATGGTATGGATGGTGTATATAAACATGCAGACAAGATGGCGGTATATTATCATACCTATAGCGGTGCATGGTATGGATGGTGTATATAAACATGCAGACAAGATGGCGGTATATTATCGTACCTATAGCGGTGCATGGTATGGTATGGATGGTGTATATAAACATGCAGACAAGATGGCGGTATATTATCGTACCTATAGCGGTGCATGGTATGGTATGGATGGTGTATATAAACATGCAGACAAGATGGCGGTATATTATCGTACCTATAGCGGTGCATGGTATGAATGGTGTATATAAACATGCAGACAAGATGGCGGTATATTATCATACCTATAGCGGTGCATGGTATGGATGGTGTATATAAACATGCAGACAAGATGGCGGTATATTATCGTACCTATAGCGGTGCATGGTATGGTATGGATGGTGTATATAAACATGCAGACAAGATGGCGGTATATTATCGTACCTATAGCGGTGCATGGTATGGTATGGATGGTGTATATAAACATGCAGACAAGATGGCGGTATATTATCGTACCTATAGCGGTGCATGGTATGAATGGTGTATATAAACATGCAGACAAGATGGCGGTATATTATCATACCTATAGCGGTGCATAGTATGGATGGTGTATATGAACATGCAGACAAGATGGCGGTATATTATCATACCTATAGTGGTGCATAGTATGGATGGTGTATATAAACATGCAGACAAGATAGCGGTATATTATCGTACCTATAGCGGTGCATGGTATGGATGGTGTATATAAACATGCAGACAACATGGCGGTATATTATCATACCTATAGCGGTGCATGGTATGGATGGTGTATATAAACATGCAGACAAGATGGCGGTATATTATCGTACCTATAGCGGTGCATAGTATGGATGGTGTATATAAACATGCAGACAAGATGGCGGTATATTATCATACCTATAGCGGTGCATAGTATGGATGGTGTATATAAACATGCAGACAAGATGGCGGTATATTATCGTACCTACAGCGGTGCATGGTATGGTATAGATGGTGTATATAAACATGCAGACAAGATGGCGGTATATTATCGTACCTATAGCGGTGCATGGTATGGATGATGTATATAAACATACAGACAACATGGCGGTATATTATCGTACCTATAGCGGTGCATGGTATGGATGGTGTATATAAACATGCAGACAAGATGGCGGTATATTATTATACCTATAGCGGTGCATAGTATGGATGGTGTATATAAACATGCAGACAAGAAGGCGGTATATTATCATACCTATAGCGGTGCATGGTATGGATGGTGTATATAAACATGCAGACAAGATGGCGGTATATTATCGTACCTATAGCGGTGCATGGTATGGATGGTGTATATAAACATGCAGACAAGATGGCGGTATATTATTATACCTATAGCGGTGCATAGTATGGATGGTGTATATAAACATGCAGACAAGAAGGCGGTATATTATCATACCTATAGCGGTGCATGGTATGGATGGTGTATATAAACATGCAGACAAGATGGTGGTATATTATCGTACCTATAGCGGTGCATGGTATGGATGGTGTATATAAACATGCAGACAAGATGGCGGTATATTATCGTACCTATAGCGGTGCATGGTATGGATGGTGTATATAAACATGCAGACAAGATGGCGGTATATTATCGTACCTATAGCGGTGCATGGTATGGATGGTGTATGTAAACATGCAGACAAGATGGCGGTATATTATCGTACCTATAGCGGTGCATAGTATGGATGGTGTATATAAACATGCAGACAAGATGGCGGTATATTATCGTACCTATAGCGGTGCATGGTATGGATGGTGTATATGAACATGCAGACAAGATGGCGGTATATTATCATACCTATAGCGGTGCATGGTATGGATGGTGTATATGAACATGCAGACAAGATGGCGGTATATTATCGTACCTATAGCGGTGCATAGTATGGATGGTGTATATAAACATGCAGACAAGATGGCGGTATATTATCATACCTATAGCGGTGCATAGTATGGATGGTGTATATGAACATGCAGACAAGATGGCGGTATATTATCATACCTATAGCGGTGCATGGTATGGTATGGATGATGTATATAAACATGCAGACAACATGGCGGGATATTATCATACCTATAGTGGTGCATAGTATGGATGGTGTATATAAACATGCAGACAAGATGGCGGTATATTATCATACCTATAGTGGTGCATAGTATGGATGGTGTATATAAACATGCAGACAAGATGGCGGTATATTATCATACCTATAGCGGTGCATAGTATGAATGGTGTATATAAACATGCAGACAAGATGGCGGTATATTATCGTACCTACAGCGGTGCATGGTATGGTATAGATGGTGTATATAAACATGCAGACAAGATGGCGGTATATTATCATACCTATAGCGGTGCATGGTATGGATGGTGTATATAAACATGCAGACAAGATGGCGGTATATTATCGTACCTATAGCGGTGCATAGTATGGATGGTGTATATAAACATGCAGACAAGATGGCGGTATATTATCATACCTATAGCGGTGCATAGTATGGATGGTGTATATAAACATGCAGACAAGATGGCGGTATATTATCGTACCTACAGCGGTGCATGGTATGGTATAGATGGTGTATATAAACATGCAGACAAGATGGCGGTATATTATCATACCTATAGCGGTGCATGGTATGGATGGTGTATATAAACATGCAGACAACATGGCGGTATATTATCATACCTATAGCGGTGCATGGTATGGATGATGTATATAAACATACAGACAACATGGCGGTATATTATCGTACCTATAGCGGTGCATGGTATGGATGGTGTATATAAACATGCAGACAAGATGGCGGTATATTATTATACCTATAGCGGTGCATAGTATGGATGGTGTATATAAACATGCAGACAAGATGGCGGTATATTATCATACCTATAGCGGTGCATGGTATGGATGGTGTATATAAACATGCAGACAAGATGGCGGTATATTATCGTACCTATAGCGGTGCATGGTATGGATGGTGTATATAAACATGCAGACAAGATGGCGGTATATTATCGTACCTATAGCGGTGCATGGTATGGATGGTGTATATAAACATGCAGACAAGATGGCGGTATATTATCGTACCTATAGCGGTGCATGGTATGGATGGTGTATATGAACATGCAGACAAGATGGCGGTATATTATCATACCTATAGCGGTGCATGGTATGGATGGTGTATATGAACATGCAGACAAGATGGCGGTATATTATCGTACCTATAGCGGTGCATAGTATGGATGGTGTATATAAACATGCAGAGAAGATGGCGGTATATTATCATACATATAGCGGTGCATGGTATGGATGGTGTATATAAACATGCAGACAAGATGGCGGTATATTATCATACCTATAGCGGTGCATGGTATGGATGGTGTATATAAACATGCAGACAAGATGGCGGTATATTATCGTACCTATAGCGGTGCATGGTATGGTATGGATGGTGTATATAAACATGCAGACAAGATGGCGGTATATTATCATACCTATCGCGGTGCATGGTATGGATGGTGTATATAAACATGCAGACAAGATGGCGGTATATTATCGTACCTATAGCGGTGCATGGTATGGTATAGATGGTGTATATAAACATGCAGACAAGATGGTGGTATATTATTATACCTATAGCGGTGCATGGTATGGATGGTGTATATAAAAATGCAGACAAGATGGCGGTATATTATCGTACCTATAGCGGTGCATGGTATGGTATGGATGGTGTATATAAACATGCAGACAAGATGGCGGTATATTATCGTACCTATAGCGGTGCATGGTATGGTATGGATGGTGTATATGTATATGCAGACAAAATGGCGGTATATTATCGTACCTATAGCGGTGCATGGTATGGTATGGATGGTGTATATAAACATGCAGACAAGATGGCGGTATATTATTATACCTATAGCGGTGCATGGTATGGTATGGATCGTGTATATGTATATGCAGACAAAATGGCGGTATATTATCGTACCTATAGCGGTGCATGGTATGGTATGGATGGTGTATATAAACATGCAGACAAGATGGCGGTATATTATCGTACCTATAGCGGTGCATGGTATGGTATGGATGGTGTATATAAACATGCAGACAAGATGGCGGTATATTATCGTACCTATAGCGGTGCATAGTATGGATGTTGTATATAAACATGCAGACAAGATGGCGGTATATTATCGTACCTATAGCGGTGCATGGTATGGTATGGATGGTGTATATAAACATGCAGACAAGATGGCGGTATATTATCGTACATATAGCGGTGCATGGTATGGATGGTGTATATAAACATGCAGACAAGATGGCGGTATATTATCGTACCTATAGCGGTGCATAGTATGGATGGTGTATATAAACATGCAGACAAGATGGCGGTATATTATCGTACATATAGCGGTGCATGGTATGGATGGTGTATATAAACATGCAGACAAGATGGCGGTATATTATCATACCTATAGCGGGTGCATGGTATGGTATGGATGGTGTATATAAACATGCAGACAAGATGGCGGTATATTATCGTACCTATAGCGGTGCATGGTATGGATGGTGTATATAAACATGCAGACAAGATGGCGGTATATTATCGTACCTATAGCGGTGCATGGTATGGTATGGATGGTGTATATGTATATGCAGACAAAATGGCGGTATATTATCGTACCTATAGCGGTGCATGGTATGGTATGGATGGTGTATATAAACATGCAGACAAGATGGCGGTATATTATTGTACCTATAGCGGTGCATGGTATGGTATGGATGGTGTATATAAACATGCAGACAAGATGGCGGTATATTATTATACCTATAGCGGTGCATGGTATGGATGGTGTATATAAACATGCAGACAAGATGGCGGTATATTATTATACCTATAGCGGTGCATAGTATGGATGGTGTATATGAACATGCAGACAAGATGGCGGTATATTATCGTACCTATAGCGGTGCATAGTATGGTATGGATGGTGTATATAAACATGCAGACAAGATGGCGGTATATTATCGTACCCATAGCGGTGCATGGTATGGTATGGATGGTGTATATAAACATGCAGACAAGATGGCGGTATATTATTATACCTATAGCGGTGCATGGTATGGTATGGATCGTGTATATGTATATGCAGACAAAATGGCGGTATATTATCGTACCTATAGCGGTGCATGGTATGGTATGGATGGTGTATATAAACATGCAGACAAGATGGCGGTATATTATCGTACCTATAGCGGTGCATGGTATGGTATGGATGGTGTATATAAACATGCAGACAAGATGGCGGTATATTATCGTACCTATAGCGGTGCATAGTATGGATGTTGTATATAAACATGCAGACAAGATGGCGGTATATTATCGTACCTATAGCGGTGCATGGTATGGTATGGATGGTGTATATAAACATGCAGACAAGATGGCGGTATATTATCGTACATATAGCGGTGCATGGTATGGATGGTGTATATAAACATGCAGACAAGATGGCGGTATATTATCGTACCTATAGCGGTGCATAGTATGGATGGTGTATATAAACATGCAGACAAGATGGCGGTATATTATCGTACATATAGCGGTGCATGGTATGGATGGTGTATATAAACATGCAGACAAGATGGCGGTATATTATCATACCTATAGCGGGTGCATGGTATGGTATGGATGGTGTATATAAACATGCAGACAAGATGGCGGTATATTATCGTACCTATAGCGGTGCATGGTATGGATGGTGTATATAAACATGCAGACAAGATGGCGGTATATTATCGTACCTATAGCGGTGCATGGTATGGTATGGATGGTGTATATGTATATGCAGACAAAATGGCGGTATATTATCGTACCTATAGCGGTGCATGGTATGGTATGGATGGTGTATATAAACATGCAGACAAGATGGCGGTATATTATTGTACCTATAGCGGTGCATGGTATGGTATGGATGGTGTATATAAACATGCAGACAAGATGGCGGTATATTATTATACCTATAGCGGTGCATGGTATGGATGGTGTATATAAACATGCAGACAAGATGGCGGTATATTATTATACCTATAGCGGTGCATAGTATGGATGGTGTATATGAACATGCAGACAAGATGGCGGTATATTATCGTACCTATAGCGGTGCATAGTATGGTATGGATGGTGTATATAAACATGCAGACAAGATGGCGGTATATTATCGTACCCATAGCGGTGCATGGTATGGTATGGATGGTGTATATAAACATGCAGACAAGATGGCGGTATATTATCGTACATAGAATCATAGAATCATAGAATCATAGAATGGTAGAGTTGGAGGGGACCTCCTGGGTCATCTAGTCCAACCCCCTGCTCAAAGCAGGATTCACTAGATCATCTCAGACAGATGTCTGTCCAGCCTCTGTTTGAAGACGTCCATTGAAGGGGAACTCACCACCTCTCGTGGCAGCCTGTTCCACTCATTAATCACCCTAACTGTCAAAAAGTTTTTTCTAATATCTAATCTGTGTCTCCTCCCATTTAGTTTCATCCCATTGCTTCTAGTCTTTCCTTGTGCAAATGAGAATAAAGATGATCCTTCTACAATGTGACAGCCCTTGACATATTTGTAGACAGCTATTAAGTCTCCTCTCAGTCTTCTCTTTTGCAAGCTAAACATTCCCAAATCCTGCAACCGTTCCTCATAGGACAGGGTTTGCAGACCAGTCACCATTCTGGTCGCTCTTCTCTGAACTTGCTCCAGTTTGTCTATGTCTTTTTTAAAATGTGGTGCCCAAAACTGTACACAGTATTCCAGATGAGGTCTGACCAAAGAGGAGTAAAGACCGATAATGACTTCACGTGATCTAGACTGTATGCTTCTGTTAATACATCCCAGAATTGTATTTGCCTTTTTTGCTGCTGCATCACACTGTTGACTCATGTTCAGTGTATAATCTATTAGTATACCTAAGTTTTTTCACATGTACTGTTGCTTAGCTCTATTCCTCCCATTCTGTATATGCTTTTTTCATTTTTATTGCCCAGATGTAGTACTTTGCATTTTTCCCTGTTAAAAATCATTCTGTTGGTTGCTGCCCACTGCTCCAGTTTATTTAGGTCTTTTTGAATCCTCTCTCTCTCTTCTCTAGTATTAGCTATCCCTCCTAACTTTGTGTCATCAGCAAATTTAATCAGTTTACCCTCAATTCCTTCATCTAAATCATTGATAAAGATGTTGAACAATACAGGTCCCAGGATGGAGCCCTGTGGTACCCCACTTGAGACATTCATCCAGCTGGATGTGAAGCCATTTACAACCACTCTTTGAGTCCGATCACTAAGCCAGTTATGAATCCACCTAACAGTTGCCTGGTCCATTGCATACTTGGTCATTTTTTCAATAAGGATGGTGTGAGATACTTTGTCAAATGCTTTGCTGAAGTCAAGATATACTATATCTACAGCATTTCCCTGATCCACCCAGTCAGAGATTCTGTCATAGAAGGAAATTAAGTTAGTCTGACATGACTTGTTAGTTACAAACCCATGCTGACTCTGGTTAATCACTTCATTCTTATCCAGGTACTTACATACATGTTGTTTAATAATTTGTTCAAAGATCTTTCCTGGTATAGAAGTCAGACTCACCGGCCTATAGTTCCCTGGGTCCACCTTCTTCCCCTTTTTGAAGATAGGAACAACATTTGCTCTTCTCCAGTCTTCTGGGACTTCTCCTGTTCTCCAAGAATTTTCAAAGATTATGGAGAGTGGTTCTAAAATTTCTTCTACGATCTCCTTCAGTACTCTGGGGTGTAATTCATCTGGACCTGGAGACTTGAACTCATTTATGTTAGCTAAATATTCCCTCACAATCTTTCTGTTTACAGATAACTTGGATTCTTCTATTCCTTTAAAAGGACAGTGAAGATCAGTTGATGTTACATTTTCTTTCTGAGAGAAAACAGATGCAAAATAGGAATTAAAAAGTTTGGCTTTCTCAACATCCTCTCTTACCATTTCTCCATTTTCATCCTGTAAAAATCCTATAGCATCTTTGACTTTTCTTTTACTTTTGACATACCCCCAAAATCCTTTTTTATTGCTTTTGACATCTCTTGCAAGCCTTAATTCATTGTCAGCTTTAGCTAACCTGATACGTGCCCTGCAGGATCTGCAGACTGCATTATAATCTTCTTTAGATATGCCTCCCTCTTTCCATTTAATAAACATTTCTTTCTTTCTTTTTAGCATGTGTTTAAGTTCTGTGTTCATCCATCCTGGTTTCCTTAAATGCTTCCCATTCTTCCTACTTTTCGGGATTGTTAACGATTGTGCTTTGAGAATCTCATTTTTAAAAATTTCCCATCCTTCCTGGACATTTTTGTCCTTAAGGACATCCAGCCATTGTATCCCTCCTATTCTCTTTCTGAGTCTCTTAAAATCTGCCTTTCTAAAATCTAACCTTGAAGTTTGAGTCTTCACATGTCTTCCTCCTCTAGTTATCCAAAATTCTATAATAGCATGATCGCTGCCTCCTAGGGTCCCAGCCACCTTTACCTCCTCAACCATTTCCTCCCTGTTTATAAGGATTAGATCCAAAGTAGCAGATCCCATTGTTTTCTCCCCTACCTTTTGGAAGATAAAGTTGTCAGCAAGAGAGGATAAGAATTTGCTTGACCTGTTAGTTTTACTTGAGAGAGATTCCCAACAAATGTCTGGATAGTTGAAATCTCCCATGACCACTACGTCATATTTTTTGGAGAACTTGGTCATTTGATGCATAAAGAGTTCATCCATATCTTCAGCTTGCCCAGGTGGCCTGTAGTAAATGCCTACAATGGTGTCCTTTCCGTTGTTCTCTCCTTGTATTCTTACCCAAACAGTTTCCACAGAACTCCCAGTCTCTGAAGCTTCAATCTCTGTGCAGATATACGCTTTTCTAACATACAATGCGACACCTCCTCCTCGTTTATCAAGTCTGTTTCTTGCAAATAAGTTGTATCCTTTTAGCCTTTTATTCCAATCATGTGTATCGTCCCACCAAGTTTCAGTGATTCCAATGACATCATATTCCTTTTCCTGCATTAGTAGTTCCAATTCTCCTTGTTTGTTGCCCATGCTTTGTGCATTTGTATAAAAACATTTTAGTTTGTGATTGGTTTCTCTTCCTCCCATATTTTTATTATTTAAATTGTTTTGTCTTTGTTCTTCCTTTCCACTTCCAGTAGCAGAGATCTCAATAGTATTTGTCAGCTGTATGGCTTTTTCTGGCCTTTTGCTTCCCTTCCCACATTGTTCTAGTTTAAAGCTCTCCTGATGAGTGTAGCAAGGCGACTTCCAAATACATGTTTTCCAGTCTTCGTAAAGTGCACCCCATCTCTAGCAAGTAGTCCATCGTATAGGTAATTCATTCCGTGATCCAGAAATCCAAATCCTTGTTGACGGCACCATCGACGTAGCCAGTTGTTCACCTGTAGAATCTTATTCCACCTCATTGTTCCATGGCCATCCACTGGGAGGATGGATGAGAAGACCACCTGCGCTCCCAATTCTTTCACTTTCTTGCCTAAGTCTTCAAAGTCACTGCAGATGGTTTCCAGGTCCTTTCTTGCGGTGTCATTTGTCCCCACATGTATTAGCAGGAATGGGTAGTGATCTGTAGATCTGAAGAGTCTTGATATCCTGTCAGACACATATAGCGGTGCATGGTATGGATGGTGTATATAAACATGCAGACAAGATGGCGGTATATTATCGTACCTATAGCGGTGCATAGTATGGATGGTGTATATAAACATGCAGACAAGATGGCGGTATATTATCGTACATATAGCGGTGCATGGTATGGATGGTGTATATAAACATGCAGACAAGATGGCGGTATATTATCGTACCTATAGCAGTGCATGGTATAGATGGTGTATATAAACATGCAGACAAGATGGCGGTATATTATCGTACCTATAGCGGTGCATGGTATGGTATGGATGGTGTATATAAACATGCAGACAAGATGGCGGTATATTATCGTACCTATAGCGGTGCATGGTATGGTATGGATGGTGTATATAAACATGCAGACAAGATGGCGGTATATTATCGTACATATAGCGGTGCATGGTATGGATGGTGTATATAAATGTGGCACCCCAGGGGTCTGGTCTCCACAGTAATAGCAATGTTATGTCTGAGAGCAGGTGGGAGGTCTCTTGGTCAGGAATCCTATGCATGCCACACCTCCTGCCCAGTCCCGGGAGGGGAAGAACTTCCCCTATATAAAACTGGGGCTGAGGCAGGGTTAGGGAGTAGAGTAGAGAGAAGAAGAGGAGCAGCATAGGAAAGAAAGATCAGGAGCTCTGTGGGAGCAGTGCTAAAAGGAATCAGGGGCTGGCAGCTGAAGAGCTCGCCCTGATTGAAGAGTTACCACCGGACCCGGAGTCCGAGGCTGTGGGGATTAACCCAGACCCAGCAGCAGAAACCGACCGGCAGGGGATTTCAGGTCCTCTGGCCAAGAAACCCGAAGGCACGGTCACACGCGTGGGACCAGCACCGCCGTCGTGGAGCGGAAGCCACTAGAAGGCCCCGAGTCACCGGCCATACGGGTGAGCACCACACGGTACACTCAGGGACGTGGGCTACCTTTACCCGCCTCTAGCAAGGAAGCCAGAAGAGTACAATTAGTTGGGGAGGCCTACAACTCCGCCTGGCCAAGGGGGATCCCATCTGCTCAAGGACTGACCAGGCCCCGACCGCTAGCCAGTACTCCGGGAGGGTCTATCTTTGTCACCAGTAAAGACCCTGAACTACACCGCATCGTCTCTGAGTGGTTCCTACTACCCCCATCATCCACGTCGGCTGCCCTGAGGCCATACCCCTCCCGTTGGGGGTTATACCATCCACGCTGCACCATCCTTCCACCGGCCTCAGCGGTCTGCCCTGCAGCGGCAGCTCCATAGCTGCATTCAACGGGTGGCGTAGTCGTCCTACATCTACTGCTAATATACTGCCACTCAGCTTGACTCCCTGGGCACGGACCGGGTCACCGCCACGAGACTACTACCCCTATCAGATCCGGCTCCGGGTAGGCTCCCGTGTGCGCAACGCTACTCAGCACAGGCCCAGGGGCGCGTCAACTTTTGGCGTAGTCGGCAGGATTTCGTGCCCGCAACCACCGGGTACTGCGTGCCTGAAAGAGACTGTTCAAACTTACTAGTGGTGAAGATTCCCACCATCCGTGGAGGTTTCCCGCCATCCGGCGCCATCTTCTACCTTCTTCCCGCCATCCGCGAAGTTTTCCCGCCATCCGGCGCCATCTTCTGCCATCCGTGGAGTTTTCTCGCCGTTGGACGCCATCTTGAAGACGCCGCGCGGGAAGAAGAGGGGCGTGGACTCCGAAAGCGCGCGAGAACTGAAGCCCCGCCTCACGTCCGGACGTTGCGTAAGGTCCTGGAAGGAGCCCAGCAGACGCCGACGTCACAGGAGCGCGACGGAAGGTCCTCAACCCTGACGATCCACTGCGGAGCCGCGGCCTACGGAAGAGGATCATCGCAAGGTAGGCCACGGTCCACTAGGGGGGGAGAAAGATGTCGGATACGGAGGAGAGCTTCACTGCCTCAACCCCCGCCAGCGCCACCGCTGCTGCAGTCATGCCTTTCACCATGCCCTATATCCCGGGAGCAGCCTGGCTACCCCAGTACTCAGGGGAGTCACATACCCTGAATGACTTTAAAGAAAAGCTGGATAGCCTCTTCCAGGTGTACCCCCTCACAGAAGAGCAAAAAGTGAGCATCCTGGTGGCCCAACTAACCGGGGCAGCCCAAAGGGAGGTAAAGTCCTGGCCACCTGGGAGGAGGACTGTCGCAGGGATACTAACCCGGCTGAGGGACACCTTTGATACCCGCACCTCAGCCGAGATTAAGCTTAGATTCTACGGGTGCAAACAGCGAGCACATGAGAATATAAGGGACTATGCACTAAACCTACAAGAGGCCCTGAGAGCCATTAAGCAGACCGACCCTGACGGCGTGGGAAACGAGGACAGGCTGTTGACCGAACAATTTATAGAGGGACTATATTGCAATGCCCACCGGACCCAGTTGCGGGCAATGGCCTTACAGGATCCTCATCTGGACTTTGCACAGTTCAAGGACAGAGCCATCCGGGTGCTCCGAGAACCGGCACCGGGTGGCGTTGTGACCCACAGGCGCCCTACTACCGCTTACCACCAGGAGGCGGCGCCCTTGTCGGCAGGGCCTGTGGGAGCTGACGCGCAGGCTTTGAACAATGACCCGGCTCCAGACCTGCACCATCAGGTCCAAGAGCTAGCTAAAAGCGTTGCTGCGCTAACCCGAACTGTGCAGTCTTTACAGGTTTCTGCTCCAGGGAAGATCCAGCTGGCATCCGGACCGGAGGACATCCCGTGGCGTCGACCAAGGAGGACCCCACCGGCCAGAGGAAGACCCAGCGACCGATACAACGAGGACGGACAACCCATCTGCCGCCGCTGCAATCAACCCGGACATATGGCAAGGTACTGTCCTTTAAACTGGCACAACCTGGGGTAGAGGGCCAACCCCCAGGAAAAAGATCACCAGGCCCATCGAACTGGCGCGACAAATATGTGGGAGGACGTCCAGTCTTGCCTGTGGTACTGGATGGCATCCCTATGAGTGCCCTACTGGACACCGGGTCACAGGTCACCACCATCCCGTACGTGCTCTTCAAGCAGTACTGGAATGACTCGGATATAACCCGCTATCCAGACGACGACTTGAGTATCATCGCCAGTAATGGTCAGCCCGTGCCACAGATCGGATTTAAAGAAATGACCATTAAAATCGGTAGAGTCGAACTGGCAGCACAGGGACTGATCATTGTAGACATTGACAAGCGCGAGAGTCACCCAAAGATAACTCTAGGAACTAATGTGATTGAAAATTGTCTTGCAGAGGTGATTTTCATTTTACAGCAGGTTGCCAAGAACGCCAGCTCCGGCCAGCAGCGAGTGCTCCAGAAAGAGATCCGGGCACTGATGCGACGGCAACAGGTGGAACTCTCCGGTGGTGAGATTGGTAGCGTAAGAATGTGTGACCCTTTCCCTATTGCCATGCCCCCGAAAAGTGAAATGATGATTTGGTGCCGGGCAGCTATTGGTCTGAGAGGTAGAGATTACCAGGCCATGGTAGAACCAGTCTACTCAGACAGTAGGCCCACCATTTTGACAGCACGGGGGGTAGTTGATGTACGCCATGGGAGGGTGCCCGTTCGTATAATAAATATCGGGAAAAGGGAAGTATACCTGCCCCGGTATGCTACGCTAGCCAAATTATATACTATCAACCAAAATTCTATACAGTCTGTGGAACCCTTGCCTCCATCTCACCCGGAGGAAGGTAACGGCTCTACGAAAATAATGGAGGATTGGTGTCAGCAACTACATTTGGGTACTGACTCCACTCCCTCCCACCAGAAACAGGGAGTCTACCGGGTGGTTCAAGAGTACGAGAGAGTGTTTAGTAAACACCCGTTAGACTTCAGGCGAGTCAAGGGGGTAGAACACCACATCCCCACGGGAGACCATCCTCCCATAAAAGAGAGGTATCGACCCGTACTCCCTGCACACTACCAACACGCCAAGGGGATGCTTAGAGACATGAAGGAGGCTGGGGTAATCAGGGATAGCTGTAGCCCCTGGGCAGCTCCACTAGTCTTAGTCAAAAAGAAAGACAACACCATGAGAATGTGTGTAGATTACCGGAAAATTAACCGTATCACACACAAAGATGCGTACCCCTTACCAAGAATAGAGGAGTCTTTGGCTGCTTTAAAATCTGCTAACTTCTTCTCCACCTTGGATCTCACTAGCGGGTACTGGCAGGTTCCTGTAGCAGAGGCGGACCGGGAGAAGACCGCATTCACCACCCCGATGGGACTTAGCGAGTTTACCTGCATGCCGTTTGGACTCTGCAACGCACCAGGAACCTTCCAGCGACTGATGGAGTGCTGTCTGGGACACCGGAACTTTGAGACGGTCCTGTTATACCTGGACGATGTCATCGTCTACTCCAAGACCTACGAGGACCACCTGAAACACCTGGCGGAAGTGTTCGAAGCTCTGGCAAGTTACGGCCTAAAGGTGAAACCCTCCAAGTGTCACCTCCTGAAGCCAAAGGTGCAGTACCTGGGACACGTGGTGAGTGCTGACGGAGTGGCTCCCGACCCTGATAAGATCACCGCAATTAAGGAATGGCCAAGCCCCTCCAGCGTAAAGGAAGTGAGGCAGTTCCTCGGGTTGGTAGGCTACTACCGAAGGTTCATACCCGGTTTCACCAAGAAGGCAGCTCCTATGCAGGACCTCCTGATAGGCCAGTCCAGGAAGGCCAAGAACCAGAAGCCACCCTTCAGATGGGAGAAGCTGGAAGAAGAGTCCTTCCGCCAGCTGAAGATGGCCCTCACGGGGGATGAAATCCTGGCGTACCCGGATTACAGCCAGCCCTTTATCCTCTACACCGACGCTAGTAACATCGGGCTAGGAGCCGTACTGTCCCAGATCCAGCAGGGGAAAGAACGGGTAATTGCTTACGCCAGCCGAAAACTGCGACCCACCGAAAGAAACCCTGAGAATTACAGCTCATTTAAGCTAGAGTTCCTGGCAGTGGTGTGGGCAGTCACCGAACGCTTTAAGCACTACCTCGCTTCTTCCCGGTTCACCGTGTACACGGATAACAACCCGTTGACACACCTGGACACTGCAAGACTCGGTGCCCTAGAGCAGAGATGGATGGCCCGCTTGTCCAACTATGAGTTTACAATCAAATACCGGGCAGGACGCTCCAATACCAACGCAGACGCCCTGTCCAGGATGCCGAACCTACCGGACGTAGGGGAAGATTCAGAGGAACTGGAAGAAGTTGAACTCCCCGCGTTCCACCGTCATGGGACTATCCAGTATTCCCACCGTGTAAGGAGTAAGCAATCCGCTACGTTCAACCCGTTACCTCATTACAACTGGGCGGAGACGCAAGACAGTGACCCTGCCGTCCGACTGGTAAAGGAGATGCTGACTCGGCCAGATGCACGCCTTGACCCAGACGCTCCGGAGGAAGCCAAGCAACTGTGGGCTGAGAAGAGTCGACTGTTCCTTTACAAGGGGAAGTTGTGCCGCAGAATGGTTAACTCCCGGACGCATGAACTAATCTGGCAAGTAGTGGTGCCAAGAAGAGACGCAGCTATGGTGATGGAGGCATACCACGACGGAGCTGGGCATTTCGGATGGAAGAAGCTGGAGTTCCTGCTGCGCGGGCGGTTCCATTGGGTAGGCATGAGAGGAACCATCGAGAGGTGGTGCAGAGACTGTGGCCCATGCAACTTAAGAAGGAGGGACCGTGCCAGCCAGAAGACTCCCCTGCGGTCCATCATCACCAGACAGCCGTTGGAACTGGTAGCCTTGGATCATGTAAAGCTGACCCCAAGCAGAAGTGGCTACGTCTACGCATTAACCATCGTGGATCACTACTCCCGGTTCTTGGTTGTCGTCCCCGTCAAGGATTTAACGGCTCACACAGCAGCTAGAGCCTTCCAGCAGCACTTCTGCCGTCCGCATGGATACCCGGAGCAGGTGCTGACGGACCAGGGGCCTGCCTTTGAAGCGGAGGTCTTCCAGGAGTTCTGCACCCTGTATGGATGCCGGAAGATTAGAACAACACCCTATCACCCGCAAACTAATGGACTTTGTGAGAAAATGAACCAGGTGGTGATAGATCTCCTGAAAACATTGCCCCTGGAGGAACGCAGTCTGTGGCCTGAGAAGCTGCCCGACCTGGTGGACCTATACAACCACATCCCTGTAGGTTCCACCAACTGTACCCCGGCTTACCTAATGAGGGCAAGACCTGGTAAGCTTCCTGTTGATCTGGAGATGGGAGTCCTGACACCCGAGGACACTTCACCAGAAGCAGACTGGGACACAGAGAGGCAGCAGCAGTACCGGAAAGTACAGGAGAGCGTGGAGCGAAGTCTCTGTCAAGCTAGGGAAAGACAAGAGAAAACTTACAACCAGTATGCTCCCGCTGTTCCCCTGGTGCCCGGAGAGCAGGTCTTGAAGAGGAAAAGACGGCTCCACAAGTTGGACGACCAGTGGGAGAAGGACCCGTACACCGTACTGCCCTCAAGCCACGACAACCCGAAGATCTGTACAATCAGTAAAGACGGAGGGGAAACCACGGCCATTGTATCCCGGGATCACCTAAAGAAGTGTCCCGAACAGCTACGGAACCCTGAAGAGGAACAAGAGGACCCTCGACCCGTAGAGGAAAGGGTAGATATGGTTAGTACTGTGCTCGGAGACTTCCCTCGGTCTTGGACTCAAGTCAATGGTGCTGTTGTGGTACCCGTCCTCACGTTCCTCCAACCAGCATCCCAAGTGCCTACGGAGACACAGGTAGAACTGGAAGAACAGCCGGTCCAGGAGGCAGAAGACCCTACACAAGCAGACCCGGAGAATCAACCCTCTGCTTATAGTGAGCCTGCCATACCCCTAGTGAGCCAAAGAGTCCGTAGATGGCTGCCCAGTTTACCCTTGACAGCTCCTATACCCTGTAGCTCAGGACCAGTGAGTCAGCTCCGTAGGTCCACTAGGGTCACTAGAGGCCAGTTGCCCATACGTTGGAGGATCTAAGTGTTTAGATTGTTTATTAATGTTTACCTGTCTATTGTTGCTTGTGTATAATTTTGTGTTTCTAGATATTTATAGGAGTCTTTGGTGGATTTACCGGGAATCCTTTGTGTACATATGTTGGAGCGTAACCAGGAATGGACTAAAGACTGTTAAGGACTCGGGGCAGGACAGACCCCTACCTGGTTACGTCTCCCTGTGTTGGTGAAATGGACACCTTTGTTTTCTTCAAAGACTGCACCCAGTTGCGGACACGCCGTGACCATCCTAATGTTTTTCTTTATTGCGTTGTTTCTGTTTGTAATTTGTTATGTTTACAAAAGTATGTTTAGTCCCGGAGTACTAAAATTCACTAGGGGGGAATGTGGCACCCCAGGGGTCTGGTCTCCACAGTAATAGCAATGTTATGTCTGAGAGCAGGTGGGAGGTCTCTTGGTCAGGAATCCTATGCATGCCACACCTCCTGCCCAGTCCCGGGAGGGGAAGAACTTCCCCTATATAAAACTGGGGCTGAGGCAGGGTTAGGGAGTAGAGTAGAGAGAAGAAGAGGAGCAGCATAGGAAAGAAAGATCAGGAGCTCTGTGGGAGCAGTGCTAAAAGGAATCAGGGGCTGGCAGCTGAAGAGCTCGGCCTGATTGAAGAGTTACCACCGGACCCGGAGTCCGAGGCTGTGGGGATTAACCCAGACCCAGCAGCAGAAACCGACCGGCAGGGGATTTCAGGTCCTCTGGCCAAGAAACCCGAAGGCACGGTCACACGCGTGGGACCAGCACCGCCGTCGTGGAGCGGAAGCCACTAGAAGGCCCCGAGTCACCGGCCATACGGGTGAGCACCACACGGTACACTCAGGGACGTGGGCTACCTTTACCCGCCTCTAGCAATGAAGCCAGAAGAGTACAATTAGTTGGGGAGGCCTACAACTCCGCCTGGCCAAGGGGGATCCCATCTGCTCAAGGACTGACCAGGCCCCGACCGCTAGCCAGTACTCCGGGAGGGTCTATCTTTGTCACCAGTAAAGACCCTGAACTACACCGCATCGTCTCTGAGTGGTTCCTACTACCCCCATCATCCACGTCGGCTGCCCTGAGGCCATACCCCTCCCGTTGGGGGTTATACCATCCACGCTGCACCATCCTTCCACCGGCCTCAGCGGTCTGCCCTGCAGCGGCAGCTCCATAGCTGTATTCAACGGGTGGCGTAGTCGTCCTACATCTACTGCTAATATACTGCCACTCAGCTTGACTCCCTGGGCACGGACCGGGTCACCGCCACAAGACTACTACCCCTATCAGATCCGACTCCGGGTAGGCTCCCGCGTGCGCAACGCTACTCAGCACAGGCCCAGGGGCGCGTCATAAACATGCAGACAAGATGGCGGTATATTATCGTACCTATAGCGGTGCATGGTATAGATGGTGTATATAAACATGCAGACAAGATGGCGGTATATTATCGTACCTATAGCGGTGCATGGTATGGTATGGATGGTGTATATAAACATGCAGACAAGATGGCGGTATATTATCGTACCTATAGCGGTGCATGGTATGGTATGGATGGTGTATATAAACATGCAGACAAGATGGCGGTATATTATACCTATAGCGGTGCATGGTATGGTATGGATGGTGTATATAAACATGCAGACAAGATGGCGGTATATTATCGTACATATAGCGGTGCAAGGTATGGATGGTGTATATAAACATGCAGACAAGATGGCGGTATATTATCGTACCTATAGCGGTGCATGGTATAGATGGTGTATATAAACATGCAGACAAGATGGCGGTATATTATCGTACATATAGCGGTGCATGGTATGGTATGGATGGTGTATATAAACATGCAGACAAGATGGCGGTATATTATCGTACCTATAGCGGTGCATGGTATGGTATGGATGGTGTATATAAACATGCAGACAAGATGGCGGTATATTATACCTATAGCGGTGCATGGTATGGTATGGATGGTGTATATGTACATGCAGACAACATGGCGGTATATTATCGTACCTATAGCGGTGCATAGTATGGATGGTGTATATAAACATGCAGACAAGATGGCGGTATATTATAGTACCTATAGCGGTGCATGGTATGGTATGGATGGTTTATATAAACATGCAGACAAGATGGCGGTATATTATCGTACCTATAGCGGTGCATGGTATGGTATGGATGGTGTATATAAACATGCAGACAAGATGGCGGTACATTATACCTATAGCGGTGCATGGTATGGTATGGATGGTGTATATCTACATGCAGACAACATGGCGGTATATTATCGTACCTATAGCGGTGCATAGTATGGACGGTGTATATAAACATGCAGGCAAGATGGCGGTATATTATCGTACCTATAGCGGTGCATGGTATGGTATGGATAGTGTATATAAACAAGCTGAGAAGATGGCAGTATATTATCGTACCTATAGCGGTGCATGGTATAGATGGTGTATATAAACATGCAGACAACATGGCGGTATATAATCGTACCTATAGCGGTGCACAGTATGGATTGGGTATATAAACAAGCAGAGAAGATGGCGGTATATTATCGTACCTATAGCGGTGCATGGTATGGTATGGATGGTGTATATAAACATGCAGACAAGATGGCGGTATATTATCGTACCTATAGCGGTGCATGGTATGGTATGGATGGTGTATATAAACATGCAGACAAGATGGCGGTATATTATACCTATAGCGGTGCATGGTATGGTATGGATGGTGTATATAAACATGCAGACAAGATGGCGGTATATTATCGTACATATAGCGGTGCATGGTATGGATGGTGTATATAAACATGCAGACAAGATGGCGGTATATTATCGTACCTATAGCGGTGCATAGTATGGATGGTGTATATAAACATGCAGACAAGATGGCGGTATATTATCGTACCTATAGCGGTGCATGGTATGGTATGGATGGTGTATATAAACATGCAGACAAGATGGCGGTATATTATACCTATAGCGGTGCATGGTATGGTATGGATGGTGTATATAAACATGCAGACAACATGGCGGTATATTATCGTACATATAGCGGTGCATGGTATAGATGGTGTATATAAACATGCAGACAAGATGGCGGTATATTATCGTACATATAGCGGTGCATGGTATGGTATGGATGGTGTATATAAACATGCAGACAAGATGGCGGTATATTATCGTACCTATAGCGGTGCATGGTATGGTATGGATGGTGTATATAAACATGCAGACAAGATGGCGGTATATTATACCTATAGCGGTGCATGGTATGGTATGGATGGTGTATATGTACATGCAGACAACATGGCGGTATATTATCGTACCTATAGCGGTGCATAGTATGGATGGTGTATATAAACATGCAGACAAGATGGCGGTATATTATTATACCTATAGCGGTGCATAGTATGGATGGTGTATATGAACATGCAGACAACATGGCGGTATATTATCATACCTATAGCGGTGCATGGTATGGTATGGATGGTGTATATGAACATGCAGACAATATGGCGGTATATTATTATACCTAGAGCGGTGCATGGTATGGATGGTGTATATGAACATGCAGACAACATGGCGGTATATTATCCTACCTATAGTGGTGCATAGTATGGATGGTGTATATGAACATGCAGACAACATGGCGGTATATTATCGTACCTATAGCGGTGCATAGTATGGATGGTGTAAATGAACATGCAGACAACATGGCGGTATATTATTATACCTATAGCGGTGCATAGTATGGATGGTGTAAATGAACATGCAGACAACATGGCGGTATATTATCGTACCTATAGCGGTGCATAGTATGGATGGTGTATATAAACATGCAGACAAGATGGCGATATATTATTATACCTATAGCGGTGCATAGTATGGATGGTGTATATGAACATGCAGACAACATGGCGGTATATTATCGTACCTATAGCGGTGCATGGTATGGATGGTGTATATGAACATGCAGACAACATGGCGGTATATTATCATACCTATAGCGGTGCATGGTATGGTATGGATGGTGTATATGAACATGCAGACAACATGGCGGTATATTATCGTAGCTATAGCGGTGCATAGTATGGATGGTGTATATGAACATGTAGACAACATGGCGGTATATTATCGTACCTATAGCGATGCATAGTATGGATGGTGTATATAAACATGCAGACAAGATGGCGTTATATTATCGTACCTATAGCGGTGCGTGGTATGGATGGTGTATATGAACATGCAGACAACATGGCGGTATATTATCGTACCTATAGCGATGCATAGTATGGATGGTGTATATAAACATGCAGACAAGATGGCGGTATATTATCGTACCTATAGCGATGCATAGTATGGATGGTGTATATAAACATGCAGACAAGATGGCGGTATATTATCGTACCTATAGCGGTGCATAGTATGGATGGTGTATATGAACATGCAGACAACATGGCGGTATATTATCGTACCTATAGCGGTGCACAGTATGGATGGTGTATATAAACATGCAGACAAGAAGGCGGTATATTATCGTACCTATAGCGGTGCATAGTATGGATGGTGTAAATGAACATGCAGACAACATGGCGGTATATTATCGTACCTATAGCGGTGCACAGTATGGATTGGGTATATAAACAAGCCGAGAAGATGGCAGTATATTATCGTACCTATAGTGGTGCATAGTATGGATGGTGTATATAAACATGCAGACAACATAGCGGTATATTATCGTACCTATAGTGGTGCACAGTATGGATTGGGTATATAAACAAGCAGAGAAGATGGCGGTATATTATCGTACCTATAGTGGTGCATAGTATGGATGGTGTATATAAACATGCAGACAACATGGCGGTATAATATTATACCTATAGCGGTGCATAGTATGGATGGGATATATGAACATGCAGATAACATGGCGGTATATTATTATACCTATAGCGGTGCATAGTATGGATGGTGTATATGAACATGCAGACAACATGGCGGTATATTATTATACCTATAGCGGTGCATAGTATGGATGGTGTATATGAACATGCAGACAACATGGCGGTATATTATCGTACCTATAGCGGTGCATAGTATGGATGGTGTATATGAACATGCAGACAACATGGCGGTATATTATTATGCCTATAGCGGTGCATAGTATGGATGGTGTATATGAACATGCAGACAACATGGCGGTATATTATTATACCTATAGCGGTGCATAGTATGGATGGTGTATATGAACATGCAGACAACATGGTGGTATATTATCGTACCTATAGCGGTGCATAGTATGGATGGTGTATATAAACATGCAGACAACATGGCGGTATATTATTATACCTATAGCAGTGCATAGTATGGATGGTGTATATGAACATGCAGACAACATGGCGGTATATTATCGTAGCTATAGCGGTGCATAGTATTGATCGTGTATATGAACATGTAGACAACATGGCGGTATATTATCGTACCTATAGCGATGCATAGTATGGATGGTGTATATAAACATGCAGACAAGATGGCGTTATATTATCGTACCTATAGCGGTGCGTGGTATGGATGGTGTATATGAACATGCAGACAACATGGTGGTATATTATCGTACCTATAGCGGTGCACAGTATGGATGGTGTATATAAACATGCAGACAAGAAGGCGGTATATTATCGTACCTATAGCGGTGCATAGTATGGATGGTGTATATAAACATGCAGACAAGAAGGCGGTATATTATCGTACCTATAGCGGTGCATAGTATGGATGGTGTATATAAACATGCAGACAAGAAGGCGGTATATTATCGTACCTATAGCGATGCATAGTATGGATGGTGTATATAAACATGCAGACAAGATGGCGTTATATTATCGTACCTATAGCGGTGCGTGGTATGGATGGTGTATATGAACATGCAGACAACATGGTGGTATATTATCGTACCTATAGCGGTGCATAGAATGGATGGTGTATATAAACATGCAGACAAGAAGGCGGTATATTATCGTACCTATAGCGGTGCATAGTATGGATGGTGTATATGAACATGCAGACAACATGGCGGTATATTATCGTACCTATAGCGGTGCACAGTATGGATGGTGTATATAAACATGCAGACAAGAAGGCGGTATATTATCGTACCTATAGCGGTGCATAGTATGGATGGTGTAAATGAACATGCAGACAACATGGCGGTATATTATCGTACCTATAGCGGTGCATAGTATGGATGGTGTATATAAACAAGCCGAGAAGATGGCAGTATATTATCGTACCTATAGTGGTGCATAGTATGGATGGTGTATATAAACATGCAGACAACATAGCGGTATATTATCGTACCTATAGTGGTGCACAGTATGGATTGGGTATATAAACAAGCAGAGCAGATGGCGGTATATTATCGTACCTATAGTGGTGCATAGTATGGATGGTGTATATAAACATGCAGACAACATGGCGGTATATTATTATACCTATAGCGGTGCATAGTATGGATGGGATATATGAACATGCAGATAACATGGCGGTATATTATTATACCTATAGCGGTGCATAGTATGGATGGTGTATATAAACATGCAGACAACATGGCGGTATATTATTATACCTATAGCGGTGCATAGTATGGATGGTGTATATGAACATGCAGACAACATGGCGGTATATTATTATACCTATAGCGGTGCATAGTATGGATGGTGTATATGAACATGCAGACAACATGGCGGTATATTATCGTACCTATAGCGGTGCATAGTATGGATGGTGTATATGAACATGCAGACAACATGGCGGTATATTATTATGCCTATAGCGGTGCATAGTATGGATGGTGTATATGAACATGCAGACAACATGGCGGTATATTATTATACCTATAGCGGTGCATAGTATGGATGGTGTATATGAACATGCAGACAACATGGCGGTATATTATCGTACCTATAGCGGTGCATAGTATGGATGGTGTATATGAACATGCAGACAACTTGACGGTATATTATCGTACCTATAGCGGTGCACAGTATGGATGGTGTATATAAACATGCAGACAAGATGGCGGGATATTATCGTACCTATAGCGGTGCATAGTATAGATGGTTTAAATGAACATGTAGACAACATGGCGCTATATTATCGTACCTATAGCGGTGCATGGCATGGATGGTGTATATGAACATGCAGACAACATGGCGGTATATTATCGTACCTATAGCGGTGCATGGCATGGATGGTGTATATAAACATGCAGACAACATGGCGGTATATTATTATACCTATAGCGGTGCATAGTATGGATGGTGTATATGAACATGCAGACAACATGGTGGTATATTATCGTACCTATAGCGGTGCATAGTATGGATGGTGTAAATGAACATGCAGACAACATGGCGGTATATTATTATACCTATAGCGGTGCATAGTATGGATGTTGTATATGAACATGCAGACAACATGGCGGTATATTATCGTACCTATAGCGGTGCACAGTATGGATGGTGTAAATGAACATGCAGACAACATGGCGGTATATTATTATACCTATAGCGGTGCACAGTATGGATGGTGTAAATGAACATGCTGACAACATGGCGGTATATTATCGTACCTATAGTGGTGCATAGTATGGATGGTGTAAATGAACATGCAGACAACATGGCGGTATATTATCGTACCTATAGCGGTGCATAGTATGGATGGTGTATATGAACATGCAGACAACATGGCGGTATATTATTATACCTATAGCGGTGCATAGTATGGATGGTGTAAATGAACATGCTGACAACATGGCGGTATATTATCGTACCTATAGCGGTGCATAGCATGGATGGTGTATATGAACATGCAGACAACATGGCGGTATATTATCGTACCTATAGCGGTGCATAGTATGGATGGTGTATATGAACATGCAGACAACATGGCGGTATATTATCGTACCTATAGTGGTGCATAGTATGGATGGTGTATATGAACATGCAGACAACATGGCGGTATATTATCGTACCTATAGCGGTGCATGGTATGAAATGGATGGTGTATATGAACATGCAGACAACATGGCGGTATATTATTGTACCTATAGTGGTGCATAGTATGGATGGTGTATATAAACATGCAGACAACATGGCGGTATATTATCGTACCTATAGCGGTGCATAGTATGGATGGTGTATATGAACATGCAGACAACATGGCGGTATATTATTATACCTATAGCGGTGCATAGTATGGATGGTGTATATAAACATGCAGACAACATGGCGGTATATTATCGTACCTATAGTGGTGCATAGTATGGATGGTGTATATGAACATGCAGACAACATGGCGGTATATTATCGTACCTATAGATGTGCATGGTATGATATGGATGGTGTATATGAACATGCAGACAACATGGCGGTATATTATCGTACCTATAGCGGTGCATAGTATGCATGGTGTATATGAACATGCAGACAACATGGCGGTATATTATCGTACCTATAGCGGTGCATGGTATGGATGGTGTATATGAACATGCAGACAACATGGCGGTATATTATCGTACCTATAGTGGTGCATAGTATGGATGGTGTATATGAACATACAGACAACATGGCGGTATATTATCGTACCTATAGCGGTGTATGGTATGGATCGTGTATATAAACATGCAGACAACATGGCGGTATATTATCGTACCTATAGCGGTGCATAGTATGGATGGTGTATATGAACAGGCAGACAACATGGCGGTATATTATCGTACCTATAGCGGTGCATGGTATAGTATGGATGGTGTATATAAACATGCAGACAACATGGCGGTATATTATCGTACCTATAGCGGTGTATGGTATGGATGGTGTATATAAACATGCAGACAACATGGCGGTATATTATCGTACCTATAGCGGTGCATAGTATGGATGGTGTATATGAACATGCAGACAAGATGGCGGTATATTATCGTACCTATAGCGTTGCATGGTATGGTATGGATGGTGTATATAAACATGCAGACAAGATAGCGGTATATTATCGTACCTATAGCGGTGCATAGTATGGATGGTGTATATGAACATGCAGACAACATGGCGGTATATTATCGTACCTATAGCGGTGCATAGTATGGATGGTGTATATGAACATGCAGACAACATGGTATATTATCGTACCTATAGCGGTGCATAGTATGGATGGTGTATATGAACATGCAGACAACATGGCGGTATATTATCATACCTATAGCGGTGCATGGTATGGATGGTGTATATGAACATGCAGACAAGATGGCGGTATATTATCATACATATAGCGGTGCATGGTATGGATGGTGTATATGAACATGCAGACAACATGGCGGTATATTATCGTAACTATAGCGGTGTATGGTATGGATGGTGTATATGAACATGCAGACAACATGGCGGTATATTATCGTAACTATAGCGGTGTATGGTATGGATGGTGTATATAAACATGCAGACAACATGGCGGTATATTATCGTACCTATAGCGGTGCATAGTATGGATGGTGTATATGAACATGCAGACAACATGGCGGTATATTATCGTACCTATAGTGGTGCATAGTATGGATGGTGTATATGAACATGCAGACAACATGGCGGTATATTATCGTACCTATAGCGGTGCATAGTATGGATGGTGTATATGAACATGCAGACAACATGGCGGTATATTATCGTACCTATAGTGGTGCATAGTATGGATGGTGTATATAAACATGCAGACAACATGGCGGTATATTATCGTACCTATAGCGGTGCATGGCATGGATGGTGTATATAAACATGCAGACAACATGGCGGTATATTATCGTACCTATAGCGGTGCATAGTATGGATGGTGTATATGAACATGCAGACAACATGGCGGTATATTATCGTACCTATAGCGGTGCATAGTATGGATGGTGTATATGAATATGAAGACAATATGGCGGTATATTATCGTACCTATAGTGGTGCATAGTATGGATGGTGTATATAAACATGCAGACAACATGGCGGTATATTATTGTACCTATAGCGGTGCATGGCATGGATGGTGTATATAAACATGCAGACAACATGGCGGTATATTATCGTACCTATAGCGGTGCATAGTATGGATGGTGTATATGAACATGCAGACAACATGGCGGTATATTATCGTACCTATAGCGGTGCATAGTATGGATGGTGTATATGAATATGCAGACAACATGGCGGTATATTATCGTACCTACAGCGGTGCATAGTATGGATGGTGTATATGAACATGCAGACAACATGGCTGTATATTATCGTACCTATAGCGGTGCATAGTATGGATGGTGTATATGAACATGCAGACAACATGGCGGTATATTATCGTACCTATAGCGGTGCATAGTATGGATGGTGTATATGAACATGCAGACAACATGGCGGTATATTATCGTACCTATAGTGGTGCATGGTATGGTATGGATGGTGTATATGAACATGCAGACAACATGGCGGTATATTATCGTACCTATAGCGGTGCATAGTATGGATGGTGTATATGAACATGCAGACAACATGGCGGTATATTATCGTACCTATAGTGGTGCATAGTATGGATGGTGTATATGAACATGCAGACAAAATGGCGGTATATTATTATACCTATAGCGGTGCATAGTATGGATTGTGTATATAAACATGCAGACAACATGGCGGTATATTATCGTACCTATAGCGGTGCACAGTATGGATGGTGTATATGAACATGCAGACAACATGGCGGTATATTATCGTACCTATAGCGGTGCATAGTATGGATGGTGTATATGAACATGAAGACAATATGGCGGTATATTATCGTACCTATAGTGGTGCATAGTATGGATGGTGTATATAAACATGCAGACAACATGGCGGTATATTATTGTACCTATAGCGGTGCATGGCATGGATGGTGTATATAAACATGCAGACAACATGGCGGTATATTATCGTACCTATAGCGGTGCATAGTATGGATGGTGTATATGAACATGCAGACAACATGGCGGTATATTATCGTACCTATAGCGGTGCATAGTATGGATGGTGTATATGAACATGCAGACAACATGGCGGTATATTATCGTACCTATAGCGGTGCATGGTATGGATGGTGTATATGAACATGCAGACAACATGGCGGTATATTATCGTACCTATAGCGGTGCATGGTATGGATGGTGTATATGAACATGCAGACAACATGGCGGTATATTATCGTACCTATAGCGGTGCATGGTATGGATGGTGTATATGAACATGCAGACAACATGGCGGTATATTATTATACCTATAGCGGGGCATAGTATGGATGGTGTATATGAACATGCAGACAACATGGCGGTATATTATCGTACCTATAGTGGTGCATAGTATGGATGGTGTATATGAACATGCAGACAACATGGCGGTGTATTATCGTACCTATAGCGGTGCATAGTATGGATGGTGTATATGAACATGCAGACAACATGGCGGTATATTATCGTACCTATAGCGGTGCATGGTATGGATGGTGTATATGAACATGCAGACAACATGGCGGTATATTATCGTACCTATAGTGGTGCATAGTATGGATGGTGTATATGAACATGCAGACAACATGGCGGTGTATTATCGTACCTATAGCGGTGCATAGTATGGATGGTGTATATGAACATGCAGACAACATGGCGGTATATTATCGTACCTATAGCGGTGCATAGTATGGATGGTGTATATGAACATGCAGACAACATGGCGGTATATTATCGTACCTATAGCGGTGCATAGTATGGATGGTGTATATGAACATGCAGACATGGCGGTATATTATCGTACCTATAGTGGTGCATAGTATGGATGGTGTATATGAACATGCAGATAACATGGCGGTATATTATCGTACCTATAGTGGTGCATAGTATGGATGGTGTATATGAACATGCAGACAACATGGCGGTATATTATCGTACCTATAGCGGTGCATAGTATGGATGGTGTATATGAACATGCAGACAACATGGCGGTATATTATCGTACCTATAGCGGTGCATGGTATGGATGGTGTATATGAACATGCAGACAACATGGCGGTATATTATCGTACCTATAGTGGTGCATAGTATGGATGGTGTATATGAACATGCAGACAACATGGCGGTATATTATCGTACCTATAGTGGTGCATAGTATGGATGGTGTATATGAACATGCAGACAACATGGCGGTATATTATCGTACCTATAGCGGTGCATGGTATGGATGGTGTATATGAACATGCAGACAACATGGCGGTATATTATCGTACCTATAGTGGTGCATAGTATGGATGGTGTATATGAACATGCAGACAACATGGCGGTATATTATCGTACCTATAGTGGTGCATAGTATGGATGGTGTATATGAACATGCAGACAACATGGTGGTATATTATCGTACCTATAGTGGTGCATAGTATGGATGGTGTATATGAACATGCAGACAACATGGCGGTATATTATCGTACCTATAGCGGTGCATAGTATGGATGGTGTATATGAACATGCAGACAACATGGCGGTATATTATCGTACCTATAGTGGTGCATAGTATGGATGGTGTATATGAACATGCAGACAACATGGCGGTATATTATCGTACCTATAGCGGTGCATAGTATGGATGGTGTATATGAACATGCAGACAACATGGCGGTATATTATCGTACCTATAGTGGTGCATAGTATGGATGGTGTATATGAACATGCAGACAACATGGCGGTGTATTATCGTACCTATAGCGGTGCATAGTATGGATGGTGTATATGAACATGCAGACAACATGGCGGTATATTATCGTACCTATAGCGGTGCATGGTATGGATGGTGTATATAAACATGCAGACAAGATGGCGGTATATTATCGTACCTATAGCGGTGCATGGTATGGTATGGATGGTGTATATAAACATGCAGACAAGATGGCGGTATATTATCGTACCTATAGAGGTGCATGGTATGGATGGTGTATATAAACATGCAGACAAGATGGCGGCATATTATCGTACCTATAGCGGTGCATGGTATGGTATGGATGGTGTATATAAACATGCAGACAAGATGGCGGTATATTATTATACCTATAGCGGTGCATAGTATGGATGGTGTATATGAACATGCAGACAACATGGCGGTATATTATCGTACCTATAGTGGTGCATAGTATGGATGGTGTATATGAACATGCAGACAACATGGCGGTATATTATCGTACCTATAGCGGTGCATAGTATGGATGGTGTATATGAACATGCAGACAACATGGCGGTATATTATTATACCTATAGCGGTGCATAGTATGGATGGTGTATATGAACATGCAGACAACATGGCGGTATATTATCGTACCTATAGTGGTGCATAGTATGGATGGTGTATATGAACATGCAGACAACATGGCGGTATATTATCGGACCTATAGCGGTGCACAGTATGGATGGTGTATATGAACATGCAGACAACATGGCGGTATATTATCGTACCTATAGCGGTGCATGGTATGGATGGTGTATATGAACATGCAGACAACATGGCGGTATATTATCATACCTATAGCGGTGCACAGTATGGATGGTGTATATGAACATGCAGACAACATGGCGGTATATTATTGTACCTATAGCGGTGCATGGTCCTGGCTGTGCAGGGATATGGACTGTTGCAGCTTCTCTACTGTGGCAGCACTGAGAGATAGGAGACAAATCGTCAGTGATGTGAATGGCTTCTAGAGACATAAGTGAAACATGACAGGACTCGGCTCTGCACAGATGCACAATATGATCTAGAGAGCAATTACAATGCCACCTTGGGCCATGGAGCCAGTGTCAGTCACTATCTTTGTCTTTCCTAGGCTTCTTCGTGCAGTCGTTGTATAGGTGCACTATAGGTGCATCAGTGACTGCCAGTCATACTGAGATAACACAGGGGGACATACAATACAAGAGGGCTGTATCCAGCACTAGATCTGAAGAAAATCATTGTAAAAACAACCATTTATTGAAAAGTTTTTATAACTGACGCACTTCAGACTCTGCGCTCTTAATCCTAGTATGGCGTAGTTCTCCAGCGCTAGGTCGTGGTTAAATAATGAAGGTATAGGATATGATGTAGACAGATCATTAGTTCTCTGAACTGAATATATAGACATTTGTTTTTCAAATCAATGATTTATTTCGTTAATATCCATTAAATCAGTTCCAGCATGCTTGCCATCTGGTTCTCTGATCTTTAATGTGAGGAGCCATGAAGCCTCTATGTTTTCTACTACGTGATCCATCGCCTCCTCTCTTGGGTGGAGGAACTTTCTCAGCCGCATTAACCCCGAGGCTTCTGACATCACCATTGTGCTGATGTGGAGGCACCGGATACCCTATACCTTCATTATTTCCCCCCCACCTAGCGCTGGAGAGCTAGAACATACTAGGAGAACACATGGTGTGAAGCGCGGCAGTCGTGCATGCCTCGGAGAAATGCTTTTTTTATTAGATGAATTCTTTGTAACATTTTTTTCAATAAATGGTTTTTACAATGATTTTCTTCGGCCCTGGTGCTGGGTGCACCCCTCTTGTAGCCATTTTGCCCTGCTGGGGGGAGTATGCACAATCAGCAGGGGAGCTGGATTAACCTCTTCTTTCCTCTCTAGGAGGACATACAATGTGGAGTCCATGGCTTCCCGCTCATCGGTACAAGCCGTGTCCGCTGCTCCACCAGATCCAGACCGCAGATAACATTCGCTCTATGGATCCAAGGCTGACCAGCCCAGATACTGAATCATTAATGGCAGCAATTCCCTGTATACAGACATATCTTAGGGAACTGCTATTCATGCAATTCCCCAGTATAAGGTGCACCACTATTAAACCAATACCACAGCACTTACTCTTCTCTTTTCCATGAACAGAGTTAAAAAATCATCTATTTCTGTTTTTCCCTCAAGGAAATTTTCGGCAAAATTGTCAGAGTCCTCTTCAGCTTGGTGGGCAGCGACCTTTAACCTGGCCTGTAGTGCGCTGAGACCGCAGCTCTGCGAGGGGGGAAGGAGCAGGACGTTACACCTCATCCCATATGGCACAGGGACTCACCTATTTTACTAGCGGCAGTAGGTTTCCCCAGCAAATGGGGCTCATTTACAGATCGTCCATTGCAGCCAATCATAATGCAGCTTTCATTCTTCAAACTGTTCCTAAAAAATGAAAGCCAAGCTCTGGTTGGCTGCTGTGAAAGCATCTGGTCATGTACCATTCACATGCTATAACCTCACAGTACTAATCATCAGGATTAAATACAAGTCTGGACAATTGGACCTATCGTCTGTCTAGTAGAAAAGATCAGCTGATATAAAAATGTGTATTATATGGAAAACTGGGCGAGATGATGCTGAAAACATTGTATAGGACTATAGTGGCAATCTGGGAACATGTAGCGACTAGTGATGAGCGAGCGTGCTTGTTTAACCCTTTAAACGAGCACACTCGGGTACTCGCTGAGTAGTTTCGTCGTGTTCAGCATTTCCGTTGCAGCCAGGGCGGCTGCATGTATCGCGGCTGTTACACAGCTGTGACACATGCAGGGATTGCCTGTTTGTTAGCCAGTCTCTGCATGTGTCACAGCTGTGTAACAGCCGCGACACATGCAGCTGCTGCGGCTGCAACCGATATGCACAGCACGCCGAAACTACTTGGCGAGTACCCGAGCGTGCTCGTTTAAAGGGTTAAACGAGCACGCTCGCTCATCACTAGTAGCGACATCATACATATAGTAATATTTCAATATTCAGCCAATTCTTGCATGGCCCCCTTACAGTGCACGCCGTCCATATCCCCCCGCACTGTAAACCTTTCAGAACGTTCCCTTTGTTCTACTGAACAATAATGTCATTTGTGGCTTCAGCGGCTTTCTGCAGATTAGAAGTCCAGTTTCCACAGGACACATAAAGGGCTTTTATTACCCTTTAACTTATCAAAGAGATCTACTGACAGCACAGTTCTGCAATTAAAGGGAATGTGTCATCAGAAAATGACCAGGACTTTATGTTAAAGGTAACCTGTCAGCTCCCCCGAGATCACAAACCGTCACCATGTATTTATTTCTCACTTTATACCCGTCCTAACAAACCCCTTTTAGTGGCTTTCTGATTTCTGCATTTGGCGAAAATCTATTTTATAATTGTGGTGGCAATTTGCTAATTAGAGGGTGACTAGTGGTGGGGCGCGTTGCAATGCCCCCACAAATATTCACCTACTTATTATCACGGCCGCAGTTATAAAAATGTTAGAAATCAGTAAGCCACTATTAATGGGCTCTTTACACAGGGTACAAAAAGATCAATAAATACATGGTGGCGCTTCGGGAGGCATGAGAAAGCTGACAGGTTCTCTTTACATGTTATTTTTAACTACTGAGTTTTTTTTCAATTTTCCATAACACAATCTAGATAAAAAAAAAATGCAAACTGGCCATTAATCCTAATACTAGACTCAAACTTCTTATTCTGTTCACAAGGCTTTGCATCAGTCTCATGATCATCACAGACAGGATAATAATGAAAGGTAACAATCAATATACAATAGAATCCACCATTCACAAGAGGTGATATCACTGTCCCGCAGTCGCCATCTTCTCTAGCCCCGTATCCGCCACATTACCTCGCTCAGCTCAAGAAGGGGGCTGGAGGCATGGGAACCTAGAAGGAAGCCCCACATGACCGGGATTGGCCAGGAGGGTGCAATTTTTAAATCCCAATGGTCGGGATTGGGTATTGGCTTGGAGGGGCTGGCATTTGGATGGGGGTGGGGTAAAGGGGGGGAAGAGGTATAATAGGGAAAAGTGCGGGAAAACGGGCAGTCCAGGGAAGAAGTCATTGAGAGAAGTTCTGGAGCACTGATCAAAAAAAAATATATATATATATATATATATATATATTTCTACCTTTCTAATTGCTTGGACACTCTTCTCGCTATTATGGAGTCCGTGGAGTCCCTTATCGCCAGGCTGAGGGAGACTGCCAGATCCAGGCAAGGAGGGTGGCTTGAGGCCCAGCTGGCCGGACTTCTGGGGAATGCCGGAAAGGAAGAATCCCCGTCGGGTTTGGGAAGAAGTGCCAGGAGGACGCGGCCCCCCGAGAGGCTTTCCCTGGAGATGGTTGGTACGGGCAGCAGGCGCAGGCTGCGGAGCCCCTCAGGGGACCCTGTGTCCGGGGAGCATGCCGGCGGAATCCCCTGCCGGCGTGCCCGCCGCGGCAGGAATCCGCCCAGCCGGTCTGCGGGCTCCCCCTGCATCGGGTCGCGGTCCGCGACTGAAGTTCCCCGGTCCGTCGTGGTGCGGCCTCCCCCGTCGGCGCGCCGCAGTACTAGAGCCCAGGCCGCGCCGGAAGCAAGGCCCGGGCCGCAGACGCGTCATCCGGGGGGCGGGGCCTCACCGGAAATGGGGACTACGTCACTTCCGGCCCCGGAGACAGACGAAAGGGACGCACAGCCAATGAGCGGCGGGCGCAGGGACACGCCCCCCACTCCAAGATCCAGCGGAGATTCAAGACGCCGGTTATTTAAAAGAAAAAAGGGCGGCAATCCTGCAGCGGGGAACGGAGGGAACACCAGTGCGGCAGGCACACCTGGCGACGTTCCTGTCGGGGTGCCTGCCAGACAGACCAGAGGGCGCAGACAGCAGCGGAGCTACACGGGCAGGCAGCAACAATTCCAGGACCTGCTGCCTGGCTCAAGTTTCTCCAGGCAGAGGGATGGAGCGGCGGGCAGCAGCACGGAGTTGCCTGGCAGTTATCCACGGACCAACACGGATCGGGCTGGTGAGTCCAGGTCTAAAAATCGCGGAGGTGCACGGTCGGCGGTGAGGACTGGAGGACGAACGGCGGAGAGGTCGGCACGGGCTCGGGTCCCCCCTGGTGAGGAGGAGGCCAGGGGCGCGGGCCTTGAGCAGCAGGGGTCGGTCGGACTGGATTATGGAGAAGAACAAGACGAACCAAGGACTCATCAGGACTCGGGGAGTACGGCTGGCGGGGACACAGCACCTGCGCAGCTTCGTGAGTATGCGTCTATGTATGGTTTGTCGCCCGCGGGGTCTGTAGCGGATGGGTTAGGTGATAGGCAGGTGTCTGGGCCCAGCAGGGAAAATGGTAGGGGAGGTAGTGGGTCAGATGTAAGCGGGTTTAGGGATTTGTTGGTTAGCATGTCGCGCATTTTGGCGAGAATAGACGGCGGGGGGGCCATTCAAAGGGGGTTGTCACCGGCGGGGGCTTGGCTACCTAGTCAACCGGCGTTGTTGCAGGTGGGGAGCGAGTCGGCCAGGTCGGCGGGGTGTACAGCTGGGACACCTTCTGGGGTGTCGGTGTGTGTGCAGACAGAAAAGGAAAATGCGGATAGTATAAAACTGGATGATAGGGCGAAAGGGGAGGTATACGTGTGCTTTGAGGGGCCATTGGGGGCGCATTTAAAAAAAGAGGTTAAAGAAAAAATTTGGCGGGACGAGTATGTCGAAATTTTTTCCCTTCTTCCGTTGGAAAAGTTTAACCTGGATAAGGGAAAAAAGGAAGACAGTAAAAAAGAGGAAGAAGAGAAGCGTAGGTGAAGGTTGATTCCACAGACGTTTGTCAATTGGTTGCAAGCATTTGCAATATTGGCTAGCGTTATTGGAGAAAAAGCTCCTGATAATTGTTCGGGTTTGTTTTGCTACTTTGATGCTATTGGGGAGGCTTATAGGACTTACGGGGGTCAGGCATGGTTACGATATGACGAGCAATTTCGTCAGAGGAAGGCAGTCCGCCCTGAGATCAGATGGGATCAAAAGGACATTGGTTTGTGGCTGAAGGTTATGGCCCCACTGAGGTATGGGCAGTCCTTTCATGGGAGCAGCAGTAGTGGTAACCAATCTGCAGGACAAGGGGGAGGTAAACAAGGGGCACAAAGCACTAAGAAGGAAGTGGGAACTTGCTGGCAATTTAATGACGGCCAATGCAAGTACGGGACCTCCTGTAAATTCAAACACGTGTGCTCCCATTGTAATGGAAGCTCACACGGGGCATCAAAATGCTTTAAGAAGGGTAAAGGAAAGCCGACAGTGGGTACCGGTCAAAGGGTTGACTCCGGTGAGGGTGCACGCGATGGCCCCCTTTCTAAGTAGGTATCCGGATCAGTCGAAGGCTAAGGTCATTTCGGATGGGTTTTTGGAAGGTTTTAGAATCCCTCCTCCTGAGCACGAGGTCCCCTTTTCACTAAAAAATTTGACGTCGGCTTCCCTTCATCCGGAAGTGGTTAGCGTGAAGTTGGCTAAGGAGGTGGAATTGGGCAGGATGGCGGGACCGTTTCGGGTATTACCTAGCAGTGGGGTGATTATCTCGCCACTGGGGGTTGTGCCCAAAAAAGAGCTGAATAAGTTTCGTTTGATTCAGCATTTGTCGTACCCGAAGGGGCTCTCGGTGAATGATGGCATTGCACAGGAATTATGTTCAGTTGAATATACATCATTTGATGCGGCGGTGCGATGGGTACGGCGATATGGGTCAGGATCGTTGCTAGCCAAGACGGATATCGAGTCGGCTTTTCGGTTGCTGCCAGTTCACCCGGATAGCATCCCGTTGTTAGGTTGTTTTTGGAATGGGGCATATTACATGGATAGGTGTTTGCCAATGGGTTGTGCAATTTCGTGTTCTTTGTTTGAAACGTTTAGTACCTTTTTGGAATGGGTGGTGAAGGACCTGGCATCAGTTAATTCAGTCATTCATTATTTGGATGATTTTTTGTTTATAGGCCCTCCGCAATCGTTATTGTGTAGGAATTTGTTAGGTACTATGGTGTGGGTAGCGGAGCATTTTGGCGTACCATTGGCAAAAGAAAAGACGGAAGGCCCTTGCACAATCCTAAGTTTTTTGGGCATTGTTATTGATACAGAAAGGATGGAGTGCCGGTTACCTGAAGATAAATTGTGTCTGCTCAAGCAGGAGGTCGATAGAGTCGGGAGGTTGCGCAAGGTGACCCTGAGGGAGCTACAATCGCTGTTGGGGCGCTTAAATTTTGCATGCAGGATTATGCCAATGGGCAGAATATTTTGTCGCAGGTTGTCAGGCGCCACAGCAGGAGTGCGTGGGGCTCATCATTTTATCCGCCTAAATAAGGAACACAAGGAGGACCTGAGGGTTTGGAAGTTGTTTTTGGAAAGCTATAATGGCAGGTCATTAATCCAGCAGGAGTTTGTAAGCAGTTTTGATTGTGAGATTTTTACAGATGCTGCGGGAGGTGCTGGATACGGGGCCTACTGGAAAGGGCGGTGGAGTGTTGGGGCATGGCCGATTGGGTGGACGGAGAGGGGACTTACGAGGAACCTGGCGTTTTTGGAATTGTTCCCTATTGTTGTTGCGGTTACTATTTGGGGGGAGTGTTTTGCCAACAGGAGAATTCGGTTTCATTGCGACAACATGGGAGTGGTGTCTGTCATCAACAGCTTGTCGGCCTCATCCCCACCAGTTATTAGGCTGCTCAGGGAACTAGTTCTTTGTTGTCTCAATTTGAACGCTTGGATTACAGCGGTACATGTTCCAGGTGTACAAAATTCTATAGCAGATGCCTTATCTCGTTTTCAGTGGGACCGTTTTCGGGCGCTAGCACCAGAGGCAGGGGACGTGGGTCAAGAATGCCCTTCGCATTTGTGGCAAATGGTTATGGAGGAGCCGGACGGTTAATAAGGGAGTCCATTACGAGGCAGACCTGGGCATCATACGAGGCATCGTGGCGAGTATGGCAAAGTTGGATTCTGGAGTGGGGTGTGATGGAGAGTGATGGAGATAGAGAGATGGCGGTATTGTTTCTTGTGGGAAGGGCAGCAGAGATTGGATGGTCTGTGTCAAAAGTTGGTAAATTTGTTGCAGGATTGGCATTCGGTTTTAGATTACAGGGGTTAAAAGATGTTACAAAATCCCCAACAGTGTCACCAGCAAAGCACCCCCCACACCATCACACCTCCTCCTCCATGCTTCACGGTGGGAACCAGGCATGTAGAGTCCATCCGTTCACCTTTTCTGCGTCGAACAAAGACGAATGCCAAGAGTGTGCAAAGCAGTCATGAAAGCAAAAGGTGGCTACTTTGAAGAACCTAGAGTATAAGACATATTTTCAGTTGTTTCACACTTTTTTGTTAAGTATATAATTCCACATGTGTTAATTCATAGTTTTGATGCCTTCAGTGTGAATGTACAATTTTCATAGTCATGAAAATACAGAAAAATCTTTAAATGAGAAGGTGTGTCCAAACTTTTGGTCTGTACTGTATATCTATCTATCTATATTTTTTTTCCCAAGAACCAGAAAAACTCTTCATTCCTCAAAACCGTATTCAACTACCATCCACCAAATCTTACTTGCCAGCTCCTCGATATTTTTCACTAGCTCCTCTTTATCAGATATAATCTGTTTTAGTTGTGGAAGATTTACAAACTGCTCCAGAAGAACATCCTCTTGCTCCATCATATCGGTGAGCTGTGACACGCTGAAGTAGAAAAAAAGAGAAACGTGCGTCCAAGACTTTCATGGAAATGTTACAACAGGGTACAGAGAAGCTAGTGTGCAGAATAAGCCCCCACAGACTTATCTATAGGGGTGGCCCTGGGGAATACTAGGATGGATGTCATTTTATCATTAGAACTAATATAGAATTCAGAATTTTTTTTTTTGACAAATAAAAATTTAACTTTTTTTTATTTTTATTTTAGTTGTAAAAATACAAACCTCAAATCTGACAGCTCAGGAAACGTTTCAGGGAGATCAGGCATCTTATATGTAAAACCATTCACACCCACCTAAGAAATATATACAGGTACTGGTGAGAGACTACAGAAACAGAAATGTTCGGTGCCTAGGTTACCGGCCACTGCTGCTGTCTATCAGTGGTGGCCAGTCTCCTAGGCAAGGAAAGCAGTTTGCTATACAGCTTGCAAGTGCAGCTCTGAAGTTGGCCGGATCCCTGGATTCAGTACCTCTGTGCTCCTCCGACGCTGCAAAGTCAAAGCGGTCTCTGCCGACAGCAGAGGAAAGTGCATAGTTCAGACCAGCGGCGCGACCATGCCGCTGGTTGAAACTGTCCATCTTCAGGAGAGCACTGCCCCAGCAAGGAGGTAGCCAGCAAGACAGAGGAGCAGTGTGCTCCTGATGAAACAAGATTAGACAAGCTCTTAAAGGGGTTTTCTGATCCGACATGACACTGACTGCAGACTTGTGAATTCTCACATAGTGTGCACTGCTGTCTGCAAGTACGCGCTATGCATACTCCCAGCCAGAATCCAACTACAGTTCAAGGCCTCGCACAATACTCTTGCATTGAGCGCGCTGGAAACAGTGTAGCCAGATTGTGGCCGGAAGTACGCATATTGTATACTTGTGGCCACCTGACCGCCTTTCCCGGTGTGGACACCACAGAATCCTCACTGTGTGCAGTGTGCTCTATGTGAGGATTCACAAGTCTGCAGTCATACACAGTGACTGCAGACTTGTCGTTTTAGACCAGACAACCCCTTTACAGAAACATCTTCCCTGCCCACCTATTAAAGTTTAATTGACATTTTTTGGCTTTTTCTGATCACGGCTGCGCACTTACTTCAGACGGGGGGACAGGCACCGGCAGATCTGTAATTAGGCCGTATGCGGGGGCGGCAGTTTTGGCAGAGTTGTATGTGGAAGGAACAGGTTCAGATACTGGCACTGATCTATTGTTATCTTGTGTAGGGAAAGGTGGAAACAAAGAAAAGCCAGAAAGAGGGTACGGAGGCCTCCCTGCGGGATTGCTGTACAGGCGGAAAGACAAGAAAGGGTTTCCCTCATTAGATTAGTAATCTCACAAGCACCATCGTAATGAAATAGGACATACAATATCTGTAGGTAGATGCTGTGTCGCCAACATGCCAGCAGATAGATCAGCCTATTATGTGCTGTAATTGTGCAGCTCTGAACATACTGTGTACGGACAGATACACACGTATTAACACACAGTTACCCTGCAATCCTATTAGTATAGCAGAGATGTTAATGTGCAGATAAGGTTACTGACAGGCTTCATGAGGACACAATGTAGCCCGTACTCCACATGGGCTGCCAGATGATCACCTCTCCTCTACTGCTAGTGTAGCTGCCATGCAAGGTGCACAATGGGAGAGAACTGTCCGGGCCCTGCTTACCGGCAGCAGCAACATACAGCACATCCACGGACAGAAAACGTACAAGAGAAGTAAGAGGAGCCGTCTGGATGGTATATAGCACCCTGTAATGCTGGGTTTAGTCATTATACCCATTCTGCCCATCAGCAGCATCATATCCATAGGCAGTCACTTCTGGAGATGTTTAGACAGGCGAGCCGCACTTCTGTCCGCACAGAACGATGGTTAATATGATAGAATCTCAGCAGCACACGATCTGATCACACAGGGCGATGATGTGCTGCCAATAACGCTACAGCTTAAGCAGTCTTGAAAATGACCGCCCCATCGCACCAGCTTTGTGCTCCAAGTCTCTTCTATTCACCGCCACATATTTCTGTTGAGTGATGGAGATAAATTTACATCACTGTGACTCCAACTTGTCACTACAACTGAAGACTTCTTTGGTCTCTGAAGTGTAAATGATTGTGAACACACCGCCATTTCCACAGCTCCCATAGCGTTGGCCTATGTTCACATGTGCAGTAATCATCAGTTAGGATGGATCCAGCAGCGATCCATTCACACACAAAAAAAAAAAATTGACACAACTTTTTTGTCCACCTGAAAAGAAACTAATTTCAACTCGGTCCATTTTCTTAACACTGACGTCTATGGAAAACGGATCCGTTTATTAGCCATCTGTTTTCTTCCTTTTGAAACTGATCCAGTAAATAGAACAATTAACCTTTTGCAAAATGAAAAAAAAATGGATGGCTAATTAACAAATCAGTTTTCCATAGGGTTCAATGTTACAAAATGGATCAAATGGAAATAAGTTTATTTTTTTTGCCACATAAAAAAAAGTTGGGCCTGCACAACTGTTCTGTTATCAGATTGCTGCTGGATACGGACTATGTTCACACATCCAGTAATCATGTTAGAACGTTCTAATGGATGATTACTGACGTGTGAACATAGTCTCATGTGCAGCGGCATCATGCAGAGTTTCCCCGACACACTGTGTCTGCAAATTGAGAATCTGGTTTGGCTTTTATCCTAAGTCATATGGCAAGGCTCGTTAAAGGGTCGATATTGACTTTTAGGATTACTTCCAAAAAGTGGCGCTAAAGTTCTAATCCTCTTCCTCTCTGAAGAGACAATTTGCATATTTAATTGCCCAGAGGAGCATGCACGGCTTATACGTCTCCTCACTCTGACATGCCAGGCTTGGCTTGGCATTCTCCACAAGGAGAAACGCTAGCCCTTAGACCCCAACCACTCAGTACAAAACTCTCATCATTGGTGTACAGTGGGTATTCCCATCAAACAATATGGAAAGGAGGGGACCCATAATTTGTAAAGTCTGAATTTTGATAATGTTAAAAGTCTAAAGGAGAGAAAAAGAAATGTTCAGGTACAAGTTAAGGTACAACTCTACAAAGAAACCTGCAGTCAAAATTAGAACTTACTGTCATTTGCTACATGGAACCACAAATTCAGCCGCAATGTGAGGGTAAACAATCGTTCAGATGACCAGAAATAAGTGCTAAAAGCGGATGTGCCATCTTATCAAGTAGAAGTGCACCGCTCCCCAGCCTCCTCGCTTCCCGATTTATGGGGAGCAGTGCGCTCCTGCTTGATTGACAGCTTGGTGCAGCGGCATGTGTTGTGCGGCTTGTCCGAACTATGCGCTCTCTGGTGCTGCAAGCAGAGATCATTTTGCCTTTGCAGCATCTGGGAAGCAGCGGCACTGAAGCCGGCAGTGCGCTCCAGCCATCCAGCCAGCTTCGGGCAGTGCTTACAAGCTCTACTGGGAAGGACTTGTATTTTGCCACCGCAGAAGCAGAAAAGAATAAAATTAAATATACTTCCATTGTTGAGAATGGAAAGGATTTTTAATAACAAGTAAATTACCAAATTGCTTGATTTTACAAGAATTTTGCAATTTCACCACTTTAAGAATATTGGAATAACCCTTTAAACTTAGATGATATTCCACCATAACAATGGAAGGATCTGAGATCCCAGGCCAATATAATTACTTACTAGTAGTGTTGAGCATTCCGATACTGAAATATCGGGTATCGGCCGATATTCGCGGTATCGGAATTCCGATACTTAATTCCGATACTTTTGCAATATCGTATACCGGAATCGGAAGTTCCCATAATGTAATGAGCCATTTTCATTTTATTCAGCCAATGAGGATCCTAAGAAGTGTGGGCACATCCTGTTAGGCATGTAGGCATCTTAACTAATGGCATGGCTGTGATTGGCTGCTGAAATGATGTCATGATGCACTATAAAAGCCGCCGCCGCCATTTTGAGCTCACTCTGCTGTGAATTCAGTTAGGGATAGGACGCTGTTGTTCTGAGGGACAGTTTTAGCTACCTATTTGGTCTATTCTGCTTTACCCAAGCTACTTTATAAATCGCTGTGCCTTGCAGTGCTAGTGCACAGTTCTCTGTGCTGTTCACCGCTTTCTGCAAGGTCTGGTGTGTGAGTGCAGCTCACCCTGTAGTGTGTGCTTCAACCCCGTCTGGTTGTAGTGCACTCAGTGTGTGTCACTGCCTCATACATTGTCCTTTTTTGCCAATTCATAATTTTTCCTGATTTCTCCTATTAGTGTGGTGGTTCCATCTGTATTCAGCTAAATTGGTTCCAAACACACTATATAGGAGTAGATAGAGAAATTTTTTTTGGTCTTGCAGCGCTAGTGCACAGTGCTCTGCATCTGTACTGTTCACCGCTGTCTGCAAGGTCTGGTGTGTGAGTGCAGCTCACCCTGTAGTGTGTACTTCAACCACGTCTGGTTGTAGTGCACTCAGTGTGTGTCACTGCCTCATACATTGTCCTTTTTTGCCAATTCATAATTTTTCCTGATATCTCCTATTAGTGTGGTGGTTCCATCCGTATTCAGCTAAATTGGTTCCAAACACACTATATAGGAGTAGATAGAGGAGCCTTTCTGCAGCATTGGGCCCTGCAGCCCCAGCCAGATTAGTATTAGCCTATTTTTTGTAGCCTCATCTATTGCATTGTAGGTTACCTTCCTACATTGTAATAGCTACAAAAAGTTTGTGATACTATCGTTATTACATCTTTAGGCACATCCAGTGTCTTTTTGTGACAAAAAAAACCTAAATAAAGTTCACCAAAAACTCCACTTTACAGTTGTGTAGGCCACATTAGCTCATATTAAAGTCTAGTCCACACTTTATAAAATTAGTGTTTCTTATACATGTTAGCAGCTGTTCAGGAATAAGCACACTAAGCCCTTAGTACTTTTCTGCCTATCTTTATCAGTCTACCAAGATGAAGAAGGCAGGGAGTAAGGCATGTGGTCGTGGGCGTGGGCGTGGAGTTTCTGGAGGGAGAGGACGTGAGGATTCTGTGCCTGCAGGGAGAGGACGTGGGGATTCTGTGCCTGCTGCGGGCACCAGTGACTCAGCATCCCCCAGTTTTACCAGGGAACAGTCCTTTATGCGCAGCTTTGTAGGAGCTAGCCGTACCCCACTGCTGCGGGAGGACCAAATTGAAGCCGTTGTCGGATGGATGGCAGCTAACGCATCGACTTCAATTAGTTCCAGATCCTCTCAGGTCCTGAGCACTGAAGAGCACCCATCTGTCTCTTCACCACCTGCCAAATTGCCCAGGCAGTCACAGAGCCCTGGACAAGAGCCATCTCTACTTCTGTTCTCTGAATCTCTTGGCTTGGAAAGAGGGGGCCAGCCAAGCAGAATTCGAGAATTTGAAGAAGAGGCAGTATGCAGTGATGCGCAACCGTTTTGTCTCTCTGAATCTGAAGAGGTGGGTGGGCCAGTGCCTATGGTCAGCAGCACACCTCAGTACGCATCTGATGATGAGACTCAGGTGCCACTTTCTGGTGCGTACTGTGCTGTCGAGACTACCCAGGAGAAGCAGCTGTTTGAAAAGGGTGGTGTAGATGATGAGGTCCTTGACCCATCATGGCGTGAGGGACAGGAAGGTGGTGGGAGCAGCTCTGAGGAAGAGATTCCCCGAACAGCCCAAAAAGGAGGGAGAGGGAGGGGGCAGACTTGGTTGCCTGTAGCCTCCACTTCGGCACCCATTAGGAGCATGGCTCTTCCAAAATCCAAAGTGGGCGCTCCCAAGACTTGCAGTGCCTGGTCCTTTTTTGACACAGTTGCAGATGACATTTGTTTTGTCAAATGCAAGCTGTGTAATCAGAAGGTGAAAAGAGGCAAAAGTGTCAGCAACCTCAATACCACAAATATGTGGAAACATGTGCGGACCAAGCACGTGGTGGAGTTACAAAAACACACTGAAGACCTAGGCCAACCTACAGCGCCACCTACCACCTCTTCAGCTCGTGTTGTAGCCTCTTCCTCCAGCTCACACACAGCTGGTTCGGCTTCCTCACAGGATCGCCATGGAAAAATCTCTGGCACTGTTGTACAGAGACACAGTGTAATTCCACCCACAGCACCACTTTCCCAGTCATCCTCACACTCCCAGGCCAGTCTACAGCCATGGTTAGCACAGGCATGGGAGAAAAGGCGCCCATACTCGGCAAACCACCCCCGAGCACAGGCTCTGAATGCTGGCATTGCTAAACTACTGGCCCTTGAAATGCTATCATTCAGGCTGGTGGAGACTGACACATTCCGTAACTTTATGGCATTGGCAGTCCCACAATACAATGTGCCCAGCCGATTTTATTTCAGCAGGCAAGCCGTCCCTGCCCTGCAACATCATGAGGAGGGAAAAATTAAACATGCGCTACAAAACGCCGTCAGTAGCAAGGTCCACCTGACCACCGATGCGTGGACCAGTAAGCATGGACAGGGACGATACCTTTCCCTCACTGCCCATTGGGTAAATGTTGTGGAGCCGGGTACAGATCTTGAGAGTGGCGCTGAACGTGTTCTGCCAACTCCAAGGATTGCAGGAATCCAGTCTGTACACATTGACTCCTCCTCATACTCCAGTTCCTCTGAATCAGCGCTGCAGGAGCCGTCACGGTCTACCTCCACATCGACCCGTGAACGGTTACCTGTTATGGTGACCAATATGAGCACAGCCGTGGCCAAACGTCAACAGGCCGTATTAAAATTAATTTCTTTGGGGAATCGAAGCCACACAGCGCAGGAGCTCTGGAATGCCATCAAGCAGTAGAGCGACGTGTGGTTTGTGCCAGCGAATCTCCAGCCAGGCATGGTAGTGTGTGACAATGGCCGAAATCTGGTGGCAGCTCTGGGCCTACGCAACCTCTCTCACATCCCATGTCTGGCACATGTGCTCAACTTGGTCGTGCAGAGTTTTTTGAGGGACTATCCGGATCTTGATGCACTGCTTCACAAGGTCCGCATAGAGTGCGCTCACTTGCGGCGTTCCAGCAATGCAAGATCACGCATTGCAGCTCTGCAGCGCCGATTACGTCTTCCGGAACATCGCATCATATGTGACCTACCCACCAGGTGGAATTCAACGTTACATATGTTGGAGAGGTTGTGTGAGCAGCAGGCAGCAGTAATGGAGTACCAGCTGCAGCAGGCGCAAACAAGTCGCAGTGCGCGCCGTTCACACTTCACCACCACTGAGTGGGCTTCTATGAAGGACATTTGCCACGTTTTGCGTGCCTTCGATTATTCCACGCGGATGGCGAGTGCAGATGATGCACTAGTCAGCATGACTATCCCCCTTATCTGCCTGCTTGAAAAAACACTGCAAGCACTAAGGGACGAGGTTTTGGAAGAGGTGGAGGATGAGGAGTCACAAATGCCATCTGCTTCTCTACAGTCTGCGCAACGTGGTTCCTCACAAAGGCCTAGGCAGGGGACACTTTGTGAGGAGGATGAGGAGGAGTCAATGGATGAGGAAGACATCTGTCCAGAGGAGGGAGGTACACAATGCTCTAGTAGTCAGTATCTAGAGCAAGGGTGGGGTGATGCAGAGCAGGCAGAGATCACGCCTCAAGCAGGGGACAGCGTTTCGTGGCCAGTTGGCAGTCTGCAGCACATGGTTGTTTTCATGCTGCAGTGCCTGAGAAACGACCGCCGCATCGCCCACATTCTCAACACGGCTGATTATTGGGTGTCCACCCTCCTAGATCCTCGCTACCGGGACAACTTACAAAGCCTCATAACACCGTTGAACCGGGAGCGTAAAATGCGGGAGTACCAAGACGCACTGGTGCATTCCATCATGTTCTCCATTCCAACCGAGAGCAGTGCTGCTAGTGCTTTACAAAGCAGCTCAGTGCGTCGAGGCAGTGGAGGAAGCTCTGCACAAAGAGGGAGCAGAAGCAGCACCTCAGCACAAGGCAAGACCAGTATGGCCGAAATGTGGCAAAGTTTTGTGTCCTCGCCGCCACAAATGTCTACACCATCACAGACGGCTCCAGTCAGCAGGAGGTAACGTTTCCGTCAGATGGTGACAGACTACATGTCTTGCCCTCTTAGTGTACTCCCAGACGGCAATTCTCCCTTCAAGTTTTGGGTCTGTAAGCTAGATACATGGCCAGAGCTAAGTCAGTATGCATTGGAGGTGCTAGCTTGCCCTGCTGCTAGTGTATTATCGGAACGCGTCTTTAGTGCCGCAGGTGGTGTACTAACAGACCGTCGCATGCGACTATCCTCCGATAACGTTGACCGGCTTACTTTTCTCAAAATGAACAAGGCCTGGATCTCTCATGAATTTGCCAGTCCTCTTCCAGAATAAATAATTGTTGGCAAAAGTATCCAGGTCTCCTGTTCTGTTCATGTTTCTACCACCTGAACTGTAATCCCTGAGCTCCAACAGGTGGCGCTCGGAAGTGCCGTCTGCACAGCCAACACTTGCTGCCGTGTCATTGGGGTTCAGTAACGTCAGTTGTTCCCCGGCTGTGCGGACGGCAATTTCTCCTGCTCTGTCCACATCCACTGTACTACTGATTTAAAACCTCCTCCAAATACACCTCTGGCTCCTCTGTTTTCAGTATTATCCCTGAGCTCCAACACCACCAGTTGGCGTTCGGAAGTGCCGTCTGCACAGTCAACACTTGCTGCCGTGTTATTGGGGTTCGGTAACGTCAGCTGTTCCCCTGCTGTGCGGACGGCAATTTCTCCTGCTTTGTCCACATCCACTGTACTACTGATTTAAAACCTCCTCCAAATACACCTCTGGCTCCTCTGTTTTTAGTATTTACCCTGGGCTCCAATACCGCTAGTTGCTGCTCAGAAGTGCCGTCTGCACAGTCAACGCTTGCTCCAGTGTTATTGGGGTTCAGTAACGTCAGCTGTTCCCCTGCTGTGTGTCCGGCAAATTCTCCTGCTTTGTCCACATCCACTGTACTAGTGATTTAAAACTTGCTCCAATTACACCTCTGGCTCCACTCTGTTTTTAGTATTTACCCTGGGTTCCAGCACCGCCAGCTGGTTCTCGGTAGTTCCATTTGCTCTTGTACCTTCTACTACCCATCCGGGTTCCAGTACCATCAGCTAGTTCTCGGCAGTGCCTTTGGATTAGGTGCCTCCTTCTCGGTATCCAAGTTCCACCAACGTCTGCTGGTCCTTGGTAGTGCTTTCTGGCACAGGTACCTCCTGCTTAGTAACCGAGTTCCAGTACCGTCAGCTGGTCTTCGGCAGTTCCATTGGCTCTTGTACCTTCTGCTACCCATCCGGGTTCCAGTACCGTCAGCTGGTCCTCGGTAGTTCCATTTGCTCTTGTACCTTCTACTACCCATCCGGGTTCCAGTACCGTCAGCTCGTTCTCGGCAGTGACTTTGGCACGGGTACTCCCTCCTGCCCAGCCTGGTTCCAGCACGCCAGCTGTTTCCGGGTAGTGTCAACGTCACTTTGCCTCCAATGCGTTGTCCTGTCGTGTTGCGGTCGGGTTAGCCGACTCTATGGTGCCTGCAGTTTAGGTGACTCCTATGTGGGCTGCGGGATCAGGCAATGAAGGCTGGTTCCATAGTGCCAATAGGACAAGCACCCCCTGTAGGACTGTGGGTTTTGGTAACTGCGGCCGGCTCGCGGCCTTGAACTTTTTTTTACATGGGTACCTTCTGCTACCCATCCGGGTTCCAGTACCGTCAGCTGGTTCTCGGCAGTGCCTTTGGATTAGGTGCCTCCTTCTCGGTATCCAAGTTCCACCAACGTCTTCTGGTCCTTGGTAGTGCTTTCTGGCACAGGTACCTCCTGCTTAGTAACCGAGTTCCAGTACCGTCAGCTGGTCTTCGGCAGTTCCATTGGCTCTTGTACCTTCTGCTACCCATCCGGGTTCCAGTACCGTCAGCTGGTTCTCGGTAGTTCCTCAGCTTTCTTGTACCTTCTGCTACATTTCCAAGTTCAAGCTTTTTGAAATGGTTCTTGGTAATCACTCTGGATCTCCCTGATGAGGACCCTGAAGACGAGGACCCTGAAGACCAACCCTAAGAAGACGAGGACCCCGAAGACAACGACCCTGAAGACGAGGACCCTGAAGACCACCCCGAAGAAGACGAGGACCCTGAAGACCACCCCGAAGACGAGGACCCTGAAGACCACCCCGAAGAAGACGAGGACCCTGAAGACCACCCCGAAGAAGACGAGGACCCCGAAGACGAGGACCCAGAAGACCACCCCGAAGAAGACGAGGACCCTGAAGACCACCCCGAAGACGAGGACCCTGAAGACCACCCCGAAGAAGACGAGGACCCTGAAGACCACCCCGAAGAAGACGAGGACCCCGAAGACGAGGACCCAGAAGACCAACCCGAAGAAGACGAGGACCCCCGAAGACGACGACCCTGAAGACCACCCCGAAGAAGACCAAGAAGATGACCCTGAAGAAGTTGACCAAGAGGACAAAGAAGGGAAGACAAGCACCAAGATACAGAAGAACAAGAGACAGAAAACCAAGAAGCAGAAATACAAGAAGCTGCAGAACAAAAAGCGGAAGAACATTAAGCATAAGACTAAAAATCAGAGCAAAAGATAATATCTAAATTATAAGCAGAAGATGACTAAGCAGTGTATGGGGGTGAGTCCGTTCCTCCTCGTGGTGCCCCTGGAAAAGACCTGCTGCTGCAGGCCAAACTGAACGCGGACAAATCCTGTTGTAAATCTTTTGTGACGGGCAGAACGAAAGGTGTAATGTCCAACCTTTTATAGATAACAACTACAGGAATGCCTGTCACAAATAAGAATATGATGAAGAAGAAGAATATGAAGAAGATGAAGAAGTAGAATATGAAGAATGTAAAAAAAAAGAATAATACGAAGAAGGTGAAGAAGAAGAAGATGAAGAAGGTGAAGAAGAAGAGGATGAAAAAGATGCTGAGGATGATGAAGGAGAAAGTGTGGGAGAAGTAAAAAAGAAGGTGAAGAGCATGGAAGTAGTGAAACATAAATATCTGACAAAATATAAAAATACTTAACATAGTCAATATTTCCGTAACTCAGAACGTCTTAAAAAAAATATTAATTCCTGCTATTCCATTTGATTGGGCTAAACCTCTATGCCTTCATTGTCTCCCCCACCTCCCCCAATACATTCTACATTATTCTTAGTTGTTTTCCTTCATGTAGAATTAACCTACAAGGAAAGAAAGGGTTTATTTTCATTCCGATATTTCTGTCCCATTGACTTGCATTGGTTTCCGGTATCGGAATCGGCGATATCCGATACTTTTTTGGTATCGGTCCAATCCAATCCGATCCGATATTTCCCGATATCGGAAGGTATCGCTCAACACTACTTACTAGGGGAAAGAGCCAGAGGTTGGGGCCAGGGTTGGAGGGCTTTTCCAAAACTCTTCTAGTAAATTCTGGACTATTTTCCCAAGATCTGAGTGCATAGTAAACTAAAAAAGGAGAAAATTGTTAAGATGTTAACAGCTGTAAACTCTCATCAGAAAGAATCATGTGGCTAATGCCATAATAACACCTAACATGATCAGAGATTCCTGGCTTTACACTGTGTTCCAAATTATTAAATTATTATGCAAATAATATTTTCTCAGATTTTCCCAAATTACCTATATGAATTGCAGTCATTGTAATTTTCCAGTCAAATAACTATTAGAGTACAATTGAAAGGTTTTTGTACAAACTGCCTATGATAACAGTATATTTTTTAAAAAATAAAAACTCAAACTGCACTCAAAATGCATGTTCCAAATTATTATGCACAGCAGAGTTTTCAAACTTTTCATTTTAATAAAGAACAAAAAAATGGTCATTTTTGAAATTATAAGCATTAGCAGGTTATTACAAACTGAAATCAAACAGTTTTCAACTCAAAACTTTATTCTAGGTGATGTTACATTTTCACATAGGACCCCTTGTTCGAAAGGAGCTTCTGAACTCTCTCGTCCATTGAATTTGTCAGGTTTTGGATGGTTTCTGCTTCAATTGTTTTGCATGAGGACAGAATACCCTCCCAGAGCTGTTGCTTAGATGTGAACTGCCTCCCGCCATTATAGACACTCCTTCTGATGATGCTCCAGAGGTTCTCAATGGGGTTGAGGTCAGGGGAGCATGGGTGCCACACCATAAGTTTGTCCCCTTTTATGCCCATAGCAGCCAGAGATGCAGATGTGTTATGTGCAGCATGAGACGGGGCATTATCATGCATGAAACGATCTCGATGGTCCAGATGGATGGAGTGGAGGATGGCTGGTTGATGGACACCCCATGCAAACATGGCTACGGCGCTAACAAGGAGGAGGTGGAGTAATGTTTTGGGCTGGAATCATGGGGAGAGGGATTGTCGGCCCTTTTAGGATCCCTGAAGGGGTAAAGATGAACTCCATAATGTATGTTGAATTTCTCAAACAGCACTTCCTTTCATGGTTCAAGAAGAAGAACCGTGCATTCCGCAGCAAGATCATTTTTCGGACTGACTGACCTTCATTTCTTAAAGTAATGATGGCCACTCGTTTTTTTTACTTAGCTGCCTTTTTCTTGCCATAATACAAATTCTAACAGTCTATTCAGTAGGACTATCAGCTGTGTATCCACCAGACTTCTGCACAACACAACTGATGGTCCCAACTCCATTTATAAGGCAAGAAATCTCACTTATTAAACCTGACAGGGCACACCTGTGAAGTGAAAACCATTTCCGGTGACTACCACTTGAAGCGCATCAAGAGAATGCCAAGAGTGTGCAAAGCAGTCATCAAAGCAAAAGGTGGCTACTTTGAAGAACCTAGAATATAAGACATATTTTCAGTTGTTTCACACTTTTTTGTTAAGTATATAATTCCACATGTGTTAATTCATAGTTTTGATGCCTTCAGTGTGAATGTACAATTTTCATAGTCATGAAAATACAGAAAAAGTCTTTAAATGAGAAGGTGTGTCCAAACTTTTGGTCTGTACTGTACACACACACGCACGCACGCACGCAGTAGGGAAAATAAGTATTTGATACACTGCCGATTTTGCAAGTTTTCCCACCTACAAAGAATGGAGAGGTCTGTCATTTTTATCATAGGTACACTTCAACTGTGAGTGACAGAATATAAAAATAAAATCCCAAAAAAAATCACATTGTATGATTTTTAAATAATTAAATCGCATTTCATTGCATGAAATAAGTATTTGATCACCTACCAACCAGCAAGAAATCTGTCTCTCACAGACCTGTTAGTTTTTCTTTCAGAAGCCCTCCTACTCTGCACTCCTCACCTGTATTTATTGTACCTGTTTGAACTCGTTACCTGTATAAAAGACACCTGTCCACACACTCAATCAATCAATCACACTCCAACCTATCCACCATGCTTAAGACCAAAGAGCTATCTAAGGACACCAGGGACAAAATTGTAGACCAGCTCCAGGCTGGGATTGGCTACAGGACAATATGCAAGCAGCTTGGTGAGAAGGCAACAACTGTTGGCACAATTATTAGAAAACGGAAGAAACACAAGATGACTGTCAATCTTCCTCGGTCTGGGGTTCCATGCAAGATCTCGACCCGTGGGATAAGGATGATTCTGAGAAAGGTCAGGAATCAGCCCAGAACTACACAGGAGGACCTGGTCAATGACCTGAAGAGAGCCGAGACTACAGTCTCAAACATTACCATTAGTAACACACTATGCCGTCATGGATTAAACTCCTGCAGGGCACGCAAGGTCCTCTGCTCACGCCAGCACATGTCCAGGCCCGTTTGAAGTTTGCCATTGACCATCTGGGTGATCCAGAGGAGGCATGGGAGAGGGTCATGTGCTCAGATGAGACCAAAATAGGACTTTTTGGTATCAACTCCACTTGCCGTGTTGGAGAAAGAAGAAGGATGAGTACAACCCCAAGAACACCGTCCCAACTGAGAAGCATGCTGGGGGAAACCTTATACTTTGGGGGTCCTTTTCTGCAAAGGGGACAGGACAACTGCACCCAGCAACAATCCCGAAACTTGAAAGATCTGGAGAAGATCTGTATGGAGGAGTGGTCCAAAATTCCTGCTGCAGTGTCTGCAAACTTGGTCAAGAACTACAGGAAACGTCTGACCTCTGTAATTGCAAACAAAGGTTTCCGTACCAAATATTAAGATCTGTTTTTCTATTGTATCAAATAATTAATTTGCATAATTGCATCAAATAAGTATGTAAAAATTATAAAATGTTATTTTCTGTTTTTTATTTTTAGATTCTGTCTCTCACAGGTGAAGTGTACCTACGATAAAAATTACAGCCCTCTCCATTCTTTGTAGGTGGGAAAACTTGCAAAATCGTCAGTGTATCCAATACTTATTTTCCCCACTGTATATACTTTGTTACTAAAAAAGAAAAAACCCACCGGTCTTCTATGTGAACATAACAAAGACTATAACTAAAAATCTTATATATTAAAAAAAAACTAAAACAAGGTTGACCACATTTTCTTATGGTATTTTTATCTGAAACTTCCTTGGAAAATTCACTGGAAATATCAGAAATGTCTGAAGTGGGGACCTCAATGTAAGACCCCCACCCATTAGATGTAAGGTGGCTCCCAAACCTCACGTGTCGATGCAGCACAGCCATCTGCAGCCACATTTTACGTAGAGCACACGCAGAACCGGGTCATTAACACATACATTAATCCTTTCATTTCGTTCTCCTTTGCTGAAGATGTGTTTGACAAAGACCTCATCTACCAAAATAAAGAGGTGTATTCCCTATGAAGTAACAATACCGTGGCATCTCTTCTTCCCAGGTCCTCTGCGTTGTGCCAATCTTCTGGAAATGTGTGGATACATTGACAACTGGCCACTGCCAGGCCCCTGGTCGTAGTGATTATGCCTACTGTCCAAACTGATTAGACATGGACAAGGAGTAAGGTAACACCCCATTGTCAATTAGATGTAAGGCTATGTTCACACTAGGCGTTTTTTCACTACACATTACTTTCAATGGGTGAAATACACTGAAAGAAGTGACGTGCTCTATTCAGCAAAAAACAATGCAAATCACAAAATACTGATCATACAAAAACCAGGGTGTGAGCAGGAGATTTCTGAAATCTCATAGACTTTGCTTGTACTGTAAAACACAGCTGAAAATTTGCATTAAAAAAACGCTGAAAAAAACGCAATGTGTGAACATAGCCTTCAAAGGCACTGCACAGTGGTCTGAAACACAAATTCTGCACATTTGTGATTTTATAGGGTTTATAAGATTACTAAAACAGATGTGTCAGGAGACCACACAGATCCACTTTATAAAAAACAAAAACACCTCAGTCATTGAAAGGTTAAATTACAACATTCCTAAGTCCAGTGCTCAAAATCTCCCAAGTCTCCTTACATTATGTAGTAAAGGACAGGTGACATTGGTGCCTTGCTTGTCCACCAGGTGATGTCTTATCGGTGGAAAGACTGTGATGAGAGGTTTGTCTTGAGGAAATTGTGGCGGAAGTAAACTGCAATAAAAGCAAAGTATTAGAGCAAGACGCGGGATACATGACTGCAGCCTACAGAAACGTGACAGGTCCGGGGAAAATACCCAACACCCTCATCTCATCTCAATGGAAAATCCATTTAGGTGGCACGTAGCGTAAGGCATAAAGGGACGTCAGCACCTTGACATATGATCGTAATGGTGTTATAAGAGATCTGATGAGTCCATCATGACAAATCTAGTGTGGAAAACATCTGCAAATCCGTCTGGAAGTGCACTGGGGCGTATCACTGCACTTAGACAGCTCCTTTCAAGTGCACGGACACGCCCCTCTGCACTCCCACACCAATCTGCAGACACTCCATTTCCTTTTGACTGGCACATCGGAGCTCTGCAAAAAAAAAAAAAGGATAATTTTTCTGTGGAGGGACAATCGACGATACTGTTCTACCACTACTTCCATATGTAAAAGGAAGCTGAGAGGACCCTATAAGCCTCCATATTGATTTAAAGTGATTTCTTATTAGTAGCAATTAAACAACTTGCATTAATACACATCATCTATAGTGACGTCATGAGCCGCCAAGCAACATCATTTAATGGCTCCAGTGCTACAAGACATGACTATGGATGACAAGTCATTGTAGGGTACCGATTACACGCGGTGGGGTCTATCAACAGCATGGGACAACGATATTCTAGAAGTACCTAATATGGTCTGCTTTCTTTAAGGGGTTGCCCACTACCTTGATATTGATCACTTACCCATTGGATAGGTCATTAATATGGAATCAGTGGGGGTCATCTTCACAAGTGAATAGGAGCATGCGGCTCCCTCTCTGGGGGGCTGTCAGAACCCCATCGATTTGATATTGATACCCAATGCTGATGTTATCAATATCAAAGTAGAGGACAATCCCTTTAATTCCCATTAGGTTCATATTTAATAACCCCAACAAATGCAACGTAATCTCTCAACTAAGACAATAGCACCCCGTGTCACTTACATATTGATGCTGATGGTGAAGTTCTTAAAGGTGATTGGCAGTCTGTACTCCACATCTTTCTGAATTTCAGTAATACTGGAAAGATAAAAAAAAGAAAACATTGATGATGACAATTCTACAAACTGCTGTGTCCCAAAAGAAAACACAACAGGTGGATATGTGTAAACCTAACCGATGCTCCAGTATTGTGGGTGCTGGAGCGTGCAGTCTCACAAGACACGATTTGTCTACCATCTTGAATTGGAGGTGCCCCAGCCCCCAATAATGATCTAGGGCTGATTCGGCAGAACAGCATGAGGTCCGGCAAATCTGACCGCTTTATGGATACAACATGCTCCATATTACGACCACAAGAAAAAAGCCAAATAAAGAAGTGTGAGAACAGGACGGCGATGGGTGTACGGAGGATGGCAGAGAGATGACTGCAGAACGCAGCATAAAGCACTCAGACATTAATCATCCCTGACAAAACATAATACAAGTCCTGCTTCATGCTGGGTACGCTTCTCAGGTAACCCTATACTGAAGGACTTGTACTGTTCATAGACCTAACATACAACACATTACATACAAGTTATCCCGCAGCAAGAGACACATGACATAAAATAATAACCATCCTAGACATCAAGTTCCCCTTTGAGAGGTCACAAGGTAATATCCGATGGCTCTAAAATGGAATCTGCCACCAGGTTTTGCTATCCCATCTGTATGATGTAAGGGCAGAAACCTGATTCCAGAAATGTGTCCCTTATTTCGCTGCAGTTTTGATAAATTTTAGTTTTATCTACTGCAGATCTAGCAGTGCTCTGAATGCTGAGCTCCGTATAACCGGCTGCACCACTGATTGGCAGCTTTCTGTGTACACTGTGCATAGGCAGAAGGCTGCTATACAGACCTTGTGAAAAATGAGAAGAGAGAAAGGGAGAAAAAGCGCGCCATGTACCACCTGAGGAAGATAGTTCACTATCGAAACGCTTTGTGGAAAGGGCTCATTAAATTTATTTTTTAGTCCTAAAATTTTTTTCACTTCTAGTGTTCATTCTTTTAGCGCCCTATAGACCGCTTTTTTATTTAATTTGGACCACTCCTGAAAAATGAGGGATACCTGGTTGCAGGTTTACTAGTCTTCTAGTCACAACCTCCTACTGATAAAACAAAGATTTTATCAAAACACCAGCAAGCAGCCCAGAAAGTGACACATCGCTGGAATCAGGGTCTCTGTCTCTACATCATGCTGCTCTCGGAATATATGGCAAAAACCTAGTGACAGATTCCCTTTAAGCTCTCATCTCTAGTGATCAGGACCCTAGAATTTTCTTCTGAGGTGGGTTTCCCTTCAGCTCTGCACCTACCTAGCGTCACTGCATGGCTGCGGAAATAAAATAAAAATAAATAAAAAAAAAAATCTTTCTGAATTGTGAAGAGAAGGAGCAGTTGTGGAGTGTCTATATAATAGATGTAGAGAAGTGGGATGACGGCGGCCTGTGCTGAGCATTGCCCGGCTGATCGGGTGATGACTGATGGGTCACATGAATGAGTTATTACAGCAGAAACCGCACCCGTCCTGATAACTATTCCTGCAAGGAACCGGCCGTCCCTAACCCTGCAGCTACATAATAGAGATGCAAAGAAGCAAGGAGAAAGAAAGGAGGCAATGACCGGGATCACCAAGGAATATCAAAAATATAGAATTTTATTAAAGACTAAACATACAAGACATGTTAAAAAAAACACTAAAAAGCAACAATTGCCCCAATGAATAACAAAACCATTGCAAGGTACTGATATGGTTAATCCTCACATATATATGCCCAACTAGTCACAGAAAATCTCACTATATGACTACAGACTGCCCACCACAATATAATAAAGAGCAAGGTAGCAGCAAAGTATCTATTCACAAAGGCATTAATATCCAAATAAGCCTATAAAAATAGTGTCCATTATATAAAGCCACAATGAACCCTGCTGCGGACACAATCGCCCCAAATGTGAAACAATACAATTGGATTGCTAAAAGAGCAAGCTAACGCTGTTAGGTCGGGCAGTAGAAAAAAATGATGTAAATACACCTGAACCATCAGGCAACCTACAGAAATGTGCATGGAGGATGTTGTTTTTACATAAGAGTTATGTATACAGAAAAGCTATATGTCCTATACAGGAAAAGTGTGGGATGAGGAGCTTACAAGACCACTAAAGTAAGACATTCACAAGCTCCTTCTGTATACTCCCTGGTGCCGGGGGTCCGACCCCACTGATCTTACACTGAGAATGGATGGAACTCCTGTAATGTCACCCTTCTTTTCTACAATGTAATCAAGGCATATTTATATGTCTGAACAAGACTTGTATCGACCCATAAAAGAAAAGAGCCGCAGCTCCACCATACTGAATCCCTGCACAGCGACGCTATCAGCCGTGCAGGGACACAACGCAGCTGCCGTCACTTATATAATGGCCGAATGTGCAGGGAAAAGCCACAACGGACCTCATTGTTCTGAAGGCTGCAGCGTATCCGAGCTATATGTGATACTACTCTGACATAGGGAAAGGGACAAAAACCCTTCAAATAGCAGGGAGTGACGTCTGATTAATTTAGATTTGTATTGACCATAAAACCACAATCTCAGGACCATTACATACATTACCAGACTACTTTATAGATGATCAATTGCCAGCACAAGTTATATTACGCCCAAAATTTCTCTGCAGCACCACCAAATTGCTGTATGAAAAATATGAGGAGTTATAGAAGTGTGCGCCCACATATTATCTGTACAGGTCCATATATCAGCCACTATTATGTGAAATATGTCATAAAATACACTATTATACATTATTAATGTTCTGTCCCTTTAAAATTCTGTCACCATGGTAACGACAGTCATACTCAGCCAATAGGATTGCTCGGTTTGAATTTGAAAAAAAAAAAAACCTCCTATGCGGTCAGTTTGTTCCATCTGATCTGAGTGTGAAGACAGACACCTGCGATCAGCGAGAGATTCTAGGTATAAGACGTGATATAATATAATGGACGCAGCCACATCCCATCACACGCACTCAGCGACCACAACTGACAGCAATCAGCCCATTTACCAGAGGAGAAGTCATTATTCCCCAACACATGATACGCTGAGACACCAGTGGGGGGCGCCACACTCATCACATCTCCCATCTGGAAGGATCCAGCCATCACTTCTAATGGGGGTCACTGCCCTTTTTTGGTGATTGCTGGAGTTTCCCGCGGTCGGACCCCACTGATCTATCAGTCGTCACCGAGCCCAGGGATAAGGGGATGACTTGTTCCATCTGATAATTCCCCTTTAATGAAGCTCAGATACAGAACAGTAAATATCCTACACATTTCCCAATTTGCCCTTTCCCCAGCAGAGCCCCCGAATTATTTATAGCCAATGTTTCTAAGACCAAAGAAATATCAGCCAATCCCCAAACCCTCTGCTGACGCCTCCTGAGGTTTTATAGATTGTGGAGACATTTCTACAAGAGAAGATATCAGCGGACACCATGGGGATGGAGTATTCTGCCAGCGTTGGACCCGGTAGTATCCATCACTCACTCACCGTTCTCTATACTCTTGTTACATGGCTTTCTGGGGCTTTCATTAAACAGACTCATCTGTGGGGACATTTTCTTTCCTTTAATGCATATACTTGGTGGTAAATATTTTTCTGAGTTTTATTGAAAATTGTGCACAGTTTGCCTCCTGTACCCTCTGTGCTGTACTGTCTATTGCTGGCTGCAGAACTAGTTAACTGAGAATCCATCAGTGAGCTCCTTCTGACAGTCTTAACATACATACGTCCTCTTTGTACGGTGAGGATTGCTCCTAATATCTGGTTGTGTTTTCTGCAGATTACATCAGTCCTGAGGAACAGCTGAGGAGACTGGCATATTGTGTGAAGTTTCTCCCTTCTCCCCTCTACAAGAAGGAGGTCAGTGAGACGACTCAGGGCAACGCTACGGCCTCTTCTATAAGGTAGCTGTGTATTCGGATCTTCCTTGTAGCCTCCTAACTTCATCTCTTCCCTTCCAGCGCCTTATGCCGACCAACCCCATTGCCCAAAGAAGATGCATCGAAGAGTATAAAGCCAGGGAGAAAAGGAAGAGGGAAGAAAGGCGCAAGGAACTAAAAGAACGGCGCAAGTACCTGGATGAAGAGGAAGACGAGGAAGAAGAGAAGGAAGAAGAGGAGAAAGCAGCAAAGAAGATAAAGCTGGACATCATGGATTTAAGACAGAAGACACTAAAAGAACTGTGCGCCTACCTGGATGAAGAGGAAGAAGAGGAAGAAGAGAAAGAAGAGAAAGCAAAGAAGATGAAACTCCACATCAAGATCCCTAGGGGGGAAGTGACGGCCAAAGGCCAGAAAAGAAGACAACCGATCCCAACAACAAGAAGGAAGAAGGAGAACCAGACCAACTTCCGCCAGTACATCAACCGGTATTTGAGAGGAAAGAGGAACATCATGTGGACCATCCTGCTGGAACCTCTCTGCCGATAACATCACATACGGCAATACCGGCTGGTAAGTATCAGACCACCAAATAACAGCAGGATAGTGTAATATAGTGGTAGTGTATCAGTATTAGTGTAATAAGAGTAATAATACTAGTGATAATAGTAAGAAATAAATAAAATAGTAATAAAATAACAGTAGTAATAGTAGTAGGTAGAATAGCAGTGTGATCCAGGGTCCTAGGACTGATCGCCTTTTCTCGGGGTCAAGAAGGAATTTTTCCCCTGTGACACAAATTGGCTGAAGGTGTCCAGGGGTTTTTGCCTTCTTCTGGATCAATACTGTAGCTATAGGGTAGTATTAGTAGTGATAGGAGAGAATAATAATAATGTAAAAATATAGCAGGTTATTAATAATAATAAGAATATTAAATAGCTATATTTATAAAAATAAAAACATAAATTAAAATAACTCCAGTAGTACAATAAGTAATATATTAATTATACAACTAATAATAACATTATTAGGTTTGATCCAGGGTCCTAGGACTGATCGCCTTTTCTCGGGGTCAAGAAGGAATTTTTCCCCAGTGACACAAATTGGCTGAAGGTGTCCTGGGGTTTTTGCCTTCTTCTGGATCAACACTCTAGGTATAGGGTAGTATTAGTAGTGATAGGAAAGTAGAATAATACTGTAATAAGATAGCAGGATGTTAATAATAGTAAGAATATAAAAATAATTATAGTGTTGTTTTGATTATTTTAAGTAGTTATAGAAAAGTTAGAATAGCAAAGTAATAAGATAGCAGGACATAAATAATATATAATCTATAAAAAGTACAAAAACCTAAATTAAAATACTAATAACTACAGTAGCAGTACAATTAGTTGTGTAATATTAATAAGAATTATTAATAACTAGTAATAACATTATTAGATTTGATCCAGGGTCCTAGGACTGATCGCCTTTTCTCGGGGTCAAGAAGGAATTTTTCCCCTGTGACACAAATTGGCTGAAGGTGTCCTGGGCTTTTTGCCTTCTTCTGGATCAACACTAAGTTTAGGGATTTTAGTAATACCATTATCATAAACACAAGAGTAATAAAAAATTATAAAACTAATTAAAAAAATGAATTATAACAGGTACAATTGATTGCATTAGTACAGTAATAATAAACATTAAAAATGGTGGTCCCAGTTAGTAAGTTAGTGTAGTGTTAGTGTAGGGACCCATCTGAAGAGGTCGCCTTGACGTTGGCAAATGGGCTCGCACAATTTGCTCAAAGTGTGCGCTAAGAACCTCATATTTCTATGTACAGGAGATCTAGCAGTAATACCATTCAGGAGATAGGTATTTGTGTACACACATTTTGTTATGCTATCTGTAAATCGGATCTAGCCCTGCCCCCCCCAGCAGCACTGGGCTACCACTGGTGTGATCAGGGCTATTGGGCTCCTAGATTGGGCAGAGGAGCTCAGTCTTCAGCAGGAGCTGGCTGAGGAGAGCGGAGCGACTTGCATGGGGCTGCTGCACAAGAAGCAGCTCACAAGGTGGAGATTTATCCGGAGACGCGGTACCCGGGCTGTGATCTGCTTTGCAGGCTGCATAGTCGCTGCCTCCTAGGACCCGAACTTCACCCCTAACAGGCACAGCAGAGCTCGGACAGCTGCAAGTGCCGGAGAGTGGCTGATTAGTGACTGCTGTGTCTCCTGCACTCAGATAAGAGCGGTACAGAGAGGGGGCTCAGTAATGGTGAATACGGGAAGTGTCAACCCCTCACATGCCCTATATGTGGCCCCCAGAGGTAAAGTCTTCCCTGTACCCAGCGCCTCCTCCCGCCTTCACTGCTGGCATGCGCCATTGCTTAGAGGGGATGTCTGAAGATGACAAGTTACATACATAGTAACATAGTTTTTAAGGTTGAAGGAAGACTAAGTCCATCTAGTTCAACCCATAGCCTAACATGTTGATCCAGAGGAAGGCAAAAAAAAACCCTGTGGCAAACACTAAGCTCCACATTGGGGAAAAAAATTCCTTCCCGACTCCATACGACAATCAGACTAGTTCCCTGGATCAATGCCCTATCATGGAATCTAGTTTTTGTAACCTGTAATATTATACTTTTCAAGAAAGGCATCCATGCCCTTCTTAAATTTTAACAGTGAATCACTCATTACAACATCATGCGGCAGAGAGCTCCATAGTCTCACTGCTCTTACAGTAAAGAATCCCCATCTGTGATTATGATTAAACCTTCTTTCCTCCAGACGTAGAAGATGCCCCCTTGTCCCCGTCTCAGGCCTCAGAGTAGAAAGATCAGTAGACAGGTCTTTGTACTGTCCCCTCACATACTTGTACATAGTAATAAGATCACCCCTAAGCCTTCTTTTTTCCACAGTAAATAACCCCAAGTGTAATAACCTGTCTTGGTATTGCAGACCCCCCCAGTCCTCTAATAACCTTGGTCGCTCTTCTCTGCACCCGCTCTAGTTCAGCTATATCTTTCTTATACGCCGGAGACCAGAACTGTACACAGTATTCTAAGTGTGGTCGCACTAATGACTTGTATAGAGGTAAAATTATCTTCTCCTCATGATCATCTATGCCTCTTTCAACGCATCCCATTATTTTATTTGCCTTTGCAGCAGCTGCCTGACACTGGCCACTAAACATGAGCTTGTCGTCCACCAATACACCCAGGTCTTTTTCAGTAACAGATTTATCCAGTGTTTTACAATTAAGCATATAATTATACATTTTATTTCCTCTGCCCAAGTGCATTACCTTACATTTATCCCCATTAAAGCTCATTTGCCATTTATCAGACCAAGCTTCTAGTTTACATAGATCCTCCTGTAATATAAAATTGTCCTCCTCTGTATTGATTACCCTGCAGAGTTTAGTGCCATCTGCAAATATTGAAATATTACTCTGTATGCCCCCTACAAGGTCATTAATAAGTATGTTAAAAAGAAGGGGGCCCAATACTGACCCCTGTGGTACCCCACTGTTAAATGAGACCCAGTCTGAGTGTTTTCCATTAATAACCATCCTTTGTTTCCTATCACTGAGCCAATTCTTAACCCACATACATATATTTTCCCCTATCCCCATTGTTCTCATTTTATGTATCAACCTTTTGTGTGGAACCGTATCAAAAGCTTTTGAAAAGTCCATATACACAACATCCACTGCATTTCCTTGGTCCAGTCCAGAACTTGCCTCCTCATAAAAACTGATCAGATTAGTTTGACAGGAACGGTCCCTTGTAAACCCATGTTGATATTGGGTCATGAGGTTATTCTTCTTCAGATACTCTATTATAGAATCTCTTAGGAAACCCTCCAGGATTTTACCCACAGTAGAGGTTAAGCTTACCGGCCTATAATTTCCAAGTTCGGTTTTTGTCCCCTTTTTGAATATTGGCACCACATTTGCTATATGCCAGTCCTGAGGTACAGACTCTGTTATTATTGAATTTTTAAAGATTAAAAATAATGGTCTATCTATGACGTTACTTAATTCCTGCAGTACTCGCGGGTGTATCCCATCCGGGCCTGGGGATTTGTCAACTTTAGTTATCACTTATCCACAGGCTCAGTGATCACTTACTGATCGTGGGGTCTGACCACTGCGAACCATCGTCTGATCGGGAAGGAACGGAAAGTCAGGGAACAACTGCAGCTCCATTCATTCTCTATGGGGCTCTGGAAAAAGCCGAGCTCAGCGCTTGGATGCCACATAGGGAATGAATGGAGCAGATCCTGGAGTAATAACATGTCCTCCTCAGCTTTCTGTCTGTGTAAGTGGCTCAGCCCTCGTCTCCCCTTCTGTTCCCGACTTCTGTTTTGTTCCCTGTGGACTTTCTCTCAGTCCTCTGCAGCCATTATGTGTGTAGACAACTTCAAAAAGAAAAAGTAGCAGAACATCAGTCATCTAATAATCCACGATATTCAGGGGGGAAAACAAAACGGTGATGTTCTTACACAGTCGCCTCCTCCTGAGCTGATGAAGATGTCGATGGCAGCACATTGCGGTTTGTGTTCTCTGCCTGAATATCGCGGATTATGTGACGTCCCGCAGCTTCTCATCATCCATGTTGGGCTGTTGGACGACGTGTGGACGCTCGGCTTGTTGGATTCTTGTGTTACTACCAGCACTGACTTTATATTGTGACTCCTGTGCCGATACCCATTTCTAATTGCAGCGTGTTACTACCAGCACGTGACGGCTGCCACAATCACGTGACGGCTGCCACAATCACATGACGGCTGCCACAATCACGTGACGGCTGCTACAATCACGTGACGACTGTAGCGTCGGCGTCCATGCCTCCTGCTAGGCAGGGACGCCGTTCCCCTCACCTCTCCGCTCCGTGCCCGGCGTCTTCCTCCCGCTCTGCTGGCAGCGCACGCTGCTTCCCGGTCAATGTGCTTAGGGCGCGCGCGCGCACGCTCCCTCTCTCTTAAAGGGGCCGCGAGCGCCGTCCTAAGGAGTCCCCGGCCAATGGCCGGAGGACCTCACTATATATAAGGCACCTCCTCCAAAATGGAGGTGCCCGAGCTCTGTTGTTGCAAAGCCTTTCAACTCTGCTTCAGCCCTCAGGTCCCGTTGCCTGTTACCTGTCTGATACCTGCCTGATATCTGCCTGATTTCTGTCTACCTGCTTGCAATCCTGTGGTCCGACAGTCTGCCTACCAGCACCTGCCAGTCTGTCTATGGATCAGTCCGCCTGCGGACCAGGAACTACCTGCCAGATACCTGCCTGCCTGTCCAGAGACTCTTACCCGCTCACCTGGGAGCGCTCACCTGGGAGCGCTCACCTGCTACCCGCCTGCTAGCCTACCTGGAGGCTTAGCCGTCACTTGATGTGACCACCTGCCTGTCCAGAGACTCTCACCCGCTCACCTGGGAGCGCTCTCCTGCTACCTGCCTGCTAGCCTACCTGGAGGCTTAGTAGTCACTTGCTGTGACCACCTGCCTGTCCAGAGACTCTTACTCGCTCACCTGGGAGCGCTCACCTGCTACCTGCCTGCTAGCCTACCTGGAGGCTTAGCCGTCACTTGCTGTGACCACCTGCCTGTCCAGAGACTCTTACTCGCTCACCTGGGAGCGCTCACCTGCTACCTGCCTGCTAGCCTACCTGGAGGCTCTGCCGTCACTTGCCGTGACCCCCTGCCTGCCTAGAGACTCTTACCCTGTTGTCACTTGCCGTGACTACCCGCCTGTCAAGAGACTGTCCCCGTCACTTGCCGTGACCACCCGCCTGTCAAGAGACTGTCCCCGTCACTTGCTGTGACCTCCCTGCCCTTCTACCCTGAGACTGTCCTTGTCACTTGCAGTGTCTACCTACCCGCCTTCCCTGGGAGCCACCCGCGGCCTTACAAGGACTGCCCTTTATATAGTAGCTCAGAGGTTCCACCTCCCAGACCCGTTACAGTTTGCTCGGGCCATGGAACCCGGTGGCACCCAAGCTCCCTCGCTCTCGGACCTATGTCATGAACTTTCCCGTCAGAAGTCCCAACAGGAGTCCATCCTGAGTCACCTGCGTAGTGTTAACTCTCGCCTGGACACACTGACTGTCTCATCGGGAGCTGCTTCCACTCGCACACTTACTACCACGGCACTGCCGCTGCCCATCAATACCATAGCATCCCTTCCGGGTCCCCGTCTCTCCGCCCCGCCTCGTTTTGGCGGAGATCCCGGTCAGGCACGGGGCTTCACTAACCAGTGCACTCTGCACTTCGAACTTTTGACACACCAGTTTTCCACCGACCGAGCCAAAGTAACCTTCATCATGTCCCATCTCACGGGGGAGGCGCTGGCTTGGCTAAATCCTCTATGGGAGAGAGGAGATTCCCTGGTGTCCAACCTGCCAGCCTTTCTCACGGCTTTCCGGAAAGTCTTCGACGAACCAGGACGGAGGACCTCATCCGCCTCATCTCTGCTACGCCTCCGTCAAGGAAGTCTCACCGTGGGCCAATATGCCATACGGTTCCGTACCCTTGCTTCGGAGCTTGCCTGAGATAACGACGCCCTGGTGTCCGTCTTCTGGGAGGGTCTGTCCGGCCGTATTAAAGATGAACTCGCCGGTCGGGACATTCCTACCACTCTCGACGACTTAATAACACTCGCCAGCCGGATTGACATCCGGTTCCAGGAGCGCACCAAAGAGGTCACCCGTGAGAGGAGGTTTCCACGCCTTGCCCCTACCTTTCAGAAACCCGTCACTTCCTCCGTTCCTCCGTTACTCCTCAGGCGCACTCACCCGAGCCTATGCAGGTTGACCAGACCAAGATGGTCAAAACCCGTCAAGAATTACGCCGTGCCGAGGGGAGCTGCTTCTACTGTGGCAGTAAGGAGCACCGGATCCGTTCCTGCTCGGAGAGGTCGGGAAACGCCTGTGTCTAGGATCGCTCAGAGAGGTCGTCCTAGACAAGAGTAAACCCTCTCCATCTCTGATGCTGTCGGTCTCTATCATCTGCGGGGAGAACAGTTTCTGTGAACTAGCTCAACTTGACTCTGGAGCTGCCGGAAATCTCATTTCTCTATCCCTGGTAGAGAAATACCACATTCCCATCAAACCCCTGGCTGTACCCTTATCTGTCGCCTCCGTGGATGGGGGTCTCTTACCGCATCCCATTCAACTCATCACCGAATCCATAACTCTGCAGGTGGGAATGCTGCACTCTGAGAGCATCTTCTTCCATGTTCTGCCTGGACTCCTTTACGCCCTCTTGCAAGGCCTACCCTGGCTCCAGAAACATGCACCCGTGCTTGATTGGCAGACCGGAGAAGTCCTTCGCTGGGGACAGGACTGCCATAAGACTTGTTTAGTTCCCGTTCTTCCTGCCTGTCCTTCTCCTACCCCAGCCAATCTACCCGGCCTACAGGTTCCCTATTGGTCTTATGCGAATGTCTTTAATAAAAGAGAAGCAGAGACATTACCCCCTCATAGACCATACGATTGCCCAATCGACCTGATACCCGGCGCTACTCCTCCCCGTGGGCGTATTTACCCTTTGTCCGCTGCTGAGACCCGGTCCATGTCTGAATATATTGAGGAGAATCTGGCCCGGGGATTTATCCGGAAATCTACCTCCCCGGCGGGAGCAGGCTTCTTCTTCGTCAAAAAGAAAGACGGCTCACTCCGTCTAGACATTAGAAACGTATCGTCACATTTAATGTCGGAGGTGTAGATCACTTTAAGAGAACTTCCGTCCCGTCCTGTAATGAGCCATGTGAGCTCCTTGTCTGATCAGGATAACAGAGGGGTGGAATGTATTTGTACACCGGACAGATTAGTTGTTGGCTTCTCGGGTTTGGGCTTTGGACGCTGTAGGCCTCGTCTTTACAATGTACTGCCTCCTCTCTGTTTACAGCCTGGGAAGACACATGATAAGTTCAGGTAATATGATCTGTAGGAAAAAAATGGGTGAAGCCAGACTGCGGGACTAAGTTTAGATCAAGTGCGTCAGTAACCTTTATCTCACCAAACAGGTCACAGTCGTTCACGTTCATTTCAGATCTCACATGTACAAATACACATGAATGAGCACGGTCATGCACTGTGGACTTGTGGACTGAGGCCACGGCCCCACTATCAGTATTCGGTCAGTATTTTTTCTCAGGAGTGGGAGCCAAAACCAGGAGTGGGTGATAAATGCAGAATTGGTGACTTGTTTCTATTAGACCGTTTCTCTGATTGTTCCTCACCTGGTTTTGGCTCCCACTCCTGAGAAAAAATACTGACCGAATACTGATAGATAGTGTGGCCGATCATCAGCGTCAGGCCACAGCCCCACTAACAAGTCCACTGGTGCTCATATAAAGCCTTTTCAAAAGGGCCGATACAAAGTGTACCAAGATGGTTGCTTATTGTCGGCAGCACGTCCTGTTTACATGGGCAGATGAGATGACTATAAACAATCCAATCAGGCGATGGATGAGTCTTTTTCTAAATAATACATTGTTCCTGGTTAATAATATTTTTTTAGGACTTGGACCTCCTAAAATTAGGACTTTAAAAATCCTAAATATTTTCACCGTGATAGTGATGCTCATAGTCAGTCTCCTCTCATATGCCACAGCAATTCCAACAGTAAAGCCTTGTCCCATACACAAGAGTACTTCAGCCGAGTGTCTCTGTGTTCTCTATAAGAGAACCGCAGTCCTACATCTTTGGTGATAAGTTATCTCCAGGGAAACAGAAGGATCAATAGTTCAAAATCGGACATGTCGGACACTTTAGAGGTATTCTCATCTCCAAAATCCTATCCCAATATGTAGTAGGTGTAATAATATTAGCAAATACCTACAATTATAAATGTAGGATAGTTCTTCTGATTAGCTATGTCACTTACCCCATGTGCAGGGCATTGCAGTAGCTTAGGTATTCATTGTTACGACCACTAAGCGTAACTATGTGTGGTCGTAACCATGGATGCCTAAGCTACTGCAATGCCTTGCACATGGGGTAAGCAACATTGCTAATCAGAAGGACTATACTACATTTCTAATTGAAGGTATTTGCTAATATTATTATTACACCTACTACATATTGGGATAGGATCTTGGAGATAGGAATACCCCTTTAACTTCCCCAACAATCAGTTGTCTGGGCCCCCATACACATTTGAGTTTCAGCTGAATCTGTCAATATCGGTGGGATAGGTCAACATTAGTCTAATATGTATGGTGGGCCTTCAGTTAGATATTTTGGTTCTAATCCAGCTAAATATACCAGTAGAGTTTATACAATGGGCTCTGTGCTGCTTTATAATGGTCACCCCAGAGTTTGAAGCCCCCGTAGATCCCAGTATACCACACAATAGAACATTTGCTGCATTTTACAACAGTTTGGCTTTTGTAGATCCTTATTTCCATAAAGAACGGATGCAGCCAAATATCCCAGAATACTAAGAATTATTCAGGAATGGTTCCTTGAATAGTCAGGTATTTTCTTTTTTTCCCTCGATGTCCTGGAAAGAGGTGAAGGCTCAGCAGGAGAAGCTCCGAGATGATCATTCCATCATAATGTGTCATTGTCGAGTCTTCAGATGTGGTCCTCTCCCCGCGTGGGGTTTTCCTTTTAGGAGGAAGCTTTAGATTTACCACGTCAGTGTTCTGCATTGTTACTTATTTTTATGTTATGTGAATGTTTTATACACGAGAACATTGACCACTGAGCCTTTATTATAGAATTCTCGGTAAAGCTACTGAATATAGCCTAATGATAATATACAATCACGTTTGTTGGACTTGCGGAATTATATTCTAGTGGTTTCCTGCTTCCTGACTAATTGTGATTTAGATTAAATACTATCTGACCGCGGTCACTTGTGAGGTCCGAGTACTATCTACGTCTTATACGAGTGTTGATCATGTTAAGGAATATATCAGCTAGAAATTTCTGTAATTATTAAAACCAGACATTTATATTCTTTTTTATCAATAGGTTTTTAATTTCTGATTGTCAAGATTTTTCTAATTGTATTCTCTGTAAATGATCAGGCGGCAATATTACCTGAGCTGATAAGCCTTACAGTGGATATATGGACCACTTTAGACTGTGGATGTTCACTGGGTTATAGGCATGCTCTCTGACCTGTGCAGAGGTCATTGTGCAGAGAGGGGGGAGAAGGTCAGCTGAGACCATCACCTTTTGTGAATGGTGGATCCTGTATTATCTATATGACAAGATGTTACCTTTTCTTTTAATCCTGTCTGTGATGACAATAAGATGGCTGCTGAGAATCTCTACAGAACAGGCAGGGTAAGCCAATGCTGAAACTTAATATGCATTTACACTGAAAGATTATAAACAAGAGCTGCTGAGAAGTGGAGTGTAAATAGGCTATAGGGTAAAACGAGAAAATGACGGATTTTGGTAAGACCTTACCTGTAAAATCCTTTTCAGCGAAGGAAGGAAGGGAGACACAGATCCATTACTAGTGGGGGTAGGCGGAGCCCCACAGGATAGTTCACCTCAGATTTAGAAAAAGTGACAACCGGCCCCTCCAGCTTAGGCTCCTGCTACTCCCATGTTCTCCAGTTCGTACACAAGCTAAGGAAGAGCAGACAACACCAGGGGAACAACACAACCCCTTCTGAAAATTCAGAAATGTGAGATAACAGGTTATGTATATAACAGCATGAAAACACACAGTCCCAGGCACTACTTACTGGACCTGACAACTGCGATGAGCTGGCAATGCTGGAACAGAGCCCTAGTGCGCCAACCCCAGACCAGATGACCGCCATCAGGAGGGAGTCGCGCCGCATCTAGAAAAACCATAATACACTTCTGCCATGGGAGGGTGCTGTGTCTCCCTTCCTTCCTTCGCTGAAAAGGATTTTACAGGTAAGGTCTTACCAAAATCCGTCTTTCAGCAGCAGAAGGGAAGGAAGGGAGACACAGATCCATTACTAGTGGGACGTCCCAAAGCAGTCCAAAACTCAAGGGTGGGAAACAGTGGCAGAATCGCCAACATCCCAACAACTTAGGCAAGTGCGCAACAAGCGCCGAACAAAAAATAAAGAGATAACCTAAACCACCGCCGCCTGCAGGACCCTGCGTCCCAAGGCCGCATTGGCGGAAGCACTCACGTCCACTTTATAAAATTTAGTAAAAGTGTGAACGGAGCACCAGGTAGCCGCCCGGCAGAGCTGCGCTGCCAAAGCCCCCTGACGAAAAGCCCACGACAAACCAACAGCTCTCGTGGAATGAGCTTGAACCTTAACCGGACAAGGCTCGCCCTTGAGCCGGTACGCCTCCAGGATAGCCGAACATATCCACCGAGCTATAGTGTCCTTGGAAGCCCGCTGACCACGGCGACGACCAGCAGGAATCACAAACAGAGAATCCGATTTTCGAAACCTTTGCATGATTGAAAGATAGAACTTCAATGCCCGCACCAAAACCAACGAGTGCAAGGCCCGCTCCTTCGGACTCTTTGGTTTCGGACAGAGGGAAGGCAACACGATGTCCTGATTGAGGTGGAAAACGCGACACCACTTTAGGTAAAAAATCTCCATGGGTACGAAGCGCCACACGATCCGGGTGGAATTCCAGAAAAGGGGGCGAGCAAGACAGTGCCGCCAACTCCGAAACCCTTCTTAAAGAGGTGACCGCCACCAGGAAGGCCACCTTCCAAGAAAGCAAGTAAAGCGTAGCTGAATCCATAGGCTCAAACGGCCCATGCTGAAAAGCCTCCAAAACTAAATTGAGCCGCCAAGGAGCCACAACCGCCCTCCGAGGCGGAAACTGACGTGCAACCCCGCGAAAAAATGAACGCACATCCCTGCGTGAGGCAATAGCCTTCCGAAAAAGCCCGGATAGTGCAGAGACCTGACCCCGCAAGGTACTAACTGCTAGACCCTTGACCAGACCACATTGCAGAAAGGCCAAGAAGTTGGGAATGGAAAAAACCCTCGGGTTCCTTGACGATCCAGAACACCATGAATAGAAGGCCTCCCAAGTTCTGTGATAAATCCTAGTCGTAGCTGGACCTCTGGCCGCCCGCAAGGTGGCAATGACCTCGGCCGAAAACCCACGACGGGTCAAGATTTCGGTCTCAAGAGCCACGCCGTCAAACGAAGTGACTTCAGGTCCGGATGACGAATGGGCCCTTGGGTTAACAGGTCCGGGTGAAGAGGCAGTGGAAACGGAGGCGCCGCCAGAAGAGACACCAGCGTTGAATACCACACCCTCCGCGGCCAATCCGGCGCCACCAAAATCGCCGATACTCGTTCGAGATTGATCCGCCTGATCACCAGAGGAAGTAAGGATACCGGCGCAAACACATAGATCAGCTCGAACTGGTCCCACGGGGCCACTAGAGCATCTACCGCCACAGCCTCCGGGTCCTTGTACCTGGACATGAATGTCAGAATCCTGGAGTTCAGCCTGGATGCCATCAAGTCCACTTGGGGAGTCCCCCAACGGGAGCACAGCAGAGTAAAAACCTCCGGATGAAGACTCTATTCTCCGGGATCTATCCGCTCGCGACTGAGGAAGTCCGCCGAGATATTCAGCACACCCGGGATGTGAAACGCGGAGATGACTGGAACCCTGGACTCGGCCCAAACCAGGATCCGAGAGACCTCCATCATGAGTCTGGAACTCCTCGTCCCGCCCTGATGGTTGATATACGCGACAGCTGTCTCATTGTCCGTCTGAATCCGGACCGGCAGACCACTCAAAGGGACCATCCAATGTCTGAGGCAGAGAAATATTGCTCTCAACTCCAGAATGTTGATTGGCAGAGACGACTCCTCTGACGACCAGACCCCCTGAACCCAGAGGTCGTTCCAAACCCCCCCCCCCAGCCAGTCAGGCTGGCATCGGTGGTAATCACCGATCACCGTGGGAGAAGAAGGGATTTACCCAGGGATAGAGCCTCCAGACGTAACCACCATCCAAGAGACTCTCGCACCCTGCGGGTGATGACGACACAGCGATCCAGCGAAGTCGGCGATCGGTCCCAACGGGTCAGAATAAGATCTTGGAGATCCCGGGAATGAAATTGTGCAAATGGCACCGCTTCCATTGCCGCCACCATCAGACCCAGAAGGCGCATGCACTTCCGAAGGGACATCGCCCTCACCGACCTCATAGCCTGGACGTGGTGACGAAGGTTCGCTTGTTTGTCTGGAGGGAGGGACACCACTGCCCGTACGGTGTCGAAATGCATCCCCAAGAACAGGATTGACTGCGACGGCTCCAATGACGACTTCTTCCAATTGACCAGCCACCCGAAGTCCTCCAGGAGCTGAAGGGAGAGATCGCGAGCTGTCACTGCCTCCTCCGCTGTGGGAGCCACAATTAACGAGTCGTCCAGGTAGGGGAGAATCGTAACTCCTTGCTTTCGAAGGAGCGCCATGAGCGGCGCCAGAACCTTTGTAAAAACCCTGGGCGCCGAGACCAACCCGAATGGTAGGGCCACAAATTGGTAATGGGCCTGCCCTACAGCGAAACGCAGGAAGCGCTGGTGAGCCCTGCCGACAAGGACATGCAAATAGGCGTCGCGGATGTTGATCGAAACCAAAAAATCGTACTGCGACAAGGCCGCCACGACGGAGCGAAGAGACTCCATACGGAATTTCCGGATTCGGACATGAAGATTCAAATCCTTGAGGTCCAGAATGGGACGAAACTTGTCCTCCTTTTTTGGGGACCACAAAAAGGTTGGGGTAAAAACCCCCTTCCCCGTTCCTCCGGCGGAACCGGAACCACTACACCCTGCAGCAGAAGAGAGTCGACCTCCCGCAGCAGAGCGGCAGCCAGCTTGGGCACGGACGGGATGCGAGACTGACGAAACCTGTCCGGGGGTAGAGAGTGAAACTCTATGAAATAGCCCGCTGACACAACCCGCGTCACCCAGGCGTCCGATATGTGGGACGCCCAAACCGACCCGAATTGTAGCAGCTGACCTCCCACCCGAGAGCCCTCGAGAGGGATCCTGGCGTCAGTCCGCCTTAGCGGGCTTTTTGTCAACCTCCCTTTTGTCCCGACGGAAATGCTGTTTCCAGGGAGTACGGGATTTCTGGGTGGACTTCTTACCGGAAGACGAGGGACGACCCGATCTCCAAGAGGGCTGATCGAATCGTCCCCTGGGTCGAAAGGACCGACGACCACTACCGGCACTTGACCTGTCAGACGTAGAAGCCGCTGCTTTCCGCTGTGGCAAAGCCACATCATTGGCCTTAGCAATCAGCTCCGTGAGGTCCGAATCAAAAAGCTGACCGCCCTTGTACACCAGAGTAAGCAAACCTTGTTTGGATACTGCGTCTCCAGTCCACTGTTTGAGCCACAGTGCTCTCCTGACTGTGACAGCGGAGGCTTGAGCCCTGGACAGAACCGAAGTAGTATCCAGCACTGCGTCTCTGCTATATCGGGCCGCCTCTTCCAACAGCTGGAAGAGCCTTTCCATGTCAGACAGCGGAGTCCCATCTTGCCATGCTGACTGCAGCTGATCCAACCATCTCAGGGAAGCCTCACCAGTATAATGTTAGGTGTCAGGCATGTGCTGGGCATGAAATTGGGTCAGAATCATCTGTGGATTCTGTGGTCTCCCATTCTGGTCCAGCCAGGGCAGACACTGCTCAGCATCACCATCTGGCCCAACGCCTAACTAGTGCACTAGATGTACAGGCTGTCCCCACATGGCCCCCAAGGCCGCTCGGAATCCATGACCCGCGGCCTCGTAGATGGACTTCGCCGCTAACTCCGTCCTTCTGTCCAGCAGATCCTGTAGACTCGCCTTCCCTTTAACCAGAATTAAAGAAGATTTGCTCAGCTGAGACAATGGCACGTCCACTTCAGGAGAGGGGACCCAATTAGCGATCGTCTCTGTGGAGCAGGGATACAGGGCATCCAAAAACCGCATCCCTTGGAAGCGTTTATCCGGACACAGGCGTTCTTTCTCCACCGCCTCGTTAAGTTCATCGTGCGCCGGCAGTGTCGAACGAGCCCGACGCGACTCCTGATACAGCCGGGCCGACTTGCCCGGCCTCGTCACCTCTTCAGACAGCTCTAACACTTCCTGCATGGCTCCAATAAGAGCATCCACGTGGCCTGAAAGCGAAGCCGAGCGACCCTGCCGATCCTCTTCATCAGAATCGGAGATCTCACCAGCAGAGCTTGTCGGTGAATCCGAAGCCTCTGATGCGCTGCGCGGAGGAGACAGCGCCACCACAGGCCTGTGGTGCTTCTTACCCCGCGCCGGTAGGGACTTAGCTGATACCCAGTGACCCAGGAGGTCAGACAGACTGTCAATAGAGCGAGTGAGCGCTTTAACATCACTGAGGCCCCTGACCAGAGACGAACCTGACGCCGTCAACCCCGGCATATCAGATACGCGTGACCGATCCTGAAGCGGGCCGGGAGAGAGGTCCGCGCCGCCTGGACCCTGATCCGACATACCCCCTACTCAGTAGCGAGCGTCGCGGAAAGAGCAGTAATAACCCCTTACAAGAGCACAGTAACCGGGGAAGTGAGATCCTGCTATCACAGCACTGCAGAAAAAAGGTTTTCGGATGATTGCCAGAAGGGGTTAATGCTGCTGAACACGCAATGCACCTTGCCTTAAAAGGACTAAGGTGTGCATGCAGCAGAGAAGACAGCAGCGCTCTGTGCTGTAGAGATGAGACAAACAGATGACTCACCAGCTTCCTGGAGCCTGTGTGTGAGAGCGGAGAGCAGGGGGGAGGGAGAGGACAGCGCTGAGCTCCGTGAGGCAATGGCCGTTTGCAGAGCCGAAGAGAAGGAAGGCAGGAGGGGGTCGGGGACTGCCCAGCGCGCGCTTTCCAGGTGCTTCCTGTCTGCACAGACGATGGCAGGCAGCCAAGAACATAAGCCACGCCCCCCCGTTACACTAACGGAGCCCGCGCTCCTCTGACCCGCTCCCCTGCTAACAGCAGCGGTGATGTGCATTCTCCAGTATTACACCTGTGCCTGAAAAGACGAAAGGTGCAGTCACCATAAGACAGTAACACACACACACACACAGGGCACTTACCCAGCTGAGCGCCACAGGGACCCCCAGGGATGTGTGGCGCCATGGCCCTTCGCTCCCCCCACGGCGGAGCTCGCAGGGACCCCTAGATGCAGTGTGCGTCTCCGCCAGGGAGCTCCCTGTATCCCCCGGGGCCGGCAGGCTTCTGCGGGGACCTCCTTAGGGGGTACGCAGATCCGCCAGGGGAGGGCCAGGGGTCCCAGCAGCGCTGAGACCCCCTGAGACCTCTAGACCACGGGGGGTCCAGGTTTCCTGGTAAAAATAAAAAATTCTTCTGAGGAGCTGCAAAGGCAGCGACTATCCTCTGCGACCTCAAATTTTAGACTGGAGAACATGGGAGTAGGAGGAGCCTAAGCTGGAGGGGCCGGTTGTCACTTTTTCTAAATCTGAGGTGAACTATCCTGTGGGGCTCCGCCTACCCACTAGTAATGGATCTGTGTCTCCCTTCCTTCCCTTCTGCTGCTGAAATGCTTGTTCGTAGGGTGAAATTATTTTTAAATCATTAAAAATCATTCTTCTTGGCGGCGCATCATCCTGTATAAACAGGACTTGCACTGCCAAGAACAATGGTAAGCTTACGCCTTCTGAACGTTCAACGCACATCATTTAGCATGGTTTTCCTGTGTAAACAGGCTTCTAAACCTCCGACAATCAGTAAATATTTACCAGTTAGTGGTAGTTTACTGCCACTAATCTGTCTGTGTAAATGGAGTATTAGTGGGCAAAGCAAAAATTCCAAGATTTTAGGATTTTATTTTTATATGTAACCTCTCACCGCATTAGGATGTGAATGAACATCCTGAGAAGGAGCCTGCGTGTGTGGAGGTGGCTCAGGAACTCCACAAGAAGCTGATGGTGTCTGTTAACTATTTTGAATGTGCGCTGTTAATCGATGGGTTACCACAGCAGCCGGGGTCCAGCTTAAGCAGAGGCGTTCATAGAAATCATGGGACCCCATACCAAGAGTCTATATTAATGGACTAGGCAGGGTTAAAACATATTGATGCAGTCACACAAGGGCCTACTTTCCAACTTTTAAATACAGGGAGAGGACATGTTTTGTGGCTTGGACACAGAAATAATGCCCCTGCTACTGATTCCTCTTGTTTGCACACACTGATACCATTTTAATAAACCCCATAGAGTATGCTGCCCTCCACACACGGTGCGATACCTCGGAGTGAATCTCCTGTCATAATTTTCTCCCACAGTAGTCCTTACATGGACAACATGATGACCCCATGGCAAACCCCACCAGTATAATGCACCTACACTACTCCCCCCACACACACACACACAGTATGATGCTCTTACAGCCCCCACACATACAGTGCCTACAAGTAGTATTCAACCCCCTGCAGATTTAGCTGGTTTGATAAGATGCAAATAAGTTAAAGCCTTCAAACTGCAAATGAGAGTAGGTTTTATGAACAGAAGCATAAATCTTACAAACCAAAAAGTTATGTTGCTCAGTTGAATTTTATTAAATTTTAAACATAAAAGTGTGGGTCAATTATTATACAACCCCTATGTTTAATATTTTGTGGAATAACCCTTGTTTGCAATTACAGCTAATAATCGTCTTTTATAAGACCTAATCAGGCCGGCACAGGTCTGTGGAGTTATCTTGGCCCACTCCTCCATGCAGATCTTCTCCAAGTTATCTAGGTTCTTTGGTTGTCTCATGTGGACTTTATTCTTGAGCTCCTTCCACAAGTTTTCAAATGGGTTAAGGTCAGGAGACTGACTAGGCCACTCCAACACCTTGACTTTTTCCCTATTGAACCAGGCCTTGGTTTTCTTGGCTGTGTGCTTTGGGTCGTTGTCTTGTTGGAAGATGAAATTACGACCCATCTTAAGATCCTTGATGGAGGAGCGGAGGTTCTTGGCCAAAATCTCCAGGTAGGCCGTGCTATCCATCTTCCCATGGATGCGGACCAGATGGCCAGGCCCCTTGGCAGAGAAACAGCCCCACAGCATGATGCTGCCACCACCATGCTTGACTGTAGGGATGGTATTCTTGGGGTCGTATGCAGTGCCATCCAGTCTCCAAACGTCACTTGTGTGGTTGGCACCAAAGATCTCGAACTTGGTCTCATCAGACCATAGAACCTTGAACCAGTCTGTCTCAGAGTCCTCCAAGTGATCATGAGCAAACTGTAGACGAGCCTTGACATGACGCTTTGAAAGTAAAGGTACCTTACGGGCTCGTCTGGAACGGAGACCATTGCGGTGGAGTACGTTACTTATGGTATTGACTGAAACCAATGTCCCCACTGCCATGAGATCTTCCCGGAGCTCCTTCCTTGTTGTCCTTGGGTTAGCCTTGACTCTTCGGACAAGCCTGGCCTCGGCACGGGAGGACACTTTCAAAGGCTGTCCTGGCCGTGGAAGGCTAACAGTAGTTCCATAAGCCTTCCACTTACGGATGATGCTCCCAACAGTGGAGACAGGTAGGCCCAACTCCTTGGAAAGGGTTTTGTACCCCTTGCCAGCCTTGTGACCCTCCACGATCTTGTCTCTGATGGCCTTGGAATGCTCCTTTGTCTTTCCCATGTTGACCATGTCTGAGTGCTGTTCACAAGTTTGGGGAGGGTCTTAAATAGTCAGAAAAGGCTGGCAAAAGAGATCTTTGATCCACACATGTGAAGTTCATTATTCTTGGTGCCTGAACTACTTCTTAATACTTTAGGGGGACCAAACAGAATTCTTGTGGTTTGAGGGGTTGAATAATAAATGACACTCTGAATTAACTTTTTACGTTTAAAAAAAAAAAAAAAAAAAAAAAAAAAAAAAAAATTTGCTGCAGTGCATTTCCCACTTCCAGGCTGATCTACAGTACAAATGTCACAATGCCAAGTTAATTCCGCATGTGTCAACCAGCTAAATCTGCAGGGGGTTGAATACTACTTGTAGGCACTGTATACACACACAGTATGATGTCTTCCACAGTTCGCTCACACAGTATGATGGCACCCAACAGTTCGCTCACACAGTATGATGGCCCCCAACAGTTCGCTCACACAGTATGATGGCCGCCCCACATCATGTATGATGGATCCCACAGTATACGCTTTTCTTGTTGCCAAAATAAAAAAAAACTCCACACAGAGGGCCCGATCTAGTGACGCCATTGCACCTGCAGTGCTGAGACTTCAAGCACAGACGTACAGGCTGAATGATGGGGAACAAAGGCCATCTTTCAAAGAATGATATGCGGAAGAAGAAAACCCTGTAGCATCAGGCTTTCCCAGCTAATGAGCGCCATAGTGGCCACGTGGTCTACCGCTATGGGCAAAATGCCTTTACCTTTAAGGCCCATCTTAGTACTTTTTACAGCAGACTGAGTGCCATAGGAAACCATGATTTCCAGTAAATACCGCAATACTGTGGTATTACAGTATATATAAGCAATCCAAGGATCACATGTTTAAGTCCACTAATGGGTACAAAAAAAATGTAAAAAAAATAAAAAGTCAAAATATAAAAAATAGATAATTTTTAACTATCCCACGTTTTCCCTATTAAAAACAAAGAAACGGAAAAAAAAACATTTGGTATCGCCACATCCGTAAAAGTCAGATGTATCAAAGTATGGAATTATGGTAATTAACCTTTACGGTTAACATTGCAGAAAAAAAAAAATCAAAATGCCAAAATTGTGGGTTCTTTGTCACCTCACTTAACAAAAAAAATACAATACAAAGCTAGCAAAATGTTCTATGTACTCCAAATTGGTATCAATAAAAACGTCAGCTCCATAAACACAAAAAGCGCTTAAATAAAAAACTCCCTGGTTCTTAGAGAGTTAAAATAGCGATCACAAGACGTTATGTCACCAAACTCATTAAGGCCTAGTACATTAATGGTGCCACAGGAACGGGCAACAGCGAAAAATGTTATTTGCAAATCTCCTTTCAGCGTATGTATGTTGGCCCTTGAGGACATTGCACACGCTGCTGCCAATTTATAGTTTTCCATGAATGTTTATTTTGTGCATAGGGTAAAAGAATACATAAAAGATATTTCTTATAGATGGCAGCTAGCGTTCTATTACTCCTGGTTTAGGAGCTGTGACTCTCACAATCCCTCCAGGTGAGCACCTCAAATTATTTCTTTCCCCCTCCAGTGTTTTTTTTCCCTATGTTCTGTGCGCTCTATTCCCTAAACAGCTCCATTTTCAATGGACAAATCATGATGTCTAGAGATCTCAATATTCTCCTTGTCAGAGGTGCCCCCATGAGGGTTGTCAGAAGATCTCAAAAACAGCAGGTGTTGTGGGGTGTGCCTGGCATACAATAGTTAGTGCCTACCAGGGTAGAACATCCGGTGAGCAGGTGGCGGAGTCATGGGCGCCCAAGGCTCATTGATACTTGTGTGGAACGAAAGGTACAGTAGCCCCAGCTGGTCCGGTGCTGCAGAAGAAATACTGTGGCACATATTGCTTAAAAATTAACTTTTGGCTATGAAGAAAAGATGTCAGGATAAAGTATTGCAGCTTATTACATATGGAGATGCACACTGGTCATTGTCATGCTGACCCGGTTACAGCCAAAAGCACCTACAAGGGTATATGGGCATCAGAACTGAACCATAGAGTAATAGAAGAAAGGGTTCTGGTCTGATGAATCATGTTTTCTTGTACATCACGTAGATGGGTAGAGGTGTATAACTTACCTGGGGAGAAACATGGCCTCCAGGCGCACCTTAGGAAGAAGGCAAACTCCGGGGAAGTAATCTATAGCTGTATGTGCCAAACATTACATTTTATCACCCCTTTGGAATTTTTTTTATATAAAGTGACCAACCCCAATATAATAAATAATACAGAATTTTACATTTTCATTGTACAATTTTTAAGTCATATCCTCACTTGGAGTATCCTACACAACTATATATATATATATATATATATATATATATATATACACACAGTCATGGCCAAAAGTATTGAGAATGAGACAAATAGTAATTTTTCCAAAGTTTACTGCTTCATTTTTTGCAATGGCAATTTGCATATACTCCTGAATGTCAAAGAGTGATCAGCTTAACAGCAATTACTGTACTTGCAAAGTCAATATTTGCCCAGAAAATGAACTTTAACCCCCAAAACACATTTCAACATCATTGCAGTCCTGCCTTAAAAGGAGCAGCTAACATCGTTTTAGTGATTGATCCATTAACACAGGTGTGGGTGTTGATGAGGACAGGGCTGGCGATCAATCAATCATGATTAAGTAAGAATGACATCATTGGACACTTTAAAAGGAGGCTGGTTCTTGGTATCATTGTTTCTCTTCAGTTAACCATGGTTATCTCTAAAGAAACACGTGCAGCCATCATTGCACTGCACAAAAATGGCCTAACAGGGAAGAGTATCGCAGCTACAAAGATTGCACCTCAGTCAACAATCTATCGCATCATCAAGAACTTCAAGGAGAGAGCTTCCATTGTTGTCAAAAAGGCTCCAGGGCGCCCAAGAAAGACCAGCAAGCGCCAGGACCGTATCTTAAAACTGTTTCAGCTGCTGGATCGGACTACCAGCAGTGCCGAGCTTGCTCAGGAATGGCAGCAGGCTGGTGTGAGTGCTTCTGCACGCACTGTGAGGCGGAGACTCTTTGAGCAAGGGCTGGTTTCAAGGAGGGCAGCAAAGAAGCCACTTCTCTCCAGAAAAAACATCAGGGACCGACTGATATTCTGCAAAAGGTACAGGGAGTGGACTGCTGAGGACTGGGGCAAAGTCATTTTCTCTGATGAATCCCCTTTTCAATTGTTTGGGACATCTGGAAAACAGCTTATTCGGAGAAGAAGAGGTGAGCGCTACCACCAGTCTTGTCTCATGCCAACTGTAAAGCATCCTGAAACCATTCATGTGTGGGGTTGCTTCTCAGCCAAGGGAATCGGCTCACTCACAGTCTTGCCTAAAAACACAGCCATGAATAAAGAATGGTACCAGAATGTCCTCCAAGAGCAACTTCTCCCAACCGTCCAAGAGCAGTTTGGAGCCAAACAATGCCTTTTCCAGCATGATTGAGCACCTTGCCATAAAGCAAAGGTGATAACTAAATGGCTCATGGAACAAAACATAGAGATTTTGGTCCATGGCCTGGAAACTCCCCAGATCTTAATCCCATTGAGAACTTGTGGTCAATCATCAAGAGACGGGTGGACAAACAAAAACCAACAAATTCTGGCAAAATGTAAGCATTGATTATGCAAGAATGGACTGCTATCAGTCAGGATTTGGTCCAAAAGTTGATTGAGAGCGTGCCAGGGAGAATTACAGAGGTCTTGAAGAAGAAGGCGCAACACTGCAAATATTGACTTGCTGCATTAACTCATTCTAACTGTCAATATAACCTATTGGTACTCATAATATGATTGCAATTATATTTCTGTATGTGATATAAACATCAGACAAACACTAATAAAAACCAGAGGCCAGCAGATCATGTGAAAATATAATTTTGGTGTCATTCTCAAAACTTTTGGCCATGACTGTATATATTGAAACAGCTAAACAGCTAACTCCTAGACAGGTCAGATGATCCTTATTTTTCTTTAGATTCAATTTCTCTTTCACTTTCAGGCCGGGGTCCAAGAATGTGAAGACTGACAAACTATCAAACTATTTTAGTTCAGTTTCTACTCCAGAACCTCCATCCTCCATTCTACCTTAGGGTATTGTGGTTGTGGTATCCTCAGAGTTGAAAGCTGAGATCCGTAAAGTACAGTCTTTGGCTCCTTTTACCACTCCTTGGGTCCAAATTATTTGTAGTTATGTACCTAAGATTGCGTCTGTTGCGTAAGTTTCATGATTCCATCTTGAGTGGTCATCCTGAGATCACAGATATGCGAAAAACTATCACTAGGCTTTTTTGGTGGCCATCTATGAATAATTACATTAAAGAATTTGTATCCGCTTGTGAAGTTTGTGCATGCACTAAAGTCTGTCATAACTGGCTAGCCAGGGAATATGCTCCATTGCCAATTCCAGAAAGACAGTGGGCGCATCAGTCCATGGATTTCAGTCTGGTGGGAAGACTGTTATTTGGGTGGTGGTTGGCTGATTCAGTAAATAGGTTCATTTTGTCAGGGTTACCTAATGCTGAGACACTCATCACAAAGTTAATTTAAATCAGTTTTTCAATACAAAAAGTGAAACTCATTTATAGAGTCATTACAGAGTGATCTAGTTCAATTGTTTATTTTTACAGCCAATGAAAACACAAAAGTCATTATCTCAATAAATTAGAATACTTTATAACACCAGCTTGAAAAATTATTTTAAAATCCGAAATGTTGGCCTACTGAAATGTATGTTCAGTAAATGCACTCAATACTTGGTCGGGGCTCCTTGTGCATCAATTACTGCATCAATGCGGCGTGGCATGGAGGCGATCAGCCTGTGGCACTGCTGAGGTGTTATGGAAGCCCAGGTTGCTATTATAGCAACCTTCAGCTCGTATGTATTGCTGGGTCTGGTGTCTCTCATCTTCCTCTTAACAATACCCCATAGATTCTCTATGGGGTTAAGGTCAGGCAAGTTTGCTGCCCAATCAAGCACAGTAATACTGTTGTTTTTAAACCTGGTATTGGTACTTTTGGCAGTGTGGACAAGTCCTGCTGGAGAATTAAATTTCCATCTCCAAAAAACATGAAGTGCTCTAAAATGTTCTGGTAGATGGCTGCGCTGACTTTGGTCTTGATAAAACATAGTGGACCTACACCAGCAGATGACATGGCTCCCCAAACCATCACTGATTGTGGAAACTTCACACTAGACCTCAAGCAGCTTGGGTTGTGGCCTCTCTACTCTTTCTCCAGACTCTGGGACCTTGATTTCCAAATGAAATGCAACATTTACTTTCATCTGAAAACAACACCTTGGACCACTGAGTAACAATCCAGGTCTTTTTCTTTTTGGCCCAGGTGAGATGCTTCTGGCTTTGTCTATTGGTCATGAGTGTCTTGACCCAAGGAATGCGACACTTTTAGGCCATGCCCTGGATACGTCTATGTGTGGTGGCTCTTGAAGCAATGACTCCAGCAGCAGTCCACTCCTTGTGAATCTCTCCCAAATTTTTGAATGGTCTTTTATTAACAATCCTTTCAAGGCTGCAGTTATCCCGGTTGCATGTGCACCTTTTTCTACCACTCAACTTTCCATTAATATGCTTGGATACAGCACTCTGTGAACATCCAGCTCTTTAGCTATTATTATTTTATTGTTATTTATATAGCGCCATTGATTCCATGGCGCTGTACATAAGGAGGGGTTACATACCAAATACAGATATCACTTACAGTAAACAAACTAACAATGATAGACTGGTACAGAGGGAAGAGGACCCTGCCCTTGTGGGCTTACATTCTACAGGAATGGGGAAGGAGACAGTAGGTTGAGGGAGATGCAGTAGCTCTGGTGTTGTTGAGGTGGCAGCATGCAAGGTCATGGCAGGCTGTAAGCTTGTTTGAAGAGATAGGTTTTCAAGTTCCGTCTGAAGGATCCAAGTGTGGAGGCTAATGGGACATGCTGTGGCACAGAATTCCATAGGATGGGGGATATTCGGGAGAGAAGGGGGTCTTGGGAGGACCAGAGATTACGTAAGGGAATGTATCGGGAGATTAGTTCAGAGATATACAGAGGAGAGAGGTTATGAATGGCTTTGTAGGTCAGTGTTAGTAGTTTGAACTGGATACACTGAGCAATTGAGATCCAGTGAAGGGATTTGCAAAGGGTGATAGCAGAGAAGTAGCGAGGTGCGAGATGAACTAGTCACGCAGCAGAGTTAAGGATGGACTGGAGGGGTGCGAGAGTGTTGGCTGAAAGGCCACAGAGGAAGATGTTGCAGTAGTTGATGCGGGAGATGATGAGGGCATGCACAAGCAGTTTAGCAGATTGAGGGTTGAGAAAAGCATGGATTCTGGAAATATTTTAGAGCTGGAGGCGACAAGAGGTGGCGAGAGCTTGGATGTGGGGTTTGAAGGACAGGGCAGAGTCAAGGGTTACGCCGAGGCAGTGGATTGCTGGTACAGGGGAAAGTGTGATGCCCTTTATTGTAATAGAAAGGTCAGGTGGAGAAGATATACGAGATGGGGAAAGATGATGAGTTCAGTTTTGTCCACATTGAGCTTGAGGAAGCGGGAGGAGAAGGAGGATATGGCTGCTAGACATGCTGGGATTTTGGCCAGCAGAGAGGTGACATCTGGGCCAGACAGGTATATCTGGGTGTCATCAGCATACAGGTGGTACTGGAAGCCATAGGATTTTATGAGCTGTGCTAAGCCAAGGGTATAGATTGAGAAGAGTAGGGGTCCTAGGACAGAGCCTTGAGGGACTCCAACAGAGAGGGGGCGGGGTGAGGAGGTAGTGTGGGAGTGGGAGACGCTAAATGTGCGTTTAGAAAGGTATGAGGAGATCCATGATAGGGCAAGATTTTTGACACCAAAAGAAGAGAGGATCTCTAGTAGGAGGCAGTGGTCAACTGTGTCGAAAGCAGAGGACAGGTCAAGAAAAAGGAGTACAGAGAATTGTATGTTAGCTTTGGCTGTAAGTCATTGGTGATTTTGGTAAGTGCAGTTTCAGTGGAATGGTGGGGGCGGAAGCCGGATAGACGGTTGTCGAAGAGAGAGTTAGATGAGAAGTGAGAGGAAAGTTCAGCAAGGCAAATGGGCGCAGCAACATGGGGCGGTAGCTTGAAAAGGTGGTTGGGCCAAGAGATGGCTTTTTGAGGATGGGCGTGATTGTGGCATGTTTGAAGGCAGCAGGGAAGGTACCAGAAGATAGTTATAGGTTGAAGAGATGGGTTAGGGATGGGATGAGTGTGGGGGTGAGGTTATGGAGGAGGTGGGATGGGATGAGGTCGAGTGCAGAAATGCTGAGGTGTGATTTGAAGAGGAGACGAGAAAGGTCTCCTTCTGTGATGCTGAGAAGGGAGGTTATGTGGGAAGGGCAATGGTCTGTAAAACAAAGGGGTTGTGGTGGTTGGGCAGTAAAGACTTGCCTTGTTTGGTCAATCTTGTTTTTGAAGTGTGTGGCAAACTCCTCAGCAGAGATGACGGAGGTTGGAGGGGGCAGTGGAGGGCAGAGGAGAGATTTAAAAGTGTTGAATAGTTGTTTAGGGTTGCAGGATAAGGAAGATATGAGGGTTGTGAGGTAGGCCTGTTTAACAGAGGTGATTGCTGATTTGAATGCGAGTGTTGCTTGTTTGAATGTAGTGAAGTCCTCTTGAGAATGTGTTTTCTTCCAATGCCGCTCCACAACCCTGGACGCTTGTCGAAGCTGTTTAGTGAGGTTGTTGTGCCAGGGTTGCCTATTGACTCGTTGCGCTCTGCCATGCATAAAAGTGGCGACCAAGTCAATAGCTGATGCAAGAGTGGCATTGTAGAAAGCAGTGGCGCTGTCTGTGTCGTGGAGTGAAGATATGGATGTCAGTGGTAGAATAGAGTCAGAGAGTGTTCGAGTGTCTAGATTCGCAAGGTTTCTACAGGGGTGTGCTAGTTGCTGGACATGGGTGACAGGTGAGGAGGACTGGGATGAGAATGTAAGTAGATGTGGTCAGATAGGGAGCAGAGTTGGGTGAAGATGAGGTCAAGTGTGTGTCCGTCTATGTGGGTGGCGGAGGAGGACCACTGTGTAAGTCCAAAGGATGAAGTAAGAGGCATGAGTTTGGATGCTGCTGGCTGGAGAGTGTCAGTGGGGATGTTTAAATCGCTCATGATGATTGTGGGAATGTTAGCAGAGAGAAAGTAAAGAAGTCAGGCGGAGAATTGGTCAATAAAGGAAGTGACCGGGTCTGGAGGTCGGTATATGACAGCCACTTGGAGGCTCGAGAGAGAGTAGATGTAGACAGAGTGGATCTTTTGTGGCTTACCCTCCATGTGGACTCTATCAATGACTGCCTTCTGGACATCTGTCAAGTCAGCAGTCTTCCCCATGATTGTGGAGCCTACTGAAACAGACTAAGGGACCTTTTTAAATGCTTAGGAAGCCTTTGCAGGTGTTTTTTGTTAATTATTCTAATTTACTGAGATAATGACTTTTGAGTTTCACTCTTTATATTGAAGAACTGAAATAAATTAACTTTTTGATGATATTCTAATTTAGTGAGAAACACTTGTATTGTCTGCAAATCTTGCAAGATAGGGTCATGGAGCAATACAGTTTGATAATATGCTGATTACGTATTACACCAGCCCAGGGGGTTGTTGATTTGCTGAGAAATGGAGGACAAACTATGCAAGTTGATTAAATGCTCAAACAATGAGTCATGGACCCCTTCCACCTTGATCTCTGACCGTTGACTTTTGAATGATGGCTGAAAGGACAACTGTGATCCATAAAAAGGGGTCTCTCTACAGCTGGTCAGCTTAGGGGACTTTGGCCCCAGCTGGAGGAATACAGATTAGCTCCATTGACCATTGCTGAAGCCTTAGAGATATCTTGAAGAATCCAAGTCACCTGGCCCCAGACTTCACTGCTCTCGGATAGTTTTCTAAGCTTGTCATTACCTTCTCTCGTTGGGGGCCCTACAAAAGTGGGGTGCCTGTGGTGGGTGTAGTCGACCCTGGAAGCCCCAAAATCGCAGCTTCTCTATTCCCGGTGGGCCAGCGGAAGGGTGAGGACTCTGTCATTTGCAACATCTAGAGTACTTGCTGGGACTATTCTATCTGTTTATTGTCCACTTTGTGGTTCAATAAAGTATTACCACACTGTTTTCCCCTCACACTGTGTTGTCTGAGTAGTGTTACGCCCACGGAAGAAATAGGGTCTTCACAATAGTGTCTGCCATTACTACGTCTTGTAGTAGGTATTCCACAGTCTGACTGCTCTGTTTGCTGGATTGGCCATTCTTCCACCTGTAATAAGTGCCCTCTAGTCCTCAGTATGGTCTTTGGACGGAATAAGTCAGCTGGAGATAGTCGACATCGTGCTCTCCAGAGACCCCCCGAGCCTTCCCTAGGAAGACGAGAAAATCATGGGCATACAAGCCACCTTCTCTTTCTTGGTCCCATATTTAAAGATTCATTTCTTACATCACCTGTGTCCACCATGCAGTGAGTGACAAGCAAGCTGAGAGACTTCACCAAGATATTGCAGCTATGGAGAAAAGATATGAAGGAAAATGGAATCCATCAATGCTTGCAGATTATTGATGGACAATTGTAAGAGAAGAGCTCATGGAATACAAGAGTCAAGCAAAAAAGAGTTGTCACTGAATGAGTAACACATTTTGTAATGCAATTTTTTTTAACTGTTGATGGTTCACAATAGTGTTTAGACAGATTTTAGGTTTTTGAATTCTTGCCAAGTTTCCACTAATTAAATATCAGAAAATTGGAATAACAAAATATTCTGAATCTTTATATTTTCAAAAATAATAATGTTTCAAAGTGATGAAACTTTTATGCATTAATTATATGTAGCAGTAAAAGGAAAACTCTTTGATAACATAGAAACAAGAGACATATTTGAATGCAGGAGGTCAAAATCATAAGAAATGGCTCATTTCATAACTGAACCTGAGAAAGTTTGAAAATATGTAAAACAGTGTTACATGATCTGAAACATATATGAGCTACTTGGGTGGAAGGTTCTTAAGCTGCTCGCTCAGGACATACAGGCTCTGTGCAGGTCCCGGTACCTTCCCCTCCTGCTCTGCACCAATCAATTAGATAAGTATGGGCTGGAGGAGAGAGAGCAGCTATCTCAGTGATCAGGAAGGAAACTGTCTCATTGTCCTCCTCTGACACAGGAAACTGCCTCCAGTCGTTAAGACACTCACTTATTAGCAATATTTTTTTATTGCTAAAAAGTGTCTTATAAGTCAAACAATAAGGTAAGTTCTAAAGTAATTTCCCTTTCTCATTTAATTATAGAACTGTGTGTTATATGTTTTTGTATAATTTGTCAATAACATATATAGTTTCTCCCCATTGGAGTCTTTTTGATGGTCAACAAAATACAACTTTCCAGTAATTCATTTTTTTTATGTTTAAAAAAGTTGTCCACTACTTGGACAAGCCTTTTTCATTCCTCATGTTTGGTTCTATTAAAATAAAATAAGAAATACAAACTTCCCATGCCGGCACCATTCCAGCGGTGTCAGCACTTGCATTCCTAGGACTCATGTGAGGTTGGTATGTCACGTGAGCCCTGTGCCCAATCAGTGTTGACGTCAATGTCCCCACTGTAGTGCGGCGGTGTTCACACTGTGCGGTAACGAGGCATTGACCCAAGGAAAGTTCAACTTAAATGTCTTTATTTGCCAAAACTCCCAGCTCAAATGCAAAAGCTGTCCTCCAGATTGCAGCTGGGATATCCAAATAGTCCGTGTAAACCTGATGCCATGGGAGACGGCTGTACCGTTCCAGTCTGGGGTGCACCAGTTGTTTCCTTCACAAGCCTGTGTTATGCCTTCACTCAGGCTTGCAGTGCACAGAGCCTCCTGCTCTGCAGCTTGCAAACAAAGCATTGACACAACCAAACCTTTGCTGAAGGTTTAAATGGAATGGGAGTGACCTGCCCTACTGCCACCTATAGATCACTTCGAAAATAAAATCCCATTCCGGGTTTTCTTAAATCTGACTTGGTCAAATAGTTTGACCAAGTCCAAACTTTACTTTTATTTTGCACTGCAACCACAGGTGTTTTTGCGACTGCAGTGCACTCTAGCGGGTTCAATATGCCTCTATGCACATCCTAGGGAATATATACCGTCCCTCGAATATGATCCCCCTCACTGCCTCACACCACCTTCAGACAAATCAAACATCATGAGGAAGTCAGAGAGCAACCGCAGCCCTGGCTTCCTGTTGATATTCAATACATTCAAAGGCAGGGTGTAACGGGTCTGGGAGGCGGAACCTCTGAGCTACTATACAAGGGGGCAGTCCTTGTAAGGGAGCGGGTGGCGACCAGGCAGGCAGTCACAGCAGGTGACCGGGACAGTCTCTGGAAGAACGGGCAGGAGATCACGACAAGTGACTGGGGCAGTCTCTGGGTGAACGGGCAGATGGTCACGGCAAGTGACCGGGACAGTCTCTGGAAGAACGGGCAGGAGATCACGGCAAGTGACTGGGGCAGTCTCTGGGTGAACGGGCAGGTGGTCACGGCAAGTGACCGGGGCAGTCTCTGGGTAAAGGGTTGGTACGACCTGTGGCGGCTGATGGTAGACTTGAGCTCCCAGGTGAGCAGGCGAGAGTCTCTGGATAAACGGGTGGTCACAGCATGTGACGGCGGAGCCTCCAGGAAGACCAACAGACAGGCGGCAGATGAGCGCTCCCAGGAGAGCGGTCAGAAGTCTCTGGACAGGCGGGTGGTCACAGCACGTGACGGCAGAGCCTCCAGGTATGCTAGCAGACAGGCAGCAGATGAGCGCTCCCAGGTGAGCGAGCAGGAATCACTGGACAGGCAGGTGGTCACAGCATGTGACGGCGGAGCCTCCAGGTAGACTAGCAGGCAGGTAGCAGGTGAGCGCTCCCAGGTGAGCGGGCAAGCTGGTCCATAGACAGACTGACGGGAGTAGGAAGGCAGACCGTCGGACCTCAGGCAAGCAGGCAGGTGGCTGGTGTGCGGTCCCAGGTGAGCGGGCAGGCTGGTCCTTAGACAGACTGACAGGAGTAGCAAGGCAGACCGTCGGACCTCAGACTAGCAGGCAAGTAGCAGATAATCAGGCAGGAATCTGGCAGGTAACTGGCAGGTAACTGGCAACGGGACCTGAGGGCTGAAGCAGAGTAGTGAACAGTGCAACAACATTGCTCGGGCACCTCCATTTTGGAGGAGGTGCCTTATATATGGTAAAGTCCTCCGGCCATTGGCCGGGGACTCCTTAGGACGGCGCGCGCGGCCCCTTTAAGAGGGAGGGAGGGCGCACGCGCGCCCTAAGCACAGTGGCCGGGAAGGAGCGCGCGCTGCCAGCAGAGTGGGAGAGGGACGCCGGGCACGGAGCAGAGCGGTGAGGGGAACAGCGTCCCTGCCTAGCAGAGGGCAGGGACGCCGGCACTACACAGGGACAGTGAAACCGGCACTGATTGGGTGCAGGGCTTGTGATATGTAACAACCTCACATGAACACCGGAAATGCGAGCCCAGAAACGCCTGGAATGGTGCCAGCACAGGAGCTGAGTATGAGTGTTTTTACTTTAACAAGGCCAAACATGAGGAATGACAAGGGGTTGTCCTAGTATTGCACAACCCCTTTAAGATGATACAATTTTCGGTTAAAACATTTCCAACATTCTGAACATGAAAAAAGCTTCTTCCCTGTGTGACTTCTCAGATATTTATTAATCAGAACCTGTCACCACCAAAAAAGCTATTAACCTGCAGATATGGGCTTACTCTGCAGGTTAGTAACGTTACTATCGTGCCCGGCACCTGCACATAGCCAAACGCTGCTGGGAGAAAGTTAACTTTATTCTCCTCAGCAGCATTCGGTTTCAGTCACAGGGGAGGTGCTGGTTCAGTCACCGCTCTGAGTATAAAGAGCAGTGACGGTAACAGCACCCCGGCACTGACTGACAGCCAGCCCCCATGCAGAGCCAGTGGCAGTCAGAGCTGGGAGTTTGTTTACAAAAGCCGTTCTGTATTCTCCGAGCGGTAACAAAATTCGCACATGCACTGCCCTCATGACTGAAATTGAATGCTGCCGGGGAGAATAAAGTTAATTTTCTCCCAGCAGTGGCTATGTGCAGGTACCAGGCAAGTTGGTAACCTGCAGATTAAGCCCATATCTGCAGGTTAATAGTGTTATTTCTGGTGGCAGGTTCCCATTTACAGTTGATTTCAGTGTAAATCATTTCCCACATTAAGAACATGAAAAAGGCTTCTCCCCTGTGTGACTGCTCTGGTGACTAAGAAGAGATGATTTCTTCACAAAACATTCCCCACATTCTGAACATGAAAAAGGCTTCTAGCCTGTGTGGGTTCTCTGGTGTTTATCAAGATGCGCTTTCCGCGTAAAATATTTCCCACATTCTGAACATGATAAAGGATTCACCCCTGTGTGGGTTCTCTGGTGTCTATCAAGATGTGCTTTCCGGTTAAAACATTTCCTACATTCTGAACACAAAAAAGGCTTCTCCCCTGTGTGGCTTCTCTGGTGGCTATCAAGAAGCACTTTCCGTTTAAAACATTTCCTACATTCTAAACATGAAAAAGGCTTCTCCCCTGTATGGGTTCTTTGATGTATAATAACATCTGATTTGCAGTTAAAACATTTCCCACATTCTGAACATGAAAAAGGTTTCTCCCCTTTGTGGATTCTCTGGTGACTATCAAGATTAGCTTTCCGGTTAAAACATTTTCCACATTCTGAACATGAAAAAGGCTTCTCTCCTGTGTGAGTTAGTTTGTGTATAACAAGATTACATTTCTGTCTAAAACATTTCCCACATTCTAAACAGGAAAAGGGCTTCTCCCCTGTGTGACAGTGCTAGTGACTAAGAAGAGATGATTTCTTCACAAAACATTTTCCACATTCTGAACATGAAAATGGTTTCTCCCCAGTGTGAGTTCTCTGGTGACTAACAAGAGTTGATTTATCTACAAAACATTTCCCACATTCTGAACATGAAAAAGGCCTTTCCCCTGTGTGAAATCTTTGATGTCTGATAAGACTTGATTTCTTTGTAAAACATTTCTCACATTCTGAACATGAAAATGGCTTCTCCCCTGTGTGACGTCTCTGGTGACTAACAAGCTGTGATTTGTAGTCAAAACATTTTCCACACTTGGAACAAGAAAATATATTCTCTGCTGTGTGAATTTTTTGATGTTTAAGAAAACACTTTTTGAGAGGAAAACTATTTCCCCATTCTGAACGTGAAAATGGCTTCTTTGCTTTAGGAGCAGTTCGTTTTTTAATGCTTATTTTGCGACTTGGATTTTCCATAGTAGTCAGTAATGAATCAGAAGACAGGACCTGTTTCAAAGGATTAAATGAGAGATCTTTGCTTTTAAGGGATGCTGGTAAATCTGGAGTAATGGCATTCACTTCAGTTGTATCCTGTGGGATCTCAAGGTCATCTGATTTGAAAATTGAAGATGTCAGTTGTCCCTCTGATCTCCTGGTACAGTCATCTGCAAAGAATAAAAAGAAACCATTATTATTTTTGAATAATATATGCTTGATTTTTATATTTTTGAAAATTTGTACTTAAATTGTCTATAAAAAGTTATGTTAAAAAATTTAATTATTCACAAATTAATGACAGTTCACAGTCTAATGCAAATCCTCATAGAATGAACCAGTGGAGCGTGGCGTTCTACTGTTCATTCTGCCTCACAAATATTTAATAAAAAGCCACCAAACAATGTTTTGCAGTCGAAAATATCACCAATAAAAACTTCTACTCATCCCGCAAAAAACATGCCCCCACTCAGGTCCATGATCTGTCAATGGAAAAACAGAGGTTTCCACATTATTAGTGGCTCGTAGGCTCTTGAAAAGAAACATGGCTTCCATACACCAATCCTGCAATATCCGCTCTCTTAAAGTCAAATCTCCCCCTCGCTTCTGAGCCTTGCAGTGCGCCCAAAACCACATTTAGCCTCCATGTATTTGGCATTACTATAGTGAAAAGAACCCACTTCATTTACGGTGTGTCGCCTGGAGCACAATCTGGGAACCAGTAAAATGGCAAATGTGCAATTTTTCTCTCCAACATCCACTGCGTGCTAATTTCCGGAAAGTGCCTGTGGAGTCAAAATAGTCACTACTCCTATAGATTAATTCACTGAGGGTTATAATTTCCAAAATGGAGTCACTTTATGGGGATTTCTGCTTCTCTGGTTTTCTGCCATTTTGTCAAATTAGGGCTTCTGTAAATGGTGTGTCCCATCTCCTCTGGGATCTGCTTCTGCGAAGTCTGATTCTGTCATTAGGCACTGCGTCAAACATACACAGCCGGAGGGGTCATGCAGATCCACCCATTGTTATCACTTCATCAAGGGAACGCAACTCTGCAGCCTCCAAATCGTAAGGACAATACGCAATTGATCAATGATTGATTGACGAGACTGCGGCTGCTTCCAGCACCAATCATTTATACAGGCCAACTGGACACCCATTACAGATAGTATATGGCTTTGGGTGAGGTTTACAAAGCAAAAGGAATAGAACTATTAAACTATATATTTAATCCAAAATATAGGCAGTGTTTAAAAAATATACAAGATAACACAAAATGGGAACAAAACAGCAGAATATATACAAATACATAAAAGGTATAAACACAAGAAACTTGCTAAACTTGGTCACAGAAATGGCTCAGAGTTTAGAGAAGGGAAGCATTTCGATTTGGAATTGGACAGAACCTCCACAGCAAACTACGGTAGGTCTTCCTAGGTGCTGACAATGATCCAGACGCAGGATTTGCTTTTTATTAGCTCCTAAGTTACGCCCACACACTTCTCCTTTATGAACTCATGTGTGGCTTTTTGTGAGATGTTCTCAGCCTTTATGGATTTTAGGAGAGCAACAACTTAAGATATCTTCACCTCTGAAGATCACAGGCACTAGATATTGATGTCATATTTTTTATCATAATTTTACCTGTACATAAAGATCAAATATGACCTGGTTCACACCATCTATCAGACCGTTATTCAATTGGAGGGATTCTAGTGCCCCACCTATGTGAGTTAATGCATTACATCCACCCTTCGTTATGACGCTGAAAATCTATATCTCATACATATCGGGATTGTGCTCAGTAAACTACATACACTGTCTGGTGGGCACCATTACACTGATTAATATGATACCTTGGTTGATGAAATCCGTCCTGTGGTTGCTGTGTTATCTTTACTTTCAGTTTGGAGATAATGATATACATTTGCTCCGGGGCGGCCTGTGGGGGGGTGCGCTATCTGGTGCTCTGCTTACATATTCATCTGTATGCTCTTATGACAGCTCACTGACCTGCCTCCTATTTTACCTAACCCTGCACTACTAAATGCATTATGTAAAATAAGAGGCAAGTCAGTGAAGGCTTAGAGATTGTCACAGTTCCACCCCTCAGTGTGACTGGGATGCAGTTGCTGCCAACTCAAGCATTAAATCTGGTAAAGGGGCTTGCTGAAGCTGTCACTACTTTGATTGACAGCTCGGCCGTCCAATCTGCGACTGGGAGGCACTGACTATCTCGAAGCGTTCATTATCCCAGGTGATTGCCAGTATACTTAACTGGGCTGTTTCTCCTAGACCTCTGCCAGACGTACATTCAGCTTGGGTGAGGTTTGTCTCTACCCCTTGTGTTCTGTGAATTTATCCTCTGTTGCCTGACCTTGGACCTAGTTGTGCTCTGATCCGCTATACTCCTGGTATTCTGACCAACGGAACGTTACCTGACCACGCCATTGTCTCTTCCTTCTGTTTAGGATGTATCCTCCTGGCTTCTGACTTCAGACTCCCTCACTATCCTGGTTCACGACTTGGCCATGAAAGGTGACTCAGCGTCACATTATGTCTGGCCAAGGTCTAAGAATGTGAAAGCTGACACATTATCTTGTAGTCTCGATTCAGTTTCTCCTCCAGAACCTGCATCCTTCATTATTCCTCACGGTATTGTGGATTCTATGGTAACCTTGAAATTGGAGGAGGAGATCCATAAAGTCCAGTCGTTGGCTCCTTCCGCTACTCCAGGATCTAAATTATTTGTGCCTGTGTACCTAAGATTGCGTGTGTTACAAAAATTTCAGGATTCCATCTTGAGTGGTCATCCTGGGGTTATTGCTGCACAGAAAGCAATTGCTAGATTTTTTGGTGGCCGTGCATGCATAATAATATCAAAGATTTTTGTATCTGTTTGTGAAATTTGCGCCCATGATAAAGTCAGTCATAGCCGGCCGGCTGGGGAATTGAATCCATTGACAATTCCAGAAAGCCAGTGGACTCATCTGTCCATGGATTTCATCACGGATTTTCCTCTGTCTCGTGGGAAAACTGCTATCAGAGCGGTAGTTGACCAATTCAGCAAGCAAGCTAATTTTGTTCCTTTGTCAGGATTACCTAATGCTGAGACACTCTCCAGGTTGTTTTTCTCATATTGTAAGGTTACATGGGATCACTCTTAACATTGTGTCTGATAGGGGAGTACAATTTGTCTCTAAATTATGGAGAGCTTTTTGTAGTAAAGTCAGGATTGACTTATCATTTTCATCTGTTTACCACCCTCAAACCAATGGTCAGACTGACAGGACAAATCAATCTTTGGAATAAGTTTTAAGATGCTTTGTGGCGGCTCAGCAGGAGGTCCTCGTTTTTACACTTGCTGAGTTTCCATTTAACAGCTGAGTGAATCAGTCTACTGGAACCTCACCATTGTTCTGTAATTATGGTTTTCATCCCTATTTTGGTGAATTTTCTAGGATTATTTCTGAATGTCTTGGGGTGGAGGTCACAATACTAAGATTTGGGAATGTCTGAAAGGATGTTCAAAAGAATATTGGGACTGCTCAGATTCGCCAAAAAACAGAAGGCCAATAGAAGACGTTCAGTGAGTCCTGTTTTTAAGATCGGGGATAAGGTTTGGTTGTCATAGGAACATTAAACTTAAAGTGCTGTCGACAAAGTTGGGTCCAAATTTTATTGGTCAATATGATATCCTAGAGGTGGTCAATCCAGTGGCATTCAGATTAAAGCTTCCTCCATCTCTTCGCATCACTAAAGTCTTTCATAAATCCCTATTAAAGGAGTTTGTCACTTCGGCATTGTCTTCCCCGCCTCCTCTGGTTTCAGTCGACGGTGGCTTGGAGTATGAGTTTCAGTGGGTTATGGATTCTCATAGGGTCCGAAATTCCCTCCAATACCTCATCCATTGGAAGGAATACGGACCAGAGGAGAGAACGTGGGTCATAGCATGAGATGTGAAGGCAGATTGGTTAGTCAGGACCTTCCATCTAAAATTTCCTGGGAAGCTTGGGGGTCCGGTGGCCTCCGTTAGAAGAGGGGGTACTGTCACGGTTCTACCACTCAGTGTGTCTGGGATGCAGTTACTGACAACTCGGTCATCCAGTCTGGTGCAGGGTTGTGCTGAGCTGTCAGTGTGTTGATTGACAGCTCAGCCGTCCAATCTGAGACTAAAAGGAACTGGCTATCTCGAAGTGTTCATTATCCCAGGTGATTGCCAGGCTACTTAACTGGGCTGTTTCTGCCAGATGTACATTCAGCTTGTGTGAGGTTTGTCTCTGTGCCTTATATTCTGTGAATTGATCTTCTGTTGCCTGACCTTGTTCTGACGATCCGTATGTTTAACCCCTTATGCTCTGATTCGCTATCCTCCTGGTATTCTGATGAACGGAACGTTACCTGTCTACTTATTTCTTTCTTTTGTTTATGATGTACCCTCCTGGCTTTTGACTTCGGACTTGTTACGCTCACGCCCGGGCTGACTGGCGTGAGCATGATTAGTGATCCCACTGGATCATGAACCGAGGAGTGCCTGGAGGGGCGTGACTAAGTATCAACCCGGTTCGACCAAGGTCGCACGGCGGCTCTATCGACTCTGTAAACCAGGGAGGAACCGAGCAGAGGGACCAGGTGCTACTCCAGGTCAGACCCCGGTCAAAGCTGTTGACCCACACCGGGGAATGCAGGAACAGGCAGGTTAGGCTTGCATACAGACAGGTGGGTACTGGCAGGCACAGCTGATATGCAGACAGGTGGGTACTGGCAGGCACAGCTGATATGCAGACAGGTGGGTACTGGCAGGTAGGAACGCAGGCAAAATAGGAACCAGTACAGACTATGATACAGGAACAGAGCCGCAGATGCGGTAGACAAGCAGAGCAGAGCAAAACCCGCAGGTGCGGTAGACAAGCAGAGCAGAGCAAAACCCGCAGGTGCGGTAGACAAGCAGAGCAGAGCAAAACCCGCAGGTGCGGTAGACAAGCAGAGCAGAGCAAAGCCCGCAGATGCGGTAGACAAGCAGAGCAGAGCAAAACCCGCAGGTGCGGTAGACAAGCAGAGCAAAGCAAAACCGCAGGTGCGGTGGACAAGCAGAGCAGAGCAAAACCGCAGGTGCAGTGGACAAGCAGAGCAGAGCAAAGCCGCAGGTGCGGTGGACAAGCAGAGCAGAGCAAAACCGCAGGTGCGATGGACAAGCAGAGCAGAGCAAAACCCAAAGATGCGGTAGACTAGCAGAGCAGAGCAAAACCCGCAGATGCGGTAGACAGGACAGGGTTCTGTTCACATGGAACAGACTGGAAAACACAAGAAGATAGCTGGAACACAGGAGTAGATACGGAGACAGGGAAACAGAACGAGCAGAACCAGATACACACAAGGTACTTCCAATGAAGTAGTGAGTGGACACAAAACTCACAAACAGAAGTACAGAGACGAGTTGGAGTTAGGTGCAGGTTCAGACACTGCAGGAAAAGGGAAGGTACAGACATCGAGACAAATAGGTAAAGGGCTAGGTCACTGTTCAGACAGGATCTGAACCAGGAACAAGATACAGGAACGAGCCTGGGAACTCAGCCCCCAGGATGGCGGAAACTGACTAGAAGTCACAGGTAACAGGCCTGGGTATACAGCCCCCAGGGTGGCAGAAACAGGCAAGATACAGGACAAGACCTGGCAACTCAGTTGCACAGAACACACTGAATGAAAGTGTTGCTCAGGCACCTCCTACTGGGTGGAGGGGGTTTAAGTATCCAGTGACTCACAGCAATAGGTTGGGGATGCATTAGGAGTGCACACACTGCAACTATAAGAATCAGAAAGCAAAAGTGCCGCCGCCCTAAGCAATCAGACAAGAGACATGCAAACAGAAGGCACTGGAGCAAAGTGTGCAGCCTGGACTGATAGGTAAGATTGCGGTCTTGCATGGTGGGAGGTGGTACACCATGTAAGCATGCCACCAGGGATGTTACAGGACTCCTTGACTATCCTGTCTCAAGGCTTGGCCATGAAAAGTGACTCAGCATCACAGAGATATATCATGGCACAGGGGTAATGCTTTTTTATGTAGTTTATCATAATCCTCCTTGAAGTTAGTCAGTTTTAAAAGAAATTTAAAAGTCAGGATAAAGGGAAACTCTGTTGCTATTGTACAGAAATTCACACTCGGCCCTCACTGCACATTTAATGTTGTCGATCATAAAAGTGAAGTTTGGCCAGAAAGACTGGACCTGGTCTTGTAGGGACCATATGAGCACATTCAGCAGCACAGAAGGGAGAGAAGGTAGATTCATCCAATAAGATATCAGGGTTCTAGGAAGCCAACAGCATCATTACCCTCCGCTTTCTCTTACAGGCCCATCATAATATTATTCTTCATGTGATTTTCTAACTTGTCAGCAAATTCTATGTACGCTGTCATTTGGCTTTGTAGTTTAAAGATCTGGGCAGGTAAGAGTCAGCATCTCCTAATCTCAAAGGGTAGGTGGATCCTTCCGGTTGTAAGTTCTATAGAAAAGGGCTTTCAATGCCCAAAGTCATTTAAACAGTTTTGGATGGAGGAGAATGTTGTGGTCTAGAAGTAAACTGGTGATCGCATGATTGTGATACGGCCAGACTACACCACCGATAAAGCAGCCACAGCCGGTGACTGAGATTAATTGGTAACTTCTCTACATTTAGTGGTTACTACTCACCTGGGTAGTCATATGTAGGAATCTCCTCTTTACACCGCTCATCACCCCTCACATATGTCTCTGTAGTATTAATATGGGTCAGATATTCACCCTGAAACAAATATTGTAAAAGTCACAGACTGATGGAGAAGTCACATCTATGATCAGCTCTAATCCTGTCATCTCCACTGTTCTCATTACACAAGTATAAAACATATAATACTGGTGGATAAAACAAGATGGAACACAAGACCTTCACAGCCGTCTACACATCATAGGGGAGATCTCATGACACCTTCTCTCCATCTACCTGATGATCCTGAGGAATATTGGGATCTTCTTGTTTACAGTCATGTGGAAGAAGAGGACGGGGACATCTCTCTGGTGTTGTCCTTTTACTGGATAGATCTGGAGGAAACACATACAGGGACTGAATTCATTCTTTACATACAGATAATTATAGGCCGTGTGTATTTAGTCCTGTCTATTACCTGGTGATGTGAGGGGCTGGGGAACCTCCATCATGACGTCCTTGTACAGATCTTTGTGTTCTTCTAAATACTCCCACTCCTCCATGGAGAAATAGACAGCGACATCCTGACATCTTATAGGAACCTGACACATACAATGATACAGTCATCCCCCCGATCCTTTCATAGCATTACTGTACAAAGTCACAGCATTCCCAGCAGTGTCACCTCTCCAGTCAGCAGCTCAATCATCTTGTAGGTGAGTTCTAGGATCTTCTGGTCATTGATGTCTTCATATATCAGAGGATGAGGTGGAGGCCCCCTGATTGGGCTCATCCCTCAGACACAGGGTCCTCACAGCGCTCTCTAGAGGTCTTCTTCACTACTGTGTAATCCTGGTTATGGAGAGAGACACTAACCTCTTAACCCCTGAGGGTGGTTTGCACGTTAATGACCAGGCCAATTTTTACAATTCTGACCACTGTCACTTTATGAGGTAATTACTCTGGAACGCTTCAACGGATCCCCCTGATTCTGAGATTGTTTTTTCGTGACATATTGTACTTCACGATTGTGGTAAAATTTCTTCGATATCACTTGCTTTTATTTGTGAAAAAAACGGAAATTTGGCGAAAATGTTGAAAATTTTGCAATTTTCAAAATTAGAATTTTTATGCCCTTAAATCAGAGAGATATGTCACATAAAAGAGTTAATAAATAACATTTTCCACATGTCTACTTTACATAAGCACAATTTTGGAACCAAATTTTTTTTTTGTTAGGGAGCTATAAGGGTTAAAAGTTGACCAGCGATTTCTCATTTTTCCAACAAAATTTACAAAACCATTTTTTTAGGGACCACAACACATTTGAAGTCACTTTGAGAGGTCTTTATGACAGAAAATACCCCAAAGTGACATCATCCTAAAAACTGCACCCCTCAAGGTGCTCAAAACCACATTCAAGAACTTTATTAAACCTTCAGGTGCTTCACAGGAATTTTTGGAATGTGGAAGAAAAAAATGAACATTTAACTTTTTTCACAAAAATGTTACTTTAGACCCAATTTTTTTTATTTTCACAGGGGTAACAAGAAAAAATGGACCCCAAAATTTGTTGTGCAATTTCCTCTGGGCACGCAGATACCCCATATGTGGGGAAAAAACACTGTTTGGGCGCACGGCAGGGCTCGGAAGGGAAGGAGCGCCATTTGACTTTTTGATTGTAAAATTTGCTTGAATAATTAGCTGACGCCATGTTGTGTTTGGAGAGCCCCTGTGTGCCCAAACATTGGAGCTCCCCCACAAGTGACCCCATTTTGGAAACTAGACCCCCCAAGGCACCTATCTAGATGCATAGTGAGCACTTGGAACCCCCAGGTGCTTCACAAATTGATTCGTAAAAATTAAAAAGTGAAAAAAACACTTTTTCATTTTTATGAATCAATTTGTGAAGCACCTGGGGGTTCCAAGTGCTCACTATGCATCTAGATAGGTCCCTTGGGGGTCTAGTTTCCAAAATGGGGTCACTTGTGGGGGAGCTCCAATGTTTGGGCACACAGGGACTCTTCAAATGCAACATGGTATCCGCTAACAAATTGTCAGCTCAAATTGTTAGGGGACACCATGTTGCGTTTGGAGAGCCCCTGTGTGCCCAAACATTGGAGCTCCCCTACAAGTGACCCCATTTTGGAAACTAGACCCCCCAAGGCACCTATCTAGATGCAAAGTGAGCACTTGGAACCCCCAGGTGCTTCACAAATTGATTCATAAAAATGAAAAAGTGTTTTTTTTTTCACTTTTTCATTTTTACGAATCAAATTGTGAAGCACCTGGGGGTTCCAAGTGCTCACAATGCATCTAGATAGGTGCCTTGGGGGGTCAAGTTTCCAAAATGGGGTCACTTGTGGGGGAGCTCCAATGTTTAGGCACGCAGGGGCTCTCCAAATGCAACATGGTGTCCGCTAACAATTTGAGCAGATTTTCCATTCAATTTGTTAGCGGACACCATGTCGCGTTTGGAGAGCCCCTGATGTGCCTAAACAGTGGAGCTCCCCCACAAGTGACCCCATTTTAGAAACTATACCCCTCAAGGATTTTATTAAGGTGTATAGTGAACATTTTGAACCCAGAGGTACGACACAGAATTTGATAACATTAGGTCATGATATTGAATAAGTTGTCATTAGTCTTGAACGCAAATGCTCGCTACTTGAGTTTGCATCGGGTACTCAGGTATGCACCATGTACAGCGTGTGCTCGAGTGACATGCTCGAGTCCCTGCTCCGCATGTTTCACGGTTATTAGACACCCAAAAAAAAACATGCGGGGATCGCGCGTGCATGGCAGGCAATCCCCGCAAAGTTTTTTTGGCCGCGAAGCATATGGGGCGGAGACTCGAGCATGTCACTCAAATACCCACGATACTCAATGCATACCAGAGCACCCGATGCAAACTCAAGTACCGAGCACTTGCGCTCAACACTAGTCACCATATCGTCATCTTTTTTTTCTTACTTTTGAAAAAAATCCCAACCCCATCACAACCCTAACCCCAAACCCAGCCCTAACCCTACCCTAACCCGAGAGTTTATTTTTTACGCCGTTCCTCGTGCGGTATAAGTGATTAGACGACTTTATTCTTCGGGTCGGTGTGATTACAGCAATACCAGAATCATATGGGGGTTTTATGACTGACAGATGTCACACACTAGAAGACGCATTTTTCGTAAAATCTAGTTTTTGCATCGCCATATTTTGAGAGCTATAATTTTTCCAGATTTTGGGAGACAGTCATGTGACGGCTCGTTTTTTGTGGGATGAGTTGACGTTGTTATTGGTGCCATTTTCAGGCACGTGACATTTTTTGATCGCTTTCTATTCCGATTTTTGGGAGGCAGAATAAACAAAAACCAACAATTCAGGAATTGTTTTTTTTGTTTTTTTTTATTCTGTTCCACGTGTGGTAAAATTGATAAGGCAGCTTTATTCTTCGGGTCAGTACGTTTACAGCGGTACCACATTTATATCGTTTTTCTATGTTTTGCACTTTTACATAATAAAAGCAATTTTATAGAAAAAAATATTTTTTAGCATAGCTTTATTCTGAGAGCTATAACTTTTTTATTTTTTGGCTGATGGAGCTGTATGGCAGCTTGTTTTTTGCGGAACGAGATGATGTTTTCAGCGGTACCATTTTTATTTATATTTGTCTTTTTGATCGCGTGTTATTCCATTTTTTGTTTGGCGGTATGGTGATAAAGCATTGTTTTTTGCTTCGTTTTTTTTTTTTTTACCATGTTCACTGAAGGGGTTAACCAGTGGGACAGTTTTATAGGTCAGGTTGTTCTGGACGCGGCGATACCAAATATGTGTACTTTTATTGTTTTTTTTTATAATAATATTTATTGATGGGTACATTATATTTTTATTTTTGGTGGATTATTTTTTGTATTTTTATTTTTTATATTTTTGCAATTTTTTTTTTCACTTTCTGATAGTTTTTATATTTTGTTACTTTGTCCCACTATGGGACTTTCACTTTTTTTTCTCTGATCGCCTGCATGGCACAGGAATGCAGCACCATCCCTGTGTCATGCAGGCTGTCAGCGCTGGACAGGGAGAAGATTGTTTGGAGATGCACTGCACATGTCCAAAAAATCTTCCTGCTGTCTGGTGACTTGTATGTTGTCATGTCGACATCGGGTCGTCATGGCAACATCCTGGAAGCCACGGCAGACAGCGCTGGAAGGTGGAAGAGGAGGTGAGTATCTGCGATCACCTCCCCTTGCCACCGCAATGCTGCGATCGACTTCGATCGCAGCATCGCGGGGGTTAATGTGCTGGGAGAGGTGCGTGACCGCTCCCTGCACATAGTACCGGGTGTCAGCTGTGACAATCAGCTGACACCCGGCGGCGATCGCGCCCGCACAGCCTGTGTGCGCGCGCGATCGCCATGACGTACTAATACGGATCTGGCTCTTAAGTCCCAGGGCACAGATGCGCATTAGTACGTCAAATGTTGTTAAGGGGTTAATAAATCTCACTACAGACATTTCCAGAGTCCTCACCTCTCCAGTTCTGTCCATCTGTTATTCCCATAGATAAGAATGATGTAATGTGACGTCATCAGAATCTCTCACCTCTCCAGTAAGCCGGAAGAGGATCTCTAGGGTGAGGTGTAATATCCTCTCCGCCATCTTGTCTCTGTTCATATCCATCCTTGATTTATAAATCAAGAAAATTCTCTTATATAGAAGATCTTCACTGAGAGGATCTGATATTGTAGAGACCTGAATGAGAAGCTGATGAGCCAATGTAACATCATAAAAATCCTGTGTGATAATACAATTACTGGAGATAATAAGGGGAAACATATGAGAAGATTTATTATTTTACAGTATTTAGTTTTCTTCTTTACATCTAGTAATAAAACCTATATATTTTAGGCCACAGACAACAAACAGTTTCTTCCTCGGAGTCTGCAGCTGAATCCGTTTTTCACAAGATGGTGGTTTGATGGTTTTATGAGATGGTTGTTTGTTCTCGGCCCGACCCTTTCACAACTCCTGTCTCCTAAATTAATCGTAAGAGAAACACATAATGAGAACCTGGCTTACACCTCTGGGTTTTTGTAAATGTGGCATTGATAAATGTCCACCATGTAAATATGCCAAACACAAGAAATAGATTTAATCACATTAAATAAAACATTTCATTACACAATGGATCACCTGCAGCAGAGAATTTGTAGTATATTGTATTCAGTGTCTGGGGTGTAATGTCAGATATGTCGGCTGCTCCTCCCGTAAATAAGGCAGAGAATTAATGAGCACATAGGAGACCCCACTAATCCCGCGGCCATTAACCCTTCCAACGTTTCCACACATTTCCTAAGAGAACACAATGGTGACTGAAAGAACCTTCGGTTTTGTGGCATTGAAAGGGTAAATCGTTCAGGTGGAGGGGAGATGTCAGAGGGGCATTGCTGAACTGTGAAGCTTCCTGGACACTGAGGGTAAATCCATCCTACCGGAGGGTATAAAGAGGATATGTGGACGGTTATCACTACTATCTACATTACTGTGCTGGGGCTAGGAGAGGAATAATGGCGTTGTGTGAGGACTTCTCTGGGCTTCTGTCCTTCATCCTGCAGTCGTCTGAATGGATCTAATGTGGACGGGAACCAGCTAAGCCGCATTCTGTCCACAGCTGTTACCTCACTGTTCACACCACACAGAGACCCCAAAAGAGTCTCCGTGCTGAAGGGGTTAATGCCCCCTGCGCCCAGTAATGGGATCTCCACATACCTCCACCTGCAGAGCCACCACCACATATATCGCTGCTCTGTGCGTACAGGACCTGTGATGAGGTCACAGGAGGGGAGGAGTCAGGGGTCACATGATCAGGTGCCTCAGTGGATGCACAGTGTGAACTGTGCGGCTCCTGTACAGTGATATCCGGAGTGAAGACGCTACATGGAGACGTCTCCGCAGTCAGTGACATTTCCGGCATTATGTATGTTTTTTGCCTATCCTTCTCTGAAATTTGACTACCCAATTCCTTCTCCCAACCCCAGTAAAGGGTAGAGGGTCATCGCTGGTGTCCATTTGTGTTGCTTTGTGTATGCAAGATAGAAGTTTAGTACAAGGACCTACTTGCGTGATTAAGGGTTCAAACGGAGTGAGTTCATCTTTTATACTAGTAACATGTGAGAATTTATAAATGACCTGAGCTGGAAATAAGCCAGGCAGGATAGACTCCTAATTGGAAAGGAGCCACGAAGTTCTATAAAGGAAAGAAAAGAGCCTGACCCCATGAGAACATGTCTCAATCTAACCCCATCAGATCAGTCCCAGATTAGAAATGACTTCGTACCTGAAGCAGAGGGAAAATCTGGGTTGCCAAACAAGGGCGTTAATGGACCCAACCTACGTGATATAGATGATGAGATTAAGACTTGATCCCATGTTTTCAAAAAGTGGTGAATGGGTATTGGTAATTGTTTAGTTTGTACATGTATTTAGTCAATCCAAGGTAGAGATGTGAGTATCCTGGGATAGAGGTCCCCTTCCAGTTTCACCCATTGCTTATGTTCCACAGACGTGAACCAGTCCACTGCTCTCATAAGAATCAAAGATTGATGGTATTTTTTTAGATCAGGCATACTAGTACCCCACTTTATTTTTGGAACATCACAATATTTTAAAACATATCCTAGACCTTGACGTTCCCCATACTACCTAAGAGCATTGTCGAGATGGGAGAAAAAGGTCTGAGGAACGCAGAAAGGAACGGTCTGGAATATATTAAGAAGTTTTGGCAAAATGTCCATTTTATCACATAAATACAACCAAACCAGGACAAGGGTTTGAATTTATAATTCATTAAATTTTGTAGAGTTTGTTCAAGGACAGTGATATAATTTAAACTATACAGATCATTCATGTTCCCTGGAATTTGTGTACCGAAGTACTTAGGTGTGTCTTTTTGCCACTTAGAGGGAAAGTTAAAAATTAGCTTTTGTCTTATGTTATTGCTTCTGATTTAGAGTAGTTGACTTTAAAATCGCTTACTTGGCCAAATTCTTCGAATTCCTTTAGTATAGAAGGAAATGAAATAATGGGTTTGAAAATAGAGCAACAAGTCATCTGCATGCAGAGCTAGTTTATAGTGATGTGAGCCTATAGTAACTCCACTAATATCTGGATTTTTTTGTAATACTACCGAGAAATGTTCCATCACCAATGTGTATAGGAGAGGTGATAAGGGACACTCTTGCTTTGTCTCATTTTTAATAGAAAATGTGTCATATAGAAGGCCGTTTACCCTATCGCTTTAGGGTCAGTGTAGAAGGATAGAATTTTAGATAACAAAGAGCCTAACCCAATGTGCTCTTCAAGGAAATCCAGTGCATTCTGTCAAACACCTTTTCAGCGTCCACAGAAACAAGGCACATTGGGATCCCCTGTTTTTTGCACGTGAAACTAACAACGTTTTATTTGTATTATCATGCACTTCTCTACCCTTACCGAAGCCAACCTGATCGCTGCTAACAATTGAGAGTAGGTAGTGGGAGAGCCATGATGCAATTATATTAGAGAATATTTTGATGTATATATTAATGAAATTGGATGAACATTAGGGCAGGCATTTAGTTCTTTTCCAGGCTTTGATAAAACTGTTATGTGAGCCTCAAGTGATTGGGGGGCAAAGGGGGAGTCTTCTGAGATATTATTGAACACCAATGGTAATAACAGAGGTGCAAACATGTTATAAAATCTATTATTGAATCCTTCTGGCCCAGGGCTCTTCCTGATAGGACAGGCCATTAGATCATTCCCTATCTGTTGTTCAGTGAAAGCTTTGTCTAGTACCTCCTGCTCAGGGGTCTGTAAGGAAGGAAGGGCAGTGTCCTTAACCGCTTCCCGACTGCCCACTGTACATAAACGTCCGCGCTGCCTGGGCTCTGTGCAGCGCGGACATTTTAAAACGGTGGGTGGTCTCACAGTGCTCAGGACCCCCAGGGTCCTGCAAGCTCTGCGAGAGCGGTGCAGAGCGATAGCTCTGACAGGGAACATCATCGGGACCTGATTGGATCAGGTCCCAGTGATGTGAACCCTTTGCTGTCTTCTATATGCCGCGATCTATAGTGATCGCGGCATATAGAAGACAGCAGGAGGAGAGGGGGTGGTATACTTACCTCACCGAAAACCCCTGATACCTTCCAGGACCTTGGGTTGCTATGGCAGCTGGAGGTCACATGACCGCCTCCAGCTCTGCCATATATGGTGTCCTGCCAGGGTCAGCCTGCAGCTGAAGCCTGGCAGGACACACTGACTGTGTGAAGATCTCATGTAATGTAATACATGTCTATTACATTACATGAGATCAACGATCAGAAAAATAAAAATTAATATCCCATACAGGGACTAAGTAAAAATGTAAATTAAAATAAATAAATAAAATATTAAACCGAAAAATCCGTATATTTATGCAAAAATAAAAAAAGCACACATATTTGGTATCGCCGCGTCCGAAACAACCCGAGCTATAAAACTGTCACACTAATTAACTCCTTCTGTGCACACCGTAATAAAAATAAATAAAAAACGGAGCAAAAAACTATGCTTTTTCCTCATATCGCCAAACAAAAAGTGGAAAAAAATGCGATCAAAAAGCAAAATGGAAATAAAAATGGTACCGCTGAAAACGTCATCTTGTTCCGCAAAAAAAAAGCCGCCATACAGCTCCATCAGCCGAAAAATAAAAAAAGTTATAGCGCTCAGAATAAAGCAATGCAAAAAAAATATTTTTTCTATAAAATTGTTTTATTGTGTAAAAGCGCCAAAACATAAAAAAAATATACAGTAAGTGTATCGCTGTAAACGTACTGACCCGAAGAATAACGCTGCCTGATCACTTTCACCACACGCAGAACGGCATAAAAAAAAACCCTCAAAAAACAATTCCTGAATTGTTGGTTTTTGTTAATTTTACCTCCCAAAAAACGGAATAGAAAGCGATCAAAAAATGTCACGTACCCAAAAATGGTACCAATAAAAAGGTCAACTCGTCCCGCAAAAAAGAAGCCGTCACATGACTCTGTCGGCCGAAATATGGAAAAATTATAGCTCTCAAAATATGGCGATTCAAAAACTAGATTTTGCAAAAAAAAAGCGTCTCTTAGTGTGTGACAGCTGTCAGTCATAAAAACCCGATATAAATCTGGTATCTCTGTAATCGCACCGACCCGAAGAATAAAGTAATCTAATTAGTTATATCACACGAGGAACGGCGTAAAAAAATAAATAAAACCAATTCTTCACCTGCTACTGATTTGTTTATTATGTCTCCCAAAGATCGCAGTAAGGCTCTGCTCACATTTATCCTGCGCTCTGTGCTGAGCACTTACACCAGAGTTTCCATGTAAATCTCTGAAATACGTGATTCAGACGGAACCCATGACGGAAGATTCCCTGTAATGAGGCAGATATAGGCCACTGTGAATGCCGTCTGGCCTGTGATCCCACGGTGTCATTTGTTTTAGGCGTGCATAAAAGTGCGGTTGGCCAGTTTTGTGCACTTCTGAAAAAAAGGACACCGCTAAACAGAGGCCAGACGGAGTCCAGAGTAACTCTGCTGCCTCATTACAGTGAATGGATCCCGCAGGGGTTTAATCTGAATTACATCACTTGGAAATTTAGATGGAAACCCCGATGTAAGTGCTCAGCCTAGAGCGCCGGATAAATGTTACGTAAAATGTTACCAATAAAAGCTTCAACTCAGTCCTCAAAAAAAGCTAGTCCCCACTCAGGTCCGTCATCTGTTAAAAATATAAGGGACTTCCAAGTTACTGGTAGCAGAAAGGCTCTGGAAAAGCGAAATGGTCCTTGCCCCCCAAAAGAAATTCAGAAACTTTTGTGCTCCCAAATCCAAATGCCTATTCTACAATAATTTGTTCTCCAATTGTCAAATAGCACTCCGTCCCACCCAGATCTCGCCGTATGGCTAAGCGGTACAATACAGCCACATATGGGGTATTGACACTTTTAGAAGAAATTGTGTGACATTTCGGCACCATTTTTACCCTTTGCCCTGTGTGAAAATGTAAAATCTGAGGGTAAAACATTTTTTTGTGGTAAAAATATAATTATGCTTTTTTCACTGCCCAATGGTATAAATTTAAAAATTAAAAAATACTCACTGCTTCCCTAGATGAATTCCTTGAGAGGTGTAGTTTACAAAATGGGGTCACTTGTGGGGGTTTCTGCTGTTTCGGCATGTGACATGGTGTCTGCAACCTATCCCAGCCAACATAGCGCTCCTTTCTCTTCCGAACCCTGCCGTACACCAAAGCAGTGGTTTTCCCCCACATATGGGGTATCGGCGTACTCAGGAGAAATTGCACAACAAATTTCATGGTGCAATTTATCCTATTACCCTTATGATAATACAAAATTAGGGAATGAAAAACATTTTTTGTGGGAAAACCGTGAAAATTTTATTTTTATGGCTCAATATTATAAACTTCTGTGAAGCACCTGGGGGTGCAAGGTGCTCACCACACATCTAGATAAGTTCCCTAAGGGGTCTAGTTTCCAAAATGGTGTCACTTGTGGGGGGTTTCCACTGTTTAGGAACATCAGGGGCTCTCCAAATGCAACATGGCGTCCGCTAATTATTCAAACAAATTTTACATTCAAAAAGTCAAATGGCGCTCCTTCCCTTCCGAACCCTGCCGTGTGCCCAAACAGTGGTTTGCCTCCACATATGGGGTATCAGCGTGTTCAGGAGAAATTGCACAACAAACTTCATGGTGCAATTTATCCTATTACCCTTATGATAATGCAAAATTAAGGGATGAAAAACGTTTTTGTGGGAAAAATGTGAAAATTTTATTTTTACAGCTCAATATTATAAACTTCTGTGAAGCACCTTGGGGTTCAAGGTGCTCACCACACATCTAGATAAGTTCCCTAAGGGGTCTAGTTTCCAAAATGGTGTCACTTGTGGGGGGTTTCCACTGTTTAGGAACATCAGGGGCTCCCCAAATGCAACATGGCGTCTGCTAATTATTCAAACAAATTTTACATTCAAAAAGTCAAATGGCGCTCCTTCCCTTCCGTACCCTGCCGTGCGCCCAAACAGTGGTTTTCCCTCACATATGGGGTATCAGCACAATCAAGAGAAATTGCACAAAAAAATGTGGGGTCCATTTTTTCCTGTTACCCCTGTGAAAATAAAAAAAATTGGGTCTAAAGTAACATTTTTGTGAAAAAAGTTAAATGTTAATTTTTTTCCTCCACATTCCAAAAATTCCTGTGAAGCACCTGAAAGGTTAATAAAGTTATTGAATGTGGTTTTGAGCACCTTAAGGGGTGCAGTTTTTAGAATGGTGTCACTTTTGGGTATTTTCTGTCATAAAGACCCCTCAAAGTGACTTCAAATATGATGTGGTCCCTAAAAAAATGTTTTTGTAAATTTTGTTGGAAAAATGAGAAATCGCTGGTCAACTTTTAACCCTTATAGCTCCCTAACTATGTTTCAAGAAAATTAGGTGGCATGTCGTGGTATTTCCCATGAATATTATGTAGTGAGCTATAACAGCAATGAAATGCGTCAGCTATGTCAGTGGGGTTATGAATTTATAACAGTGGGGCTCCTTTTGTTTTGGATACATACAGCTCTGGCAAAAATTAAGAGACCACTGCAAAATTTTCAGTTTCTCTGATTTTTCTCTTTATAGGTATATTATAGAGTAAAATGTACATTGTTGTTTTAGTCTATAAACTACTGACAACATGTCTCCGAAATTCAAAGCAAAAATGTTGCATTTATTTGCAGCAAATGATAAAGTGTCAAAATACTAAAAAAGAAACACAGTGCTTTCAGACCTCAAATTACTCATGTTTTAAATGTGAAATCAATATTTGGTGGACTAACCATGATTTTTAATCACAGCTTTCATTTGTCTTGTCATGCTTTCCACCAGTCTTTCCAATAGAAAACTGTTCAGTGGTCTCTTAATTTTTGCCGGAGCTGTATGTCCTTTGCATCCGTGGATGTAACTTCCTTGTCAATGAGAGACCACATTTATCTGTGAATTCATACGAGTACCTTCACATGCGATCTTGATATTTTGTATACGTTTGATCTATTAAAGACCTTCGCTCCTTTCTTTTTTTTCAATCAGATCATTTTTATTTAACAAAAGAAAGACCAACATTTTGTTTTTGTCATATAAACTTTGTGGAAAAAAAATAAAAAGAAAGAAAAACCAGTAAACAATAAGGGAACCGGTTTACAATGATATAAATCCCAATATCGCTCTATAGTACAAGGTTTTGGAATAGTAATTTTACATTTGTACATAAATATCTGAATACTTCCTGACTGCTTTTTTTTCCCTATTGGGACGTCAAAAGAAAAAGAATATATCTAAGAAGGGGCAATTGTGTGGACTGAGACAATTATTATTTGCTGACACCTTAGGTATAAGGATATAAATTCCTGGTTTACTGCAGGGATATGTACAAATGGTCCAGTATAGTATTTCTGAAGCAATACCTGGGGTAATTAACCATTGCTCCCATATGTGTATGGATTTCTTGAGAGCGTTCCCTTTCCAAGCATAGAGTGTTATTTATCCTGGATTTTAGTTCTGTTATCGTTGGGGGAGAATTGTCTATCCAATGTAGGGCCATCAACTTTCTGGCTTGGAATAATATTCTTGAGCTAACTATTGCCATATGGGAGTCTGTATCTACGTCCTCTCCCAGGAGTCCTAGGATACAGATTTTAGGTTCCAACTGAAGTTGTATCCCAAATACAGATAGTACAAGAGCGATCACCCCCTTCCAGTAGTCGCCAATATTTACACATTTCCATGTCATATGCATCAGGTGGGCGTCCTTTTGACCACATCTAGGATATTGCTCCATATCTTCTTTAGTAGAGTAATGTAGCGGCTTGCGGCATTACTGTAATGGTCCAGGGTGTGTTTTGGCTGACCATGTACCTCCCCCTCAGGTGACTGATCACATGACTGTGATATCAGCACAGGTCCTGTGCACACAGAAGCTCTGATCACATGACTGACATCAGCACAGGTCCTGTGTGAACTGGAAGATATATAAACCATGGTAGTTTTGAAACAGGTAAAGAAAGGCGTGAGGCCTGTTCCCTGTGTGTGGGACACCGTTGGCCTGGTGAGGCTTAGGAAGAGAGGCCTGGTGAAACCTGGAAGGCAGAGGCTGGATCTCCCCTGTGTTTTGAGATACCAGTAGCCTTTGAAGGTACGTGGCCCGGAGGCCCCATGAAGCCCCGTGAAGCCACAGCGGTGGCAGAAGCCAGCTGAGAGAAGCAGCTACGACCCAGCAAAGGTAAAACACTGCTTGATGTGGACATTTATATTGTTACCTTGCTGAAGGCTGTATCTGGAGCCAAGTGGACATATCTGTCACTGGAAAGGCTATTGGACATTATATGTGTAATATGTCGGCGAGCCACGGAGATGGACTCTGTTATAAGCAGTTATGATAAATAATAAACTGCTGGATTGTGAAATACCGGAAAGATGTTGCATGTGTGCTTTAGTTGACCCGGTGAAGCGAGTGCCCCTCAGCATGATGAATAGCGCTGCCTTACAGTAGGGATAGACGCAATCTGATATACAAATAAGTTATGTTGTTCCCCCATATCAGAATAACCTGTGGCTGGGGGGTAAATGTCCCTGTGAAGCAAGCACTGCACAGTATGGGGGCTTTGGTGAGAATACAGGGAGATTTGTGGAGCTGTTTTCTTGTGAGGCCTACATTAAGAGAGAAGTTGGTGCAGGACTTACTGGCTGGAGCTGTCTGGCATCATGAGGGTTAAGACTGCTTCTTTTTCCACGCTGAGGTGAGGCAGTAATAGCTCCGGAGCAGGAAGATAAGACCTTCCATAAGAAACGCTGCATACCAGACATGCTGACGGAGGTGGAGTACCTCAGATTAACCTCTGATCTCTTCTTTCTTTCCCATATCGAAAGTCATGTTTGAGGCTGTAAATTGCTTATAATTGCCCCAGGAAGACGGCGGTCTGAAGAGAGTGCTTTCAGTGTGTGCATTCTCTTGGTGCTATGTACAGGCCTTGACCGTCCTGTTGAAATACAATACGTCTAAAGGTGGCGTTGATTGGCAGCAGGATTGTGCGATGTAACAACCTTGTGTCATGCAACAACCTTACGGAAACACAAGTTGTGACACCAATGGAACGGCGCCAGAACAGGAAGTGCGTATGAGTGTTTTTATTTTAACAAGGCTAAACATGAGGAATGAGAAGGAGTTGTCCTAGTAGTGGACAACCCCTTTATGATGATACAATTTTTGGTTAAAAATGAAAAAGGCTTCTCCCCTGTGTGACTTCTCTGAAGTTTGTTAAGAGTTGATTTCCATGTAAAACATTTCCCACATTAAGAACATGAAAATGGCTTCTCGTCTGTGTGAGTTCTTTGGTGCTTAACCAAATCTGATTTCCGGCTAAAACATTTCCCTCATTCTGAACAGCAAAAAGGCTTTTCCCCTGAGTGAGTTCTGTTGTGCTTAACCAAACCTGATTTCCGGCTAAAACATTTCCCACATTCTGAACAGGAAAAAGGCTTCTCCCCTGTGTGAATTCTCTTGTGCGTAACAAAACCTGATTTCTGGCTAAAACATTTTCCACATTCTGAACAGGAAAAAGGCTTCTCCCCTGTGTGAGTTCTCTGCTGCTTAACCAAATCTGATTTATCTTTAAAACATTTCCCACATTCTGAACAGCAAAAAGGCTTCTCCCCTGTGTGATTTCTCTGGTGATTAACCAAATCTGATTTCTGGTTAAAACATTTCCCACATTCTGTACAGGAAAAAGGCTTCTCCCCTGTGTGAGTTCTCTGGTGGTCAACCAATTCTGTTTTCCGGCTAAAACATTTTCCACATTCTGAACAGGAAAAAGGCTTCTCCCCTGTGTGAATTCTCTGGTGTTTAACCAAATCTGATTTCCAGCTACAACATTTTCCTCATTCTGAACAGGAAAAAGGTTTCTCCCCTGTGTGAGTTCTCTGGTGCTTAAACAAATCTGATTTATCTTTAAAACATTTTCCACATTCTGAACAGGAAAAAGGCTTCTCACCTGTGTGAGTTCTCTTGTGCTTAACCAAACACGATTTCAGGCTAAAACATTTTCCACATTCTGAACAGGAAAAAGGCTGCTTCCCTGTGTGATTTCTCTTGTGCTTAACCAAAACTGATTTCCGGCTAAAACACTTTCCACATTCTGAACAGGAAAAAGGCTTCTCCGCTATGTGAGTTCTCTGGTGATTAACCAAATCTGATTTCTGGTTAAAACTTTTCTCACATTCTGAACAGGAAAAAGGCTTCTCTCCTGTGTGAGTTCTCTGGTGATTAACCAAACACGATTTCCGGCTAAAACATTTTCCACATTCTGAACAAGAAAAAGGCTTCTCCGCTTTGTGCGTTATCTGATGTCTGATTAAACTTAATTTCTCTGTAAAACATTTTCCACTTTCTGAACATGAAAATCGTTTCTTTGTTTTAGGAGCAATTTCTTTTTTAATGCTTATTTTGTGACTTTGATTTTCCTTAGTAGTCGGTAATGAATCAGAAGACAGGACCTGTTTCAAATGATCAGATGACAGATCTTTGCTGTGAAGGGATGATGGTAGATCTGGGTTAATGGCATTCACTTCAATTGTATCCTGTGGGATCTCAAGATCATTTGATTTAAAAATTGAAGATGTCAGCTGTTCCTCTGATCTCCTGGTACAGTCATCTGCCAAAAATAAAACCAATTATTATTTATGAATAACATATCCTTCAAATTTATATTGTTGAATATTTCTGCTTAAACTCTACGTAAAAATGTACTTTATGTAAAAGTATCATTATCTACCAAGAAAACATATCACAGAAAAAAATCAGCCTTACCAACACCAAATCAGATAACAAATGCATTAGCATTTTACTGTTAGTTGGGTGTACTGGGGTGTCTGTCCATGTGGGGTGCACTTATATAGTGCTGGGCAGCCTTCCTACCCAGTATGGACATCATCAGTATCCTAAGCCAGACACTGTGCATCAAACCTACCTGTGTGACTGGCGTCCTATGCAAGCTTCATCTGTGTGCATCTTTAATACTAGGCAACCACACCCTCCATGAATTGGTACGATTATTGGTGTTAGTAAGGCTGTATCTTTCTCTGTGATTTTTTTTCATTTTGCCCTATGTTAGCCGTCATTATTCACCAAGATAATAACAGTTCACAGTCTAATAGAAAACCTCATAGGATGAACCAGTGGATCGTAGTGTTCAACTGTTTGTTAATTCTGTCTCCCAAATATGGAATAAAAAGCCACCAAACAATGTTATGTAGGTGAAATAATACCAATAAAAACTTCTACTCATCTCACAAAAAACAAGTCCCCACTCATGTCCATCATCTGTCAATGGAAAACCAGAGGTTTCCACATTATTAGTGGCTCAAAGGCTTTTGAAAAGCAACATGGCTTCCATAAAGCAATCCAGCAATATCCGCTCCCCCAAAGTCAGATCTCCCCCTCACTTCTGAGCCTTGCAGTGCGCCCAAAACACATTTAGCATCCATGTATTTGACATTACTATAGTGAGAAGGACCCACTTAATTTACGTTGTGTGTCTCCTGGAGCACAATCTGGGCACTATGTGTTGGGTAATGAAATTATATATTTGTAATTTTCACTCTCCAACATCCACTGCGTGTTAATTTCCGGAAAGTGCCTGTGAAGTCAAAATAGTCACTACTCCTATAGATTATTTCACTGAGGGTTATAATTTCCAAAATGGTGTCACTTTATGGGGATTTCTATTGCTCTGGTTTTCCGCATTTTGGTCACATGGTGGGTCCCATCTCCTCTGGGATCTGCTCCTGCGACGTCTGCTTCTCTCACCAGGAGCTGCCTTATTCATTCTGCAGGCGGCGCTGGTAATGGAAGAGACGTTAGAACCAGAAGCTCTGGGCGGTGCAGGCTCTGTCCAGCTACTAAGATTAGTTTGCCTGGGACCAGTATTACCATCCAGTCTGGCAGTATGGGTGTGTGTGCTGTCCAGCTGGAGTAATCTGCTCCCTGCCTCAGCCAACTGGAAAGCACCGCACCCTACTAAAGCTGGAAGCATAATGCCGGAAGCTGCCAGATACAGCTTTGTTCTCCTCTGGTTCAGTCCTCTGTGCTCAGCTCCTTTACATCAACCTTGTAACATAATAATTTGACACTCACTTGGTCAACTGTGAAGGGTCATTGCTGCCCTCCCTCAACAGCTTGGTGCCGTGACTCAGATCCCTAACCAGGGACACCCCACCACCTCTGGACGTCCACAAAGAGACTTGCTTTCGGCCTCCCCCACTCGAATTGGGACTGATCATCCCCCACAAAAGCCACGGTAAGTGCACGAGTTCTTTACTAGTGATACTGACCGTTTGGCGTGGTTTCCACATGGTGCGTGGTTGTTTGCAGTATCTCCGGATGTCTTGGCTGGATATAGTCAAAGGTGAGACTATAGGGGTGTAGTCCCATTAGGGGTCTGATATTTAACTTTTAAAGCAGTACCACCTCGGATTGACAAGTGAATATTGTATGAATCTTCCTTAACTTCTGACAAAGATTCTTAGGAGACTGAACATTATTAGTATAAGTCGTGGCAGGTGATCAAAGATTGGGTAGGACACGCACACAGATATAAGTATATCGAGTGTCCGGAGGGTTGGAGACGCGAGCTCTCCTCCTTTCACCTAGTACCGTACGTGACTTCCCCGAAGGGAGGGGCGAGTCAGTGGAACAGTTGAGGCTGACCGGACTCATACTGGGCACAAATCAAGGATCTTTGTCAGTCAAAAGGCAGCAGTGCAGTGATTAATCAATGTTTCCGTGGAGCAGAAAGTGTCTCCCCCTCAGGAGGGAGAGGATGTGATGACTATCATGGTCGGTCGAGAGGGGAAAAGATGATTTAAGAATGCACCAAAAGTGTTTAAGTTGTTAAACTTTCCCGTGGAGGGGAGACTTCAGCCTACATTGTGGGACGAAGGAATCCAGCAGAAAAGGGGAAGACTAGTTGACTGTGGATTGTTGGAAGATGCTGAAAAGTTTAGGAAAGTTGCACATGAGATTTGTGGTGATGGATATGTTGAAATCGAGGAGGAGATGAAGCCTGGTTATTTCAATTATCTTTATGTCAAGAAAGGAAAATTATCTAGCACTGTAACAAAGACTGGCTGTTTTGTGCTACAAAATTAAGCTGATGGGGAAAAGGTAGAGGAGGAAGTAGATTCCCCTTCCCAACTTATGTGTCCACAAACTGAATCTGAAGCCCCTAAAGAAGCATCCCCTACCCCCACAAATGTAGCTGTACCCCAGCCCCTGAATCCAGAAACTGAGCAATTTATACCTAAGGAGATTAAATACCTTGCACTTCCCACTGGTGGCCAGCCACCACCATATAACCCAGATGGCTGGCTTTGTAATGTGTGTTGGGTCACCAATCCGGGATGGCTCGAGACGTGTTATAATTGTGGAACCTGCAGACCCAGTGTTGTAGCACCAACCTTCCCATTACTTAACGCTGACGGCGGGTATTATAAACCATTGCCCCCACCTGGACACGAGTACCAGGAGGTGGCGTCTGTTTTACTGAATGGTCCTTCGGAATTTTCCACTATACTGAGAATAGGCATGGGGAGTATACCGCAACAGCAAGTTGGGATCATTGTAAATGCAGCATATGCAATACTACAGCATGGGGGTGGGGTGGGGGGGGGGGGCTAGCTGCAGAAATATGTCATATTGGGGGACCTACAATACAAACTGCATCCAACGATTACATCCATGACCACGGTCCGTTAAGAGAAGGAGAAGTGATGGCTACAAGAGCAGGACAGCCATCATGTCAGTATGTTATACATGCGGTGGGACCAAAGTATGATTCCCTGGATGTACCCAGGTCATAACACCTGCTTACAGAAACAATTCAAAACACCATAGCATACGCATCACAGCTTCATGCGGTCCCAACCCTAGCCCTGCCATTTATTTCCACCGGTATTTTTGGATATCCAAAACATGACGCGGCCAAAATAATAGTCGGGGCTATAAAGCAATACATCGCCACGCATCCAACTAAATTGAGAGAGATAAGACTCTTGGCCATCGACAGGGATCTAGTTGATTATGCCGCTCAACTAATCAAACCCCTATATCTGGTCTCCCCCAGTGTTCCCCTACCTTAAGAACTCCCAACAATCAGTACTCATGCTGATTTCCCTCCACCTCCTCTCACAAAGATGGAGGAAATGGAGGAAGCGGACCACAATACCAGCCCACCCAAATATACCCCGTTTACCCCAGTACAGACGGATACTCTGTGTAACCGTCTCTCGTATCACGAACATTCCTCCATGGCTTTTTACAGGGGCATGGCCGCAAATAGAGAGATATATTCAACAACAAGGCAAGATCTTTTACACCTGCTCCGTGTAAAAGCCGGTGAAGGATATTATCCTATGGTAGAGGCTGCTGTCCCATATAATAGAGCATTAGACGCCAATAAATAGGAGAGTGGGGTTGACTTCTGTCAAGCCCTTAAAATATGGGCTCAGGATAAGTTGGCTGATCAATCCACTACCCTCACAGATGGGAGAGTCGGCTGAGAAGTTTTATGGGCGCCTTATGCAGGTTCTCCTTACATAATAAAACTCATTGCCAGCTGTTAGTATCCGCCCTTAACCAGGGGTTACGGACTGAAATCAAGGACGCGATATTGGCTGTATGACCAGATGTTGAGTCAGCCACCCCAGGAGATGCCCTAAAGGTAGCAAAAAGCTTCCAGAAAAGTGTCGCCCGGACCGCTTCTGCGGTTAAGCCTAAATCCAAACCTGCTGCAGTGGCAGTTGCGGCACCAGCAACACAGTATCCTCCCTTACAGCTCCACTATTACCCCATGGCGGTACCTGATCAGTGAGTAATGTATCCCGGGAAAAGGCCAGTAGTGAATTCCCGTCTTCAATGTTGGAGGTGTGGCCGGACGGGACATTTCCAAAGGGACTTCACACCCCTGCTAGCCATGCACCACCCAAGCCTCCCGATCTAGAAATAGGACGCCCGGCCCACGAGACTCACGAGAAAATGTCCCCCAAAGACCATCCATTCTGAAATGGAGGCCAACCAGAGTCTGCCATCGTGATGCCCGTAACCACCCCTGGGCTCTGTTCATCTGTAGTTCTCCCAGTAGGAGGGTATCCGGTGAAGTTCATGGTAGACCCTGGGGCGGCCAACTCCATTTTAAAATCCACTGAACTGCCCCAGGGTCTCCCAGTCCAATTTTCTAACGACAATCTAATATTGATCAGTGTAGATGGCAGACCTAACAAACACACTCTCACTAAACCTATTCCGAATGGCCCATTTCCGGAAGTAATGGCACAATTTGTCATATCCCCGACCTGCCCGTTAAATCTTTTAGGAGCAGACCTCTTATCTAAATTCCGATCCCGAATTCAATACCAGGACAATGGTCATATGATCCTTACTTTAAAGGATCCAAACTCTGATGCACACATAGAGGAGGTCTGCATCTTACGGGCGCTACCCACGGTTATGATTAACATATCAGATACGATTAAAAAATCTCCCAAAAAATCCCAGGTTAGCTCCATACACAGAGGAAATCCCTTCTCATCTGTGGTCACAAGGCCCAGACGACATTGGGAGATTGCCGGTAGAACCAATACAGGTGTACCTCAAGCCCGGAGCGCCCTTTCCCAAGGTTCGCCAGTACCCGCTCACACATGCACAAGAACAAAGTCTACACCAGCAAATTCACACCTTGTTAGAGAAAGGGGCACTAATCCCCTGCGTCTCCCCGTGCAATACGCCGTTGTTCCCCGTAAGGAAAAAATCCCAACTGGGGCAGCCGCCCGCTTATCGATTGGTGCAGGATTTGAGGGCAGTAAATGCAGCGACAGTCTTGGAAACTCCTGTGGTGCCTAACCCACATACACTTCTCTCACAAATACCATCTACTGCAGCCTGGTTTACAGTAATTGATTTAGCAAACGCCTTTTTCAGCATTCCACTACATAAAGACTGTCAGTTTCTGTTTGCATTTGCATATCAGGGCAAGCAATTGACTTGGAAGGTGATGCCGCAGGGAGCGCAGAATAGCCCTAATCAGTTTGCAAAGAACATGTCTAGCTGTCTGCTGCTGTGGCAGCTGGACAACTCTGAGGTAGTACTATTACAATACGTTGATGATCTTCTTTTGTGTGCCCCCCCATGGAGCAAGTGTCCATCAGGACCAGTGTTAGCCTCCTCAAGCATCTAGCAAAACTGAATTGTCGAGTCTCAGCCTCGAAACTTCAGTTTTGACTCGGTCAAGTGGTTTTCTTAGGCCACTGCCTTACTCAGGGTGCCAGACATCTCACAGAAGAAAGAAAGATGGCCATCTACCTACTACCATTCCCAAAAGATCCCATAGAGCTGCAACGGTTCCTCAGACTATGTACATATTGCAGACAATGGATCCCAGGCGCCTCACGTCTGATGCAACCCCTATATGATGCATTAAAAGAAGACACTCTGGCTGGTGTAAACAACAAGGACCACCAAGAACTGCTGCAACAAGCCTTTGAGCAACTAAAATCAAGGATAATGACAGCCCCTGCCCTTGGAAACCCGGATTATGCTCAACCTTTCCATTTGTATGTCTCCGAGACAGGAGGGCATGCAGCCGGGGTTACTCACGCAGAGACACTGTACAAAGCAGCGCCCGGTCGGTTATTACTCAGCGCGTCTGGACTCAGCAGCCAGGGCCTCCCCCAGCTGTCTACAAGCGGTTCACGCCACACAGCAGTTACTTGAAAAAACGGCAGACATCATCCTTGGAAATGAGACTCACATTTATGCTCCACACGATATTGCGGCTGTTTTGGCTTTACAGCAACCTAAACATCTGTCCACACAGACACCTGCGGCTGCAGTGTACGTTGATTTTGCCAGAAAATGTGAAATTACACCGGTGCACCACCATCAACCCGGCCACCCTGCTACCAGCACCTAAAGGAGAGGGGAAAGAGGTTCCACCACATGATTGTCTGGAACAAATTACTGCGGAGTCAACTCCACTTGTTTTATTGGTGGAAGTACCCTTGGATGGCCCAGAACTTACTTATATACGGATGGATCCAGATATGCTGACACCTCTGGCAGGTTTCATACTGGATATGCTGTCACAACTGAAGATACATTGGTAGAGGCAAAAGCCTTACCTCCCAGTAACGTCAGCACATGAAGCAGAGCTCAAAGCTCAGATTGCTGCTTGTCAACAGGCCGAAAGAAAACGTGTGAATGTATTTACTGACTCGAGATACGCCTTCGGGATTGCACATGACTTTGGGGAGATCTGGGCAAGGAGAGGCTTTGTCACGACTGCAGGTTCTCCTGTGAAAAATGCTGAAAGCGTCAGACAATTGATGGAAGCGGTACAACTACCAAGACAGTTGGCTGTTGTAAAGGTAAAAGCTCATACCCGACCAGATGCCCCTGAAGTAAGAGGTAATGCACTTGCTGATCTCCATGCTAAGCAAGCAGCTCTTCTTCCAATATCCATGTCCATGGCTGTTACGCGGCAGCAGACCAAACAGCTAAATTCCATGCCAACCCAGGATCAACCTGCAGAAAATCATCAACCGGTCCCTCCAATCACAAAGCTACACTGCACATAGCAAAAAGTCTCTAAAGAAGAACACCAGTCATGGAAGGAGGCGGGTGCTAAATTGATAGATGGGCTATGGAAAAAGGGACAACTGTATTGTTTGCCTCGACTCCTATATCAGGCAGTTGCAGCCTGGGCCCATGGACCGGTGCATCGAGGGAAGAATCAAGCTTTGCTACTGGTACAGTAACTCTATTGGGCCCCAGGAATTTCCACCGTGTTGAGCGCACAAAACAAAGGTTGCACAATATGCCAAACCTGCAACCCAGGCAGATTACAGAACGTACCGACAAAACACCTTGCTAAACCAGAGTATCCGTTCCAACGATTGCAAGTTGATCATATCACTCTCCCTAAAGCAGGACGATATGAATACTGCTTAGTGGTAGTGGATAGGTTTTCCAGCTGGCCAGAAGCATTCGCCGTTCCAAACATGACTGCCAAGACTACCGCCAAGAAGGTGGTCTCTGAAGTTGTTTGCCGGTATGGAGTCCCAGAAGTTATCGAAAGTGATCAGGGACCAGCCTTTTCCTCATGCGTATATCAAGAAATACTTACCATGATCGGATCAACAGTGGCGCTGCATACTCCTTACCATCCACAGTCAAGCGGCAAGGTGGAGAGATTGAATGGCACACTGAAAAGGCAATTGACCAAAATGATGCAGGAGACTACGGTCCAGTGGCCTGAGCTCCTTCCCATTGCACTATATCACATACGCACCACCCCCATAGGGAAACATAAACTGTCACCCTATGAGATACTATTTGGGTCACAACCAGCTATAGCTAGATTTACCCCACAACAATTATCAGAAGAAACAGATCATGTTGTGCAATATGTGATTCAGCTTGCCAAAGCCTTAACTAACACCCATGCGTTAGTATCATCTTCTATTCCAGATCCAGCTGATGCAGAAGGTTGTCATACCCTCAAGCCTGGATATTATGTGTATGTGAAGAAGCATGTTCGGAAACACGGACTATGACGGAACATACCAAGTGCTCCTGACAACCCCAACAGCAGTAAAACTTGAAGGGAAGTCAACATGGATCCATGCTTCACACCAAAAGTCAACCATCTTGAGATGTTTTGTGATAATTTGTATGGTTGGACTAGACAATACCTGGAATAGCCTACAACAGAGTACTGACCCTTTTAATAACAAGTTCATTACTCACCACCAAATTTTGGTACAAGAATTGAGTCAATTAGAGAACAACCCGCTCAGTGACTGTTGGATATGTACTTACTCACCAGTTTCAGCTGCTAGTATGCCTTTTCTGGCGGTCCCAGTTACTCTGGAAGAAATACTAAACTGGCCCAATTGTAGCGACGCCCTTGCTAATAACGCTACTAAGTTTAGTAGATTATGGAACACAACTGTAGGTATAACAGTAGTTGGGTGGGTGGATCTTCCCTGGTGGCAAGGAAATCTTACTGCCACCAGTAAATACCTACAATTTCTTGCCCTTAAAGGAAACAAATGGGTGCCCAGAAACAAGTCCTCCTTGACTAATTTAGGCTTCAAACCAACTGAAGGTCTACAAATCAGTTTTAATGCTACTCCTAGTACGGCAGATGCTTTTAAACCATCATTGTTGGAAAGATACATTCATAATCACTCATGGGTACATGCAAATCTGTTTATAAAAGGTACCAATGACACATGTTATAAAATATCTGGTAACATCCCTTGCAATGAATCTTCTGAATATAAGCCTAGTGATCCAACATGTGGCAATCCGGATATTGGATATTGTAGCCCCCTGTGACAAATGCCTTCATGGTATATGTTATCAAATAACACCGTTTTTATCGATTTGGTACATAAATTAGTATTACAGCACTCAGCTTTATGGAATCTGCCATCAGCCACATATTGGGTCTGTGGGAATAATGCGTATAAATGGATATCAGTCGGAGTAGGGGGGGACTTGTACGTTGGCCCGACTAACACCAGCCACTTATCTTATTCCCCACAGTAAAGTAGATATGAGAACCATCCCTCTTCATACCATCTATAAACATGCCAAGAACAACACCCCACGCCCATCAGGAAGACCTCATTTAGTACAAATGAGTATACCCAATAAGATAGCCAGTACCGTCTTCCTCTACCCTATTGTAACACAAATGTGGGACAAATCAGTGGAAGTCACTGACTACTTAGATGACCAGATTTGGAGTGTGTTAGAAGTAATTAATACTACTGTTGCGGTGCAGAATCAACTTACTATAGTAGCTAATCAACATACTTTAGTGCTGGACTATTTGACAGCAGCTCAAGGAGGGATGTGTCAGGTTATAGGCCCAGCCTGTTGTCACTATATTGACCCCGACTCTACCATACGTTTAAAGACTAAAATGGAAGACATTAGGAAACTCAGGGAAGAATATGACAAACATAACAAATTGACCAAAGACAGTTGGTGGTCTGATATGTTCTCCTTTTTAAATCCTGCTAATTGGATTAAAGGGATTGGTGGATGGATTGCTGGAATATTACAAGGAGTGTTGCATATTGCTGCTTGCATCTTGCCAGTCATCAGAGAGCAAGGAGAACGCTGTAAACCAACATCCAGTGCTACTATACACGGACCTCGCAGATGTAACCAGCATTGAGGACCTTGAAGGCAAGGGAATGATGACCGTCACCCGCTTGCCTCGATCAACCTCACGTCTGAAGATCAGAGCTTTATGATTATATCAACGGACAAGGGGGGGATGGACATGCCGCGACGGCCTCAATTGGTAACAAGGGCACTAATTGAGTGAAGACCAATGTCCCTCAGGCTCAAAACATGACCCTGGGATAGCACCTCTATTGTTGATAATAACATCATTTTTAGGGGGGAAATGTAAAGGACATATCGATATTCATGCTATAGTTACTTCATTTTGTGCTTGCTTCTAAAATCATGTTATTATTACACCTTGCATAGCATACATTCATTCATTCTTTTCTCCTGCTTCACATGCAATTTTCTCACAAGAACCTTTTCTCTCAAGAACATTCTATGAAATACACTGCTCCTGTTATCTAACTAGTCTGAACCGGGATGTATAACCTTGTAACTTTCCATCATGTGCCGAACTAACGATAATATGACCATATGTGTGTTTCCGTAATAATCGTACTAACATTGGTTTAAACCTGTAGTATGGCTGTAGGTGATTGGCTATTGATATACTCAAAACAATATATAATGCTAAGTAAAATAAATGGGATTAGAGATTCTCCAAATCCTCCCATACAGAGCTCTGTCTTCGTCTGGTTTCCTGATTGCAATCAACCTTGTAACATAATAATCTGACACTCACTTGGTCAACCGTGAAGGGTCATTGCTGCCCTCCCTCAACAGTGACCTCGGCCAGTTTACTGACTACTTTTGTGTGATTTTGTATTTTCTCTGACCTTCATGTTCTGACCCGGCTATCTGACTATTCTTCTTGCAATCTCACACCACAGAACATTAGGTAACACTGTGGCCCAAGCTTAGCGGGTCTCTGTCTAAGTCCATAGCCATGTAGAGGGGTTAAAGGATGATGAGCAAGGCAAACCCTGGGATCTGGAAAATGGAGTAGATAGCGCTAAGCCTGTTTGTGGTAGCCATCTTTTGAGCTGTCAGGTGACAACGAACAGTGTCCATAATACATTGTGTTTGCACACCATCCCAGCAAGATCTGCATTCAAATAGCTAAATGGCGCTCCTCCCCTTCTTAACCTGCCATGTGCCCAGACAGTAGTGTACAACTGTATATAGGGTATTGTCAGATTCAAGAGAAGTTGAAATATTATTTGTAAGGTCCATTTGTTTCCTATTATCCTTTGTGAAGAATTCCAAAGTTATCACCACATAAAGTGACACACGTCAGATTTGAAAAATGGGGCCTAATTAGGAACACAAAGCTGGCTGCAGGAAGAGGTTAAATCAGAGTATTTTGGGCACTAACTACTATAGTAAAAACTGTGACTATAGACAATAAGACATCTACTGAAATGATCAAACTCAACAGTCTCCATCAGTAAGTAGTGAGTAACTAGTGGTGAAACCTCTCTGGGGTAATTGGAGTATGGGGCTCGGTGGCTCTTGGCATCTAAACTATCGTAAGGGACAATATTTTCTGTCAGATGAGTTTCAAGAAGAAATATTAGACGTTCAAAGAGAACTTTTTATAATAGTGCATAGATGAGGCGTCTTAAATTTAGCTTAGAGATATATCGTGGCACAGGTGTAATGTTTTTTTTTGTTTAGTTTATCACAATCTGGTTTGAAGTTAGTCGGTTTTAAAAGAAATTGAAAAATCAGGATAAAGGGAAACTCTGTGGTTATTGTACAGAAATTCACACTCGGCCCTCACTGCACATCTAATGTTGTAGATCATAAATGTGAAGTTTGGCCAGAAAGACTGGACCTGGTCTTGTAGGGACCATATGAGCACATTCAGCAGCACAGAAGGGAGAGAAGGTAGATTCATCTAATAAGATATCAGGGATCTAGGAAGCCAACAGCATCATTACCCTCCGCTTTCTCTTACAGTCCCATCATAATATTTTTCTTCAAGTAATTTTCTGGCTTTGTGGTTTACAGATCTGGGCAGGTAACGTCTCCTAATCACAGGGAGTAGGTGGATCCTCCAGGTTGTAAGTCGTTTGAACAGTTTTGGGTGGAAGAGAATGTTGTGGTCTAGAGGCAAAATGGTGATCACACGATTGTGATACGGCCGGACTACACCACCGATAAAGCAGCCACAGCCGGTGACTGAGAAGAATCTGTGACTTCTCTGTATTTAGTGGTTACTACTCACCTGGGTAGTCATATGTGGGAATCTCCTCTTTACACCGCTCATCACCCCTTTCTGTAGTATTAATATGGGTCAGATCTTCACCCTGAAACAAATATTGTAAAAGTCACAAACAGATGATAAGTCACATCTATAATTCACTCTAATCCTGCCATCTCCACCGTTCTCATTACACAAATAGAAAACACATAATACTGGTGGATAAAACAAGACAGAACACAAGACCTTCACAGCCGTCTACACATCAAAAGGGAGATCTCATTACACCTTCTCTCCATCTACCTGATGATCCTGAGGAACATTGGGATCTTCTTGTTTACAGTCATATGGAAGAAGAGGATGGGGACATCTCTCTGGTGTTGTCCTCTTACTGGATAGATCTGGAGGAAACACATAAGGGACTGAATTCATTCTTTACATAGATAATTATAGTCCGTGTGTATTTAGTCCTGTCTATTACCTGGTGATGTGAGGGTCTGAGGAACCTCCATCATGACGTCTTTGTACAAATCTTTGTGTCCTTCTAAATACTCCCACTTTTCCATGGAGAAATAGACAGTGACATCCTGACATCTTATAGGAACCTGACACATACAATGATACAGTCATCCCCCCGATCCTTTCATTGTGTTACTGTATAATATCCCAGTATTCCCAGCAGTGTCACCTCTCCAGTCAGCAGCTCAATCATCTTGTAGGTGAGATCTAGGATTTTCTGGTCATTGATGTCCTCATGTATCAGGGGGTGAGGTGGGGGCCCTGTGAATGGGCTCAGGGGTCTTTCCCATCCCTCAGACACATGGACCTGATGGCGCTCACTAGAGGTTTTCTTCACTACTGTGTAATCCTGGTTATGAAGAGACACATTAATAAATCTCCCTCCAGACATTTCCAGAGTCCTCACCTCTCCAGTTCTGTCCATCTGTTATTCCCATAGATAAGAATGATGTAATGTGACGTCATCAGAATCTCTCACCTCTCCAGTAAGCCGGAAGAGGATCTCTAGGGTGAGGTGTAATATCCTCTCCGCCATCTGGTCTCTGTCCAAATCCATCTTTGATGGGTCCATAGGGAAAATTCTCTTTAATAGATCTTCACTGAGAGGATCTGATATTTTAGGGACCTGAATGAGAAGATGATGAGCCGATGTAACATCATAAAAATCCTGTGTAATAATACAATTACTGGAGATAATAAAGGGAAACATATGAGGAGATTTATTATTTTACAGTATTTAGTTTTCTTCTTTACATCTAGTAATAAAACCTATATATTTTAGGCCACAGACAACAAGCAGTTTCTTCCTTGGAGTCTGTAGCTGAACACGTTTCTCAAAGACTCATCTTCCATAAAGCTAATTCTAGTCTCATTTACCGACACTGGAATCGGCATTAGCAAAACTGCAGGAGATATTCATTACACGTAACATGAGAAATAACTACTTCATGATGAGTATGACATTCATCTTCTACTACAGCTCTAGAACCATATTTAGCCAGAGTGCTTCACTGACTACATCTCCACCGGTCGTCTATATGAATGTCTCCCGTCTTCCCTGGACTGTAATCTTCTATTACATTAGATCTCATGTCTGATTCACACACAGAAGTTTGAGGCTTTGACACATGGTAAGGTTTTTAATATTATACAGAGTAGGACTATCCCGAATGGGTTCACCTTGCCATGGTGGGATAGCTTTCATGCTATTTTTGATCAAAAACAGACCGCCGGGGGGAGCCGCCAGAAAAATGCTCGAGTTTCCCATAGACTTACATTGGGCTCGTTGCTCGGGTCGAGCACCCAAGTATTCCAATGTGCTCAACCCGAGAATCGAGCACCCGAGCATTTTAGTGCTCGCCCATCACTAGTTCTGAGTTTAAATCCCTGGTGCGGAAAAAATAAACTTTTGTTTTTTAAATGATGTTGGCGAGCACAAAAACTTCACTGATGCTTGGCTTTGATATCTGACGACTTTTCTCACACATCAGAATAAGAATCACAATTACTTTTAGACCCCTGAGTATTATCATGGTTAATCTCATAAGCCAAGAAAAACTTGTAGGGACACTGAACTTTTTATTATTAATTATATTATTATTATTATTATTACTATTATCTTTTCAAACCAAAACTATGTGACACAGATGCCTTACCATTAAGCTGTAGGTTCATTATTTGATTATTTAGGTAGTGATATATAATTATAATAATTACATAGCAAAAGTAAATTGGGAGTTTGCAGCCAGTTCTTGGGTAGATGGAAATAAAAATTGACAATAAAGAAATGTTATCATTAGACCCCTTTAAGAAATTATGCAAATGTACAGTCACTTGGAAATAGATATGTAGTAAATTAGTGCCTCCCAATTTACTTTGGCTATGTAATTTCGCATGCAAATACACAGCGTGTCTGAAACTCTTTAACACGTCAGGATGACAATCAAAATGTCAGATATTAAAAAGTAAAACACCCCTGTAGTTTGTGTGCTAAATAGGGATAGTTAAAAAAAAATAAAAATAATAATAATAATATTTCTATGAGGATTTTAACTGTGACACTTTAGTTTCAGAGGCTGACGCCTTACCATTGAGCTATCCAAGCAAGTGATAGCTACTAGCAGCTTTTCTTGTCTTATGAGATCAACCATGAAAATACTCAGGGTGACTAAAAGTCATTGTGATTCTGATGTTTGAAGAAAGTCACACATCAGACTCACACATCAAAATCACACATCATTTGAATCTGTCTTGCTTGCAGTCTGTGCATAAGTCCCAATGAGTTTCAATCAGATTTCCACTGAAAATCAGATAACCAAATGGAACTCCAAGGTCTCTTCAACTGAGTTAATAGCTCAGTGGTTAGTGCACTGGTGTCTGGATACAGAATTTTAGGTTCAAGTCCCATCAGCGAACAGTGACTTTTTTTTATTTTTTATTATTATTATTACAGTTGTAAAAGTCACTTATCAAAGTCACTAGTCAGAAACACTAGTCAGACAGGGTATTTAGCCTCAAACTGACATCATTATGATGTTTGATTTTGATATCTGATCATGTCCTAAAATGGACACTGTACTCCTGTGACCGTGTTAACCCCTCTAGTTGCTGGATGCTTCTGGAGCACAACACTACCTGTCTCTTGTGCTTTTGTTACTGCTAATAGTTGCTGAATGCTTTTAAAGGAACAGCACTACTTCTGCATGTCACACTGCAACAGCACTACTTCTGCATGTCACAACGGGCATTGCAGAAAATGACCTTGGTGGATGACGTTCAGGCATTCCTAGTTTGAAAGGGTCGCTGAGATGGAGAAACTTACGCCAGAGCAGAGGGCTGATGCATTGGCGCGTTACTTGACGTGAGAGCCCCAGAAGGTGTACTATGATTTAGCTTTGCAGGACGCCAAAGGGTATGGCAAGCTAAAAACTGAGATTCTCGCCCACTGGGGTAATCACCGGGACAAACAACCTAGCTTCCAAATGTTTGACCTCTTGCACCTGGTCCAGAAGTTGCTGGTACCGGATTCCCCTACACCTGCGCAGATGGTAGAGCGGGTGGTGATGGACCGGTTTGTGCACTCCCTGCCAAGGCCCATACAGACTTGGGTTGCCCAGGGTGATCCCTGGAATACGGATGACCGGGTTGGACTGGTCGAGAGATACCAGGGGGTTGAAGGTTCCTTGGGAAGGCAGCCCACTCCATACTGGGGTTCCCAACAGGGGGCGGAGACTCAAAAGGGGGTGGGCCATCCAAGGTCCAAAGGGGCGGGGGAGGTGGTGCCTAAGGTCCCTACAGGTGATGTTGTTTACTGGAGGTGCCACGGCCCAGGCCATATAGGCACCCATTGTCCGCTGAGCCGATGGACTGCAGCATAGGACGCCATTGTTCATATTATGCTTATCCGACCTGCAGTGTGAAATGTCTACCCAGCGAGGGGCCACAAGCATGTCCTGTGAAGGTGAACGGACAGGAGGTAACGGCACTGCTAGAATCCGGGAGTCTGGTGACCCTTGTGATGGCCACCCTTCCTCTTCAAATGATCCCGGGAAAAAAAGTTGGCGTTCGGTGCATTCATGGTGATGCTAAGGACTACCCCATGGCCAGAGTAGACATTGAAATGGCTCATGGTACTGAGTCCCACAAGGTCGGCGTCGTTCAGGACTTGTTGCACCCTATTACTATAGGCTGGGACTTTTGTTTGTTTTGGGATGTGTGGGGGAAGAGTTCCGGGTTCACTGGCTCAGATAAGAAACCAGTTAACCCTGAGGAGGTATCACCACACCCAGAGTCAGACAGGTTTCTCTTTTGTGTCCTTGTTGGGGATAAGGAGGTAGTGCTCCCCGGGTCTGCCATTCCGGAGTTAGGGGTGACCAGCGAGAATTTTGGGCTTGCCCAACACAGGGACCTAACTCTGAAGGAAGCCTTTAATAATGTCACTGCTATAAATGGGGTTACACAGGAGCCGGGGGCTGACACATGGTTTCCCCATTTTATGATGAGTGGGGAGTCGTTGTACCGGGTCAAGAAAGTGAGGGAGGAGCGAGTGGAGCAGTTAATAGTGCCGGGCCCCTATAGACAGAAGGTGTTGGACATGGCCCATTGACATGTCTTGGGGGGGATATCTGGGAGTGGAAAAAACACAGGAACAGATTGTGCAGAGGTTCTATTGGCCGGGATGTAAGTATTGCAAGTCTTGCCCTACACGCCAGTTAACCGCCCCCACCTCTCACTTTTAAAGTCCCCTTGTGCCTTTGCCCATTATTGTAGAGCATTCAAGAGAATTGTTATGGAAATTGGTTGGTCCCCTGATTGAATCTGCTCGTGGGCAACATCAATATACACTGCTCAAAAAAATAAACGGAACACTCAAATAACACATCCTAGATCTGAATGAATGAAATATTCTCATTGAATACTTTGTTCTGTACAAAGTTGAATGTGCTGACAACAAAATCACACAAAAATCATCAATGAAATCAAATTTATTAACCAATGGAGGCCTGGATTTGGACTCACCCCCAAAATTAAAGTGGAAAAACACACTACAGGCTGATCCAACTTTGATGTAATGTCCTTAAAACAAGGCAAAATGAGGCTCAGTATTGTGTGTGGCCTCCACGTGCCTTGTCGAAAGGTTTAACAAGACTCTGAAGAGTATGCTGAGGAATGCCATAGAAAGGGCCGCAGAGACTGGGATTGTCTCCTACCGTATCTCTTGTTCTCCATCCGAGAGGTTCCACAGGTCTCTACAGGGTTATCGCCATTCGAACTACTGTATGGCTGACATCCGCTGGGTCTCCTGGATGTTGCAAAGGAAACCTAGGAAGCGGAGGTCTCGCCCCACAGGAGCGTCATCGCGCACGTCGCTCTGATGCAGGAAAGGATTGCGAAGGTGATGCCCATTATGAAAGAACATCTCCTCCAGGCACAAGAAGCTCATGCCAGAGTCTACAACCGGTCAGCCAGAGTGATCCAATTCAATCCGGGAGACCGAGTGCTCGTGCTAATTCCTACGGTGGAAAGTAAGTTCTTGGCCAACTGGCAAGGGCCGTATGAGGTGGTGGAAAAAGTGGGTGAAGTGAACTACAAGGATCATCAACAGGGACGACGTAAGCCGTACCAGATATATCGCGTCAACCTCATCAAGCCGTGGCAAGACAGAGAGGCTGTGGAAGCTCCATGCTTGCTGGGCAAGCCAGAAGGTGACGTTGGAGGAGTCGCAATAGCGGAAACGCAACCGAAGGCCCAGAAACAGCAGTGTCGAGAGTTGTTGCAGAAGAACCGGGATCTGTCTACAATAATGTACTGCACCTACGCTACTTCTCATGAGCTAGAAGTCCAATAATGTCCATTCCCTAGTGTGCATGTTCGGAAGTGACGTATTTTACACTGAAACGCTAGATAAACATGGAATCAATGGCACTATATAAATTAATAATAATAATAATAATAATAATAATAAAAAACTGATTGCCGCCGCTTCACTCGTACCTGTGACTGCGCATGCCCGTAGTTATCATTCCACACTGGAGCGCATCTAGGATCATTGTCACGAATGCGCATGCCCAGATGTCTGCGTTCCATGCCGGAGCGCATATGGTATTGGATTGCATTCCATCAAATGAAAAATCCTCTCTCTGAGATCAGCGTCATGGGAGACTAAAAACAACTATTGCACATCCTCCCATCATGCAATAGGCATGTAGATCTACTTTATCACTACAAAAAATAGGGGATGATGGCGCACAGTATATTCCTAAATGGTCAAATTTGACCACTATTGCATAATTAGAGATACATAAGGAACACCACACTTGTTAGTTACTAAACAGTATAAGTGGTATATAACTGATAAGAAATAATTCTGATATAGAAGCTCAGATCTCTTGATGAAGTAAAACAATATGTGAACCTCATTCACAGGGAACTGAGCAGCAATGGGTAGAGTATAAAATCCAAAAATGTAATCCAGAATGGGGCTGTATTCACACAAAACAGGCATAGGAAATTTGCTCATTGAGTTCCTTTGGAGCTTGTGAATCCAGTCTGGAAATCCATTCACTTTCCATTTTGAGGATACATCTATTGTGATCACCTCCTCTCACATTGGGTTTAACCACCTCAATGATATAAGAGGAGATGTCTCCAGTTTCACCTCAATGTGCACTGTTCATGTGTCTCACTAATGAGGTGTCCCGGCCATGGCGTATTTTGCCCAAATGCCCCCCCACAATCCTCTTGGTCGTGCATACATAATCTAGGGGGCAGTTGCATGTGGCCACATATACAAGTCCTGAGGTTTTACAGTTGGAATAATCCCTCTGGAAAAAGGCTTCACCTGTAGATGAACTTGAGAAAGATTTATATGGTCTCATCCAATTACATGTACAACTTTCTCCACAACTAAAGAAACCACAGATTCTTCTATCTAGCCAAGACCACTTGGGTGCAGGTTTTTATAGAAACTATGCACTAAACGGTCCCTAATTGACCAACCCTTTATGAAAGTTATTGTGGGAGTAGATCCCACAGCACCCTCAGGTCCGGGTCGACCACAAGTACATACTAGTGTTTTCTGAGGATATTAACCCCTTAACAACATCTGACGTACTAATACGCGTCTGTGCCCTGGGACTTAAGAGCCAGACCCGTATTAGTACGTCATGGCGATCGCGCGCGCACACAGGCTGTGCGGGCGCGATCGCCGCCGGGTGTCAGCTGATTGTGCAGGGAGCGGTCCTGCACCGCTCCCAGCACATTAACCCCCGCTATGCTGCGATCGAAGTCGATCGAAATCGATCGCGGCATTGCGGAGGCAAGGGGAGGTGATCGGGGATACTCACCTCCTCTTCCGGCTTCCAGCGCAGTCTGCAAAGGCTTCCCGGGTGTTGCCATGACGACCCGATGTTGTCATGACTACATCCGGGTCACCAGAGAGCAGGAAGATTGCTTGGACATGCGCAGTGCATCTCCAAGCAATCTTCACATTGTGCACCGCTGACAGCCTACATGGCATAGGGATGGTGCTCCGTCCCTATGCCATGCAGGCGATCAGAAAAAAAAAGTGAAAGTCCCAGAGTGGGACAAAGTAATAAAGTGTATAAACTGTGTGAAAGTGGAAAAAAAAAAACATTTGCAAAAATATAAAAAAAATAAAAAATAAATAATCCACCAAAAATAAAAATATAATTATAATGTACCCATCAATAAATATTATTATAAAAAAAAACAAAACAAAACAATAAAAGTACACATATTTGGTATCGCCGCGTCCGGAACAACCTGACCTATAAAACTGTCCCACTAGTTAACCCCTTCAGTTAACCCCTTCTAGATAGGTGCCATGGGGGGTCTAGTTTCCAAAATGGGGTCACTTGTGGGGGAGCTCCAATGTTTGGGCACACAGGGACTCTCCAAATGCAACATGATATCCGCTAACAAATTGTCGGCTCAAATTGTTAGCGGACACCATGTTGCGTTTGGCGAGCCCCTGTGTGCCCAAACTTTGGAGCTCCCCCACAAGTGACCCCATTTTGGAAACTAGACCCCCCAAGGCACCTATCTAGATTCATAGTGAGCACTTGGAACCCCAGGTGCTTCACAAATTGATTCATAAAAATGAAAAAGTGTTTTTTTTTTCACTTTTTCATTTTTACGAATCAATTTGTGAAGCACCTGGGGGTTCCAAGTGCTCACTATGCATCTAGAAAGGTGCCTTGGGGGGTCTAGTTTCCAAAATGCGGTCACTTGTGGGGGAGCTCCAAAGTTTGGGCACAGAGGGGCTCTCCAAACGCAACGTGGTGTCCGCTAACAATTTGAGCCGATTTTCCATTCAATTTGTTAGCGGATATCATGTTGCATTTGGAGAGTCCCTGTGTGCCCAAACATTGGAGCTCCCCCACAAGTGACCCCATTTTGGAAACTAGACCCCCCAAGGCACCTATCTAGATTCATAGTGAGCACTTGGAACCCCAGGTGCTTCACAAATTGATTCATAAAAATGAAAAAGTGTTTTTTTTTTCACTTTTTCATTTTTACGAATCAATTTGTGAAGCACCTGGGGGTTCCAAGTGCTCACTATGCATCTAGAAAGGTGCCTTGGGGAGTCTAGTTTCCAAAATGGGGTCACTTGTGGGGGAGCTCCAAAGTTTGGGCACACATGGGCTCTTCAAACACAACATGGCGTCCGCTAATTATTCAAGCAAATTTTACAATCAAAAAGTCAAATGGCGCTCCTTCCCTTCCGAGCCCTGCCGTGCGCCCAAACAGTGTTTTTTCCCCAAATATTGGGTATCTGCGTGCCCAGGGGAAATTGCACAACAAATTTTGGGGTCCATTTTTTCTTGTTACCCCTGTGAAAATAAAAAAAATTGGGTCTAAAGTAACATTTTTGGGAAAAAAGTTAAATGTTCATTTTTTTCTTCCACATTCAAAAAATTCCTGTGAAGCACCTGAAGGGTTAATAAAGTTCTTGAATGTGGTTTTGAGCACCTTGAGGAGTGCAGTTTTTAGAATGGTGTCACTTTTGGGTATTTTCTGTCAAAGACCTCTCAAAGTGACTTCAAATGTGATGTGGTCCCTAAAAAAATGGTTTTGTAAATTTTGTTGGAAAAATGAGAAATCGCTGGTCAACTTTTAACCCTTATAGCTCCCTAACAAAAAAAAATTTTGGTTCCAAAATTGTGCTGATGTAAAGTAGACATGTGGGAAATGTTATTTATTAACTCTTTTGTGTGACATATCGCTCTGATTTCAGGGCTTAAAAATTCAAATTTTGAAAATTGCAAAATTTTCGCCAAATTTCCGTTTTTTTCACAAATAAACGCAAGTGATATCAAAGAAATTTTACCACAATCATGAAGTACAATATGTCACGAAAAAACAGTCTCAGAATCAGGGGGATCCGTTAAAGCGTTCCAGAGTAATTACCTCATAAAGTGACAGTGGTCAGAATTGTAAAAATTGGCCTGGTCATTAACGTGCAAACCACCCTCGGGGCTTAAGGGGTTAAAGGTAAGGTCACTGTGATTGTGACAAGTTTCTATTACTTGTGTTATCCCATATTTTTCTTGCTCTCTTGGTTAGGTATGGAGGAGTGTCTGTCCCTCCTGTTTTTCTGCAAACAATCATGCGGAATCCAAAATGTACTGTGGGTACCTTTTTCCTTGAATCTGGTCTTCATGTCTATTGCCTCTTTATTAATATCTGTGACATTAGAGCAGTTTCTACTCAACTGTAAAAATTGGCCCTTGGATATTGCTTGTTTTTTTTTTAGTAATTTAATAGTTTATTAGTGCTCATAGGTTAATGGTAGATGAGTGTCCCTAGGGTCCCATCCCGTTCTTTCTTGATTGGTACATCCAGGAAAGGCAACTGGTAATAATTAAACTCCGATGTAAATCTAAGGCCCACTCTATGGATATTGAGTTCCCTGACAAATTCAAGAAATTGTTCACTCGTCTCTGACCAGATGATAAAAATGTTGTCAATATATCTATATCAAACCCCAATATATGGATGCCACCACTTATGATCATCCCTGAATATTGTGGTTTCCTCCTATGAGCCCAGGAATAGGTTAACATACGAGGGGGCACAGGGGCTCCCCATCGCAGTACCCCTGAGCTGGTGGAAGTACTTCCTGTCAAAAAGAAATATGTTGTAAGAGTGAATTTTAGAAGATCCTCCATGAAGTCATTATGTCTGCTACACTCTATTGATCTCGATTTCAAGAAACAACTTACTCCTCTGATATCATCCTCATGCGGAATATTACTGTACAAAGACTCAATATCTAGTAAGGCCTGCTCCCCTACATGCCTGTATACAAGCTCGAGGGTATACATGTAGGGGAGCAGGCAAAGGGAAAACCAAAAATAAAAGAAAAAGTTCCCAAAACAGCACACATGACCCTACACATCCAGGGGACATGGCTGCCCCTGTAATCACCGCAGCCCATCCAGCGCCCAGTCAAATGATCAATACCATATACCCCTTTGACAGCGCAGCGACGTATGCGCCTGACACCGATATAGCATCACCCTCTAGCTGGACACAAATAGCACCGCCACATCCCGGTGGGACACATGTATACTGCGCAGAACCCCACATACACCGTCAGGGACACAGAGACTCCAGGTGTACTCGCTGCAGGCGAACTCGCTGTAGTTCCTCCTCGACAGATCTACATCACAGCACACAAGTCACCGGCAAAGGAAGAGGTCGTCGCAAGCAAAGCGGAGATCGGCATCCCACAGGAGGGGTAACAGGTCGCGGTCCTCAAGGTGGCGCTCACCATCCTCCGCATCAGAGATGTCGGGCGCAACGTCAAACCACAGCTGCTTGCACCGATCCCGTCCTTCGGGGGGCAGAGATGATTCAAGGGCACCCTCCAGAGCTTACAGCCTGCACGATGAAGCGATTTCACGTAGGTCTACAAGCAGAGGCACGCAGCTCACCCCGAGCGAGACTGGTGTCGAAGTCCCTCCAAACATCGGAGTCCCTCCTCCAGCCGCAGAAATGGGTGAGTGCAATATAAGTATAACTGAAATGGGAAATATTAACAACAACTTAATAACGGCCCTTAAGGCCATAGTCTAAAAACTATCCGCGCCACCAGGCGCAATACATAATTCTACTAAAACAACTCCACCATTAGCCAGTGTACACAAGGACGCATTCTTTTGCGGAATTAGCCCATTAGGCTCACACATAGACGAGGAAACCAGAATGAAAATATGGAATAATGACTACATCGACATTTGGTCACTATTAACCACTGACCAACATACTATACACAAAGAGAGAAGGGTAGCCGACCGACCATTCGACAGAAACAGACAAAAGGTCGCAAAGACAATGAGCAACTGGTTACAGGCGTTTTCTGTGCTGGGTTGCATCATGGGCCAAAAGCATCCGGAGCGCTGCTCGGAACTATTCATATACCAGGATACGGTGTATAACTCGTACAAAGCACACGGCGGTTCAGCATAGTGGCGCTACGATGAGGAGTTCTGGAGGCGGTTGGCTCTGCAACCACAGCTAGGCTGGGGGGTAAAAGCTACAGACGTATGGTTGTGATTAATGCTGTCACAGAAACAACATCCCTTTACAACAACGGCTACTGGACAACCGGCAACAGCAGGCCAAAATTCAGTGGTCGTACGTAGACCAGGGGCCTGCTGGCAGTTCAATGAGGGACACTGTCGTTTCTACACCTTATGCAGATATAAACATGAATGTTCAGCCTGCGGAGGAGCCCACCCTGCAGCGAGATGTTCTCGTCCCGCAAGCAAATTATCAATTAAACTCCCACAGTCACAAGCCAAGGACCCCGGTGAGCGTAAACGCGATGGGCCCCTGGCTAGACCAATATCCTAAGAAAGACACAGCGGGGCAGTTACGTTTTGGTTTCACATACGGTTTTTTCATCCCTTTCAAACTTAATAAATCGCCCACCTTTGCAAATAACCTTAAATCTGCAAAAGAACACCCTGAAATACTTAGACAAAAAATACAAAAAGAAGTAGCTCTAGGCAGAGTGGCGGGCCCTTTCCCAACACCACCATTCAGTAACCTAAGAGTTTCCCCTCTAGGAATAATACCAAAAAAAGAGCCAGGTTCATTCCGGCTTATCCATCATTTATCTTACCCAAAAGGAGAGTCTGTAAATGACAGTATTACGTCAGAAGATGCCTCGGTCACCTACGCGTCGTTCGACAGAGCAGTAATGTTAGTACGCGATGCTAGGCCCGGAGCGCTCCTCGCTAAATCCGACATAGAATCCGCTTTTCGCCTACTACCGGTGCACCCAGATTGCTACCACCTGTTGGGATGCCAAGTGAACAATGAATACTTCTACGACACTTGCCTCCCAATGGGTTGTTCAATTTCTTGTTATTACTTTGAACTATTCAGTTCCTTCCTAGAATGGGTGTTGAGGTATGAAACCGGCAATAGGTCCGTCACACATTACCTAGATGACTTCCTATTCGTCGGACCAAAAGACTCAAATCAATGGCAATCATTACTTAACGAATTCACAAATATCGCTCAACTGTTCGGAGTCCCATTATGCCCTACACAAACCATAGGCCCCACAACAAAGCTATCGTTTTTAGGCATCAAAATCGACACCACAGCAGGGTTGTTCCGCCTCCCAACGGAAAAAATACAAAAAACATTACACCAGATCGAGGGATTTTGCGCGGTACGGAAAGTAACTCTACAGCAGATGCAAGTATTACTAGGTCTCCTCGTGTTTGCCAGCCGGGTGATGCCAGTCGGAAGGGTTTTTTCTCGTCGTTTATCCCTTGCAACAAAAGGTTCATTAAAACCGAGTCATAGAATCAGAATCACCAGGCAGCTTCGAGCGGACTTAGAGGTGTGGAAAAACTTCTTACAATCATTCAACGGTCATACGTTATTTATGTCAGCAGAACAGTCCAACACTGAACTAAGATTATTCACCGGGGCGGCAGAAGCGGGAGGATATGCAGCGATACTAGATAACCAGTGGCGCACAGGCTTATGGCCTCCATATTGGTCTGAACAAGGATTAACAAAAAAACAGACACTCCTGGAACTCTTTCCAATATTGGTAACAATAGAAATATGGGGCACGTTCCTAGCTAACAAAAATATACGCTTCATAACAAATAACACCAGCCTAGCGCACTGCATTAATAAGATGGCATCATCGTCTCTCCCAGTGCTAGGCCTACTGCGCCGGCTAGCATTCCTGTGCCTAAAACACAATATATGGGTTCGCGCGAGCTACAATATTGAAGAGTCTAATGCTGCTGCTGCTAACGCTTTATCACAATTCAATTGGCAGGTTTTCAGAGAGCTCCTCCCCAACGCCCACCCGTCGGGCACCAGTTGCCCACCCTCCCTATGGGATATAGTGGCGAACAGCTGCTGCCATTAATCAGAGCATCAGTCGCCCCGTCAACGTGGAAAGCATACGGTAAGGCATGGGAAGAGTGGACACGATTAGTAGCAGGCAGACGGGTTGACATATGTGAACAAGCCAGACTAGATGTAACCATAGAATTTCTCCACCAACTAATGATGAGGGGCATATCAGGGGCGTCAGCACAGCGGTGGCTAACTGGAGTGGCATTTCACTTTCAATTACTGAATTGGGAAGATGTGACAAAAAGATTCATCATCAGGCAAGCCTTAAAAGGGTGGAAAAGAGGTCAGCCAAGTCAGGAGTGCAGACGTCCCGTGTTAATAAAACTGCTGTCAGAAATCATATCCCTAACACCAGTAACATGCCACTCACAATTTGAAGCAACACTAGTGTCTACTGCATTTGCGATCGCCTTCTTCGGGGCGCTACGCATAAGCAAATTAGTCCCCCGATCCAAAATCACCACCAGTGGAGGCTTATTACACCAGGACGTAGTCATAGCCAATAATGCAATACGCATACGCAAATCCAAAATGGACCTAGCGGGCAGGGGCACTTGGGTGCTTTTACAACCCACTAACAGTATACTGTGTCCGGTAACAATAGTAAAAACATATACATCCATCAGGCCACAAAGTAATTTCTTCCTATCACACATTGATGGAACTCCATTATCAAGATACCAGTTCCAAGCTATATTTAATAAATGCCTAACATCAGCAGGGTACCACCCCAAAGATTACGGGACACACTCATTCCGCATAGGCGCAGCCACGGAAGCAGCTAAAGCAGGACTGTCAGAGACGGAAGTTCAGAGGATAGGAAGATGGCGATCCGCGTGTTTTGCAAGATACATAAGACCGGACTTGTTATCCTAACGTGGTTTGTTTCTTTTACAGGTGACGCTAAGCCAACAGTGTGAGTGATAGGCCACTCGTATATATATTGGGCAGAAAAAAGGGCGAAAGTCCGCCCAGGCGGGAGGAATATAGGGTTTCATAACACATATTTCAACTGGAGAGGTATTAGAGGCCTGCGATGACCACATGTACTAATGGAGGTAATCGACATAGGCAGAGAAGCATCAGGTCCGGTCATCTTAGTTATACACGCCGGGGGAAACGACCTCGGTCATTACAAAAGTGCAGAACTAATGGCAATAATGAAGCTAGACACTGAGCGCTTCAGAGCATTTTTTAGTAAACTAACTATAGTATGGTCAGAGATTGTGCCGAGAGCTGTATGGAGAGGTGCGAGAGACATCACGGCCATCGAACGGACAAGGAGGCTAAGAAATATTCGGATGGCAAAATTTGTAAAGGAAAGAAGTGGTGTAGTGATACGACACGAGAGCTGGAAGGAGATAAAACAGGCCTCATACGGCCCGATGGTGTTCATTTAACGGATATTGGACTGGACATATTCCTGTCAGGACTCCAGGATGGAGTGGAACAAGCGTTAATGATGATGATGGGTGGGGGTCGGAGTCCTGCCTACGAGTATGCAGGATCCTCCGTGGCCTGGAAATAGAAAGGACATGTTGGAAAGTTATTCTTGTTGGCCAACTTGCCGGTGTGGAGACCCAGGGCATGCTGCAACAAGCTGAATTATTTTTGGAAATAAAATGCCTTTCTAATGGAATGAGTTAAAGAGTTAATAAATCTGTGACCGATCCTCACCCATCCAGTTGTAAGAGTTACATTATTGTAGTGTTAAGGAAGGGGTGGCAGTAGGGGGGCTGAGGATCTGGGTTTGGTTGGGGGTCCCCACAGTCTGGTAGACTCCATACTAAATAAGGAAGGAGTCACTGACTGTGGTGATCCCCCTTCGCTGCCCCTTACTGACCAGTGATCCTGAAGCCCCCGGAAGGATCCAATGAAGCGAAAGGGAACGCTACAAGCCGTCCCATGGATACATAAACACCGGGACATCCCACGTTACTTCCTTTCTTCGCTGGTCCCAGAGTGGAACGTCCCAACCACCCTCCCTGATATGAAGACTGTAAGAAGGAGAATCATAGAATTTTTTAAAGTCACAGCGGCCTGGAAATAGAAAGGACATGTTGGAAAGTTACTCTTGTTGGCCAATTTGCCGGTGTGGAGACACAGAGCATGCTGCAACAAGCCGAATTATTTTTGGAAATAAAATGCCTTCCTAATGGAATGAGTTAAAGAGTTAATAAAGCTGTGACCGATCCTCACCCATCCAGTTGTAAGAGTTACATTATTGTATTGTTAAAGAAGGGGTGGCGGTAGGGGGGCTGAGCATCTGGGTTTGGTTGGGGGTCCCCACAGTCATGGCTGTTCTGTGCGCACAGGACCTGTGATGAGGTCACAGGAGGGGAGGAGTCAGGGGTCACATGATCAGGGGCCTCAGTGGATGCAGGACTCTGCTGTGCTGGTTGTCATGGTGCTGGATGAGCTGAAGTTTATGTGTGGGGTCAGGAGGGGTTTACAGTGTGGATGTAGCAGAGCCGCGTGTGTACGAGGTGTACGGAGCAGAGCCGTGTGTGTACGAGGTGTACGGAGCGGAGCCGCGTGTGTACGAGGTGTATGGAGCAGAGCCGCGCGTGTACGAGGTGTACGGAGCAGAGCCGCGCGTGTACGAGGTGTACGGAGCAGAGCCGCGCGTGTACGAGGTGTACGGAGCAGAGCCGCGTGTGTACGAGGTGTACGGAGCAGAGCCGCGTGTGTACGAGGTGTACGGAGCAGAGCCGCGTGTGTACGAGGTGTACGGAGCGGAGCCGCGCGTGTACGAGGTGTACGGAGCGGAGCCGCGTGTGTACGAGGTGTACGGAGCAGAGCCGCGCGTGTACGAGGGGTACGGAGCGGAGCCGCGCGTGTACGAGGGGTACGGAGCGGAGCCGCGCGTGTACGAGGTGTACGGAGCGGAGCCGCGCGTGTACGAGGTGTACGGAGCGGAGCCGCGTGTGTACGAGGTGTACGGAGCGGAGCCGCGCGTGTACGAGGTGTACGGAGCAGAGCCGCGCGTGTACGAGGTGTACGGAGCAGAGCCGCGCGTGTACGAGGTGTACGGAGCAGAGCCGCGCGTGTACGAGGTGTACGGAGCAGAGCCGCGCGTGTACGAGGTGTACGGAGCAGAGCCGCGCGTGTACGAGGGGTACGGAGCAGAGCCGCGCGTGTACGAGGGGTACGGAGCGGAGCCGCGCGTGTACGAGGTGTACGGAGCGGAGCCGCGCGTGTACGAGGTGTACGGAGCGGAGCCGCGAGTGTACGAGGTGTACGGAGCGGAGCCGCGTGTGTACGAGGTGTACGGAGCGGAGCCGCGTGTGTACGAGGTGTACGGAGCGGAGCCGCGTGTGTACGAGGTGTACGGAGCGGAGCCGCGTGTGTACGAGGGGTACGGAGCGGAGCCGCGTGTGTACGAGGGGTACGGAGCGGAGCCTTGTGTGTACGAGGTGTACGGAGCGGAGCCGTGTGTGTACGAGGTATACGGAGCGGAGCCGTGTGTGTACGAGGTGTACGGAGCGGAGCCGTGTGTGTACGAGGTGTACGGAGCGGAGCCGTGTGTACGAGGTGTACGAAGCAGAGCCGTGTGTGTACGAGGTGTACGGAGCAGAGCCGTGTGTGTACGAGGTGTACGGAGCGGAGCCGTGTGTACGAGGTGTACGGAGCGGAGCCGTGTGTGCACGAGGTGTACGGAGCGGAGCCGTGTGTGTGCGAGGTGTATGGAGCGGAGATGCGCGTGTGCGAGGTGTACGGAGCGGAGCCGCGCGTGTGCGAGGTGTACGGAGCGGAGCCGCGCGTGTGCGAGGTGTACGGAGCGGAGCCGCGCGTGTACGAGGTGTACGGAGCGGAGCCGCGCGTGTACGAGGTGTACGGAGCGGAGCCGCGCGTGTACGAGGTGTACGGAGCGGAGCCGCGCGTGTACGAGTTGTACGGAGCGGAGCCGCGCGTGTACGAGTTGTACGGAGCGGAGCCGCGCGTGTACGAGGTGTACGGAGCGGAGCCGCGCGTGTACGGAGCGGAGCCGTGCGTGTACGAGGCGTGCGGTGTGGAGCAGCACGTGTACGAGGCGTGCATAGCGGAGCCGCATGTATGAGGTGTGGATGTAGCAGAGCCGTGTCTTTGTAAGTTGTACGGAGCACGCATGTGTACGAGGTATAAGGAGCGGAGCGCGCACTCTTCTACCTCCCAACTTTTGAAGAAGAGAAAGAGGGATAGATCCCTCTGCAATTTTTGGCCACGCCCCTGGCCGCACCCCAATCCACACCCATTTACCATTTATTTCTCCCCTGGCAGGAGGAGTTGTCACAGGGGCGCTGGTAATGAGAGGCATTCAGCAGACTGCCCTCATCCCCATTCCTGGTATGCATGGCCCCCTCATCCCCATTCCTGGTATGCATATCACCCTTCATCCCCAATCCTGGTATGCATGGCCCCCTCAGACTCAATCCTGGTATGCATGGCCCCCTTAGACCCAATCCTGGTATGCATGGCCCCCTCAGACTCAATCCTGGTATGCATGGCCCCATTAGACCCAATCCTGATATGCATGGCCCCCTCAGCCCCAATCCTAGTATGCGTGGCCCCCTCCGCCCCAATCCTGATATGCATGGCCCTCTCAGCCCCAATTCTGGTATGCATGGCCCCCTCAGACTCAATTAGGGTATGCATGGCCCCCTTAGACCCAATCCTGGTATGCATGGCCCCATCATCCCCAATCCTAGCATGCATGGCCCCCTCATCCCCAATCCTGGCATATATGGCCCACTCAGACTCAATCCTGATATGCATGGCCCCCTTAGACCCAGTCCTGGTATACATGGCCCCCTCAGTCCCAATCCTGGTATATATGACCCTCTCAGACCCAATCCTGGTATATATGGCCCCCTCATCCCCCAATACTGGTATGTATGGCCCCCTCATCCCTAATCCTGGTATGTATGGCCCCCTTATTCCCAATCCTGGTATGCATAACCCCCTCATCCACAATCTTGATATGCATGGCCCCCCTATCTTGGTATGCATGGCCCCCTCATCCCCAATCCTGGTATGCATGGCCCCCCCATCACTGCACACATGAAAAAGATAAACACTTCTACTCACGTTCCTTCCTCCCCTCTGCTCCAGCGCTGCATGCTGTCTGTCAGTAGCTGATCTCAACATCTGAGCAGCGCATGACATCACTGCCATGCGCCCTCAGACGCCGAGGTGAGTTGCGAGGATATTCACTCCTCTCCACGCCGGGATATGGGAGTGGAGAGGAGTGAATAGTCATTCTCCTTATTGCGCACTGTCAGCACGGACACAGCTCTTAATGCGGCTCAGCTATCCTCTGTGCCCGCTACTAAAGAGAATGAATATTCACTCCTCTCCATGCCCATAGGAGTGGAGAAGAGTGAATATTCATTCTCTCTAATAGCGAGCACACAGGATCGCAGAGCTGCAGCAGAAGCGAACGGCTGCGATCAACAGTGTGCGCTATTAAGGAGAACAGCTGAGCCGTGACTGGACGCGGGACTGAGCCCTCAAAGCACGACAGTCCCGCGGAATCCGGTACAGTTGGGAGCTATGCGTGTGTGTATGGAGCAGAGCCGTGTGTGTATGAGGTGTATAGAGCAGAGCCGTGTTTGAACTAGGTGTACGGAGCGGAGCCGCGTGTGTATGAGGTGCACGGAGTGGAGCCATGTGTGTACGGAGCAGAGGCGCGTGTATACGAGGTGTACGAAGCTGAGCCGTGTGTGTACGAGGTGTGCGGAGCGGAGCCGCGTATGTACGAGGTGTGCGGAGCGGAGCCGCGTGTGTACGAGGTGTAGGGAGCGGAGCCGCGTGTGTACGAGGTGTACGGAGCGGAGCCGACTGTGTACGAGGTATACGGAGCGGAGCCGCGTGTATATGATTATATGTATTCGGAGGAGAACGTAGATAACAGAAGTAGTGAGTGTGGAGCACAGAGTGAAGCACTTGCTGATTGGTGTCAGAAGGAAATTGTGAAATTTGCTCCGCTAGTCTGGAGGGTCGGCCGTGGTACCTGACGGACTTCAGAGATGTGTTCTCGGAATAAGAGGCGGAGATACTACCTCACCATCGTTCTTATGATTGTGCTATTAATCTTGTCCCTAATGCTAAATTACCTAAAGCTCATATCATATAGAAAATCTACTCATGGGCCAAGATGCATAAAATATAACAATGCTTTATTAAATACAAGATAAATGCAATAAAAAATACAGTGGGAAACCACAAGATGGCGCCACAAACCCACAATATGGAATCATGTAAAACCAGATACTGGATCTCTATATCGCCAGGATTAATCATCAAGTGGGAACCCAGTGTCAAACACTATTATACTGTAGTAACCTGCAGAAGTCTCTGCTGTCCCAGCAAGTACATAGACACGTTGTAAGGTATCAATAGAGTATATACATCACCTTCTTGTGGGTGGTATTGCCAGCCCCTAATAACTCAATGTTAGACTATAGAAGAAATATATGTATAACCATTTGTCCATGAATCTACCACTTGAGTACTTCACACCACCATGGAGGCGGTAAGTGGTTCCCTACAGAAAACACTCATCATATAGAAAATGTACTCATGAACCAAGATGCCTAAAATACTTATAGATCGTAAGCTCTTGCGAACAGGATCGTCATTGTCTTTGCTTTAATTATTGTATGATCTTTAGCTATGTTACTTATGACTGTTGTATATGAACCTCTAAATTGTAAAGCGCTGCGGAATATGTTGGCGTTATATAAATAAAGATTATTATTATTATTATATTGTGGGTTTGTGGCGCCATCTTGTGGTTTCCCCACTGTATTTTTTATTGTAATGTATTTTATCTTGTATTTAATAAAGCATTGTTATATTTTATGCATCTTGGTTCATGAGTACATTTTCTATATGATGAGTGTTTTCTGTAGGGAACCACTTACCGCTTCCATGGTGGTGTGAAGTACCCAAGTGGTAGATTCATAGACAAATGGTTATACATATATTGTTTTCGGGGTACTATAAACCATTGACACAACTTCTCTCTATTAACTTGAGATCGCCTGTACAATTTGTCTGGACCTGAACGGACCTCCATGAAAAATTATGTAAACGAAAGTTTACGGAAGGGTCATATCCGTCCTTCCTCCTCTGGGGCTACTGGATTGTTCTTTATAAAAAAAAAAAAGATGGGGGTCTACGTTTTTGCCTCAATTTCCAAGTACTGAATAAAATCACGGTGAAGAATACATACCCTCTTCCAATCATCCCTGAACTATATAATCAGCCTTCGGGGATAAATGGTTTTCTGACCTTGACCTTAGGGGGGCTTATTACAATTTGATTTGCACCATGACGGGTGATGAGTGGGAATCGGCGTCTTTATCGTCTGAGGGTTTACTCGATAATCTCGTCCTCCCATTCGGATTCTCCAATGCACCAACAGGATTTCACCACTCTCTGAATGACGTTTCTCTGATTACATTGGGAGATTTCTTGTGATTTACCTTGATGATATAGAATTTTCTCTCCTGATTTGGATTCTCACCAGGAACATGTCCGTGTTGTATTACAAAGATTGAGGGAGAATTCTTTCTTTGTTTGCTAAAATTGAGAAATTTTTTTTTTTTCTGCTCAGTAAGTGTCATTCCCGGGTCATTTTATCGGCTGATGGGTTTACGATGGATCCTGGGAAGGTAAATGCCATAATAGATTGGGTCCAACCTAGTGACCTGAAAGTGTTGCGACGTTTTATAGGATTCGCCAACTATTATAGGAAATTCATTAGGCTTTTTTCTCAGATTGCTGGACCTCTTATTGTCATCACATGGAAGGGGGCAGATATGAAGGTTTGGTCACCAGATGCTATTGGGCTTGTGAAAAATTGGAAGAGTGTTTTATGTCTGCTCCTGTTCTACATAATGCATCTAGCAGTGTGGGGCTATGTAAAATAGAAGGCAGGTCAGTGAATGATCAGTGAGCTGCCATAAGAGCATACAGATGAATATATAAGCAGAGCACCAGATAGAGCGCCCCCCACAGGCCGCCCTGTAGCATAAGCATATCATTATCTCCAAGCTGAAAGTAAAGGTTACACAAGAACCACAGGACGGATTTCATCAACCAAGGTATCATGTTAATCAGTGTAATGTCGCCCACCAGACAGTGTATGTAGTTTATTGAGCACAATCCTGCTGACGTGTGCTTTAAAGTGCCTTATTATAATATAGGGGATTTACGAGAAGCCAGCAATAATAGTGAGAATTGTATGTATGATTCTCCTGGAATATGGTGGTGGTATGTAGATAGAGATTATGAATAGCGATGGGCGATTCCGAACAGTAATGTTTGGGGCCCGTACCGAACAACTACTGTTCGGGCACGGACCCTGAACACGGACTTCCTCGGGAGATCCGTGTTACTGTTCGGGTCCAGGTTCGGGTGTTTCCCGGGCTGTCATCTGCGAGACAGCGCAGGAAACACAGGCTCTGATTGGCGGTAACATAGTTACCACGGTCAGAGCGCTGTGGGATTATGCTGACAGATGTCAGCATGATCCCACAGCTGTGACAGTGACCTGCAGTAGAAAGCTTACTGCAGGTCATAGACGCCAGCTGATGTGACTACTACCCACATCAACTGGCGCCTGCTGTCATAGAAAATAGGGAGCACAGGCACCACTGGATTGAAGCAGCAGTCTCTTGTCAGCGGTGCCTGTGCTGAAAGTAAAAAAAACAAATGTCGAAATGAATAAAAATAATTAAAATAAAAAAACCACATTATACTCACCTACACCTTGTCCCCGATGTCTTCGACCCCTACAAAAAATAAAAACACGCCATATACTCACCTTACACCTAATCCCTGAAGCCATTGTCTCCTGAAATAAAGATAAAATAATAAATGACCATAATCTTCACCTGTCCACCGTAGTCCATATTGTGAGTGTCCCACATCGATCTCATGAATAGAACGGCCACATCAGAAAATGTGACGTCTCTATTCAGCAGCCGCAATACACTGACAGGAGCGCGACCTCACTTACGGCACTACTGCTGCGTGGGAATTTTTTGACAGTCTGTGTCAGGCGCAGCACTTCCTGTGACGCTGAAGCAGCCTGTGACATGCGCAGTATGATTTGAGATTCTTACTTCAACAATCATGGCGCAGGATACACACAGGCGTTTAGAGCGCCTGCCCGGCCAGGACACTTCCTGGCACTGACACTAACATGTGCGGGAGCATTTGATAGACACTCAGTTTTGGCGCTCGATTATATGATCCAATGGGGTGAGTCATGTTATCTTTGATTATTGAAAGCTACGCATCTGGTACTTGATTGCAATTAAATGTAATGTGTGTTTTGTGTAAATCTGCAATCTGTGTATCACCGGCACTTTATTTATAAATATACAATGAGGTTTGCACATGTCTTTTGTACTAGGCATTTTGGTTCTGTAAAGCACTTATGCACTTTATTTATATCATTGGTTATCTGACGGATGACTCTATTTATATGATGTAACTTCACTTATTCACTGCTTGAGAAAGGCTCAAATCGGAGCCAAAACATCGCCACTAGCCCTTATGGGCCATTGAACCACATTATGTTTTCTACAAGGAGTGCTGTCCTTTATTTTTGGAGTAGAGACATGGATAACTAGATAAACAGATAATAGATAGATAGATAGATAGATATACAGATAGATAGATAGATAAATAGATATACAGATATTAGATAGATAATAGATTCATAGACTGATAAATAGATAGATAAACAGATATATGGAGAGCTGTCTGAAAGCAGGAAAAACGGGAATCTGTCCTGTGCGCTGACGGCTCCTTGTTATACGGATGAGATGGAGTCACTGTGTCTCCTGGACATCGTGTTCTGTATCTGCACTTCTGATTAGCTACAATACCTAGTCGCTGATAACAATGCCTCAAATAAGAACCTGAAAAGTCCTCTGTATCTGTGTGAATAAAGTCCTCTGTATCTGTGTGAATAAAGTCCTCTGTATCTGTGTGAATACAGTCCTCTGTATCTGTGTGAATACAGTCCTCTGTATCTGTGTGAATACAGTCCTCTGTATCTGTGTGAATACAGTCCTCTGTATCTGTGTGAATAAAGTCCTCTGTATCTGAGTGAATATAGTCCTCTGTATCTGAGTGAATATAGTCCTCTGTGTCTGTGTGAATAAAGTCCTCTGTGTCTGTGTGAATAAAGTCCTCTGTATTAGTGATGATCGAGCATACTCGCAAGTACTCGGTACTCGCCCAAGCATCTCAGTACTGCGAGATGCTCGGGCGGATGCTCGGGTCGCCTCCCTGCATTTTTGGCACTCTTTACAGAGCCAATGAACATGCAGGGATTCCTGCCACTCACTGTAATGCCGCAGCCATGTTGGTTGTGGCATTACAGTGATTGGCTGGCCGCACATCGTCATCAGGTCTATATCAGACCTGGCACTGCTGTGATCGTCAGTCTACTCCGCAATCAGGCAGTGTAGGGAGAGGTGCTGCTGAGCTAGGGAGAGATTTGGTTGTGTATTAGGTAGTGTAGGAACAAAACAAGTACATTACACATATCCATCTCAACAAACAGTCCTTCTGAGGACTAATCCATCTGCAGAGATATCAGGCAGGCAGTGTATATAGGCAGGCAGGCAGGGTATATAGCAGACTGCAGTGCATATAGCACAAGAGGCTCCATTCCAATTCTGCCTTCTGCTGCTGTTAGATATTTCTAGACAAAGGCCCACGTCTCAGGGGCCTGGAATAATTTTTTGGTGGATCTTAATCCTCATTATTTGCTTAAAAAGCAATCCAGAGAACCCCGTTTTTCTGCGCCATGTGCTTGTTGGCACTGCAGAATACAACCAGGTCCTTTCCATATTACAGCGTTAAAAATCCAGCTATTTAAAACTGTGGTTTGTCCGTCACACGGATCACATATAATTGCGCTGAAAATACTGCCATTTTTGGCCTCCATTCACATTTTTTTTCAGTATGTCAGCAAAGTTTTTGGCACCGGTTTGCTGTTCAAAATAGTTACCTACAGGCCAGGTATTTAAAACTGTGTTTTTTTTCATCACACGGACTACATATAACTCAGCCATTTGTAGTGAGCGTGGAAGATATTGTCGTCCATTTAAAATGGGCAAGATGCGTGGCAAGGGAAGGGGAACTGGACGTAAATGGTGATGGTGCATGCAGAGGCCGAGGTCGAGGCTGTGGGCAAGCTGAAATTGTGCCACAACAAACACCAGCATCTTCTCGCCTGACCTTCCTGTCCCAATTCCTAGGGGACCGCAGCACACCACTACTGAACCCAGAGCAGTGTCAAAAGGTTGTTGGTTGGATAGCGGATAATGCTTCCAGTCACTTAACCACCACCACCACCCTGTCTTCCACACGGTCAAGTCTCAGTAGCCGTGAGTCTGGACCGCATATTCCTCACCCTGATCCTCCTTCCTCCCACCATGCCGAGTGCCCAGAGACAAATGATCCCACACTTGGACACTCTGAAGAGCTGTTCACTTTTCCATTTATACATTCGGGCCTCTCACCCGGTCCACTTGAAGCGGGGCAAAAGGAGATTGCATGTAGCAATGTCCAAATATTTGAGCAGCCACGGTCACACGAAGGCAATGGTGGGAAAGTGTCACAAGAGGTGGACGATGATGAGACACAAATGCCAGAAATTCAGGAGGAGGACCAGGGTGCGGAAGTGAAAGACGAGGTGGTGGATGATATAGTAACTGACCCAACCTGGCAGGAGGACATGCAGAGAGAGGACAGCAGCACACAGGGGGAGGGAGGCAGATCACCCCAACAGGCAGGAAGAAGCAGTGTGGTGGCCGCAGACAGAAGGCAGGCAACCGTTCCCCGTAACACCAACACGAAGGAAGTTGCCAGTTAGGTCTTCCCGAGTCTAGTTGTTTTTTAAAGACTCTGTCGATAACCCCAAAAAGGCCATTTGCACCACCTGCCAGGCCAGCCTCAGCAGGGGTGGCAAAACTAGCAGCCTGACCACCACCAGCATGATCAGGCACATGGCAGCAAAGCACCTAACTTTGTGGGCCGAACCCCAGGGTCCAGGAAGAGTGTCTGTGGGTGGCACTATTGCTTCTTCCGCTGTTGGGCATGCAAGCCAATCCCCTGTCCATGGTGCATGCGAAGATGCCTCCTGCCCTGCACACTCTCAAGTAGCAGCATGAGGAAGCACGTCCTTGTCCCAGGGCAGCGTTCATTTGTCCATACCCCAGTCCTTGGAATGCAAGCGCAAATACACAGCTAACACCCCACAGGTCACACTACTAAATTCTCACATTTCACGACTGCTTGCTCTCGAAATGTTGCCTTTTAGGCTCGTGGTGACGGAAGCATTCTGCAACCTGATGGCAACGGCCGTCCCTCGGTACTCGGTCTCCAGCCACCACTACTTCTCCCGGTGTGCCGTCCCTGGATTACACAAGCACGTGTCCCAAAACATTAGCCGTGCCCTCAACAACGCATTTACTGGGAAAGTCCACCTAACCGCGGACATGTGGACAAGTGCTTGTGGGCAGGGATGGTACATCTTGCTGATGGCACACTGGGTTAATATAGTGGAAGCCGGGACCCAGTCAGACCTTGGGATGGAACACATCCTCCCGACGCCAAGGATTGCGGTCCCTAGGTCAATCAGGGTTGCCCCCACAGTCTACAACTCCTACACATCATCCTCCTTAGCCTCCTCCTTCTCTACAGCCTCCATCTCCGAAATGACCACATCAGTCACAAGCTGGAAGCACTGTAGCACTGCCTTGGCCATGCGGCAACAGGCTGTGCTGAAGCTAATACGCCTAGGTGACAAACCACATAATGCTGAAGAGTTGTGGACAGTTCTGAAAGAGCAGGCAGATCTGTGGCTCATACCGCTGAACCTACAGCCAGGCATGGTCGTGTGTGACAATGGCGGGAACCTGGTGGCGGCTCTGAGGCGAGGCGAACTCACACACGTACCATGCCTGGCCCATGTGCTTAACCTTGTGGTTCAGTGTTTTCTCAAATCCTACTCAGAGCTGCTGGATTAGCTTGTTAAAGTATGCGCCGCCTGTGTGCCCATTTAAGAAAGTCACCTACAGCTTCTGCTGCCCTTGCCGTGTTTCAGCAGCGTTTGCAGCTTCTGGCACAACGACTTGTATGTGATGTTCCCACGCGTTGGAACTCTACACTGCAGATGTTGGGACGGATTTGTGAGCAGAAGAGGGCAGTTGTTGAGTACCAGCATCAACAAGGCAGTCGGTATTCAGTTCAGACTCCACACATAAGACCTCAGGAGTGGACATGGATGTCAGACATATGTACCATCCTCCAAAACTTTGATGACTCCACCAAGATGGTGATCTCACTTCTCTGTCTTCTGAAATGCTCTCTGCTCACAATCAAAGAGGATGCATTGCAGGCGGAGCACGATGAGATGGAGCAAGGAACCATACAGGGTGATTACACACAGCCCAGCCTCATCTCATCCCAATGTGGATTGGGTGACAATGGGGAAGAGGAGGAAGAACAGGAGCTAGTTTCATGGGCTATAGACGGTACTACCTGCACAGCTGTCATACCGTCTGTTCAGCGTGGATGGCCAGAGGACTGAGAGGAGGAAGAGAGCATGGTCAGTCATTCTCTTGGTGAGGACACGAAAGTCTTTTCTGTTAGCAGTCTGGCACGTATGGCTGAGTTTATGTTACGCTGCCTTTCCCATGACCCTCGCGTTCTCAAACTTTTGGGTGACAGTCATTACTGGTTGGTGACACTTCTAGACCCACGCTAGAACTTTATATCTCTTATTCCTGAGGCGGAGAAGTCTACAAAAATGGGGCTATTCCAGAAGGCCCTTGTTGCGGAACTATTAAAAAAAATCCCATCTGAAAACGCTGGGGGCAGGGGGCACAGTTCGTTGGACAACTAAGGAGTACAGGCGAAAGAGACACAACTTCAATCCAGCAGAGGAAGGGGAACAGTGTCAAAGTTCTGGGAGAATTTTCTCAGCCCCTCCCATCGCACAGGCCCTGAGGTGCGGGGTACTCTCACAAGGAGTGCAAAGTTTGGGAAGATGCTGAGGGAGTACTTTGCCGACCGTACCAACGTCCTCCGTGATTGCTCTGTGCCATATAATTATTGGGTATCCAAGCTGGATACGTGGAATGAACTGGCTCTCTATGCCTTGAAGGTCCTGGCCTGCCCTGCCGCCATGAGGCCTTATAAAGAGGGGGGGGGTACATCCTGAATGGGGCACTATAAATAGAGGGGGTGACATCCTGCATGGGGCATTATAAAGAGAGATGGTTAACATTCTGCATGGGGCATTATAAAGAGGGGGGGTGACATCCTGCATGGGGCATTATAAAGAGAGGGGGGTGACATCCTGCATGGGGCATTATAAAGAGAGGGGGGACATCCTGCATGGGGAATTATAAAGAGGGGGGAGGTGACATCCTGCATGGGGCCTTATAAAGAGGGGGGTACATCCTGCATGGGGCATTATAAAGAGGAGGGGTGACAACCTGCATGGGGCATTATAAGGTGGGGAACAGCCTGCATGGGGCATTATAAGTGGGGGGGACAGCCTGCATAGTGCATTATGTGGTGGTAACAGCCTGCATAGAGCATTATAAGGGGGGGACAGCCTGTATGGGGCATTATGTGGGGGGTAACAGCCTGCATGGAGCATTATAAGGGGGGGACAGCCTGTATGGGGCATTATGTGGGGGGTAACAGCCTGCATGCAGCATTATATGGGGGCCAGTATCCTGTATGGGGCGTTATAAGGGGACCAGTATCCTGTATGGAGCGTTATATGGGGGCCAGTATCCTGTATGAAGCTTTATAAGGGGACCAGTATCCTGTATGGAGCGTTATATGGGGGCCAGGATTCAGTATGGGGCCTTATATGGGGGCCAGTATTCCGTATGGGGCCTTATATGGGGGCCATTATTCCATATGGGGCCTTATATGGGGGCCAGTATTCGGTATGGGGCCTTATATGGGGGCCAGTATTCCGTATGGGGCCTTATATGGGGGCCAGAATTCCGTATGGGGCCTTATATGGGGGCCTGTATTCCGTATGGGTCCTTATATGGGGGCCAGTATTCTGTGTGGAGCGATTCGCTGGTTTCTGAGCTATTGTGGAATTTACAATAGATATCGCTCATGTAATGTAAGAAGTGAAATCTTTGCATTGTACTATATATATATATATTTCTCTGCGGTATCTGTGCATCATGAATCGTGGTATGTATTAAAGGGGCCCACTGAGACTCTTTCGCCCGGGGCCCAGAAAAACCTGGAGCTGGCCCTGTTTATGATGGCCATAAAACAAAAATTTTTATACAGTATGTTCATGTATACCCCCCAGGGGTAAATGTTTGTCAGCCCATACACTTAGTGCATGGGCATTACAAGTATAGGAGGCCTGCTCCTTTCTAATAAGAATATTTTTTTATGAGGCCCTCCTCCACGTCTCTTCCAAGGGGCATTTGAGTGCCTCCCAATTTTTGGGAGCCCTTGCATTCACTGCATAGGCAAACACAATGGGAGACCAACTTCATAATAATGGGAACATTGTTTTCAGGAGGCCCTCCTCTAAGTCTCTTCAAAGGGGTATTGGGGTGCGTCTAAATTTTGGGCAGCCCTGCCACTCACTGCATACGCAATAACAGTATAGGAGACCCACTCTTTAGTAATGGGAACAATAAAACATAGCAGGCTGATGGCTCTTTAAGAATAGTGATGGCCGACGACTGGCCCTTTAAGAATAGCAAAGGCCGCCTGATGGCCCTATAAAAATAGGCTTTGTGACTTTCAGAATCCCTCCATCATAAATGAAACATGATGCGTCTGATGATATCTCACACACCACATGGCCAGATAAGGTTGTAAAATGTTAAAATGACATTACCTATTCTATGGGGCAGCTCAGATCACCGTTTTTTTTCTCAAGCGTATTAGGCGTTCATGCAAAATCGCAGCATGCTGTGATTGTACGCGTATATCGTGCGAGACTCGCCAATGCAAGCCTATGGGTGTAGGAAAAAAATTGGTCGCCACACGGACCATCCGTATGCCGTCCAATTTTTATGGATACATTACCATTCTGTAGCATAGAACACTGTAAATGGTCCTGTAAATGATTGGAGAATAATGGTTGCAGAGAAAATAAATGCATTGCATACTGATGTCATACAGATACACGGGCGAGAAAATATTGCATCATCGCATTACACACGGATTACACATGGATTACCATAGGGAGAACTCGTGCGACTCTCATCAGTGTGAATCGGAACGATTTTGTCTACGTGTAGTGTGACTCCGGCCTGAAGCTTCTGTTCTGCTTCTATAGTCTCAGAGATTAACAAGAACACATCCTTCTCAATAAGACTTTATACACACAAGACTTGTTTTATTGTGGAAATTTATACCTCAAACTGTGTTTTCATTTGAACTTTATGTCTATATCCATATATAGATGTATATATATAGATAGTTGTATATTTACATTTATCTATGTGAGGACACAGCATTTCTTCTTAATTCTGCCAAACGCATTGTTAGTCAGTGGGCACAGGGACAGGAGCTATTGTGGGTGACTCTAGTTGTAGATGTAATTAATTGTTGGAATCTTGAATGGCTGCTGTGTACGGATTATATCGCCCCCTACAGCTTATTGTCCTGCTCTCCTTGTGGAACTAAGGCACATGCTAACTGACCCATTGATCATTGTTAGTTTCCTGTCTACCTATTGTATTAGTGCATTCAAGGTTGTTCTCATGCAAATATTGAAGGACTGGCTATGAACACTTGGACAATGAGAGACGACCTTCTCCCAATCCTGTTGGAAAATACCTGAATACGAGGTGTGACCTAGAAAACTAGGATCTGCCTCTTTTTCCACACACTCTACAGCAAGCCACCGACCAGCTGGAGGAACACAGATCTGCTCCACTGACCATCACTGAACCCTCAAAGACACTGGAGAATCCAGGTTGGGACAATCAGGTCACCTGGCCACATACCTCACTGCACTCACTCAGCTTCCCAAGCTTGCAGCTACGTCCTCCCTGGTTGCCGGCCAGAAGTTGGGGTAGTCGGCCTGGATGCTCCGTAGTCACAGCTGCTCAGAGCCAGCGGAAAGGTGAGACTATGTCATGTGCACCATCTCATGTACTTGCTGGGGCTGTACTGTATGTGACTGGCTGGTGTTGGTGCAATAAATTATTGCCGCACTGTTACCCTCACCCTGTCTGGTCTGAGTAGTGTCCACGGGAAAGGAGAGCGGGCGTTCAGTGGGGTGAGCCCTGGTCCATATGGTTTTCTAAAGATGAGACCACCCACTGACCCTCGTGTCTCCACTCTATCTATTATATTTCAAAATGTTTATGAATTTCTCTATAAAATGCTATATGACAATGATTATATAATGTACATTGTGGACCATTCAGCCTCAGATGCAGAGTGTGAACATTGCCAAAAATCTATATTGTACATTTAACTGAAATAAATTATACAATTCATCAGAAATATTAACCATTTAGACGGTTTTCGAAAACTTCCAGATAAATATGAACAAAATGTAAATGTTGATTGATAAGCCGTGAATTCAGCGGGTCGGTCCTGAGGGAATTTACATCCCATGTAGGAATTCAGGGGATCTGGGAAGGGATTTCGCACCATATGAACAACACCGGATGGATGGGCCCAGATAACCCGGCACCCAGGCTGGAAAAGATCCATACGCTGGTTTTCTTCGATGCCGATATGAAAGAAATAAAAACAAATATTTTCTAACACTTTTCTATTTTTTTTTTTATAATTATTTGATATTAACCCCTTTACCACTTTGGGCTTCTCCATTTTTGCGTTTTCGTTTTTTGCTCCCCTTTTCTCCAGAGCCATAACTGTTTTATTTTTCTGTCAATATGGCCATGTGAGGGCTTGTTTTTTGCGAGACGAGTTGTACTTTTGAACGACACCATTGGTTTTACCATATTGTGTACTGGAAAACAGGAAAAAAATTCAAAGTGCGGTGAAATTACAAAAAAAGTGCAATTTCACAATTGTGACTCACCGGCGCCTGCACACAAGTTTCCTGCTCCACAAGGCTACACAGACGGCAGGAATTAGAGCGCCGTCCATACAGGGTAAATTGCGCAGGCGTGGGATCCGGCCGGGAACTGCACGTCACAGGCCCCTGTGACGTGCCGGGGAGGAGGGGGGATATGGAAAGGAAGCTAATAGGCTGGGATTTCTTCGCATCCCCCAGACGTGAAGCTTGCCAAAACTAATTTAATAAAAAGCTATTACACAGCAAGTGGACCTGTAATATGGGACATACAGGTAAGTATAGATTCATGCTTCTATCACCTGTATCCCCATATTAGAGGTCAGATAGGTCCCAGGGGGGACAGATTCCCTTTAACATATTAACTGCCATGGGAGGATCGCGACTCCACCTGTGGCTGTTAGGGGCATGTGACAGCTGTACAGATCAGCTGTCATGTCCTTGGAAAGGTGCGGTGTCATCGCCGGAGTCCACACGCCTTGCACACATGCGCGGCTCCGCTCCGTACGCCTCGTACACGTGCGGCTCCGCTCCGTACGCCTCGTACACGTGCGGCTCCGCTCCGTGCGCCTTGTACACGTGCGGCTTCGCTCCGTACGCCTCGTGCACACGCGGCTCCGCTCCGTACGCTTCGTACACAAGCGTCTCCGCTCCGTACGTCTCGTACACGTGCGGCTACGCTCCGTACGCCTCGTACACGTGCGGCTACGCTCCGTACGCCTCGTACACGTGCGGCTACGCTCCGTACGCCTCGTACATGTGCGGCTCCGCTCCGTACGCCTCGTACACGTGCGGCTCCGCTCCGTACGCCTCGTACACGTGCGGCTCCGCTCCATACGCCTCGTACACGTGCGGCTCCGCTCCGTACGCCTCGTACACGTGCAGCTCCGCACGCCTCGTACACGTGCGGCTCCGTACGCCTCGTACACGTGCGGCTCCGTACGCCTCGTACACGTGCGGCTCCGCTCCATACGCCTCGTACACGTGCGGCTCCGCTCCGTACGCCTCGTACACGTGCAGCTCCGCTCCGTACGCCTCGTACACATACGGCTCCACTCCGTGCGCCTCGTACATGTGCGGCTCCGCTCCGTGCGCCTCGTGCACACGCGGATCCGCTCCGTACGCTTCGTACACAAGCGGTTCTGCTCCGTACGCCTCGTACACGTGCGGCTCCGCTCTGTGCGCCTCGCACACGTGCGGCTCTGCACGCCTCGTACACGTGCGGCTCCGCTCCGTGCGCCTCGTACACGTGCGGCTCTGCACGCCTCGTACACGTGCTGCTCCGCTCCGTGCGCCTCGTACACATGCGGCTCTGCTTCGTGCGCCTCGTACTCGTGCGGCTCCGCTCCGTGCGCCTCGTGCACACGCGGCTCCGCTCCGTACACAAGTGGCTCTGCTCCGTACGCTTCATACACAAGCGGCTCCGCTCCGTACACCTCGTACACGCGCGACTCCCCTCCGTACACGCGAGGCTCCGCACGCCTCGTACACGTGCGGCTCCACTCCGTACGCCTCGTACACGTGCGGCTCCACTCCGTACGCCTTGTACACGTGTGGCTCCGCTTCGTGCGCCTCGTACACGTGCGGCTCCGCTCCGTGCGCCTCGTACACGTGCGGCTCCGCTCCGTGCGCCTCGTACACGTGCGGCTCCGCTCCGTGCGCCTCGTACATGTGCGGCTCCGCTCCGTGCGCCTCGTGCACACGCGGCTCCGCTCCGTACACTTCGTACACAAGCACCTCTGCTCCGTATACCTCGTACACACGCGGCTCTGCTCCGTACACCTCGTACACGCGCGGCTCTGCTCCGTACACCTCGTACACGCGCGGCTCTACTCCGTACACCTCGTACACACGCGGCTCTACTCCGTACACCTCGTACACACGCGGCTCTGATCCGTACGCCTCGTACACGCGCGGCTCTGCTCCGTACACCTCGTACACACACGGCTCCGCTCCGTACACCTCGTACACATGCGGCTCTGCTCCGTACACCTCGTACACTCGCGGCTCCGCTCCGTACACCTCGTACACACGGCTCTGCTACATCCACACTGTAAACCCCTCCTGACCCCACACATAAACTTCAGCTCATCCAGCACCATGACAACCAGCACAGCAGAGTCCTGCATCCACTGAGGCCCCTGATCATGTGACCCCTGACTCCTCCCCTCCTGTGACCTCATCACAGCTCCTGTGCGCACAGAGCAGCCATATATGTGGTGGCGGCTCTGCAGGTGGAGGTATGTGGAGACCCCATTACTGGGCGCAGGGGGCATTAACCCCTTCAGCACGGAGACTCTTTTGGGGTCTTGTGTTGCCCCTTTATAAGAATCATAAGGTTTTTGTTCTGTTTCCTGTAATAGATACATACGACCCAACTATGGAGACAGGAAGGGAGGAAACGTATTGTTCTCATAGTACAGGACCCCTTTACTGGCCCCACAGTGTAATGCCCCCATTATGCCCCTTATGCAGTATGTATGATGGCCCCCACAGTGTAATGCCCCCATTATACCCCTTATGCAGGATGTATGATGCCCCCACACAGTGTAATGCCCCCATTATGCCCCTTATGCAGGATGTATGATGCCCCCACAGTGTAATGCCCCCATTATACCCCTTATGCAGTATGTATGATGCCCCCCACAGTGTAATGCCTCCGTTATGCCCCTTATGCAGGATGTATGATGCCCCCATTATGCCCCTTATGCAGCATGTATGATGCCCCCACAGTGTAATGCCCCCATTATGCCCCTTATGCAGGATGTATGATGCCCCCACACAGTGTAATGCCCCAATTATGCCCCTTATGCACTATGTATGATGCCCCACAGTGTAATGCCCCCATTATGCCCCTTAAGCAGCATGTATGATGCCCCCACACAGTGTAATGCCCCCATTATGCCCCTTATGCAGGATGTATGATGCCCCCACATAGTGTAATGCCCCCATTATGCCCCTTATGCAGGATGTATGATGCCCCCACACAGTGTAATGCCCCCATTATGGCCATTATACAGTATGTATGATGCCCCCATTATGCCCCTTATTCAGGATGTATGATGCCCCCACACAGTGTAATGCCCCCATTATGCCCCTTATGCAGGATGTATGATGCCCCCACACAGTGTAATGCCTCCATTATGCCCCTTATGCAGGATATATGATGCCCCCATTATGGCCATTATACAGTATGTATGATGCCCATCACACAGTGTAATGCCCCCATTATGCCCCTTATTCAGGATGTATGATGCCACCATTATGCCCCTTATGCAGGATGTATGATGTCCCCACACAGTGTAATGCCCCCATTATGCCCCTTATGCAGTATGTATGATGTTCCCACACAGTGTAATGCCCCCATTAAGCCTCTTATGCAGTATGTATGATGCCCCCCACAGTGTAATGCTCTCATTATGCCCCTTATGCAGTAGTTATGATGCCCCCCACACAGTGTAATGCCCCCATTATGCCCCTTATGCAGTATGCATGATGCCCCCCACAGTGTAATGCCTCCATTATGCCCCTTATGCAGGATGCATGATGCCCCCACAGTGTAATGCCCCTTATGCAGGATGTATGATGCCCCCACACAGTGTAATGCCCCCATTATGCCCCTTATGCAGTATGTATGATGCCCCCCACAGTGTAATGCCTCCGTTATGCCCCTTATGCAGGATGCATGATGCCCCCACACAGTGTAATGCCCCCATTATGCCCCTTATGCAGTATGTATGATACCCTCCACAGTGTAATGCCTCCATTATGCCCCTTATGCAGGATATATGATGCCCCCACACAGTGTAATGCCCCCACTATGCCCCATATGCAGTACGTATGATGTCCCAACACAGGGTAATGCCCCCACTATGCCCCTTATGTAGTATGTATGATGCCCCCACACAGTGTAATGCCCCCATTATGCCCCTTATGCAGTATTTATAATGCCCCCACACAGTTTAATGCCTCTATTATGCCCCTTATGCAGGATGTATGATGCCTCCACACATTGTAATGCCCCCATTATGCTCTTTTTGCAATATGTTTGATGCCCCCCACACAGAGTAATGTTCCTACAGTACCACCTTCCCCCCACATACAGTACAATGTTCCCATAGTATCGCCTGAGGTCCTGCAGTTGGAATAAGTCCTGAGGTTTTATAGTTGAAATAATCCCTCTGGAGTTGGTTTTCCCTCTGCCTGCCATGTATACCCTCGAGCATGTATACATGTATGTAGGGGAGCAGGCCTTACTAGATATCGAGGCTTTGTACAGTAATATACTGCATGAGGATGAGGAGGAGCATGAGATTTACCAATTATCCTTATGGTAGCATGAGACGGACTCTACAACCCACAGAAGTTGATCAGGTAGTGCAGCTCATCCAGGATGGCACATCAATGCGAGCTGTGGCAAGAAGGTTTGCTGTGTCTGTCAGCGTAGTGTCCAGAGGCTGGAGGCACTACCAGGAGACGTGGAGGGGGCCGTATGAGGACAACAACCCAGCAGCAGGCCGCTACCTCTGCCTTTGTGCAAGGAGGAGCGCTGCCAGAGCCCTGCAAAATGACCTCCAGCAGGCCACAAATGTGCATGTGTCTGCACAAACGGTTAGAAACCGACTCCATGAGGGCCCGACGTCCACAGATGGGGGTTGTGCTCACAGCCCAACACCGTGCAGGACACTTGACATTTGCCACAGAAAACCAGGATTGGCAAAGTCGCCACTGGCACCCTGTGCTCTTCACAGATGAAAACAGGTTCACACTGAGCACATGTGACAGACTAATCTGGAGATGCAGTGGAGACACACACACACACACACACACACACACACACACACACACACACACACACACACACACACACACACACACACACACACACACACACACACACACACACACACACACACACACACACCCCCTCTAAAAATAAAGGGATTCAGGTCTGGGGAACGGGTGGGCCAGTCCATAGCTTCAATGCCTTCATCTTGCAGGAATTGCTGACGCACTCCAGCCACATTAGGTCTGCCATTGTCCTGCATTAGGAGGAACCCAGAGCCAACCGCACCAGCATATGGTCTCACAAGGGGTCTGAGGATCTCATCTCTGTACCTAATGGCAGTCAGGCTACCTCTGGCGAGCACATGGAGGGCTGTGTGGCCCTCCAAAGAAATGCCACCCCACACCATTACTGACCCACTGCCAAACCTGTCATGCTGAGGGATGTTGCAGGCAGCAGATCGCTCTCCACGGCATCTCCAGACTCTGTCACGTCTGTCACATGTGCTCAGTGTGAACCTGCTTTCATCTGTGAAGAGCACAGGGCGCCAGTGGCGACTTTGCCAATCCTGGTGTTCTGTGGCAAATGTCAAGCGTCCTGCACGGTGTTGGGGTGTGAGCACAACCCCCATCTGTGGACGTCGGGCCCTCATGGAGTCGGTTTCTAACTGTTTGTGCAGACACATGCACATTTGTGGCCTGCTGGAGGTCATTTTGTAGGGCTCTGGCAGTGTTCCTCCTTGCACAAAGGAGGAGGTAACGGTCCTGCTGCTGGGTTGTTGCCCTCCTATGGCTCCCTCCACATCTCCTGGTATCTGCTCCATGCTCTGGAGACTGTGCTGACAGACACAGCTACCCTTCTTGCCACAGCTCGCGCTGATGTGCCATCCTGGATGAACTGCACTACCTGAGCAACTTCTGTGGGTTGTACTGTAGACACCGCCTCATGCTACTGTACCTCTAGGGGTGAGAGCAATGGCAAAATGATAAAGTGACCAAAACAACAGCCAAAAAGGATGAGAACAGAGAGATGGTCTGTGGTCACCACCTGCAGAACCACTCCTTTATAGGGGGTATCTGGCTAGTTGCCTATCATTTCTACCAGTTGTCTGTTCCATTTGCACAACAGCAGGAGAAATTGATTCACAATCAGTGTTGCTTCATAACTGGACAGGTAGATTTCACTGAAGTGTTATTGACTTGGAGTTACATTGTGTGGTTTAAGTGTTCCCTTTATTTTTTGAGCAGTGTGTGTGTATATATATAATATATTTACATATTTTTATTGATCATATTAAAATTGTACATATATATTGTTCAAGACAAATTTGTTTTGCATCAGGTTGGAGATGACTACGGAATTGCACCCAATTCCACAAATTATATGCTATTATCCAAATGATCAAAGGTTCATTATTATGCCATCAAGTTTAGTTGATTTGATAATCAGAATTATACTATATCAAATAATAAAGGAGATTATTTATGAAAAATTCTAAAGTGACTAGTGCATCAAATAGATAACAATTGATCATATCATATACTGTGTATAAAAATAATAAATAAACGATACAACAAAGATACCACCTATAAAGTACTCTTGTTCAATATTTCGATATGAAATTGATATGACAAGATTGATAGATTATTAATTACTAGAGATGAGCGAATGTTTTGATGTTCCGGTTCGGCGAATAAACCTGTAACATCAAACTTTGGTTTCCCGCGCTGTCATCTGCGTGACATTGTGGGAATCAGGGCCTGTGATTGGCGGTAATATAGCTACCACCGGACACAGCGCTGCAGGGACCATACTGACAGCTGTCAGCGTGATCCCCGCAGCTTTGACAGTGACCCGCGGTAATATAGCTACCGCCGGTCACAGCGCTGCAGGGACCATACTGACTGCTGTCTGCGTGATCCCCGCAACTGTGACCCGGGGTAAAAAAGCTTACCGAGGGTGACAGGCGCCGGCTGATGGGGCTACTACCCCCATCATCCGGCGCCTCCTGTCATTGTAGACGAGCGCCGCTGATAGGAGAATTAACATCTCATCAGCGCGCTTGCACGGTGATAGTGAAAGTAAAATTAAAAAAAGTTAAAATATTTAAATAAAAATTCTAAACACATATACTCACCTATGACTTACCTGCACCTTGACCCCGATGTTCTCGTCCCCTGTAAAAAATAAAAAAACACCATATACTCTCTTTACAGATAATTCTCAAAGCCCATCATTACCTGCAATAAAGGTAAAATAATAAACCAACCTCAATCTCACCTGTCTGCCACAGTCCATATAGCGAGGGTCCCACGACGATCTCAGTGATAGACCAGCCACATCCCGAGATATTTATACTCCAATCTGCGTTCTTTTTTAAAGCTACATACAAATGTGCTCACCATCTTTTTATACAGATAATCACCAATAACATTTCATAAAAATATCACATGACCCAGAACAATTTACATACAGAATTATTAAAAAAACATGACATGATCCGAGGTAATAATTTTATCGTGTTTAGCAGCAAAAGTTGAGCTAGTATGCCAAATTTCAGCATCATAGCCAGTATAGAACTCTAATGGCTATGTGCCAAAGTTTGCAAAATCCTCTTAGCTGAAGCCGCAGGCTTGGTGGAACCTCCAGTGAAAGGTCAACAGTGCCCAATGTATTTGAGATTTGGCCCTAAAAATTTACAGAACCTCTTTTCAAACATACATGTACATCCTTATAAATTTTCAACAAAATCGGAGAAGGTCGAGTGGGGACGATTTTTAAAACTGGTCCACTAGATGTGGAATGACCCCTCTCCTAATTAGTTTATCCCACAAGTAGTGATTTCACTTTCTAGTTTGTCAGCTTTACTGCAGTTACGCTTTATCCTGGTATACTCTCCCACTGGGATTGCTTTTATGGTGTGACACGGATGACTGCTTGCAGCATGCAGTATCGTATTTCCTGAGCGGGGTTTAGAAAATGTTGAAGTAGCTATACTTCCATTTCCCCCCTCCAGTCTGAGGTCCAAGAATGGAATTACAGTGGGGTGAGTATTGTATGTGAATGACAAATTAAAATCATTAAGATACTGTACAAATTCCGGTATGGCAGATATATTGCCCCTCCATATGAAGATCAAATCATCGATGTATCTGCCATACCAGAACAGACAATTCACATAAGGATTCGCAGAAGTATACAAACATTTATGCTCCCAGAAGGACATTATTAAGTTTGCGAGCGACGGGGAGTATTTAGCTCCCATGGAGACCCCCTTGCACTGAAGGAAAAAAACCTGCCTGTACATAAAAAAAAATATTAGTTATTAAAAATTGCACCAATAAGACAATATATTCACATAGATCAGAAGAATAAGCGCTGAATTTAAATATATGATACTTTAGTGTTTGGATAACAATATTATAGGGAATGCAAGTATACAATGACACTACATCGCAGCTAAGCCACGTGTAGTTAGGCTGCCATTCCATTTTAGATACCTGATTTAAGACATCCCTGGAGTCCTTTAAAAATCCTGCAGTTCTTTGAACTAATGGCTGCAATAAATTATCCTTCCAATCCCCTATTAATTCAGTAACTGAGTTTATACCCGATACTATGAGTCTCATCGGGGGAGGAATTATATTTTTTTGTATTTTTGGCAGACCATATAAACCTGGCAACATTGGTTGCTCCACAATTAAATAATCCCTTTCTTTTTCAGTTATAACCTCTAGGGCAAAACCCTCTTGAATAATAGAATGGGTATCTATAACTAGCTTTTGTAATGCACACGCCCGGACTGACTGGCGTGTGCGTGTATATGTAGTGATTCCACTGGACCATACCGGAGAGTGCCAGGAGGGGCGTAACTAAGTATCTGCCCGATCCGACCAAGGTCGCACGACGGCATACGACGCCAGTGCACCAGGGAGGAACCGAGCAGAGGGACCAGGGTCTACTCCAGGTCAGACTCCGGACACGGCGGTTGGCCCACACCGGGGAATACAGGAACTGGAATGTTAGGCTGGCACACAGACTGGGGGTATAGGCGGACACGGCTGGTAAGCACGACTGGTATGCAGGCAGGGAGGTACTGGCAGGTACAACAGGTTGGAGCACAGAGTGGATAGGACCCAGTACAGACTGGGACTTCCGGAACAGAACCGCAGATGCGGTAGACAAACACAGCAGGGTGAGACCTCCCGGAGCGGCGGGCAAGAGCAGAGCAAGACACCGCCAGGAGCAGAGAGTAAAGGGTCAGAGCGGAGCAGGACTGCCGGAGCAGCGAGCAAGGGGTCAGAGCAGAGCGAGACTGCCGGAGCAGCGAGCAAAGGGTCGGAGCGGAGCGAGACTGCCGGAGCGGCGAGCAAAGGGTCGGAGCGGAGCGAGACTGCCGGAGCGGCGAGCAAAGGGTCGGAGCGGAGCGAGACTGCCGGAGCGGCGAGCAAAGGGTCGGAGCGGAGCGAGACTGCCGGAGCGGCGAGCAAAGGGTCGGAGCGGAGCGAGACTGCCGGAGCGGCGAGCAAAGGGTCGGAGCGGAGCGAGACTGCCGGAGCGGCGAGCAAAGGGTCGGAGCGGAGCGAGACTGCCGGAGCGGCGAGCAAGACGGAGCACAGCGGAAACCGCAGGAGCGGTGAGCGAGACGGAGTAGGGCAGAGGAGAAGAGACAGGGCACTGCTCACACGGAACAGACAGGAAAGGAAAGGCGAACCAGATACACACTAGATACTTACAAAGAAGTAGCGAGTGAGCACTAAACTCACAACGGAAGTACAGCAACAACGAGTGGGAGTTAGGTACAGGTTCAGACAATGCAGGAAAAGGGAAGGGACAGACATAGAGGCAAAACAGGTAAAAGGTAGGGGAGTGTTCAGACAGGAACTGAGTGTTCGGGCAGAGACCGGCACTGCAGCAAGGAACAGGAACGAGTCTGGGAATGCGGCCCCGAGAGAGGCGGGACGAACAGGCAAGGAGCGTGTTCAGACTGGCCTGGAAATGCAGCCTCCAGGAAAGGCGGACAGACGGGCAAGAAAACACAGAAACAGGTCTAGGTATGCAGCCCCTAGAAGGCAGGACGAACAGGCTAGGAGCGTTTTCAGACTGGTCTGGAAATGCAGCCTAAGGAAGGCGACCGACAACAGGCTAGGAGAAAGTTCAGACAGGACCTGGCATATCAGCGGCAAGAAGCCCACTGAAGGAACAAGATGCTCAGGCAGGGTTTCCTGGGAGGAGCTGGGTTAAATACCAGGTGACAGACAGCAATAGGCTGAGGACACACAAGGGGTGTGCCTGCAGCACCTACAAGAAACAGGAAGTGATCGGGCGCCGCCCTTAGGCAGCAGAAACAGAGGCAAGCAGACGGCATGGAGGGAAGCCAGAGAGACAGTCTGGACTGGAAATCAAATGCGCGCTCTTGCACAGTGGGAGATGGACCACTATGCAAGGACGCCGCCAGGTATGTTACAGCTTTGATGTGGGATTATCTAGGACTTTTTTATATGTTTTATTATCTGACAGCATTTGTAAATCATACATAAATCTGCTTCCATTAACCGCTTCCGACCTCCCACTTGTAAGGCGGCGGTGTTCACACCGTGCAGTAACTGAGGCAGTGACCCAAGCAAGTCCAACATAAGCAGCTTTTATTCAGCACTCACGGGTAAAACAGAAAGTCCTCTGGTTCTCAGCTGGGTTAACATAAGTCCATAACAACGGTTGCCGTGGGCAACGGCTGCGCCGGGCTGCTCAGAGCCTGACTGGTGCAGAGCCTACCCAGGCGTAGGTTCAGCTACACACAGGCCCGCTAAGCGTTCCTGCTATGTCCCTAGCGGGTCCCAACACTGAACAACACTAATCCTTAATTTAGGGTTTTTAAAGGACCTGAGGCAAGAGCCACTGGAAAACCCGGGTTGGAGGGAGGAATCCGCCCCACTGCCTTCCTGTAGTCTCCTCCAAGAAATGGAGGCTCTGCCGGGTTTTACTAATCTGCCTTAGCCAGATAGCCTGACCAGGTCAATGCTCACCTTCATTCCTGCATTGCAGCCGCAGCTGTGTCGGTGGCTGCAATGCACTTCAGTGGGTTTAATAGGTCTCTGTACACATTCTGTGGGATATATACCGTCCCTTGTATACGATCCCCTTCACTGCCTCACACACTGTACATAAACGTCGGCGCTGGCTGGGCTCTGTGCAGCGCCCACGTTTATGAACAATCAGCGGCCTCGCAGCGCTCAGGAACCCCAGGGTCCTGCAAGTGCTGCGGTTGCGGTGCAGAGCAACAGCTCTGATAGGTAACATCATCGGGATCTGATTGGATCAGGTCCCAATGATGCTAACCCTTTGCTATCTTCTATGCCGCGATCCATAGCGATTGCGGCATTTAGGAGATGGTGAGAGGAGAGGGGGTCGTCCACTCACCTTTCCGATGGCCCCCGTGATAGGACCTGGCGTTGTCATGGCAGCAGGAGGTAATATGATGACTTCCTGGTCTGCCATGCACGGTGTCCTGCTAGAATCAGCCAGCAGCTGAGTCTAGCAGGAGATCTGACAGTGTAAAACTGTCTGCTCTCATGCAATGCAATACATGTCTATTGCATTGCTTAAGACTAGTGATCAGAAAAATAAAAATTGGAGTTCCATACAGGGACTAAGTAAAAATGTAAAAAAAAAAAAAAAAAGTATAAAAAAAATGTTTTCAAACTGTTAAAAAAAAAAATAAATATATATATATATATATCTCACAAAATAAAATTAAATAAATACAGTAAATAAACCAATAAATCAATATATTTATGCAAAAACAAAAAAAAGTACATATATTTGGTATCGCCGCATCCGGAACAACCCTATAAAACTGTTACACTAATTAACCCCTTCTGTAAACACCATAAAAAATAAAAAACGGAGCAAAAAGCTATGCTTTTACATGATACTGCCAAACAAAAAGTGGAATAAAATACAATCAAAAAGCTAAATGGAAATAAAAATGTTACCGCTAAAAACGTCATCTTGTCCTGCAAAAAAAAAGCCGCCATGCAGCTCCATCAGCTGAAAGATAAAAAAGTTGTAGCTCTTTTGTAATTCTTTTGTCTATAAAATAGTTTTTATTGTGTAAAAGCGCCAAAACATAAAAAAACTATGTGTGGTATTACTGTAAACATGCTGACCCGAAGAATAACGCTGCCTTATCAATTTTACACTTGTGGAACGGTATTAAAAAAAACCTCAAAAAAACAAATCCTGAATTGCTGTTTTTTGTTCATTCTACCTCCCAAAAAACAGAATAGGAAACGATCAAAAAATGTCACATGCCCAAAAATGGTACCAATAATAACATCAACTCGACCCGCAAAAAAACAGCCCTCACATGACTTTGTCGGCCAAAATATGGAAAAATTATAGCTCTCAAAATACGGCGATGCAAAAACTAGATTTTGCGAAAGAAAGCGTCTTTTAGTGTATGACAGCTCTCAATCATAAATACCCTATATAAATCTGGTATCACTGTAATCGCAACGACCCGAAGAATATAGTTGTCTAATCACTTATACCGCATGAGGAACGGCGTAAAAAATAAATAAAAACAATTTTTCACCTGCTGCTAATTTGTTCATTCTGCTTCCCAAAACAATGCAGTATGGCGCGTCTCACGTTTATTCTGCGCTAAGCGCTTACACCGGGGTTTCCGTGTAAATCTCTGAAATACATGATTCAGACGGAACACCCGACGGAAGATTCCCTGTAATGAGGCAGATGGAGGCACCATGGACACCGTCTAGCCTATCATCCCACAGTGTCAGGTTTTTTTAGACATGCGTAAAAGTGTGATTGGCCAGAATTTTGTGCACCTCTGGAAAAAAAGGACACCGCTAAACAGAGCCAAGACTGAGTCCTGCGTAACTCTGCTGCCTCACTATAGTGAATGGATCCCTCGGGGGTTTCATCTGAATTACATCACTTGGAGATTTAGATGGAAACTCCGATGTAAGTGCTCAGCGTAGAGAGCCGGATAAACGTTATGTAAAATGTTCCCAATAAAAGCTTCAACTCAATCCACAAAAAAAGCAAGTCCCCACTCAGGTCTGTCATCTAACGAAAATATAAGGGACTTTCAAGTTACTGGTAGCACAAAGGCTCTGGAAAAGCGAAATGGCCCTTGCCCCCCAAAAGAAATTCAGCAAATCCTGTGCTCCCAAGTCCAAATGCTCCCCTCCCTTCTGAGCCCCACAATGTGCCTAAACTATATTTAGGGTCCACATGTCTGGCATTCCTGTAGCGATGAGAGCCCGCCTAATTTACAGGTGCATGTCTACAGAAGCATGAGCTGGCCACAACGTACTGGTCACTACAACGGCAGTTTGAAATTTTCACTCAGCAACATCCACTGCAGGATGTTTCTGGAAAACACGCATGAAGTGAAAATTGTCACTACACCTGTATGTAAATTTCCAAAGGGGTATAATTTCCAAAATGGGGTCCCTTGAGGGGGGATTCTGCTCTTCTAGCACTTAGGGGCTCTGTATGGAGTCCTCAAACTACCGTATATTCCGGCGTATAAGACAACTTTTGAAGACTGAAAAATATTCTGTCTAGTCTGGGGTCGTCTTATACGCCGGTAATGTTTTTGAACTTTCAGAAATTGACATGCGGGGATACTCTGGGGGTGTTAATAAGCTGCCGTGGCCGTATCCCTGCCATGTGGGAGTTAATATAAGGTGGAGGGAGTTAAAATACGGCGGCGGTAGGTCCAGACAGTCAGCGCTTCTGTGCTGAAACTGACACATCGCTGCGCTGTGTCTTCTCAGGCCTGGGACACAGCGCAGCGTATTCCCAGCAGCGGAGACAGACAGAACCTAGCGAACTTTTCTGACACATCGCAGTGTCTTCCCAGCTCCGGACACAGCGCAGGGCTTCTGTGCCGACAGCTTTCACTTGTCACAGAAGCGCTGCGCTGTGTCCGGAGCTGGGAAGTTCGCATCGCTTCTGTGACAAGTAGTGTTGAGCATTCCGATACCGCGAATATCGGCCGATACCCGATATTACAGTATCGGAATTCCGATACTTAATTCCGATACTTTTACAATATCGAATACCGGAATCGGAAGTTCCCATAATGCCTGCGCTCTGCAGTGTCTCTGAAGGATGACAAGCTGGATGGCAGAGCTCAGCTGAGATCCAGCCTGTCATCAGAATGCCATCCCAGCGTGGGAGAATTCTCCTGATTGTTTAAAAGCCGGCGGGCGGTAAAAAGCCGCCGGCTTTTAAACAATCACACAGCCCCATACTGCTTCCCCGCAGCCTTCCACCCCGATCCTCCGCTCCCCTCGCCACCTCCCATCCCGATCGTAAGTTAGGACCGGGCGGGGAGTGCAGCACAAAGGAGCGGGGAGCGAAGGACCCGGGCGGGGAAGCCGGCAGTGAAAAGACTTCACCGCCGGCTTTCCCGTTCTGTGCTGCGCTTTCCCGCCGGTTATTTCAAATGAACAGCTGAGGTATCAGGTGATGCCGATCAGCTGTTCATTTGAAGTCGCCTCGGTGCCCTCAGAGGGTTCATGTGAGTTCATGCTTTACTGCATTGCATGAACTCACATGAACTTTCCCACGGTCTCACAGGTCAGCCTCACCTCCCAGACCCGTCATGATTGGTGTGTGCGGGTGTCTGTGCGTGTGTCTGCGAGTGTGTGTGGGGTGTCTGTGCGATGTCTGCGGGTGTGTGCGGTGTCTGTGAGATGTCTGCGAGTGTGTGCGCGGTGTCTGTGCGATGTCTGCGAGTGTGTGCGGGTGTGCGCGGTGTCTGTGCGATGTCTGGGGGTGTGTGCGGTGTCTGTGCGATGTCTGTGCGATGTCTGCGGGTGTGCGCGGTGTCTGTGCGATGTGTGCGGGTGTGTGCGTGCAGGCAGACATAGGCCGATGTGACACTACTACTCCCATCGGCCTATGTCTGTCCCCCGTCCACTCCTGCCAGCAGGATCAGCTCGATGGGAGCAGTAGTTCCCATCAGCCTGATCCTGCTATATAAATTGCCCTACTGTGTCCCCAATAAATGTTAAATACATGTCATTGGTGGCCAGTGGTTACCTACAATAAATTAGTTCATACATTACCTGTCCCCGCCGATCGCCACCTAAAATAAAGTAAAAAATAAAAAACTACACCTATACTCACCTAGACACCTAATTCCCCGAAGCCATCGATCTCCTGTAATAAAATATAAAATAATAAACCACAACCTTATCCTTACCCCTCCGTAGTAGTCGACGAGTGTCCCACGAAGATCTCCAGTTCAGAGCAGCCACATAGAATGTGACCGCTCTGAACCGCTGCCGCCGCTAGAATGACGGGGCCGTAAAGCAGCCCCGTCATTGCATAAGCGGGTTCGCCGGAGTTAAGGCAGCGCTGCTCCGGTTAGCTGCTTTACGGCCCTGCTGTATCGTGAGAAATTCCCACGGTACAGCAGTGCCGTAAAGGAGGTCTCCGGAGCTGCGCTGACTGAATGCACTCCGGTGACCTCAGTCAGGGGCTCCCGCTGCCGGGAGCGGACGTGTTCCCGGCAGCGTGAGCTTACAGCAGCCATGCACAGCTGTCACCATCTCCAGATGTGACAGCTGTGCATGGGAGATCAGCGCAGGAACGTGGACAGGTAACTATTTTTTTTTTTTTAGTAAACTAAGAATTAAATAAAATGGTGTGGTTTATTTCAAATAAATTATTTTTTTCTTGGTGTAGTGTGTGTTTTTTCTTTTTAACACTTTGTAGGTTAGTAATGGGGGTGTCTTATAGACGCCCATCATTACTAACCTGGGCTTCATGGCAGCTGGCGCTGACATGAACCCCAGCCCTATTACCCCCTGCCACCGCACCAGGGCAGCGTGGAAGAGCGAGGCTAAGTGCCAGAATTGGTGCATCCTATGGATGCGCCATTTCTGGGGCGGCTGACGGCTGGTGTTTCTAGCCTGGGAGGGGGCCAATATTCATGGCACCCTTCCTGGGCTATTAATATCAGGCCCCAGCTGTCTGCCTAGCCTTTGCTAGCTATTAAAATAGGGGGGACCCCACGTCTTTTTTTTGGGGGGGTCCCCCATTTTAATAGCTAGTAAAGGCTAGGTATTCAGCTGGGGGCTGATATTAGTAGTCTGGGAAGCTCCGTGGGTATTACCCCCTTCCCAGGCTTCAAACATCTGCCCCAGCTGTCTGCTTAACCTCCGCTAGAGACTAAAATTAAGGGGAACCCCACGCCAATTTTTTTTTAAATAAATCCTTTATTTTAACACTAAATGACAAGTACAGTAATCAACACTGTCACTGTACTTCATATATATGTGACTGACATGTTTCTATCTATCTAATCTATGTATGATTCTCTATTCCTTCTATTCTAAATTGTCGGGTACAGATGCTGAATTGCCGGCCGGCTTTTTTAAAGAGACGGTGCATGAAAACACTATTATTTTTTTAAATAAATCCTTTACACTAAATGACAAGTACAGTAAGCAACACTGTCACTGTACTTCATATATATGTGACTGACATATTTCTATCTATCTAATCTATGTGTGAAGCTCTATTCTTTCTGTTGTAAATTGTCGGGTACCGGTGTATGCCGCTGATGAAAATGGATGATAGTAATGTTGTTGTTGTATGCCTTATGTTTATGAGTGACAGTTTTCCTGCTATATACCTGCATGTCATAAGAATTTAAATTAAAAAAGGACCATGTTAAATTCAAATCTGTTTTTTTTTAATTTTTACCGGTGTTTGGTATGCGTTGGAAAAGGGGTAGTCTTATACGGTGAATATATCCTAAACTCTATATTTTAACAGGAAAGTAGGTGGGTCGTCTTATACACCAGGTCGTCTTATACGCCGGAATATACGGTATTCTACAATAATTTGTTCTCCAGGAGTCAAATAGCGCTCCCTCCCTCCTGGGTCTTGCCGTATGGCTAGGCGGTACTGTACAGCCACATATGGGGTATTGCCACGTTTAGAAGAAATTGTGTGACACATTTCGGCACCATTTTTACCCATTCCCCTGTGTGAAAATGTAAAATCTGAGGCTAAAACAATTTTTGTGGTAAAAATTTAATTATTTTTTCCTCACTGCCAAATGGTATAAATTTCTGTCACATGTGATGTAAATATGATCACTGCACCCCTAGATGAATTCATTGAGAGGTGTCGTTTGTAAAATGGAGTCATTTATGGGGGGGTTTCTTCTGTTCTGGGACCTCAGGGGCTCTCCCAGTGGGTCATGTCACCTGCAAACCACAACAGTAAAATCTGCGCTGTAACATGGCGCTCCTTACCTTATGAGCTTTGCATTGTGCCTGCAAAGTAGTTTTCGACCACTTATGGGGTATTGATGTACTTAAGAGAAGCTGTGTAACCATTTCTCTTATTACCCCTTTTGAAAACTGCAAACTTGGGGTCAAAGCAACACTTGAATGGAAAAAAATAGTAATATTTCATTTACTCAGCCCAATGTTATACAAGTTTGTGTATCGCCTGAGGGTTAAAAAATACTACTCCCCTAGATGAATTCCTTGAGAGGTGTAGTTTACAAAATGGTGTCACTTGTGGGGGTTTCTGCTGTTTTGGTATGTCAGCGACTCTTCAAATGTGACATGGTGTCTGCAACCTCTTCCAAGCCCTGCCGTGCGCTAAAGCAGTAGTTTTCCTCCCCATATGGGGTATCGGCTTAATCAGGAGGAATTGCACAACAAACTGCATGGTGCAATTTCTCCTGTTACCCTTATGAAAATGTAAAATTGGGGGCTGAAAAACATTTTTGTGGGAAAAATGTGAAAGTTTTATTTTTACGGCTTAATGTTATAAACTTCTGTGAAGCACCTGGGGGTTTAAGGTGCTCACCACACATCTAGATAAGTTCCCTGAGTGGTCTGGTTTCCAAAATGGTGTCACTTGTGGGGGGTTTCCACTGTTTAAGCACATCAGAGGCTCCCCAAACACGAGTTGGCGTCCACTATTTATTTAAGCAAATTTTACATTCAAAAAGTCAAATGGTGCTCCTTCCCTTCCGAGCCCTGCCGTGCGCCCCCACAGTAGTTTTCCCTCACATATGGGGTATCAGCGTGCTCAGGAGAAACTGCACAACACATTTTGTAGTTCATTTTTTCCTGTTACCCTTACGAAAAAAATTAAAAAAAAATTTGGTCTAAAGTAACATTTTTGTGAAAAAAGTTAAATGTTCATTGTTTACTTCCATATTCCAAAAATTCCTGTGAATCACCTGAAGGGTTAATAAACTTATGGAATGTGGTTTTGAGCCCCTTGAGGGGTGCAGTTTTTAGAATGGTGTCACTTTGGATTATTTTCTGTCATAAAGGCCCCTCAAAGTCACTTCAAATAAAATGTGGTCCCTAAAAAATGGTTTTGTAAATTTTGTTGGATAAATGAGAAATCAATGGTCAACTTTTAACCCCTATAACTTCCTAAGAAAAAAAATTTGGTTCCAAAATTGTGCTCATGTAAAGTAGACATGTTAGAAATGTTATTAACTATTTTGTGTGACATATCTCTCTGATTTAAGGGCATAAAAATTCAAAGTTTGAAAATTGCAACATGCCAAATTTCCGATTTTTTTCACAAAGTAACGCAAGTCATATCGAATAAATTTTACCACAATCATGACATACAATATGTCACGAAAAACAGTCTCAGAATCGGTGGGATCCGCTGAAGCATTCCAGAGTAATTACCTCATAAAGTGACAGTGGTCAGATTGACCAAAAATTGGCCTGATCACGAAGGCGAAAACAGGCTCTGGCGTTAAAGGGTTAATACTACTACTCCTCCCTTGTCTGACATTCTTATGACAAGATCTTTCATACATTTTAATTCTTGAAGGGCAATCCGTTCTTTCTTGGTCACATTTCACTTGGCAGTCCCCATATTTGAGATGAATGCAACACCTTTAACTCTCGCTGCACAACATCCTGAAAAATATCCATTGAATCAGATCTGCACTGAATAGGATAACATCCTAAAAATTTGACTTTGGTTTCTTTGGATATGGGTCACACTATGACTAAGAACATCTGAGTTCGAAACATGTTATTGTGATTCCTAAGTCCCATTGTCTTGTTTTAACTTTTTCACAATAAATGGAGTTTTAGCTTTTTTCACATTACCTGGATTTCGTGCTGGATTTTTCGCCCTTCTGTGGAGTGGGTACGGAAAGTATTCAGACCCCTTTAAATTTTTCACTCTTTGTTTCATTGCAGCCATTTGGTAAATTCTAAAAAGTTCATTTTTTTCTCATTAAAGTACACTCTGCACCCCATCTTGACTGAAAAAAAACAGAAATGTAGACATTTTTGAAAATGTAAAACTGAAATATCACATGGTCATGAGTATTCAGACCCTTTGCTCAGTATTGAGTAGAAGCACCCTTTTGAGCTAGTACAGCCATGAGTCTTCTTGGGAATAATGCAACAAGTTTTTCACAGCTGGATTTGGGGATCCACTGCCATTCTTCCTTGCAGATCCTCTCCAGTTCTGTCAGGTTGGATGGTGAATGTTGGTGGACAGCCATTTTCAGTTCTCTCCAGAGATGCTCAATTGGGTTTAGGTCAGGGCTCTGGCTGGGCCAGTCGAGAATGGTCACAGAGTTGTCCTGAAGCCACTCCTTTTGTTATTTTAGCTGTGTGATTAGGGTCATTGTCTTGTTGGAAGGTGAACTTTCCACCAAGTCTGAGGTCCAGAGCACTGTGGAAGAGGTTTTCATCCAGGATATCTCTGTACTTGGCCGCATTCATGTTTCCTTCAATTGCAACCAGTCGTCCTGTCCCTGCAGCTCAAAAACACCCCCATAGCATGATGCTGCCACCACCATGTTTCACTGTTGGTATTGTATTGGGTAGGTGATGAGCAGTGCCTGGTTTTCTCCACACATACCGCTTAGAATTATTACCAAAAAGTTCTATCTTCATCTCATCAGACCAGAGAATCTTATTTCTCATAGTCTGGAAGTCCTTCATGTGTTTTTGAGCAAACTCTATGCAGGCTTTCATATGTCTTGCCCCGAGGAGAGGCTTCCATCGGGCAACTCTGCCATAATGGCCCGACTGGTGGAGGGCTGCAGTGATAGTTAACTTTGTGGACTTTTCTTCCATATCCCTATTGCATCTCTGGAGCTCAGCCACAGTGATCTTGGGCTTCTTCTTTACCTCTCTCACCAAGGCTCTTCTCCCACAGTTTGGCTGGATGGCCAGGTCTAGGAAGACTTCTGGTGGTCCCAAACGTCTTCCATTTAAGGATTATGGAGGCCACTGTGCTCTTGGGAACCTTGAGTAAAGCAGAAATTCATTTGTAACCTTGGCCAGATCTGTGCCTTGCCACAATTCTGTCTCTGAGCTGCTTGGGCAGTTCCTTTGAGCTCATGATTCTCATTTAGTCTGACATGCACTGTGAGCTGTGAGGTCTTATATTGACAGGTGTGTGCTTTTCTGAATCAAGTCCTATCAGTTTAATTAATCACAGCTGGACTCCAATGAAGGAGTAGAACCATCTCAAGGAGGATCACAAGGAAATTGACAGTATGTGACTTAAATATGAGTGTCTGAGCAAAGGGTCTGAATGCTTATGACCATGTGATATTTCAGTTTTTCTTTTTTAATAAATTTACAAAAAATGTCTACATTTCTGTTTTTTTTCAGTCAAGATGGGGAGCAGAGTGTACTTTAATGAGAAAAAAATGAACTTTTTAGAATTTACCAAATGGCTGCAATGAAACAAAGAGTGAAAAAAATAAAGGGGTCTGAATACTTACCTTGACTTCTCCAAAGCGTTTGATACCGTGCCACACAAAAGGTTGGTATATAAAATGAGAATGCTTGGTCTGGGGGATAATGTGTGCAAGTGGGTAAATAGCTGGCTGAGTGATAGAAAGCAGAGGGTGGTTATCAATGGAGTAAGCTCAGGGTGTGTCAGGGTTACTAGCGGGGTGCCTCAAGGGTCTGTCTTGGGCCCTATATTATTTAATATATTTATTAATGATCTAGTGGAAGGGTTGCATAGTAAAATAGCAATATTTGCAGATGATACTAAACTTTGTAAAGTAGTTAACACAGATGAGGATAGGGCACAGCTACAGGAGGATTTAGATAAATTGGGGAGTTGGGCCAAAAAATGGCAAATGGGGTTCAATGCCGATAAATGTAAGGTCATGCACATGGGAAAGAAAAACAGCAGTCACCCATACATATTAAATGGGAAACCGTTGGGGAAATCTGACATGGAGAAGGACCTGGGCTTCTTGGTTAACAGCAAATTAAATTGGAGTGCCCAGTGTCAGGCTGCAGCTGCGAAGGCAAATAGAGTCATGGCATGCATCAGAAGAGGAATAGGGGCATATGATGAGAACATTGTTCTTCCTCTGTATAAAGCGCTGGTAAGGCCGCACTTAGAATATTGTGCACAGTTCTGGGCTCCGGTGCTCAGGAAAGACATATTGGAGCTAGAGAGGGTACAAAGGAGGGCGACTAAGGTAATAAAGGGAATGGAGGGACTAGAATACCCAGAGAGGTTGTCAAAATTAGGCCTATTTACGTTGGAAAAGAGAAGGCTTAGGGGAGACCTCATAAACATGTATAAATACATCAGGGGGCAGTACAGAGATATCTCCCATGACCTGTTTGTACCAAGGATGGTGACAAAGACGAGGGGGCACAATATGCATCTGGAGGAAAGGCGGTTCCTGCACCAGCATAGAAGGGGATTCTTTACGGTCAGAGCCGTGAGACTCTGGAACTCTCTGGGAGAGGAAGTGGTGATGTCCAACTCACTTAATGAGTTCAAGAGAGGCCTGGACGCCTTTCTTGAGAACAATAAAATTACATCTTATGCTTAGTGATAGTTAATTAATCCAGGGATTTAATCTGACTGCCAGATTGGAGTCGGGAAGTGAATTTTTCCTCAATGATGTAAATTGGCCTATACTGCATGGTTTTTTTTTGCCTTCCCCTGGATCAACGCTGTGGAATAGCTGCCGTGCACAAGAAATAGGCTGAACTGGATGGACGCTTGTCTTTTTTCGGCCTTATAAACTATGTTACTATGTTCCATACCCACTGTGTGTGTGTGTGTATATATATATATATATATATATATATACACAGTACAGACCAAAAGTTTGGACACACCTTCTCATTTAAAGATTTTTCTGTATTTTAATGACTTTGAAAATTGTACATTCACACTGAAGGCATCAAAACTATGTATTAACAGATGTGGAATTATATACTTAACAAAAAAGTGTGAAAGAACTGAAAATATGTCTTATATTCTAGGTTCTTCAAAGTAGCCACCTTTTGCTTTGATGACTGCTTTGCACACTCTTGGCATTCTCTTGATGAGCTTCAAGAGGTAGTCACCGCAAGTGGTCTTCCAACAATCTTGAAGGAGTTCCCAGAGATGCTTAGCACTTGTTGGCCCTTTTGCCTTCACTCTGCGGCTCTGCTCACCCCAAACCATCTCGATTGGGTTCAGGTCGGGTGACTGTGGAGGCCAGGTCATCTGGCGTAGCACCCCATCACTCTCCTTCTTGGTCAAATAGCCCTTACACAGCCTGGAGGTGTGTTTGAGGTCATTGTCCTGTTGAAAAATAAATGATGGTCCAGCTAAACGCAAACCGGATGGAATAGCATGCCGCTGCAAGATGCTGTGGTAGCCATGCTGGTTCAGAATGCCTTCAATTTTGAATAAATCCCCAACAGTGTCACCAGCAAAGCACCCCCACACCATCACACCTCCTCCTCCATGCTTCACGGTGGGAACCATGCATGTAGAGTCCATCCGATCACCTTTTCTGCGTCGCACAAAGACACGGTGGTTGGAACCAAAGATCTCAAATTTGGACTCATCAGACCAAAGCACAGATTTCCACTGGTCTAATGTCCTTTCCTTGTGTTCTTTAGCCCAAACAAGTCTCTTCTGCTTGTTGCCTGTCCTTAGCAGTGGTTTCCTAGCAGCTATTTTACCATGAAGGCCTGCTGCACAAAGTCTCCTCTTAACAGTTGTTGAAGAGATGTGTCTGTTGCTAGAACTCTTTGTGGCATTGACCTGGTCTCTAATCTGAGCTGCTGTTAACCTGCGATTTCTGAGGCTGGTGACTCGGATAAACTTCTCCTCAGAAGCAGAGGTGACTCTTGGTCTTCCTTTCCTGGGGCGGTACTCATGTGAGCCAGTTTCTTTGTAGCGCTTGATGGTTTTTGGGGAGACTTTCAAAGTTTTCCCAATTTTTCAGACTGACTGACCTTAATTTCTTAAAGTAATGATGGCCACTTGTTTTTCTTTACTTAGCTGCTTTTTTCTTGCCATAATACAAATTCTAACTGTCTATTCAGTAGGACTATCAGCTGTGTATCCACCAGACTTCTGCACAACACAACTCATGGTCCCAACCCCATTTATAAGGCAAGAAATCCCACTTAATAAACCTGACAGGGCACACCTGTGAAGTGAAAACCATTTCCGGTGACTACCTCTTGAAGCTCATCAAGAGAATGCCAAAAGTGTGCAAAGCAGTCATCAAAGCAAAATGTGGCTACTTTGAAGAACCTAGAATGTAAGACATATTTTCAGTTGTTTCACACTTTTTTGTTAAGTATATAATTCCACATGTGTTAATTCATAGTTTTGATGCCTCCAGTGTGAATGTACAATTTTCATAGTCATGAAAATATAGAAAAATCTTTAAATGAGATGGTGTGTCCAAACTTTTGGTCTGTACTGTGTATATATATATATATATATATATATATATATATATATATATATATATATATAATATAATATAATATAATATAATATAGGAAAAAAGTATTTAGTCAGCCACCAATTGTGCAAGTTCTCCCACTTAAAAATATGAGAGAGGCCTGTATTTGACATCATAGGTAGACCTCAACTATGAGCGACAAAATGAGAAAACAAATCCTGAAAATCACATTGTCTGATTTTGGTGGAAAATAAGTAGTTGGTCAATTACAAACAAGCAAGATTTCTGGCTCTCACAGACCTGTAACTTCTTCTTTAAGAGGCTCCTCTGTCCTCCACTCATACCTGTAGTACTGGCACCTGTTTGAACTTGTTATCAGTATAAAAGACACCTGTCCACAACCTCAAACAGTCACACTCCAAACTCCACTGTGGTGAAGACCAAAGACCTGTCGAAGGACTCCAGAAACAAAATTGTAGCCTCGCACCAGGCTGGGAAGACTGAATCTGCAATAGGCAAGCAGCTTGGTGTGAAGAAATCAACTGTTGGAGCAATAATTAGAAAATAGAAGACCTACAAGACCACTGATAATCTCCCCTGATCTGGGGCTCCACACGAGATCTCACCCCGTAGGTCAAAATGATCTCAAGAACGGTGAACAAAAATCCCAGAACCACACGGGGGGACCTAGTGAATGACCTGCAGAGAGCTGGGACTAACGTTACACAGGCTACCTTCAGTAACACACTACACCGCCAGGGACTCAGATCCTGCAGTGCCAGACATGTCCCCCTGCTTAAGCCATTACATGTCCAGACCCTTCTGAAGTTTGCTAGAGAGCATTTGGATGATCCAGAAGAGTATTGGGAGAATGTCACATGGTCAGATGAAACCAAAGTAGAACTGTTTGGTAGAAGCACAACTCGTCGTTTTTGGAGGGGAAAGAATGCTGAGTTGCATCCAAAGAACACCATACCTACTGTGAAGCATGGGGGTGGCAACATCATGCTTTGGGGCTGTTTATCTGCCAAGGGACCAGGACGACTGATCCGTGTAGATAAAAGAATGAATGGGGCCATGTATCGTGAAATTTCGAATGCAAACCTCCTTCCATCAACAAGGTCATTGAAGATGAAACGTGGCTGGGTCTTTCAGCATGACAATGATCCCAAGCACACCGCCAGGGCAACGAAGGAGTGGCTTTGTAAGAAACATTTCATGGTCCTGGACTGGCCTAGCCAGTCTTCAGATCTAAACCCTATAGAAAACCTTTGGAGGGAGTTGAAAGTCTGTGTTGCCCAGTGACAGCCCCAAAACATCACTGCTCTAGAGGAGATGTGCATGGAGGAATGGGCCAACATACCAGCAACAGTGTGTGCCAACCTTGTGAAGACTTACAGAAAACGTTTGACCTCTGTCATTGTCAATAAAGGATATATAACAAAGTATTGAGATGAACTTTTGTAATTGACCAAATACTTATTTTCCACCAAACTCTGAAAAAAAAATCTTTCCAAATCAGACAATGTGATTTTCAGGATTTGTTTTCTCATTTTGTCGCTCATAGTTGAGGTCGACCTATGAGGTCAATTACAGGCCTCTCTCATCTTTTAAAGTGGGAGAACTTGCACAATTGGTGGCTGACTAAATACTTTTTTTCCCCACTGTATAATATAGTGTGTGTGTGTTTGTTTGTGTGTGTATGCTAATTATACGTTCTATAGGGCTTCTGAGGGACACAATTGTCGTTCCTTAGGGTGCCAACCTCCTCTTCTAGGCAGCATCAGCTTAGTTTAGGTACGGGATAATCCCGTATCAATCCTTCATTGTTTACATCTGTTTATATACAGTACATCCACAACAAGCCATTGAGCTTGTAATTTTGCTTGTGTTAACCCCTTCATGACTGGGCCATTTTCCATTTTTGCATTTTCTTTTTCTGCTCCCTTTCTTCCCACAGCCATAACTTTTTTATTTTTTGGTAAAAAAACAAAGCCACAATAAGAAGAATTAAAATTCCCCCAAAATTGAAGAAAAAAAGAAAAAAAATTTCTTCTTATTGTGGCTTTGCTTTTTATGTTTACAGTAGGGACTCATAAGCATGAGGACCCTTGACGCGGGTTACGAGCTTGAGTATTTTGCCCAAAATATCGGCCAATACGTCATATATTATATATGCATTTTTATTATTAATGCAGAAGAAACATTCATAAAGTGTTGTGCCTGCTATCTGATGTATATACTTCTCATCAAGTTCTTGTTAAGTGTGGAAAAATTTGCCTTTGGACTTTTCTCTCATTAATCTCCATACCATCTGGTCCGTGCCTGCCAAGTACAGCAGCGGCATGCGGTCTGCAGAGTCGGGAGATATGACTCCACCAGATATACAGTATATATTTATAGATACAGTACAGACCAAAAGTTTGGAAACACCTTCTCATTTAAAGATTTTTCTGTATTTTCATGACTTTGAAAATCGTACATTCACACTGAAGGCATCAAAACTACGAATTAACACATGTGGAATTATATACTTAACAAAAAAGTGTGAAACAGCTGAAAATATGTCTTATATTCTAGGTTCTTCAAAGTAGCCACCTTTTGCTTTGATGACTGCTTTGCACACTCTTGGCATTCTCTTGATGTACAGTTGAAACCAGAAGTTTACATACACTATATAAAGACACACATGCATGTTTCTCTCAATATCTGACATGAAATCAGAATAAACCTTTCCAGTTTTAGGTCAAATAGGATTACCATAATTTACCATAATTTTTAATATTTGCCAGATGAGAGAGACTGTTTTAAGGCATTTTTATTACTTACTGCAAAGTTAAAACATTACATACATTTCATTAGTATTTGGTACCATTGCCCTTAAACTTGTCTTGTGCTTTTTGCATGTTTTTACTATTTCTGCTCTTATCTGGTGTCTTTCTTGTAACATAGGAAAGACTAAGGCCAGAAATAAACACCATAAAACAATGTACATGAAGACTTTGGTATCAATTAATTTCTGTCCGAGGTGTTTGTGTGAACAAAAAAGCTTTTAGAAAAGCCTCAAACTTCTGTGTGTGAATCAGACATGAGATCTAATATGATACAAGATTACAGTCCGGGGAAGAAGGGAAACATTCATATAGACGACCGGTGGAGATGTAGTCGGTGACGGATTCTGGCCCAATATGTTTCTAGAGCCGTAGTAGAAAATGAAGATGCCGTCCTCCTCATGAAGTAGTTATTTCTCATGTCACGTGCAATGAATATCTCCTGCAGTATTGCTAATACTGATTCCAGTGTCTGTAAATGAGACGAGAATTAGCTTTATGAAAGATGAGTCTATGAGAAACGTGTTCAGCTGCAGACTCTGAGGAAGAAACTGCTTGTTGTCTGTGGCCTAAAATACACTGCTCAAAAAAATAAAGGGAACACTTAAACAACAGAATATAACTCCAAGTAAATCAAACTTCTGTGAAATCAAACTGTCCACTTAGGAAGCAACACTGATTGACAATCAATTTCACATGCTGTTGTGCAAATGGAATAGACAATAGATGAAAATTATTGGCAATTATCAAGACACCCTCAATAAAGGAGTGGTTCTGCAGGTGGGGACCACAGACCACATCTCAGCACCAATGCTTTCTGGCTGATGTTTTGGTCACTTTTGAAAGTTGGTTGTGCTTTCACACTCATGGTAGCATGAGACGGACTCTACAACCCACAGAAGTTGCTCAGGTAGTGCAGCTCATCCAGGATGGCACATCAATGCGAGCTGTGGCAAGAAGGTTGGCTGTGTCTGTCAGCGTAGTGTCCAGAGGCTGGAGACGCTACCAGGAGACAGGCCAGTACACCAGGAGATGTGGAGGGGGCCATAGGAGGGCAACAACCCAGGAGCAGGACCGCTACCTCCGCCTTTGTGCAAGGAGGAACAGGAGAAGCACTGCCAGAGCCCTGCAAAATGACCTCCAGCTGGCTACAAATGTGCATGTGTCTGCACAATCAATAAGAAACAGACTCCATGAGGGTGGTATGAGGGCCCGACGTCCCAACACCGTGCAGAACGCTTGGCATTTGCCACAGAACACCAGGATTGGCAAAGTCGCCAATGGTGCCCTGTGCGCTTCACAGATGCAAGCAGGTTCACACTGAGCACATGTGAGAGACGTAACAGAGTCTGGAGACGCCGTGGAGAGCGATCTGCTGCCTGCAACATCCTTCAGCATGACCTGTTTGGCAGTGGGTCAGTAATGGTGTGGTGTGGCATTTCTTTGGAGGCCCACACAGCTCTCCATGTGCTTGCCAGATGTAGCCAGACTGCCATTAGGTACCAAGGTGAGATCCTCAGACCCCTTGCGAGACCATATGCTGGTGCGGTTGGCCCTGGGTTCCTCCTAATGCAGGACAATGCCAGACCTCATGTGGCTGGAGTGTGTCAGCAGTTCCTGCAAGATGAAGGCATTGAAGCTATGGACTGGCCCGCCTGTTCCCCAGACCTGAATCCGATTGAGCACATCTGGGACATCATGTCTCACTCCATCCACCAACGTCACGTTGCACCACAGACTGTCCAGTAGTTGGCGGTAGTCCAGGTCTGGGAGGAGATCCCACAGGAGACCATCCGCAACCTCATCAGGAGCATGCCCAGGCATTGTAGGGAGATCATACAGGCACGTGGCTACACACAATACTGAACCTAATTTTGACTTGTTTTAAGGACATTACATCAAAGTTGGATTAGCCTGTAGTGTGTTTTTCCACTTTCATTTTGGTGGTGACTCCAAATCCAGGCCTCCGTTGGTTAATAAATTTGATTTCCATTGATGATTTTTGTGTGATTTTGTTGTCGGCACATTCAACTTTGTACAGAACAAAGTATTCAATGAGAATATTTCATTAATTCAGATCTAGGATGTGTTATTTGAGTGTTCCCTTTATTTTTTTGAGCAGTGTATATAGGTTTTATTTCTAGATGTAAAGAAGAAAACTAAATACTGTAAAATTATAAATCTCCTCATGTTTTCCCAGATTATCTCCAGTAATTGTATTATTACACAGGATTTTTATGATGTTACATCAGCTCATCGTGTTCTCGTTCAGGTCTCTACAATATCGGATCCTCTCAGTAAAGATCGTCTATACAAGTGAATTTTCCTGATTTATCCATCAAAGATGGAAATGGACAGAGACAAGATGGCGGAGAGGATATTACACCTCACGCTAGAGATCCTCTTCCGGCTTACTGGAGAGGTGAGAGATTCTGATGACGTCTCATTACATCATTCTTATCTATGGGAATAACAGATGGACAGAACTGGGGAGGTGAGGACTCTGGAAATGTCTGTAGTGAGATTTATGAATGTGTCTCTCCATAACCAGGATTACACAGTAGTGAAGAAGACCTCTAGTGGGCGCTGTCAGCACCCTGTGTCTGAGGGATGGGGAAGACCCCTGAGCCCAATCACAGGGCCTCCATCTCACCCCTTCATACATGAGGACATCAATGACCAGAAGATCCTAGAACTCACCTACATGATGATTGAGCTGCTGACTGGAGAGGTGACACTGCTGGAACATTATACAGTAACGCTATGAAGGGATCGGTGGGATGACTGTATCATTGTATATGTCAGGTTCCTATAAGGTGTCAGGATGTTGCAGTCTATTTCTCCATGGAGGAGTGGGAGTATTTAGAAGGACACAAAGATCTGTACAAGGACATCATGATGGAGGTTCCTCAGCCCCTCACATCACCAGGTAATAGACAGGACTAAATACACATGGCCTATAATTATCTGTATGTAAAGAATGAATTCAGTCCCTATATGTGTTTCCTCCAGTTTTATCCAGTAAGAGGACAACACCAGAGAGATGTCCTCGTCCTCTTCTTCCACAGGACTGCAAACAAGAAGATCCCAATGCTCCTCAGGATCATCAGGTAGATGGAGAGAAAGTGTCATGAGATCTCCCCTATGATGTGTAGACAGCTGTGAAGATCTTGTGCTCAGTCTTGTTTTATCCACCAGTATTATATGTTTTATACTTGTGTAATGAGAACGGTGGAGATGGCAGGATTAGAGCTGATCATAGATGAGACTTCTCCATCTGTCTGTGACTTTTACAATATTTGTTTCAGGTTGAAGATCTGACCCATATGAATACTACAGAGACATATGTGAGGGGTGATGAGCGGTGTAAAGAGATGATTCCTACAGATAACCTCCCAGGTGAGTAGTAACCACTAAATGCAGAGAAGTTTCAGATTCTTATAAGTCACCGGCTGTGGCTGCTTTATCGGTTGTGTAGTCCGGCCGTATCACAATCGTGTGATCACCATTTTGCCTCTAGACCACAACATTCTCCTCCACCCAAAACTGTTCAAATGATTTTGGCTATTGAAAGCCCTTTTCTATAGAACTTATAACTTGGAGGATCCACCTACTCCCTGTGATTAGAAGACGCTGACCATTACCTCCTCAGATCTGTAAACTACAAAACCAGATGACAATGTACGTAGAATGTACAGACAGTTTAGAAAATCACTTGAAGAAAATATTCTGATGGGCCTGTAAGAGAAAGCGGAGGGTAATGATGCTGTTGGCTTCCTAGAACCCTGATATCTTATTGGATGAATCTACCTTCTCTCCCTTCTGTGCTGCTGAATGTTCTCATATGGTCCCTACAAGACCAGGTCCAGTTTTAATGACCAAACTTCACTTTTATGATCGACAACATTAAACGTGCAGTGAGGCCAAGTGTGAATTTCTGTACAATAACAACAGAGTTTCCCTTTTGTCCTGATTTTTCAATTTCTTTTAAAACCGACTGACTTCATACAGGATCGCGATTAACTATGCAAAAAACATTACACCTGTGCCATGATATACAGGTGCTTCTCAATAAATTAGAATATCATCAAAAAGTTAATTTATTTCAGTAATTCAAAAAAGTGAAACTCATATATTATATAGAGTCATTACACACAGAGTGATCTATTTCACGTGTTATTTCTGTTAATGTTGATGATTATGGCTTATAGCCAATGAAAACATGAAAGTCATTATCTCAGTAAATTAGAATACTTTATAACAACAGCTTGAAAAATGTTTTTAAAATCCGAAATGATGTCCTACCGAAATGTATGTTTAGTAAATGCACTCAATACTTGGTCGGGGATCCTTTTGCATCAATTACTGCATCAATGTGGTGTGGCATGGAGGCGATCAGCCTGTGGCACTGCTGAGGTGTTATAGCTGCCCAGGTTGCTTTGATAACAGCCTTCACCTCGTCTGCATTGTTGGGTCGGGTGTCTCTCATCCTCCTCTTGACAGTACCCCATAGATTCTCTGTAATAGATTCTCTATGGGGTTAAGGTCAGGCGAGTTTGCTGCCAATCAAGCACAGTGATACTGTTGTGTGTAAACCAGGTATTAGTACTTTTGGCAGTGTGGACAGGTGCCAAGTCCTGCTGGAGAATGAAATTTCCATCTCCAAAAAAGCTTGTCGGCAGAGGGAAGCATGAAGTGCTGTAAAATGTCCTGCTACGCTGACCTACACCAGCAGATGACATGGCTCCCCAAACCATCACGGATTGTGGAAACTTCACACTAGACCTCAAGCAGCTTGGATTGTGGCCTCTCCACTCTTCCTCAAGACTCTGGGACCTTGATTTCCAAATGAAATGCAAAATTTACTTTCATCTGAAAACAACACCTTGGACCACTGAGCAACAGACCAGGTCTTTTTCTCCTTGGCCCAGGTAAGACGCTTCTGGCGTTGTCTGTTGGTCATGACTGGCTTGACACAAGGAATGCGACACTTGTAACACATGTCCTGGATAAGTCTATGTGTGTTGACGCTCTTGAAGCAATGACTCAAGCAGAAGTCCACTTCTTGTGAATCTCCCCCCAAATTTTTGAATGGCCTTTTCTTAACAATCCTTTCAAGGCCGCAGTTATCCCGGTTGCTTGTGCACCTTTTTCTACCACACTTTTTCCTTCCACTCAACTTTCCATTAATATGCTTGGATACAGCACTCTGTGAACAGCCAGCTTCTTTAGCAATGACCTTTTGTGGCTTACCCTCCTTGTGGAGTGTGTCAATGACTGCCTTCTAGACATCTGTCAAGTCAGCAGTCTTCCTCATGATTGTAGAGCCTACTGAAACAGACTAAGGGACCTTTTTAAACGCATAGGAAGCCTTTGCAGGTGTTTTTTGTTAATTATTCTAATTTACTGAAATAATGACTTTTGTGTTTTCATCGGCTGTAAGCCATAATCATCAACATTAACAGAAATAAACACTTGAAAGAGATCACTCTGTTTGTAATGACTATATAATATGAGTTTCACTTTTTTTAAGAACTGAAATAAATTAACTTTTTGATGATATTCTAATTTATTGAGAAGCACCTGTATCTCTAAGCTGTGCGAGGCTGATAGCTGTAATATACTGTAATATTTACACCTGCATGAATGTGTTGGCATGGCTCGAGCCCTGGTATGTTGGATTCACTTGCATAAAATACTGATTGAAATAATGGACAGAATTCACACTAGTGGTCACCACTGATACAGATGGCTAGTATAAATTGGGAAGGGTAAGTAGAAAGGGAAAGATGTGTGAATAAAATTTAACTTTTATTAATATAATTAAAAAACTCTTATTATTTAAACTTTTTGTGAATAAATATTCATACATCAAATGATGTATATAGGGCTACTGCTGTGTAGTTATAAGCAGTTCTAGCCCACAAGTTACTTATTTCAAATGTGAGGACACAAGAATAAATTATCCACAGCCGATGTCCCTATAATTATTGGCTGGGTGTTATAAATTGTGTGTCCCAAGTATCCCAACACTCTTCGTCATAAGGTTTAATAATTGTAAATTCCATATGTGGGATGCCGTAAAAATGTGAGGGATAATGGTTGATTCTCCACCAGTGAGCCTTAATGGCTTCTTTTATTCTCTGCACTGTTAGTGAATTATTAACAGTATACAAAAATAAGATATTATACTTGTGCGATCTCACTGCTATAGATGACATTAAAGAGACAGCTATATAGCTGAACTTGCATCTATGGGCCAAGCACTAATCTAATGTGGGTAATATATGCGGTTAATACCGCTGATCTGTCCAATCATACCCATAAAGATAAGAGTGCTCATTTACTCCCACCGCATATACATCCTAGCTGTGTGCGAGTGGTCTGCTTGCAGTCACTGTTATTTGTTGCAGAGATTAAACGTACAGATAACTGCCAGTGTGTATCATTAGTTTCACGTGGAGATCAAAGCACCCTATCTCCCCCACAGCGTTCTCACTCAAGTTACCTGCAGGTAATCTGCACGCTGTCAATGCCGCTTCATATATTGAGCCGGCAGGATAAAAGTAATTTATTGTAGAGATCGTGCAGTTAGCTGCCAGTTTGTATCACTGGCTAGAGCACGTGGAGAGCAAAACACCTTATCTCCCCGACAGCGTTCTCATTCAGATTGCGTGCAGATAACCTGCACGCGGTCACTGCCGCTTTGTATATTAAGCCGGCAGAGTAGAGATCAGAGATTAGAGTGAGATAACAACGGCACCTAACATGACAAAGAGTGGTGTGTGGATCCTGGAGTGTGTCACCACATTTAGAATATAAGAGTAAACATCCCTGACGCGCGTTTCGCCGTGATTACCGGCTTTTTCTAAGGGGAGATAAGGTGTTTTGCTCTCCACGTGCTCTAGCCAGTGATACAAACTGGCAGCTAACTGCACGATCTCTACAGTAAATTACTTTTATCCTGCCGGCTCAATATATGAAGCGGCATTGACAGCGTGCAGATTACCTGCACGTAACTTGAGTGAGAACGCTGTGGGGGAGATAGTGTGTTTTGATCTCCACGTGAAGCTAATGATACACACTGGCAGTTATCTGTACATTTAATCTCTGCAACAAATAACAGTGACTGCAAGCAGACCACTCGCACACAGCTAGGATGTATATGCGGTGGGAGTAAATGAGCACCTTTATCTTTATGGGTATGATTGGACAGATCAGCGGTATTAACCGCATATATTACCCACATTAGATTAGTGCTTGGCCCATAGATGCAAGTTCAGCTATATAGCTGTCTCTTTAATGTCATCTATAGCAGTGAGATCGCACAAGTATAATATCTTATTTTTGTATACTGTTAATAATTCACTAACAGTGCAGAGAATATAAGAAGCCATTAAGGCTCACTGGTGGAGAATCAACCATTATCCCTCACATTTTTACGGCATCCCACATATGGAATTTACAATTATTAAACCTTATGACGAAGAGTGTTGGGATACTTGGGACACACAATTTATAACACCCAGCCAATAATTATAGGGACATCGGCTGTGGATAATTTATTCTTGTGTCCTCACATTTGAAATAAGTAACTTGTGGGCTAGAACTGCTTATAACTACACAGCAGTAGCCCTATATACATCATTTGATGTATGAATATTTATTCACAAAAAGTTTAAATAATAAGAGTTTTTTAATTATATTAATAAAAGTTAAATTTTATTCACACATCTTTCCCTTTCTACTTACCCTTCCCAATTTATACTAGCTATGTTGGATTCACTTCACGTCATAAATTACATTATCATAGAATCATAGAATGGTAGAGTTGGAAGGGACCTCCTGGGTCATCTGGTCCAACCCCCTGCTCAAAGCAGGATTCACTAGATCATCTCAGACAGATGTCTGTCCAGCCTCTGTTTGAAGACGTCCATTGAAGGGGAACTCACCACCTCTCGTGGCAGCCTGTTCCACTCATTAATCACCCTAACTGTCAAAAAGTTTTTTCTAATATCTAATCTGTGTCTCCTCCCATTTAGTTTCATCCCATTGCTTCTAGTCTTTCCTTGTGCAAATGAGAATAAAGATGATCCTTCTACAATGTGACAGCCCTTGACATATTTGTAGACAGTTATTAAGTCTCCTCTCAGTCTTCTTTTTTGCAAGCTAAACATTCCCAAATCCTGCAACCGTTCCTCATAGGACATGGTTTGCAGACCAGTCACCATTCTGGTCGCTCTTCTCTGAACTTGCTCCAGTTTGTCGATGTCTTTTTTAAAATGTGGTGCCCAAAACTGTACACAGTATTCCAGATGAGGTCTGACCAAAGAGGAGTAAAGACCGATAATGACTTCACGTGATCTAGACTGTATGCTTCTGTTAATACATCCCAGAATTGTATTTGCCTTTTTTGCTGCTGCATCACACTGTTGACTCATGTTCAGTCTATGATCTATTAGTATACCTAAGTCTTTTTCACATGTACTGTTGCTTAGCTCTATTCCTCCCATTCTGTATATGCTTTTTTCATTTTTATTGCCCAGATGTAGTACTTTGCATTTTTCCCTGTTAAAAACCATTCTGTTGGTTGCTGCCCACTGCTCCAGTTTATTTAGGTCTTTTTGAATCCTCTCTCTCTCTTCTCTAGTATTAGCTATCCCTCCTAGTTTTGTGTCATCAGCAAATTTAATCAGTTTACCCTCAATTCCTTCATCTAGATCATTGATGAAGATGTTGAACAATACAGGTCCCAGGACGGAGCCCTGTGGTACCCCACTTGAGACATTCATCCAGCTGGATGTGAAGCCATTTACAACCACCCTTTGAGTCCGATCACTAAGCCAGTTATGAATCCACCTAACAGTTGCCTGGTCCATTGCATACTTGGTCATTTTTTCAATAAGGATGATGTGAGATACTTTGTCAAATGCTTTGCTGAAGTCAAGATATACTATATCTACAGCATTTCCCTGATCCACCCAGTCAGTGATTCTGTCATAGAAGGAAATTAAGTTAGTCTGACATGACTTGTTAGTTACAAACCCATGCTGACTCTGGTTAATCACTTCATTCTTATCCATGTACTTACATACATGTTGTTTAATAATTTGTTCAAAGATCTTTCCTGGTATAGAAGTCAGACTCACCGGCCTATAGTTCCCTGGGTCCACCTTCTTCCCCTTTTTGAAGATAGGAAAAACATTTGCTCTTCTCCAGTCTTCTGGGACTTCTCCTGTTCTCCAAGAATTTTCAAAGATTATGGAGAGTGGTTCTAAAATTTCTTCTACAATCTCCTTCAGTACTCTGGGGTGTAATTCATCTGGACCTGGAGACTTGAACTCATTTATGTTAGCTAAATATTCCCTCACAATCTTTCTGTTTACTGATAACTTGGATTCCTCTATTCCTTTAAAAGGACAGTGAAGATCAGTTGATGTTACATTTTCTTTCTGAGAGAAAACAGATGCAAAATAGGAATTAAAAAGTTCGGCCTTCTCAACATCCTCTCTTACCATTTCTCCATTTTCATCCTGTAAAAATCCTATAGCATCTTTGACTTTTCTTTTACTTTTGACATACCCCCAAAATCCTTTTTTATTGCTTTTGACATCTCTTGCAAGCCTTAATTCATTGTCAGCTTTAGCTAACCTGATACGTGCCCTACAGGATCTGCAGACTGCATTATAATCTTCTTTAGATATGCCTCCCTCTTTCCATTTAATAAACATTTCTTTCTTTCTTTTTAGCATGTGTTTAAGTTCTGTGTTCATCCATCCTGGTTTCCTTAAATGCTTCCCATTCTTCCTACTTTTCGGGATTGTTAACGATTGTGCTTTGAGAATCTCATTTTTAAAAATTTCCCATCCTTCCTGGACATTTTTGTCCTTAAGGACATCCAGCCATTGGATCCCTCCTATTCTCTTTCTGAGTCTCTTAAAATCTGCCTTTCTAAAATCTAACCTTGAAGTTTGAGTCTTCACATGTCTTCCTCCTCTAGTTATCCAAAATTCTATAATAGCATGATCGCTGCCTCCTAGGGTCCCAGCCACCTTTACCTCCTCAACCATTTCCTCCCTGTTTATAAGGATTAGATCCAAAGTAGCAGATCCCCTTGTTTTCTCCCCTACCTTTTGGAAGATAAAGTTGTCAGCAAGAGAGGATAAGAATTTGCTTGACCTGTTAGTTTTACTTAAGAGAGATTCCCAACAAATGTCTGGATAGTTGAAATCTCCCATGACCACTACGTCATATTTTTTGGAGAACTTGGTCATTTGATACATAAAGAGTTCATCCATATCTTCAGCTTGCCCAGGTGGCCTGTAGTAAATGCCTACAATGGTGTCCTTTCCGTTGTTCTCTCCTTGTATTCTTACCCAAACAGTTTCCACAGAACTCCCAGTCTCTGAAGCTTCAATCTCTGTGCAGATATACGCTTTTCTAACATACAATGCAACACCTCCTCCTCGTTTATCAAGTCTGTTTCTTGCAAATAAGTTGTATCCTTTTAGCCTTTTATTCCAATCATGTGTATCGTCCCACCAAGTTTCAGTGATTCCAATGACATCATATTCCTTTTCCTGCATTAGTAGTTCCAATTCTCCTTGTTTGTTGCCCATGCTTTGTGCATTTGTATAAAAACATTTTAGTTTGTGATTGGTTTCTCTTCCTCCCATATTTTTATTATTTAGATTTTTTTGTCTTTGTTCTTCTTTTCCACTTCCAGTAGCAGAGATCTCAATAGTATTTGTCAGCTGTATGGCTTTTTCTGGCCTTTTGCTTCCCTTCCCACATTGTTCTAGTTTAAAGCTCTTCTGATGAGTGTAGCAAGGCGACTTCCAAATACATGTTTTCCAGTCTTCGTAAGGTGCACCCCATCTCTAGCAAGTAGTCCATCGTATAGGTAATTCATTCCGTGATCCAGAAATCCAAATCCTTGTTGACGGCACCATCGACGTAGCCAGTTGTTCACCTGTAGAATCTTATTCCACCTCATTGTTCCATGGCCATCCACTGGGAGGATGGATGAGAAGACCACCTGCGCTCCCAATTCTTTCACTTTCTTGCCTAAGTCTTCAAAGTCACTGCAGATGGTTTCCAGGTCCTTTCTTGCGGTGTCATTTGTCCCCACATGTATTAGCAGGAATGGGTAGTGATCTGTAGGTCTGAAGAGTCTTGATATCCTGTCAGACACATCTTTAATTTTTGCTCCTGGAAGACAGCACATTTCTCTTGAGGTTATGTCTGGTCTGCAGATAGCGGCCTCTGTTCCTCTTAACAGGGAATCCCCCATGACCACCACTCTCCGTTTTTTCTTCACAACGTTCTTCTTTCTCCATCCAGGAGGATTCTGAGGGCTTACAAGGTTATTCATTGCTGGCAAAGTCTTATCTTGCTGTATTTCTTCATGGTTCTCCTGTGTGAGAGCCTGGTACTGGTTCCTGAGCAGTATGGGTGCTGACTGCCTCTCGATCCTCCTGCTTCTGTGGGTCACATGCTTCCATTCCTCTGTTTCGTCAGGTGCAGTTCGAATTTCTTCTCTTTCTGAATCATGAAGAGATAATTCTGCTCTGTCTAAGAACTCTTCACCTTCCTTAATGATTTTCAAGGTAGTTAACCTCTCTTCTAGATTTCGCAACTTTTCCTCCAACAGGGACACAAGCTTGCATTTCTGGCATGTGAAGTCTGGCTTTTCCACTGGCAAGTCTGTGAACATGTAGCAGGATATGCAGCTCACCAAATGGCTCCTGGACTCTTCCATGTTCTTATTGTTAATGTTCTGAAAACAGTGAAAAAAGCTTAAAAAAAAAGCTTCAAAATATCGGCGCGCGGTTTACTGATGTCCTCTTTTCAGCTCCAACAGCCAAAATCCAGTGTTCTTTGAGCTCGCGGAGACTCTTCACTTACCCCAAAATGCAGTGGGAATATGCAAATTATCTCCTCAGGACTCTTCCCCTGGTTTACCGATGTCCTCTTTTCAGCTCCAACAGCCAAAATCCAGTGTTCTTTGAGCTCGCGGAGACTCTTCACTTACCCCAAAATGCAGTGGGAATATGCAAATTATCTCCTCAGGACTCCTCCCCTGGTTATGTTTTCAATCCTAAGGAATTCAGATTACTGCACAATCTCTCCTGAAATGGGAGCACTAATACTTTCTCTACTCTTCTGATCAGGTTATTGTAGCTCCAGTGGTCCACCATAAATAAGTGTAAGTCCGCTTTAATGTTGGAGTTCTCCCCTCATACATATGTTCTTGTTGGCGATGTAACATATTTTTTATGTCTTTTTTTCCAGGTTCATTCTGTATGATAGTTTGATTGTGGTGGGATCGGCCGGCCTCACTTATGTGAATCTGTAACTCCCTGGTAGTCTTTCAAAAAAGGTCTCCATTACCTCTTCCCAATGCCCGAGGTCTAAATATAAGACACCTCAGCTCTGCACTATTATAAAAAGTTCATTTAAAATGTCTAATATTTCTTCTTGAAACTCATCTGACAGAAAATATTGGCACTTAGCGATAATTTCGATTGCCAAGAGCCACATGCTCTAATTACCCGCGAGAGGTTTCACCACTATTTACTCATTTTTTTTACTAAAGAAGCCTGTTCAGCTTGATTTCTTCAGTAGATGTGTTATGGTCTATAGTCACAGTTTTGCCCATCACCCCTTTAACTTCTTTAAAGGAAAGCTCTCGTCCCCTGGGAGATGTGAGACCTCTAATATGGTCATACAGGTTATAGAAAAGTAAATCTATACATACCTGTAGGGCACATAGTAGAGGTCTGCTTGCAGTGAAATTGAGTTTTATAAAGTCTGTCTTCATATGCTTGGCGTCCCCCGGACACCAAGAAATCCCCGCCTATCTCTTTAGTTAGCCCAGAAATCCCCGCCTATCTCTTTAGTTAGCCCCGAAATTCCTGCCTATCTGCTTATTTAGCATGTTCCCCCCCTCCCCTGCACGTCACAGGGCCCTGTGATGTGCGCTCTTGTCACTCACTTCCCACTCATGCGCAATACGACGCTCACATCAGGAGCGCTTTGTTTCCTCCCGGCCTGTTTGTCTCTGCACTGTTCCGCAGTGTTCTGGCGCACCGGGGAGGCTGCATCGGGGAGCCTGCGCACCAGAACACTGCGGAGCAGTGCAGAGACAAACAGGCCGGGAGGAAACAAAGCGCTCCTGATGTGAGCATCGCATTGCGCATACGCGGGAAATGAGTTAAACCAGTGCACGTCACAGGTCCCTGTGATGTGCAGGGGAGGTGGGGAACATGCTAAATAAGCAGATAGGCGGGGACTTCTTGGCGTCCGGGGGACGCCAAGCATGTGATAACGGATTTTATAAAACTCCATTTCACTGCAAGCAGACCTCTACTATGGGCCATACAGGCATGTATAGATCTACTTTTCTATAACCTGTATGCCCATACTATAGGTCTCAAATCTCCCAGGGGGTGGCAGATTCTCTTTAACCCCTCTACATGGATCTGGACTTACACAGAGACCCCTAGCTTGGGCCACTGTGTTACCTGCTGTTCTGTTGTGTCAGATGGGAAGAATAGTCAGGTATTCGGGTCAGAACCAGGAGGGCAGAGAAAATACAAAATCAGAAGAAACGAGTAGTCCGTAAACGGGCCGAGGTCACAACAGGAAACAAATAGACAAACCGGGAGCTGAGCACAGAGGACTGAACCAGAGGAGAACAAGGCTGTATCTGGCAGCTTCCAGCAATATGCTTCCAGCTTTAGTAGGGTGCGGTGCTTTCCAATTCTCTGAAGGAGGGAGCAGATTACTCCAGCTGGACAGCACACACCCATACTGCCAGACTGGATGGTACTACTGGTCCCAGCAACCCTAATCTTAATGGCTGGACAGAGCCTGCGCCTCCAGAGCTTCTGGTTCCGACGTCTCCTCCATCACCAGCGCCGCCTGCAGGATTAATAAGGCGGCTCCTGGTGAGAGAAGCAAACGTTGCAGGAGCAGATCCCAGAGAAAATGGGACACACCATTTGCAGAAACCTTGATATGACAAAATGAAAGAAAACCAGAGCAGTAGAAATCCCCATAAGGTGACTCCATCTTGGGAATTAATCTATAGGAGTAGTGACTATTTTGACTCCACAGGCACTTTCCCTAAATTAGCACACAGTGGATGTTGGAGAGTAAAAATTGCAAAAATGCCATTTTATTACCCAACACACAGTGCCCAGATAAATTAAGTGGGTTCTTCTCACTATAGTAATGCCAAATACATGAATGCTAAATGTGGTTTGGGCACAGTCTTTTAGACTGTGAACTGTAATTGACTTGGTGAATAATTCTTTTTTTTTTTTTTTTTTTTTTTACGTAGCTTGCCATTTTTACAGACACTTTAAGTAAAAATGTTAAAAAAATGTAAGAATATTTTATTCAAAAATAATACTTAATTTTATTCTTGTCAGATGACTGTACCTGGAGATCAGAAGGACAACTGACATCTTCAATTTTTAAATCACATGAGATTGAGATCCAACAAGATGCAATTGAAATGAATGCCATTACTCCAGATATACCATCATCCCTTCACAGCAAAGATCAATCATCTAATCCTTTGAAACAGGTCCTGTCTTCTGATTCATTAGCGACTACTAAGGAAAATCAAAGTTGCAAAATAAGCATTAAAAAACGAACTGCTCCTAAAGCAAAGAAGCCATTTTCACGTTCAGAATATAGAAATACTCTTCTTAAACAAGAAAAAATTCGCAGATCAGATCTTGCGAGGCAGAGAACTCACACAGGGGAGAAGACATTTTCATGTTTGGAATGTGGGAAATGTTTTAACCATAAATCAGTTTTGATTAATCACCAGAGAACTCACACAGGGGAGAAGCCTTTTTCCTGTTTAGAATGTGGGAAATGTTTTAACCATAAATCAGTTTTGATTAATCACCAGAGAACCCACACAGGGGAGAAGCCTTTTTCCTGTTCAGAATGTGGGAATGGTTTTAACTACAAATCAGAGCTTGTTATACATCAGAGAATCCACACAGGGGAGACGCCTTATTCATGTTCAGAATGTGGGAAATGTTTTAACCATAAATCAGTTTTGATTAATCACCAGAGAACTCACACAGGGGAGAAGCCTTTTTCCTGTTCAGAATGTGGGAAATGTTTTAACCTAAAATCAGATTTAGCTATACACCAGAGAACTCACACAGGGGAGAAGCCTTTTTCCTGTTCAGAATGTGGAAAATGTTTTAACCATAAATTGGTTTTGGTTAATCACCAGAGAACTCACACAGGGGAGAAACCTTTTTCCTGTTCAGAATGTGGAAAATGTTTTAAACAGGAATCAGGGCTTTATAGACATCGGAGAACTCACACAGGGGAGAAGCCTTTTTCTTGTTCAGAATGTGGGAAATGTTTTAACCTAAAATCAGATTTAGTTATACACCAGAGAACTCACACAGGGGAGAAGCCATTTTCATGTCCAGAATGTGGGAAATGTTTTAACCATAAATCGATTATGGTTAATCACCAGAGAATCCACACGGGAGAGAAGCCTTTTTCATGTCCAGAATGTGGGAAATGTTTTAACCATAAATCGGTTATGGTTAATCACCAGAGAATCCACACGGGAGAGAAGCCTTTTTCCTGTTCAGAATGTGGAAAATGTTTTAACCAGAAATCGGGGCTTTATAATCATCAGAGAACCCACACAGGGGAGAAACCTTTTTCCTGTTCAGAATGTGGGAAATGTTTTAACTATAAATCGGTTATGGTTAATCATCAGAGAATCCACACGGGGGAGAAACCTTTCTCATGCTCAGAATGTGGAAAATGTTTTACACACATGGCTAGTTTTATCAGACATCAGAGAACCCACACAGGGGAGAAGCCTTTTTCCTGTTCAGAATGTGGGAAATGTTTTGTGAAGAAATCATCACTTCTTAGTCACCAAAGAATTCACACAGAGGAGAAGCCTTTTTCATGTTCTTAATGTGGGAGATGTTTTACATGGAAATCAATTCTTAATAAACATCAGAGAAGCCACAGAGGAGAAAAGCCCCTTTTCATGTTCAGAATTTTGGAAATGTTTTAATCGAAAATTGTATCTTCTTAAAGGGGTTACTAAGAAAAAAAACAAAATAAGTCAGCTCACCCATTGAGGAATACAAAGCTCAGGAAAACAGCCGTGCCGCAGGAATACGAATCAAGAGCAGAAAAAAATCCAGCTTCAATGACTAAAGACCTTACTGTCTGAAACGTGTCTGCTAGAAAATATTTCCCCCTCTAGGGTAGTAACATCCATGCTGTTATCTCAGATTTTTATATTTACTCAATAAAGCAATGTTTTAAGAGGATCATTGAAGCTGTATTTTCTTCTGCTCTCGATTCTTAAAGGGGTTGTCCACTACTTGGACAATGCTTTGTCATTCCTCCTGTTTGGCCTCGTTAAATGTGACGCCAGCGCTGATTGGGCTCACATGGTGCAACAACCTGACCTGAGCCCCGGGAACACAAGTGCTGACGCCGATGGAACGGCACAAGTATGGGAGGTTTGTATAATTCTTATAATAATTTTTGTAATAAGTATATCGTTTATCCATTATGTATATATTCAGTGTGTTCATTAATAGAGATTTGAATCCTTAGTTATAGAAATATAGGTTTATCAAAAGATCATAACAGGCCTACTTTTCAGTCATGCTCTTTGCGGTCAGAAGCATCTAACATTCTGAGATACAGTGGTGTAAAAAAAAGTGTTTGCCCCGTCCTGATTTCTTATTCTTTTGCATATTTGTCACACCTAAATGTTTCAGATCATAAGATGTAAATATTAGACAAAGATAACACAAGTAAACACAAAATGCAGTTTTTAAATGAAGGTATTTTATTATTAAGGGAAAAAGAAATCCAAAGCCCCAGGGCCCTGTGTGAAAAAGTGACACCACACACACACACACACACACACACACACACACACATACACACACACACACACACACACACACACACACACACACACACATACACATACACATACACACACACACACACACACACACACACACACACACACACACACACACACACACCCCACTTAAAACCTAAATTAACTGTGGTTTATAACATCTTTGGGAACCTGAGTTAAATTTCCCTAGCCACAATCAGGCCTGATTCCTGCCACACCTGTTCTCAATCAAGAAAATACTTTAACAGGAATTGCTTGACAAAGTGAGGTAGACCAAAAGATCCTCAAAAGCTAGACATCATGCCGCGATCCAAATAAATTCAAGAACAAATGAGAAAAAAAAGTAATTGAGATCGATCAATTTGGAAAAGGTTATAAAGCCATTTCTAAAGCTTTAGGACTCCAGCGAACCACTGTGAGAACCATTATCCACAAAAGGCAAAAGCATGGAACAGTGGTCAACCTGCCCACCAAAATTACTCTAAGAGCGCAGCGGCCACTCATCCAAGAGGTCACAAAAGACCCTGCAACAACATCCAAAGAACTGCAGAGCTCACTTGCCTCAGTTAAGGTCAGTGTTCATGACTCCACCATAAGAAAGACAGTGGGCAAAAATGGCCTGCATTGCATAGTTCCAAGACTAAAACCATTGCTAAGCAATAAGAACATGCTTTTCTCAGTTTTGTCAGAAAAAATCTTGATGATCCCCCAAGACTTTTGGGAGAATACACTGTGGACTGACAGGACAAAAGTTGTACTTTTTGAAAGGTGAATGTGCCATTACATCTGGCGTAGAAGTAACACAGCATTTCAGAAAAGGAACATCATACCCACAGTAAAATATGGTGGTGGTGGTAGTGTGATGGTCTGGGGCTGTTTTGCTGCTTCAGGACCTGGAAGACTTGCTGTGGTAAATGGAACCATGAATTCTGCTGTCTACCAAAAAAATCCTGATGGAGAATGTCCAGCCATCTGTTCGTGACCTCAAGCTGAAGTGCATTTGGGTTATGCATCAGGACAATGATCCAAAACACACCAGCAAATCCACCTACCTCTGAATGACTTAAGAAAAACAAATTTAAGATTTTGGAGTGGCCTAGTCAAAGTCCTGACTTTAATCTGATTTAGATGCTGTGGCATGACCTTAAAAGGGTGGTTCATGCTCGGAAACCCTCCAATGTGGCTGAATTACAAAAATTTAGCAAAGATGAGTGGCCAAAATTCCTCCAGAGCGTTGTAAAAGACTTATTGCCAAACTGCAAACGCTTGATTCCAGTTGTTGCTGCGAAGGGTGGCTCAACCAGTTATTAGGTTTAGGGGGCTATCACTTTTGCACACAGGGTCCTGTAGGTTTGGCTTTCTTTTTCCCTAAATAATAAAGACCTTCATTTAAAAACTGCATTTTGTGGTTACTTGTGTTATCTTTGTCTAACATTTCAATTTGTTTGGTGATCTGAAACATTTAAGTGACAAACATGCAAAAGAATAAGAAATCAGGAAGGGGCAAACATTTTCACACCACTGTATGTGTAGAAGCAGTAACCGTATCTTTTGAAACACAGTATGCTTAGAATATTATCTATAGTCGGCAGCGAGTATTGGTTTTAGCTGCCTGTCATATCTGATTGTGTATATTTTGCATTGCCTGTATAAGCTTGATCGGAATGAATTAGCGTCAGACGGCCTGCTGAGCATCTCACTTGTCTCCTTGTTAAACAAAATAAACAGATTTTTGCTGAGGAATTCAAGATGATCTCCTATCTCACTTGGTAGAAAGTAAAATATTTCTGTCAATAATTGTTTTTATTTTAGGGTCAAACATGTGGAATGTTTGTCCACTACTTGGAAAACCCCTTTAAACGTCAAAAATCCCACAGCGGGAGAAGTCATTCTCATACCAAGAGTGTGAAAAATGAAAAATTAATTACTGGAAAATCAATTTTGTTGACCATCAAAAATAACTCCAATGGGGAGAAACTATATATGTTATTGACAAATTGTACAAAAACATATAACATAATTAACCCCTTAATGACCACCAATACGTCTTTACTGACCTGAGATATAAGAGACTAGCATCCTCCGACCGGTTGACAATCCAGCTGTACACTATAGCTGACAACTTGCTGCATTGGCCACAATCAGTGTTGGAACCGACCATGACCGTTTAACTCCTTAGATGCTACAGTCAATAGTAACTACAGCAATTAGATGATTAAAGGGAAGGTGGCATAAAAAAATGTAAACAATTAAAAAAATGTAAAGTATTAATGTTTTGATTTTTTTTAAATATCATTTGTTTTTAATGAAGTAAAATATGAAAAATAATTTAACAAGGTTTGGTATTTCCACTTTTAAACACTGGGGGGAAGAGCTGCTGAAATTTGCCATGAAAACCTAGTGTACAACTAGCTCACATTACGACTGCAGTAAATGTGGGCTGGGTCTGCTCTCATGTGTGTCATGTCGCTCCTCTCCTCCCTTTCTGGGTGTTTGTAACAGGATAAGAGAGGATGAAGTTTAGGATCACAGTGTTGAGCCATTTTGTTGGTGACTGCCAGTGATACTGACAAGTACAGTGTCACCGAGGACGGCCGGCAGCGCCACTTCTGTTAGTGCTGCTCTCTGTATCATAAGCTGGGGTTAGATACTGTCGTGGTAGCCCTTCCAAGAATTTGGATTGAGATAATTGAGATTGAGAAAGAAAATAACATACAGCCAGTGTGTGTACAATTCTTGTCTGCCCTCAGAACCCAAGCAACAGGTACTTTATTACACCCCCAGAAGAAAGCGGATGGCTAACATTATCTAAGAAAGAAAGTATTTTAATTGGAAATAACAGTCCTTGAAAGCAGCTCTGTCCAATTTACTATACTTTTTAAAAACAAATAAGAAAAGCTTAACACGAAGACAGCTCTATATTTCATACAATGCCGTGTTATCGCTTTTATGAGTAACACTTATAAAGCTAATATTAAATTAGCAAAAATATATAGGTAGATTTAATTGTCTAAAATAATAATCAAAACAAAGTATAAATATTTACCATAACAATACGCGGCGTGTTACACACTCTGGGATTATTTACTGCACATGATACATTACACATATCTAGATATGTGTAGTGTATCACATGATTGGATTAGATACACCAGTCCGGGGATATAGCACACGATGACGGGATTAGATACACCGGTCCGGGGCATATCGCACACGATGACTGGAATAGATACACCGCTCTGGGGAGTATCGCACATTTTGTTGGTGACCGCCAGCGATACTGCCAAGTACAGTGTCACTGAGGACGACCGGCAGAGCTGATCCTGATAGATGGTGCTGCTCGCTGTATCATAAACTGGGGTTAGATATGTGGAATGTATTACATGCGCGATTAGATACGCTTAGAGTAACACATGCTGCTATTAGATACAGGACTAAGTGTAGTGTATCACATTATGGGATTAGATATTGAGCTCAGCAGAGTGTATCACACAGGATGGGATTACATACACAGTTTCTAATGTATGGAGCAAGGTCACACCTTACACCACTGCTCACATAGAAGTGGACGGAGAGGGGTCACACATTACACCACTGCTCCCATAGAAGTGGACTGAGCGGGGTCACACATGACACCACTGCTCCCATAGAAGTGGACTGAGCGGGGTCACACATGACACCACTGTTCCCATAGAAGTGGACGGAGCAGGGTCACACATGACACCACTGCTCCCATAGAAGTGGACGGAGCGGGGGGTCACACATTACACCACTGCTCCCATAGAAGTGGGCGGAGAGGGGTCATACATTACACCACTGCTCCCATAGAAGTGGACGGAGCGGGGGGTCACACCTGACACCACTGCTCCCATAGAAGTGGACGGAGAGGGATCACACATTACACCACTGCTCTCAAAGAAATGAACGGAGCGGGGTCACACATGACATCACTGCTCAAATAGAAGTGGACGGAGCAGGGTCACACGTGACACCACTGCTCCCATAGAAGTGGACTGAGTGGGGTCACACCTGACACCACTGCTCCCATAGAAGTGGACTGAACAGGGTCACTTCTATGGGGGGAGGAGAGTTTTTGCTAGGAAAAAAAAAACTTGTCCAAGTCTCAGGAATTCCACATATTCACAGGGATCAAATGGAATCTACAGGACGGTGAGGAGTTTGTCTCCAAAGCATACAACCACATGGAGGTCTGCGGAACTCAGAAAAGCCACAAAGGACCATCCATTGACGGTTGAATCAATCCAGGAGGGGAAAAGCCATTCCATAGGTGAGAAATGGATTTTATTCTTGACTATTCTAAGAAAAGTGACATACAGTTTAAGTTTGTTCATAGTCCTACAGATGCACAATTATGGTCTATTAGTATAGCCAATGTGAAGCAGAGAATCTTAGTATTGATAAAAGGTTTCTCTCTGTAAAAAAGTTAGAGAAAACTTCAAAATGTGATGCATATGGTCCGTGTGTACAATAATTTAGTCTTTAAAAAAACAGGTGGACACACAAGAGACCAGTCATACTGAGACACAAGACGCTGACGGGGATTACTCTGATTGTCCAAATTGTTTGATTTTGGCAGAACATATTGAACAATTGGATCAAATTGATACCAGGACAGAGTTATTGTCCAGATTACACCAAGACATAAAAAAGGTGTCTGTTCATACAAGATTAAATAGTAAAAGCTTAGATAATACCTCCACATCATTCGTACCAGACACACAAAGTCCAGATGTTTCAGGAGAAGCTTTACAGGGAAATGAATTACAAAGGAAAAAATTACATGACAGAGCAGCACGAATCAATCTTAAAATACACGATCAATTAATGAAAATTGTAAAAGACTTTCCAAAGTACAATGAGAAGATGGATGATTTTGATAATGCCGACATTTTTGAATCTAATAAAGATAAATTCAATCTTAATGATGAACAAAAAAAACAAGACATTCAGAGTATGGTTACCCTCACATATGGCAAAAAGATTACAGACCAGACTAAATGAGGATAATGAACTGATACATAGTACAAAAGAAGACAGACTTAGACAATTGCTATTATTTACCACAGGAGACTCGCCCGCTCTTGACATTTTGCATCAATTGAGTGCGAGTGTCCATGATGACCCGTTTGCTTTTTTGGTCAAATTTGAACAGGCCTATAGAATGGTGATGCCTGATGTGGGGCCTAATGAGGAACCAACATCGATGATCAAATTGTATGTAACAAAATTCAAGTACCCTAGATCCTGTTTCAGTGCAATTGACTAGTGTTCAGACATCATTGCAGGAAGCAACAACTTTTATCGACAAAATTAGGAGATCCATGAAGCGGAACCAGGTCAAGGCAAAAATAGCTGTAGTTCATGAGGAAAAAGATAGACAACTGACATCAGAGAAAACTCAACCAAAACCTAAACCCACATTAACATCCAGGAACAGAGATTACACTGAACATAGAGGTAAAATATCACACAAAGGAACAATATCCATTGTTATTTTTGTGGTATACCTGATCACTTAAAGTGGCAGTGCAGGAAATTTTTGAGAGCAGAATCAGAGGCAGGTACACCGGGAAGGGAAAACTGACTTATTCCAAAATCTTCCAACAGACCTTCTGCCCCTCCATTCAATTCTCTCACATCCCCTCACACTGACAATACACAAACAGTCACCATATGCTCCATTAATCAGACAGATCAGAGAGATGACAGTGAAGGAGTCAAATTGCAGGGACACTGGTCTGCTCCCATCTCCTCCATCTCTCTGACTAACAAAGAATGCTCCCACACCCCATCCATTGGAACTTGTGACTCGAGTTAGATTGGATGACTGTGGAAGACCGTTTCTCAATGTGATTTTGGCAGAACAAAGTGCTGTGTTACTTATTGATACAAGGGCACAATTAAGTGTTACTAACCTTGATTTGATGGTAAAATCAGAATCTCCAAGTTGTAATATTATCAGATTCAGCAGAAAAGGAAAAACAAAAGCAAAGCTCGTTCCCAATGTTATGTTGGAAATACCAGGTTCTTACAAAACAGGAATTGACATTTGGTATTGTCGTGATTCTGAGAATATACTTGGCACAGATTTTATGCAGAGATTAGGATGGGTAATTGATCTAGGGAATCAAGTGATCTGGAAAGATTCTAATGGACGTAAACCTATAGTCATTGACCCTAGTGATAATAGTGATGTTGTGTCATCAGATCATTTGTGGCCTGAAACTGGTGGTGATGAGGTACTGACTGAAATTGTACAATGTTTTCCTTCTCTTTGGGCTCCATTCAGGAATGAGGTGGGTACAATGAAGGATGGAATTGTGAATGTAGAAGGACGTGATCCTCCTCCACAGCGTCAGCGTTGCCTCCAGATTCAATTAGTTCTATGTCTAAGATCGTACAGGAATTGTTAGCTCAAGGTGTCATACCTAAGGCTAACTCTGTAAGTAATAATCCTTTATGGTGTGTATTGAAATCTGATGGTACATATCGAATGATATTGGATTTGGGGATGTTTAATAAACATACTCCCAATGTTGCTTCCATTGTTGCAGATACTCATGACATGATGGCAAAGGCAAAATATTTCTCTGTACTAGACATTAGTAATGTTTTTTCAGTATACCTCTTGAAAAGAGCTGTCAGTACAAGTTTTCATTTACTTTCTTGGATGAACAATATCTGTTTTGCAGGTTACATCTAGGAGCACATTTGTCACCTAGTGTTTTTCATCAGGCGTTGGTGAAGGTATTATCCAGATTTTCTAGGCCTGATTGCATACTGCAATATGTGGATGATATTCTGTTGTCTACTTAGGATAAGGAGTCACATGTTTCTCTTTTGACAGAATTGTTTGAACTGTTGTATGATGCAGGGTTGAAATTTAACACTAAAAAGGTCAAATTGATGCAGACTGAGGTCAGGTTTCTGGGAGTATTGTTGAGTCCAGGAAATAGACCGCCATTGCAGGAAAGAATAGAGGCGATCGCTTCTCTCCCAATCCCAACCACACACAAGGCATTGTGACAATTTTTGGGTCTTGTAAATTATTCTAGGGATTTCATTGAGGATTTTGCTGATAAGGCCAGGCCTTTTTATGATCTTTTGAAAGGTAAAAATACTGATTATTTTGGTCCTTGGGGTGTTGAACAACAAACCTCATTTGAACAAATGAAAATGAATTTACAGAATTCACCTGCTTTGTCCACAGTAGATCCTTCAGCTCCATTTGCTCTACAAGTTCACCCATCAGAGACAGCGGTGTCGGCTGTTCTGTTACAATTGCAGGCAGAAGAGTGGAGAATTTTGGGCTATTTTTCTAAGCTTCTCTCACCTGTTGAAAGAGGTTTTGAAACTTGTGCAAGACACTTGGTAGGTGTCTACTTTGCAGTCAAAGCAACTGAACACATTGTTGGTTTCAACAAAATCATTCTGCAAACTCCTCATTCTACACTAAAACTTCTCATTGAGAAAAATATCCCAGGTGTGTCACATCAGAGATTTGCCCATTGGTTACTGTCATTGTCTCCCAATCAAATTGAGGTAGATTATAAAGCCAAAGTTCTTCCTCAGTTGATGCAATATGAAGGGCAAACTCATGATTGTCTCCAGTCTTTTCAGGATCCGATTCCATCACTTTTCAGACGGAAGGCAGAGGTAACAGATGAAGCAGTTTTTGTAGATGGTTCCAGATTCTATTCAGATGGGCACTATTATACAGGATATGCCATTTTTTATCCCACAAGAGGCCAGGTGGTAAAACACAAGTTACCAAGTAATTTTTCAGCTCAGAGGGCAGAGCTAGAAGCCATAAAAATGGTGCTAAAGCTGAATGAGGCTGACGATCAGTGTCCCATAGTAATCTACAGTGACAGCTCCTATGTTGTGAGTTCACTGACAGATTACTTGCCAGTTTGGGAAAAAAGGATATGTAGATTCTTCTAACAAGACTCTTGTACATAGTGACACAATGAAAACAATTTTTGAGATAGCTTCAAAAACCCCTAATGGTTTTGCTATTGTCAAAGTTCCTGCCCATAAAAAGTCTGATGATGAATTATCTGCTGGAAATGCAGCCGCAGATATGTTAGCCAAAGAGTCAGCCCTGACAGGAGAAGAAATGTTTGAATCTGAACCTCTCGAGGTTTCAGCAGTTCAAAGAACAGACACGCATATCCCTTCTTTTGCAGAAGAACAAGAAAAAGATACAACTCTTGTTGCTTCCCGGGATTTGTGTCGTGACTTAAATGGGGACTTGCGTCCTGTTGTACCAAAACATCTACAGGATGAGTTCACGAGATATAATCATAACAGCTTGGGTCATTTGGGCCAACAGAAATTGTTAGGCATTCTCAAAGAGAGATTTTACTGGGAAAAGATGGAAGAGACTGTACGAAATATTGTTCAATCATGCCTCATTTGTGCCCAAATTAATGCAAGACAAAAAGGACAGAAACCGCCACTACTCCGAACCCCACCTGCAGATGGTCCATGGTCTACGTTACAAATAGACTATATTGGTTCATTACCATCAGGTAAAAATGGTCTCAGGTATACATTGGTTATAGTAGATGTTTAATCATGTTAATTAGTTAATTATGTCTTTTGTACTTGGGGGATCCCAAGAATAATTATCTCTGATCGAGGAAGTCACTTCACAGGAAAAATCATGCGAGCAGTTTGTACTATTCTAGGGGTACAATAGTTTCATGTACCTTACCATCGACAGTCAGCTGGCATTGTGGAAAGGATGAATAGAACAATAAAATCCAGAATTGCCAAAATGTTATTGGACAAAGGTAATACTTGGGTGGATGCAGTACCTTTTGTACTGTTGAGTGTTAGAGGAACAACTTCCTCCACAACTCAGTTTACTCCTTTTGAACTAATGTCAGGAAGGAAAATGCCACTGATTTTCCCACATGAACCATTTTTGTCCACACCTCAAAAAGATGCTGCTGCAAGGTCCAAATGGTTGCAATTGTAGCAGGAAAACTTGAAAACCATTCTTCCACATCCTGCATCAAGAATGCAGAGGATGGAGCCACCATGTGAATCCAAATGAAAAAAAAGGGGCTCTAGTCATGATTAAAACTTTCAGGAAGAGTGGACCTTGGGAAAGTAACTGGGAAGGTCCCTTTAAAATAATCGACACCATGGGGCGAGTTATGATCCTAGTGCAACCAGCATCTAACATAGTTAAAAATACCCGCAGACAACAAAAATTGTGGGTACATGTTGATCAATGCAAATTGTATATTGCAAAATAATGATACTGCATTTCTTTAAGGAAGAAATTGATTCCAATAAGAGCTGGAATACGGAATACCATGTCCTTGATGGAAAGAATTCAATACCAATCCTTCAAGAAAAGAAAAATTTCCCAGGAAAAGCTACTATCTGATGGGAACCACATTTCTGCTACTTTATACTATTTCAGTTGTGATCTACGCAGAAGACATTTTATATCATGGAACAAATACTAGTGAAGTGGATGGACATATCAGAGGAACTTTACATTCACAGAAACCAAGAGGATCAAGTATACAAAATCTAATAGATGAAGACATACCGGACGATTCAGTAGATATTACTGGAAACATTTGCATGGGTTATGGTGTATAATGCTGTATTGAGCTACACTTCATACACAACACTTAATATTACATGCTACCATAGGACCTAAGTCTAAGTTTATACAGTTACAAGGATTTTATATACATAATAATAAGACAGGCACATGGGAATGCAATCCTACAGATGTGTTATACTGGAATATAGAGATAAGAGGTGAAGAGAAAGCTGTGTGGTCGGGTGATATTACTAATGATTTGCTCGCAAAAGGGACAGTTAGAACATCCGAAACAGAGATTGTGTTAAAGACACAACTTTTGGGGAAAATTTTGGATCCTTCATTACTTTCTATTACAGAAGGAGATGAAGATTGGGTAAAAACATGGAATTTCCAGAGAACCAGAGAATCAGTACAAGTACAGGTATCTGTAGTTTTTACAGTAACAAATACTATCGCTCCAGAAGTAAGGGTTGCACCACAAGCAGAACATAGTCAAGAAAATATGTCTCTTTTATTGAAATGCAACACAAGGTTAGAGTTACCTCCCGAGTCTTTGTTAACATGGACCAGAAACAAATTATTTTTGGGAAGTTTTTCAAATGGTCCAACAAATGTTATACATAGAAGTCAATATGGGAATGTGAGATGGTTGGATGAGAATTTTGTTTTTTCTCTAGATAATCCATCTCCTAAGGATTCGGGACTTTATCAATGTTGCGTTTTAACTAAAAATAATTACAAACAATGTAAAGATGTAAATGTTTGGTCAGGAGTAGATAATGTATGTACACAGACAAGGTTTCCACCATCTACTCCTTTCCAAATCAATCAATTCCAATCTAAACCTCTATTAAGAGATGGAGTGTTGATGATTATGGTCTGGACTTTTAACATGTCTAGTTGGAAAATCTAATCCAGATATCCCCAATGTCAATCACATCTCATTAACATGGAGATGGGCATAGAACAATGGTTTGGGAAAAGAACCTCAACACAGGTTAGAAGTAAGAGGGGGATATTAGAAGGTAATTTGGGGGGATTAGGAACAGTGGGAAGTTTAATTAACACTATGGACATTCATACAGTTTAAATCAGATTTGGAAAATATTGGGTATATTGGAGATAAAGGGGTAAAAATTAAGAAAAGTTTGAATCAACTCCTTGAGAAGATGGTTTTGAACACTGCTGCTGTGCTGGGATCTTCAGTGTCACATCTACAAGATGCTACTTTAGCTCTCATAGAAAGTGAACAGGAATCCCAAGTGGCCAGAGCATGTCTAGAAATTCAGATTGAATATTCCACCAATCTGAAAATGATTGCACAGGCATTGCAAAGTGGAATTACACCTTTAGGAATAATGAGAAATTTGCCTACAGAATATAATTTTGCGTTAAATCACACAGATTTGTGGGTAAATAGGTGGTTAGGATGTGAACAGAACATTTGTATAGGAACATCACTAATCCCAATATCGGGAAGAGAAGAAACCATGGTTCCTATAACTGTTATGGAAATTCCTTTTAGTAATACACAATAGCTGTATTATATATTACAGTACACAGATTTTGCATTTGATGGTACAAACACTGAACAATTAGACATTTTTTCATGCTTATAGTGGGTACGGAAAGTATTCAGACCCCTTTATATTTTTCACTCTTTGTTTCATTGCAGCTATTTGGTAAATTCTAAAAAGTTCATTTTTTTCTCATTAAAGTACACTCTGCACCCCATATTGACTGAAAAAAAAAGAAATGTAGAAATTTTTGCAAATTTATTAGAGTTTGCTCAAAAACACATGAAGGACTCCCAGACTATGAGAAATAAGATTCTCTGGTCTGATGAGATGAAGATAGAACTTTTTGGTGATAATTCTAAGCAGTATGTGTGGAGAAAACCAGGCACTGCTCATCACCTGCCCAATACAATCCCAAAAGTGAAACATGGTGGTGACAGCATCATGCTATGGGGGTGTTTTTCAGCTGCAGGGACAGGATAACTGGTTGCAATTGAAGGAAACATGAATGTAGCCAAGTACGGAGATATCATGGATGAAAATCTCTTCCAGAGTGCTCTGGAACTCAGACTTGGTCGAAGGTTCACCTTCCAACAAGACAATGACCCTAAGCACACAGCTAAAATAACAAAGGAGTGGCTTCAGAACAACTCTGTGACCATTCTTGACTGGCCCAGTCAGAGCCCTGACCTAAACCCAATTGAGCATCTCTGGAGAGACCTGAAAATGGCTGTCCACCAACGCTCTCCAACCTGACAGAACTGGAGAGGATCTGCAAGGAAGAATGGCAGAGGATCCCCAAATCCAGGTGTGAAAAACTTGTTGCATCATTCCTAAGAAGACTCATGGCTGTACTAGCTCAAAAGGGGGCTTCTACTCAATACTGAGCAAAGGGTCTGAATACTTATGACCATGTGATATTTCATTTTTTCTTTTTTAATAAATTTGCAAAAATGTCTATATTTCTGTTTTTTTTCAGTCAAGATGGGGTGCAGAGTGTACTTTAAAAAAATGAACTTTTTAGAATTTACCAAATGGCTGCAATGAAACAAAGAGTGAAAAATTTAAAAGGGTCTGAATACTTTCCGTACCCACTGTACATTTAGTTTCTAAGGTAATGTGTCTACCTGGACAGGATAAAGTCATTTATAACTCGTGTTTCCATAATCATACCTCCGGTCATGCCAGAGTTGAGAATGTACACACGATACATGACTTGGTGACCCCAATAAGCTCGAACAAAATTTGTTTCCAAGTTATGTCTTAAAAAGAAGTTGTTTCTGCATTCTTCTCATCTTGTGTACATGCTGAAAATCTGACAATAGGTTTATATTATATTGAGGGAAATGTGAAAAATATCTTTTTTTTTAATTTAGAAGTTTTTGGGAACTCAGATGACATTCAGTACAGGAGTTGATACAAGGTTTTCAGAATAAAGAATGAATGTGATACGAATGGTGAGAGAATGAGTTTAGGATTGATTATGATATTTTTTAAATCATAATCAGGGGGGACTGTAAAATATTAATCTCTTATGATAAAAAAATATACATAAGCTTTATCATGCTTAGGCTGTACCATGCTTAGATTCAAATATAGAGAAAGACTGGAGTTATTCTGGGACCTTGGTAGAAACCTGTTCAGTTTGTCAAACCTATAGGACTCTTGTCTATATAGGTTATTTGGGGATAACTAGTGATCCTTAAAGGCCATATGTTTAAAATATACCAACATGAGGTGATGTGCACGTAGCTAAAATGCATATGTCACAAGTTACTAGTTTTGTTCTAATATGGTAGAAGCTACTAATATACCAGCAAGTCGCCATATTGGGTTATGAAACTGTAAAAATATTCTCCAATGTATGTCTATGAGGCGAGATGGTATATAAGCAGAGCCAGACATGAATGGAGGAGATCACTCATTCCTCGAGTATCTCCAACACGGATCATGCTTCTATACTGGATACGTAAGAACCAATAATTGTTTCCTTTCTCTCTTCTAACCTGATACTTCTTTTTGTGTGCTATGAAATATATTTCTTAATTTTTGTAATCACTTTTGAATGAACATTAAATAAGCTTTTGTTTTATCCACACAATTCAAGATTGTTTTCCTCTCTATTCTCACCTTACCCTTACCTAAAGAAAGGAAGTGTTAGTTTTTCTAGCAGCAACCAACAACCTTTTCACACTGCTCTGGCTTCAAGAGTGGTATTACGCGGCCCCCTAGAAATTGGGACAGGAAAGTAGTTTGACATGATGTGGGTGCCTGTTGTGCTCCCTCACAGGCACAGTTTCATGTTGCCCACGGCCTCGGCGTGCATGTCCACTTCTACCTCCCTTGCCACGCGCCTTGCCCATTTTAAATGGAGTTTAATATTTGTCACGTTGCCAAAAATGTCTGTATTATTACCGCAGTAATATAAGATCACGTCTGATGACCATAGTTTTAGGCAGTGACCTGGGAGTCAGAGATGCTTCCAGGGGTCTTCCCCATGCTGTTCCCATGTCTTTTCAGCACTGTATGGATGTGTCTGATCATGTCTCACACACTACATAGCCAGATAAGGTTGTAAAATGTTAAAATGTAATTTACCGGTGAATGTATTTTTCACAGTTGAAAGCAATGCAAAAGTGCAAAAACGCATCAAAAACGCTATGTGTGAACATAGCCCAAGGTGTGGAGGAGTATTTTTGCTTTTGGTTATTTATTTTGCCTTATATACAAGTCATTACCCTGGAAAGGATGTTCCTTAACATATTTCCCATGAAAATCCATTTTGGTTTTGTTTTTGTATGATTTATTGTGAGTCCGTAAAAGTGGCATAATAGCTCTGACAACATTGTTCACAGCAGTGACCTGGGAGTCAGAGATGCTTCCAGGGGTCTTCCCCATGCTGTTCCCATGTCATTTCAGCACTGTTCCCATCGACTTGGACAATTTTTAGGCCCCCTGCAGGTGCTGAAAAAATGCTTGAGTTTCCCATAGACTTACATTGGGCTTGTTGCTCGGGTCCAGCACCAAAGCATTCCAATTTGCTCGACTTGAGCACTCGAGCATTTTAGTGCTCGCTCATCACTGCTGTTTCATTTTAAATCCAGATTAGTGGCCTGCAGAGCTGAAATCACGAAGATTCAGTGTCCAAATATTTCTGGACCTACCTGTAGTCATATATTTACACTATATTGACAAATATTGCATCTCTTGCCCCCACCCCACAAAACAAATCCCAAAATGTTCTCCTGCCCCTTTTCCTAACTCCCAATCCCAAAATAGACAAGGACATTCGGAGTTGCCAATCCTCCCTCTTTTGTAGACTTCTGGAGATAAAGCATCTTCAGCCCCGACTCTTTACTTCCTACAGACAACATAGAGGGAAAACGAAACACTTGTTATAATCAGTTATTCTTTATCACATTTTTTTTAAAGGTAAATTACAATAAAATGCCCCCAATCCATTTTTCCTTTTTCCCAATCCATAATGCTGGGGTAAGATTATCTCTACAGAGACCCCTGTACAGGAATATTAGGGCTCCAGCGACATCACATCTATTATACAGAGAATAGCGCCATCTCCATAGCTCTGTACACAAGGACATAGAGATCAGACAAGGTCCTCATATTCAGGCAGCTTCTATTCTACTCCAACCCTCTTTATAAGAACAAGATCAGAGTCTCATTATACCGAGCAGAGAAGCTTCAGGGACAAAGACCCCGTCTGGTCCTAACACGGCGGGGGCCCGGAGTATCCAGCCACGGGGCCCGGATTCTCTCATTTGTGGCCCCAGCGTTTCTTGTAGAATAAATCCCTTTCTCATCCAGTCCTGTAGCAATGACTTTGTTATCAAGTTTTGTAGGAGGGTTCGTCTGACTCCATCTTATGTTATCAGTATCTGTGCGAGAAACAAGAGACGTCCGAGCGCAGTTTTACCGAGTGTCCAGTGTCAGCTCTTCTACAGTTGGTTAAAGAGCCGCGGAGTCTACGACCGAACCTGGGAGTATACAGCTGTATACAGCGTACATACCCGGCTCTGTACACACACAGCTCCGCTCCGTACATACAAGACTCTGTACACACACGGCTCCGTATGCACACGTTGCTGTACACACACGGCTCCGCTTCGTACACCTCATACACACGCGGCTCCGCTCCGTACACCTCATACACGCGCGGCTCCGCTCCATACACCTCGTACACGCGCGGCTCCGCTCCGTACGCCTCGTACACGCGCGGCTCTCCTCCGTACGTCTCGTACACGCGCGGCTCCGCTCCGTACGCCTCGTACACGCGCGGCTCCGCTCCGTACGCCTCGTACACGCGCGGCTCCGCTCCGTACGCCTCGTACACGCGCGGCTCCGCTCCGTACGCCTCGTACACGCGCGGCTCCGCTCCGTACGCCTCGTACACGCGCGGCTCCGCTCCGTACGCCTCGTACACGCGCGGCTCCGCTCCGTACGCCTCGTACACGCGCGGCTCCGCTCCGTACGCCTCGTACACGCGCGGCTCCGCTCCGTACGTCTCATACACGCGCGGCTCCGCTCCGTACGCCTCGTACACGCGCGGCTCCGCTCCGTACGTCTCATACACGCGCGGCTCCGCTCCGTACGCCTCATACACGCTCGGCTCCGCACGTCTCGTACACGCGCGGCTCCGCTCCGTACGCCTCGTACACGCGCGACTCCGCTCCTTACGCCTCGTACACGAGCGTCTCGGGTCCGTACGCCTCGTACACGCGCTGCTCCGCTCACCTCGTACACACACGGCTCCGCTCCGTACACCTCATACACACGAGGCTCCGTTCCGTACACCTCGTACACACGCGGCTCTGCTCCGTACACCTCGTACACGCGCGGCTCCGCTCCGTACACCTCGTACACGCGCTGCTCTGCTCCGTACACCTCGTACACACGGCTCCGCTCCGTACCCCTCGTACATGCGCGATTCTGCTGCGTACACCTCGTACACGCGGATCCGCTCCGTACACCTCGTACACACGCGGCTCCGCTCCGTACACCTCGTACACACGCGGCTCTGCTCCGTACACCTCGTACACACACGGCTCCGCTCCGTACACCTCGTACACACACGGCTCCGCTCCGTACACCTCGTACACACGCGGCTCCGCTCCGTACACCTCGTACACACGCGGCTCCGCTCCGTACACCTCGTACACACGCGGCTCCGCTCCGTACACCTCGTACACGCGCGGCTCCGCTCCGTACACCTCGTACACGCGCGGCTCCGCTCCGTACGCCTCGTACACGCGCGGCTCCGCTCCGTACGCCTCGTACACGCGCGGCTCCGCTCCGTACGCCTCGTACACGCGCGGCTCCGCTCCGTACGTCTCATACACGCGCGGCTCCGCTCCGTACGCCTCGTACACGCTCGGCTCCGCTCCGTACGTCTCGTACACGCGCGGCTCCGCTCCGTACGCCTCGTACACGCGCGACTCCGCTCCTTACGCCTCGTACACGCGCGTCTCGGGTCCGTACGCCTCGTACACGCGCTGCTCCGCTCACCTCGTACACACACGGCTCCGCTCCGTACACCTCATACACACGAGGCTCCGTTCCGTACACCTCGTACACACGCGGCTCTGCTCCGTACACCTCGTACACGCGCGGCTCCGCTCCGTACACCTCGTACACGCGCTGCTCTGCTCCGTACACCTCGTACACACGGCTCCGCTCCGTACCCCTCGTACATGCGCGATTCTGCTGCGTACACGCGGATCCGCTCCGTACACCTCGTACACACGCGGCTCCGCTCCGTACACCTCGTACACACGCGGCTCTGCTCCGTACACCTCGTACACACACGGCTCCGCTCCGTACACCTCGTACACACACGGCTCCGCTCCGTACACCTCGTACACACGCGGCTCCGCTCCGTACACCTCGTACACACGCGGCTCTGCTCCGTACACCTCGTACACACGCGGCTCCGCTCCGTACACCTCGTACACACGCGGCTCCGCTCCGTACACCTCGTACACACGCGGCTCCGCTCCGTACACCTCGTACACACATGGCTCTGCTCCGTACACCTCGTACACGCGCGGCTCCGCTCTGTACACCTCGTACACACGCGGCTCCGCTCCGTACACCCGCAGCTCCGCTCCGTACACCTCGTACACACACGGCTCCGCTCCGTACACCTCGTACACACACGGCTCCGCACACCTCGTACACACGCGGCTCTGCTTCGTACACCTCGTACACGCGCGTCTCGGGTCCGTACGCCTCGTACAAACGCGGCTCCGCTCCGTACGCCTCGTACACGCGCGGCTCCGCTCCGTACACCTCGTACACGCACGGCTCCGCTCCGTACGTCTCGTACACGCGCGGCTCCGCTCCGTACGTCTCGTACACGCGCGGCTCCGCTCCGTACGCCTCGTACACGCGCGACTCCGCTCCTTACGCCTCGTACACGCGCGTCTCGGGTCCGTACGCCTCGTACACGCGCTACTCCGCTCACCTCGTACACACACGGCTCCGCTCCGTACACCTCGTACACACGAGGCTCCGTTCCGTACACCTCGTACACACGCGGCTCTGCTCCGTACACCTCGTACACGCGCGGCTCCGCTCCGTACACCTCGTACACGCGCTGCTCTGCTCCGTACACCTCGTACACACGGCTCCGCTCCGTACCCCTCGTACATGCGCGATTCTGCTGCGTACACCTCGTACACGCGGATCCGCTCCGTACACCTCGTACACACGCGGCTCCGCTCCGTACACCTCGTACACGTGCGGCTCCGCTCTGTACACCTCGTACACACGCGGCTCCGCTCCGTACACCCGCAGCTCCGCTCCGTACACCTCGTACACACACGGCTCCGCACACCTCGTACACACGCGGCTCTGCTTCGTACACCTCGTACACGCGCGTCTCGGGTCCGTACGCCTCGTACACGCGCGGCTCCGCTCCGTACGCCTCGTACACGCGCGGCTCCGCTCCGTACACCTCGTACACGTGCGGCTCCGCTCCGTACGTCTCGTACACGCGCGGCTCCGCTCCGTACGTCTCGTACACGCGCGGCTCCGCTCGCCTCGTACACGCGCGTCTCGGGTCCGTACGCCTCGTACACGCGCTGCTCCGCTCACCTCGTACACACACGGCTCCGCTCCGTACACCTCGTACACACGAGGCTCCGTTCCGTACACCTCGTACACACGCGGCTCTGCTCCGTACACCTCGTACACGCGCGGCTCCGCTCCGTACACCTCGTACACGCGCTGCTCTGCTCCGTACACCTCGTACACACGGCTCCGCTCCGTACCCCTCGTACATGCGCGATTCTGCTGCGTACACCTCGTACACGCGGATCCGCTCCGTACACCTCGTACACACGCGGCTCCGCTCCGTACACCTCGTACACACGCGGCTCTGCTCCGTACACCTCGTACACACACGGCTCCGCTCCGTACACCTCGTACACACGCGGCTCCGCTCCGTACACCTCGTACACACGCGGCTCCGCTCCGTACACCTCGTACACACGCGGCTCCGCTCCGTACACCTCGTACACACGCGGCTCCGCTCCGTACACCTCGTACACACACGGCTCTGCTCCGTACACCTCGTACACGCGCGGCTCCGCTCCGTACACCTCGTACACACGCGGCTCTGCTCCGTACACCCGCAGCTCCGCTCCGTACACCTCGTACACACACGGCTCCGCTCCGTACACCTCGTACACACACGGCTCCGCTCCGTACACCTCGTACACACGAGGCTCTGCTTCGTACACCTCGTACACGCGCGTCTCGGGTCCGTACGCCTCGTACACGCGCGGCTCCGCTCCGTACGCCTCGTACACGCGCGGCTCCGCTCCGTACGCCTCGTACACGCGCGGCTCCGCTCCGTACGCCTCGTACACGCGCGGCTCCGCTCCGTACGTCTCGTACACGCGCGGCTCCGCTCAGTACGCCTCGTACACGCGCGACTCCGCTCCTTACGCCTCGTACACGCGCGTCTCGGGTCCGTACGCCTCGTACACGCGCTGCTCCGCTCACCTCGTACACACACGGCTCCGTTCCGTACACCTCGTACACACGAGGCTCCGTTCCGTACACCTCGTACACACGCGGCTCTGCTCCGTACACCTCGTACACGTGCGGCTCCGCTCCGTACACCTCGTACACGCGCTGCTCTGCTCCGTACACCTCGTAAACACGGCTCCGCTCCGTACCCCTCGTACATGCGCGATTCTGCTGCGTACACCTCGTACACGCGGATCCGCTCCGTACACCTCGTACACACGCGGCTCCGCTCCGTACACCTCGTACACACGCGGCTCCGCTCCGTACACCTCGTACACACGCGGCTCCGCTCCGTACACCTCGTACACACGCGGCTCCGCTTCGTACACCTCGTACACACGCGGCTTTGCTCCGTACACCTCGTACACACGCGGCTCCGCTCCGTACACCTCATACACACACGGCTCTGCTCCGTACACCTCGTACACGCGCGGCTCCGCTCTGTACACCTCGTACACACGCGGCTCCGCTCCGTACACCTCGTACACACACGGCTCCGCTCCGTACACCTCGTACACACACGGCTCCGCTCCGTACACCTCGTACACACGCGGCTCTGCTTCGTACACCTCGTACACACGCGGCTCCGCTCCGTACGCCTCGTACACACGCGGCTCCGCTCCGTACGCCTCGTACACACGCGGCTCCGCTCCGTACGCCTCGTACACACGCGGCTCCGCTCCGTACGCCTCGTACACACGCGGCTCCGCTCCGTACACCTCGTACACACGCGGCTCCGCTCCGTACACCTCGTACACACGCGGCTCCGCTCCGTACACCTCGTACACGCGCGGCTCTGCTCCGTACACCTCGTACATGCGCGGCTCCGCTCCGTACACCTCGTACATGCGCGGCTCCGCTCCGTACACCTCGTACATGCGCGGCTCCGCTCCGTACACCTCGTACACGCGCGGCTCCGCTCCGTACACCTCGTACACACGCGGCTCCGCTCCGTACACCCGCAGCTCCGCTCCGTACACCTCGTACACACACGGCTCCGCTCCGTACACCTCGTACACACACGGCTCCGCTCCGTACACCTCGTACACACGCGGCTCTGCTTCGTACACCTCGTACACACGCGGCTCCGCTCCGTACGCCTCGTACACACGCGGCTCCGCTCCGTACGCCTCGTACACACGCGGCTCCGCTCCGTACGCCTCGTACACACGCGGCTACGCTCCGTACACCTCGTACACACACGGCTCTGCTCCGTACACCTCGTACACACGCGGCTCCGCTCCGTACACCTCGTACACACGCGGCTCTGCTCCGTACACCTCGTACACACGCGGCTCTGCTCCGTACACCTCGTACACACGCGGCTCTGCTCCGTACACCTCGTACACACGCGGCTCCGCTCCGTACACCTCGTACACGCGCGGCTCCGCACACCTCGTACACACGCGGCTCCGCTCCGTACACCTCGTACACGCGCGGCTCCGCTCCGTACACCTCGTACACACACGGCTCTGCTCCGTACACCTCGTACACACGCGGCTCTGCTCCGTACACCTCGTACACACGCGGCTCTGCTCCGTACACCTCGTACACGCGGCTCTGCTCCGTACACCTCGTACACACGCGGCTCTGCTCCGTACACCTCGTACACACGCGGCTCTGCTCCGTACACCTCGTACACACGCGGCTCTGCTCCGTACACCCCGTACACACGCGGCTTCGCTCCGTACACCTCGTACACACGCGGCTCCGCTCCGTACACCTCGTACACACGCGGCTCTGCTCCGTACACCTCGTACACACGCGGCTCCGCTCCATACACCTCGTACACACGCGGCTCTGCTCCGTACACCTCGTACACACGCGGCTCTGCTCCGTACACCTCGTACACACGCGGCTCCGCTCCGTACACCTCGTACACACGCGGCTCTGCTACATCCACACTGTAAACCCCTCCTGACCCCACACATAAACTTCAGCTCATCCAGCACCATGACAACCAGCACAGCAGAGTCCTGCATCCACTGAGGCCCCTGATCATGTGACCCCTGACTCCTCCCCTCCTGTGACCTCATCACAGCTCCTGTGCGCACAGAGCAGCCATATATGTGGTGGCGGCTCTGCAGGTGGAGGTATGTGGAGATCCCCCATTACTGGGCGCAGGGGGCATTAACCCCTTCAGCACGGAGACTCTTTTGGGGTCTTGTGTTGCCCCTTTGTAAGAATCATAAGGTTTTTGTTCTGTTTCCTGTAATAGATACATACGACCCAACTATGGAGACAGGAAGGGAGGAAACGTATTGTTCTCATAGTACAGGACCCTTTACTGCCCCACAGTGTAATGCCCCCATTATGCCCCTTATGCAGGATGTATGATGCCCCCCACAGTGTAATGCCCCCATTATGCCCCTTATGCAGGATGTATGATGCCCCCACACAGTGTAATGCCCCCATTATGCCCCTTATGCAGGATGTATGATGCCCCCACACAGTGTAATGCCCCCATTATGCCCCTTATACAGGATGTATGATGCCCCCCACACAGTGTAATGCCCCCATTATGCCCCTTATGCAGGATGTATGATGCCCCCACACAGTGTAATGCCCCCATTATGCCCCTTATACAGGATGTATGATGCCCCACACAGTGTAATGCCCCCATTATGCCCCTTATACAGTATGTATGATGCCCCCACACAGTGTAATGCCCCCCATTATGTCCCTTATACAGTATGTATGATCCACCCATACAGTGTAATGCCCCCATTATGCCCCTTATACAGTATGTATGATGCCCCCACACAGTGTAATGCCCCCATTATGCCCCTTATACAGTATGTATGATCCACCCATACAGTGTAATGCCCCCATTATGCCCCTTATACAGTATGTATGATGCCCCACACAGTGTAATGCCCCCATTATGCCCCTTATACAGTATGTATGATGCCCCACACAGTGTAATGCCCCCATTATGCCCCTTATGCAGGATGTGTTATGCCCCCACACAGTGTAATGCCCCCATTATGCTCCTTATGCAGTATGTATGATCCACCCATACATTGTAATGCCCCCATTATGCCCCTTATAAAGTATGTATGATGCCCCACACAGTGTAATGCCCCCATTATGCCCCTTATACATTATGTATGATGCCCCACACAGTGTAATGCCCCCATTATGCCCCTTATGCAGGATGTGTGATGCCCCCACACAGTGTAATGCCCCCATTATGCTCCATATGCAGTATGTATGATCCACCCATACAGTGTAATGCCCCCATTATGCCCCTTATACAGTATGTATGATGCCCCACACAGTGTAATGCCCCCATTATGCCCCTTATGCAGGATGTGTGATGCCCCCACACAGTGTAACTTCCCCATTATGCCCCTTATGCAGTATGTATGATCCACCCATACATTGTAATGCCCCCATTATGCCCCTTATACAGTATGTATGATCCACCCATACAGTGTAATGCCCCCATTATGCCCCTTATGCAGTATGTATGATGCCCCCGCACAGTGTAATGCCCCCATTATGCCTCTTATATAGTATGTATGATGCCTCCATTATGCCCCTTATGCAGTATGTATGATGCCCCCACACAGTGCAATGCCCCCATTATGCCCCTTATGCAGGATGTATGATGCCCCCACACAGTGTAATGCCCCCATTATGCCCCTTATGCAAAATGTATGATGCCCCCACACAGTGTAATGCCCCAATTATGCTGGATGTATGATCCCCCCCACACAGTGTAATGCCCCCATTATGCCCCTTATGTAGGATGTATGATGCCCCCACACAGTGTAATGCCCCCAATATTCCCATTATGCAGTATGGATGATGCTCCCACACAGTGTAATGCCCCCATTATTCCACTTATGCAGTATGTATAATGCCCCCACACAGTGTAATGCCCCCATTATGCCCCTTATGCAGTATGTATAATGCCCCCACACAGTGTAATGCCCCTTATACAGGAAGTATAATGCCCCCATTATGCCCCTTATGCAGTATGAATGATGCCCCCACACAGTATAATGTTCCCATAGTACCGCCTGAGGTCCTGCACGTGGAATGATTCCTCTGGGATTGGTTTTCCCTTTGCCTGCTCCCCTACATGTAGACCCTCGAGCATGTAGGGGAGCAGGCCTTACTAGATTTCGAGGCTTTGTACAGTAATATACCACATGAGGATGGTATCAGAGGAGTAAGACATTTCTTGAAATCGAGATTAATAGAGTGTAGCAGACATAATGACTTCATGGAGGATCTTCTAAAATTCACTCTTACTCATAACTTCTTTCTTTTTGACAGGGAAGTACTTCCATCAGCTCAGGGGTACTGTGATGGGGAGCCTCTGTGCCCCCTTGTATGCTAACCTATTCCTGTGCTGGTGGGAGGAATCCACAATATTCAGGGATGATCATAAGTGGTGGCATCCATATATTGGGGTATGGTATAAATATATTAACCCCTTACCGGGGACGTATTAGTACGCATATTTGCGATCCCCCCGTTCAGTGAGGGCTGCTGCGCTGAGCCCTCACTGAACGGAGCACATGTCAGCTGATTCTTACAGCTGACATGTGCCCGCAACAGCCGCGGGTGGAATCGCGATCCACCCGCGGCTGTTAACATGTTAAATGCTGCTGTCAATCTCCGACAGCAGCATTTAACGCGCGCTTCCGGGTAGCGCGTCATAAGCCCCGCCCACCAGCGACCCCGTCACGTGATCGCGGGTCGCCGATGGGCGTGCATGACAACCCAGGGTCTGCAGCAGACGCCTGTGGTTGTCATGATCTTGTCGCTATGAGCGCCACCTAGTGGTCGGCGCTCATAGCACAGGACCATTTCTGCTGCATGCAGGGGATCTGCTCGTCCCCTGTATGTAGCAGGGGCGATCGGATAGTTGCTGCTTCTAGTCTCCTATGGAGACTATAGAAGCAAGCAAAAAGTAAAAAAAAAAAAAAGTTTTTAAAAATATAAAAAAAAATAAAAAAATATAAAAGTTTAAATCACCCCCCTTTCGCCCCATTCAAAATAAAATATATAAAAAAAAACCCCACATACACATATTTGGTATCGCCGCGTTCAGAATCGCCCGATCTATCAAAATAAAAAAAGAATTAATCCGATCGGTAAACAGCGTAACGAGAAAAAAATTCTAAACGCCAGAATTACGTTTTTTGGTCGCCGCAAAATTGCAATAAAATGCAATAACGGGCGATCAAAACATCGGATCTACCCCAAATGTTATCAATAAAAACGTTTGCCCGGTGCGCAAAAAATAAGCCATCAACCAGCCCCAGATCACGAAAAATGGAGACGCTACGGGTCTTAGAAAATGGCGCTATTTTTTAAATTTTTTTTTTTACCAAATTTTGGATTTTTTTTTCACCACTTAAATATAAAAGAACCTATACATGTTTGGTGTCTATAAACTCGTAATGACCTGTAGAATAAGAAGGGCAGGTCAGTTTTAGCATTCAGTGAACGTGGTAAAAAAAATAAATAAAAAACAACTGTGGTATTGCACTTTTTTTGCAATTTTACCGCACTTGGAATTTTTTTCCCCTTTTCCCGTACAGGATATGGTAAAACTAGTAATGGCGTTGAAAAGTACAACTCGTCCCGCAAAAAATAAGCCCTCACATGGCCAAATTGACCAAAAAATAAAAACGCTATGGCTCTGGGAACAAGGGGAGCAAAAACAAAAATGCAAAAACGGAAAATGCTCCGGGGCTTAAAGGGTTAATGACATTTTTATCATCTGGTCAGGGACGAGTGAACAGTTTCTTGAATTTGTCAGGGAAATCAACATCAATAGAGTGGGCCTGAGATTTACATCAGAGGTTAATTATAACCAATCAAGAAAGTATGAGATGGAGCCCTAGGGACACTCATCTACCATAAACCTACAAGCACTAATAAACTATTGAAGTGGAATAGTCACCACCCCATCCTTATAAAAAAAAAAAACAATATCCAAGGGCCAATTTTTACGGTTGAGAAGATACTGCTCTAATGTCACAGATATTAATATACAGGCAATAGACATGAACACCAGATTCAAGGAAAAAGGTACCCACAGTACATTTTGGATTCCACACGATTGTTTGCAGAAACACAGGAGAGACAGACTCTCCTCCATACCTAACCAAGAGAACAAGAAAAAGATGGGATAACACGAGTAAGGGTATGTGCACACGATGCAGAAATGAAGCAGAAAATTTCTGCATCATTTCTGCATCTCCCTGGCAGAAAAAACGCATGCAGATTGTGCATGCGTTTTTCCTGCGGAATACATGCGGATTCACATGCTTTTCCACATGCGTTTCCGCATGTGGATTGACAAGCGCTTTCCAGGCGATTTTAGCATCACCTGGAAAGTGCTTGACAACTAGGTCACACTATATAAATCCATGCAACCGGCATGGATTTATATAGTGTGACCCGAGAGAGTGGTAAAAATAAAAAATACATGTATACTTTACCCTCCGATGGCCCGCGCTGTCCTGCTCACTCCGTTCTCCCTCGCCGGCAACTTTGAATTGAAAGACCTGCCGACGTCAGCATCACGTGACCCGTCACATGACTCTGACGTCAGCGCAGGTCCTACAACTCACTGCAAAGTGCCGGGAACCAAGCAGGAGCGGTGCGCGGGCCGACAGAAGGTAAGTATACATTTATTTTTTATTTTATTCTTTTTTTACAGCTTTTTTAATGGTACCTGGGTGTGGATGAGACTCTCCTCTCCTCCACACCCGGGTACCATCCGCACATTAGAACGCGCCAATAGCGCAAGTACAAATGCAGTCTTGCGGAATTGGCGCGTTCTAATGCAAGTCAATGGCGGCGAAAACGCCGTGTTTACGCAAAATTAATGGACATGCTGCGGATTTTTGAGCGCAGCGTTTACGCTGCGGAAAAATCCGCATCATGGGCACAGCACATGCGGATTTCAGTTGGGGAACATTGCTTCCCTTCTACCATGCGTTTTTAATGCGTTTCCGCGGCGTTTACACAACTGCAAAAACGCCGTGGAAACGCATTAAAAACGCATCGTGTGAACTCAGCCTAATATGAACTTACAAGAATCAGAGTGACCATATCTTTAATATCCTCAGAAAACCCTGTCCGACCTGGACCTGAGGGTGCTGTGGAATCTACTCCCACAATAGGTTTAAGAAAGGGTTGGTCAATTAGGGACCGTTTAGTGCATAGTTTCTATAAAAACCTGCACCGAAAGGGACTTGGCTGGATAGAAGAGTCTGCGGTTTCTTTAGATGTGGAGAAAGTTGTACATGTAATTGGATGAGACCATGTAAATCTTTCTCGAGTTCCTCTATAGGTAAAATCTTTTTCCAGAGGGATTATTCCAACTGTAAAACCTCAGGACTTGTATATATGGCCACATGCACCTGTCCCCTAGATTATGTGGCCAAGACCAAGAGGCAGTCTAGGATGAGGGTGGGGAGCATTTGGGCAATAGACACCATGGTCGGGACACCTCATTAGTGAGACACATGAACAGTGTACATCGAGGTGAAACTGGAGACATCTCCTTTTGCATCATTGAGGTGGTTAATCCCAATGTGAGAGGAGGTGATCACAATAGATGTATCCTCAAAAAGGAAAGTGAGTAGATTTTTAGATTGGATTCACGAGCCCCTAAGGGACTCTGAGCAAATTTCCTGTGCCTGTTTTGTGTGAATACATCCCCATCCTGGATTACATTTTGGATTTTATACTCTACCCATTGCTACTCAGTTCCCTGTGAATGAGGTTCACATATTGTTTTACTTCATTAAGATATCTGAGCTTCTATATCAGAATTATTTCTTATCGGTTATATCCCATATATACTATTTAGTAATTAACAAGTGTGGTGATCCTTGTGTATCTCTAATTGTGCTATAGGGTTCAAATTTGACCATTTGGGAATATACTGTGGGCCATCATCCCATATTTTATGTAGTGATAAATTAGGTCTTCATGCCTGTTACATGATGGGAGGGTGTGCAATACTTGCTTTAGTCTCCCATGACTCTGATCTCAGAGACAGGACTTTTCTATATTGGTGGAATAGATTCAGTATGCGCTCTGGAGTGGAACGTATGCTTCCGGACATGTGCAGTCTCAGACAATGATTCTAGATGTGCTGCGACATGGAACGCATATCTACGGACATGCACAGTCACGGGTACGAGTGGCGCGGCGGAAATCAGCTTATCTGGTGTTTAAGTTTAAAGCATGTCACTTCCCGACATGCACATTAGGTGATGGACATTATCGGACCTCTAGCTTATGAGAAGTAGCGCAGGCGCAGTACATTATTGTAGACAGACCCCATTCTATATGTCTTCTGACAATTCTCCTTTAGGTATCGGAATGGGTCTCCTAGTATGGGAAGGGGTTTTGGATGAAGTGGAATATTTATACATGGACACCTGGCTATTAGGCACACTATGCTGAACATCATGAATTATCATCGCTGTATCAAGCCTCCTGATGAACCTGTTGGGGAAACACATTGAGGCAGATTATTGAAACATTCTCTGATGAGTACCAAACCCTTTCCTTTACATATACCTTGAGACATATCTGGTCCTATTTAATGTATCAGGCTAGGCAGTATGAGCTTTGTTTAGGTACAGGATAGGGTTAGGTAGTGACTGTATCAATCATTCAGCAACATCATTGTTTAAATCTGTTTATATACATCCACAACAAGCCATTCAGCTTTTAATTTTTCTACCATTAAGTATATGTATGTTGTTAGTCCAGTTTTTAATGCATATATTTAATAAAGGTGTAAGATTTTACTTTAGGGGCGGTTTCCCACAGTATTGCCCCCTACATACAATTTGGTATCATCTACCCCACCCACTACCCCACGGCTAATTAATAAATACTCACTTACCCCATTCTTGGTGCAGATACTTATGAACCCAGGACCTATGAGATATTTACCACACAATAGTTGGATAGGCAGAGGCGTATCATCCATAACAGCCCACATGGCGACTATTTAATTGAGACAGCTCGGAATGGCTTGTCAGCGGTCACACACTCCTTCCCCATCATCACAATATCAGTGATATCCAAATTCCCATGACGGTGAAACCATTGAAATAGAATAGAGAATCAAAGAATCGAAAGCTCCCTGATCCACCATTCAGCCTTCGCCTGTGAGTCTGAGTGCCACAGGATATATCAATGAAGAAGAAAGAGAATCCAGCGTGCGGATCATCAATAAAAATATTCCATTTATTGAAATTCAATTGAAATCCACAACAAAAAGTCTCAATCCCTACAGTGGGATTATAGGCGTGAGCAAACGCATTTTGGATTAGAATCCTTAATCATTGTGTGCTTGTTTTTTTTTAAATATCAGGAATTGTGGTGGCATCATATTAAGTGAAGGGCTGGTGGGTGCCGTTATACTGAGTGGTGGACTGCAGGGGCCTCCATACTGAGTGGGGGGTCCTTACTTTGTGTAGCAGGCTGTTGTAGCCATAATACTGTGTGAGGGGCTGTGAGGGCCATCATACTCTGTGGGAGCCCTCATTCTGAGTTACATGGGCACACATGAGTACAATTTCCTGGTGATGGGTTAGATAGGGACAAGTAAGTGAGAAATACAGACATTTAGTCCATCTGGTTCCAGACTTGAATTGATATGGTGTTGTGTGCCAGAAGGGATACATTAGTACAATGGGAAGGAAAGTAAAGATATAATAGCAGTGGAAATCTGTATTCCAGGCAGGGAGCAGAGTGGAGACAAAAAGCAGGGTGAGGTCCTTAGCTCAGGCCAGGAGGCCTAGTTAAACGGTACAGAACTTTATCCAGGGGCAGAAGAAGGTCTGGAGACCTAATTAAAGGGATAAAACTTTGCAAAGGTGAGCAGCAGGATAAGGTACTTGGTTCAGACGGAGGCCTACTTAACCCCTTTCTGACGTGGGGCATAATAATACATACCTGCCCCCTGGACTTTAATGACTTATTATTACGCCTCGGCGATCACGCCCGCACAGAAGTTGTGCGGGCGTGATCACCGCTGGGTGTCAGCTGATTCCGCTCCCGACACCGATCCCGGCCCATTAACCCCCGGAATGCTGCTATCGAAGTCGATCGCAGCTTTTTCCGGGGCAGGCAGAGGTAAGAGTGCCCCTCTTACCTTGGATCGGAGACCCCTCACTGTGTGCGCGTGGTCCCGATTGTTGCTGTGGTGACCTCATGTCGTCATGATCACCATGCATCAGGAAGTTAGATAGATCTTGTGCAGTGCACAATCTATCTAACTTGTGCCAGTGCAGAGCTCACAGCCTTCATAGCACAGGGATGCTGCTGCATCCCTATGCTAGGCAAGCGATCAGCCTGCAAAAAAATGAAAGTCACATAGTGAGACAAAGTGTAAAAGTGAAAGAAAATGTCAGAAAGTTAAAAAAAATTGTAAAAATATTTTTTAAAAAAATGAAAAAATAACCCCTCAAAAAATAAAAATATACTGTACCCTTTGTGACAAAGTCACTGGTAAAGTGCTGGAGGGGAGATATGTTTCCCTGAGGCTGTTGGTGTCAGTGAACTAAAACCATTAAATTTCCTCCAGCATGTTATTTGTTGAAAGGGGTTAAGTATATAGTAAAAGGGAGTGTTTTTTGTGAATGGCCATTGTGAAGGGTGGGAGGCCATTCACCATATCTCTCCACCTCAAGGTGTGGTCTGGGGGAGTTCAAATACTCGGCCAGCTGAGGCATTCAGAGTTCAATGTCTGGGGAAGTAAGCTCCAGAAGGGAGCTTGTGTTTGTTCCTGAACCATGGGAAGTTGCTGAACTCCCAGCAGGCGAAGCCATGCTACTACAAGGACTGTGTTCTTTGTGTTACCATTTTAGATATTGTTTTCCTGTTTTGCACAGCGGGCTGTGTTTATTTTCATGGACTAAAGGTTGGTTTATGCTGTTATAATAAGCCAACCAAAGATTTAAAGAGACAGTATATCTGTATCTACCTCAGTTTGCAGCTGAGTGAGCGATCTACTACAGGTAGTGGAGAATGCGGGCAAGATCTCCAGGAGGCACCTGTAACGGCTGAGGACAAACCGCATGCCCTGTGTAAAGGCGGCCATAAGCCAGGAAACGAAGACTGACAGTATGGAGGACCTGGTCAAGCATCTTTTGTGTTACGCACACTCCCGGACTGACTGGCGTGAGTGTCATTAGTGATCCCACTAGACCATGAACCGAGGAGTGCTTGGAGGGGCGTGACTAAGTATCAACTCGGACTGACCAAGGTCGCACGGCGGCTCAATCGACTCCGTGAACCAGGGAGGAACCGAGCATAGGGACCAGGTGCTACTCCAGGTCAGACCCAGGTCACAGCTGTTGACCCACACCGGGGAATGCAGGAACAGGCAGGTTAGGCTGGCGTACGGACAGGTGGGTTCTGGCAGGCACTGCTGGTATGCAGACAGGTGGGTACTGGCAGGCACTGCTGGTATGCAGACAGGTGGGTACTGGCAGGCACTGCTGGTATGCAGACAGGTGGGTACTGGCAGGCACAGCTGGTATGCAGACAGGTGGATACTGGCAGGCACGGCTGGTATACAGACAGTTGGGTACTGGCAGGTAGGAACGCAGGCAGAATAGGGACCAGTACAGACTGGGATACAGGAACAGAGCCACAAGTGCGGCAGTCAAGCAGAGGAGAGCAAAACCCGCAGGTGCGGTAGACAAGCAGAGGAGAGCAAAACCCGCAGGTGCAGTAGACAAGCAGAGCAAAACCTGCAGGTGCGGTAGACAAGTAGAGCAGAGCAAAACCCGCAGGTGCGGTAGACAAGCAGAGCAGAGCAAAACCCGCAGGTGCGGTAGACAAGCAGAGCAGAGCAAAACCCGCAGGTGCGGTAGACGAGCAGAGCAGAGCAAAACCCGCAGGTGTGGTAGACAAGCAGAGCAGATACACACAAGGTACTTACAATGAAGTAGCGAGTGGACACTAAACTCACAAACTGAAGTGCAGAGACAACGAGTTGGAATTTGGTGCAGGCTCAGACACTGCAGGAAAAGGAAAGATACGAACATAGAGACAAACAAGTAACGGGCTAGGACACTGTTCAGACAGGAACTGAACCAGGAACAAGATACAAGAACGAGCCTGGGAACTCAGCCCCCAGGGTGGTGGAAACAGACTAGAAGTCACAGATACAGGCAACGGGCCTGGGTATACAGCTCCCAGGGTGGCGGAACAGACTAGAAGTCACAGATACAGGTAACAGGCCTGGGTACTCAGCCCCCAGGGTGGCAGAAACAGACAAGATACAGAACAGGACCTGACAACTCAGTTGCACAGAACACACTGAAAGAAAGAGTTGCTCAGGCACCTCCCACTGGGTGGAGGGGGTCTAAGTATCCAGTGACTCACAACAATAGGCTGGGAACGCATTAGAAGTGTGCACACAGCAACTACAAGAATCAGGCAGTAACCGCGCCACTGCCCTAAGCAATCAGACAAGAGACATGCACACAGCAGGTACTAGAGCAAAGTGTGCACCCTGGACTGATAGGTAAGATGGCGGTCTTGCATGGTAGGAGGTGGTAAATAATGCCAGCACGCCGCCAGGGATGTTACATTTTGCTAGCACAGCAGGAGACAAGCAAGCTACTAGTCCAGCAGATCCACCAACAGCAGTAGCACCAACAGGACCAGCTCTGACAGCAGCAGCAGTAGATGGAATTGCTCGCAGAGGCCGTTCATGGAAGGCCGACAGCCCCTCCCCCAACTCCAGGTGATTACTCGAGTGTCCGGAAAGCGGTAAGGCGAGCCATGCAAAAAATGACCTCAGACGATGATGTGGAGGCATTTTTGACTGTGTTTGAACGGGTTGCAGAGCGGGAGAAGCTACAGCTGGAGCAGTGGTCGGAGGTGCTGGCCCCCTATCTGACTGGTAAACCCCAAAAGGCTTATTACGACCTGGCCTTGCAGGATACTCAGGAGTATATTAAACTTAAAACTGAGATACTGGGATGTGCTGGAGTGACTATGTCATTGAGAGCCCAAAGGGTCTACCACTGGGCATATTGCAGTGATAAACCCCCTCGCTCCCAAATGTTTGATCTCCTCCATCTTGTACAAAAGTGGTTGCAGCCAGAGTCCTCCATCCCAGCCCAGATGGTAGAAAGGGTCATGATGGATAGGTTTATTCACTCCCTGCCTAGGCCGGTGCAGACCTGGATTGCCCAGGGAGACCCCCGGAATGCGGAGGACCTGGTCGACCTCATAGAAAGATACAAGGTGGTCGAGATGTCCCTAAGAAAGCTGGGTGATACTGCATCTCCATATTGGGGTACTCAGGGGGAGCCAGAGTCCCAAAAGAGGGGAGTAGAGCCACGACTGAGGGGAGTCCAAGGTCCCAAGGGGTTGCTGAGTGGCTGCCAAAGGCCACTGGGAAAGACATGATCTGCTGGAGGTGTCGCGGTTCTGGACACATAGCTGTCAGGTGTCCTATGTCCTATGAGCAGATGGACTGCAGCGTAGGAAGACGCTGCTCATACTATGCTTATACCACCTGCAGTGTGGACTATCAGCCCGGTGAGGGACCACAGTCATGTCCCGTGACCGTAAATGGGATACTGGTGTCGGGACTTTTGGAGTTTGGTGACTCTGTTAAGGGCTACTCTTCCCCACCAGTTGGTCCCTGGGAAACACATGGGTGTCCGCTGTATCCACGGAGACGCCAAGAACTACCCCGTCGCCCAAGTGTCTATAAAAACGAGCCATGGTACTGAGGCCCATGAGTTCGGAGTAGTCAGAGACTTGTTACACCCGGTTATAATCGGGCGGGACTTCCGGCCGTTCTGGGACTTGTAGGGAAAGGCGGGGTTGCCCCCTTGCTCAGACCAGAGCTGGTTCGTCCACGAAGAATCCCCATTACAGCCAGAGGTGGTTGAGTTCCCCCTGTGTGTCCTTGCTGGAGACGAGGACCAGAAAGGGACCCAAGAGGCTGAGATTTCTGAGTTGGGAGTTTCTGGGGGAAATTTTGGGGCTGCTCAAATGGAGGACCTTACGCTAAAAGGGCATAGGACAATGTGACTGTGATAAATGGAGTTGTCCAAGAGCCGGGAGCTGACACCAGGTTTCCTTATTTTTCAGTGAATGAGGATTTGCTATATCAGGTCACTAAACAGAGAGGGGAAGTGTTAGAACAGCTGGTGGTACCTGGTCCTTATAGGCGTAAGGTACTAGACCTAAACCATTCTCATGTCTTGGGGGGGCATCTGGGCATAGACAAAACCCAGGAGCGGTCCTTCAAAGATTTTGCTGGCCTGGATGTCACCGGGAGGTTGTCAGCTATTGTCCGTCCTGTCCTACGTGTCAGTTAACTGCTCCCGTGTCCCACTTCCGTAGTCCCCTGGTCCCATTACCCATTATAGAGGTCCGATTTGACCGAATTGCTATGGACCTTGTAGGGCCCTTAGTTAAGTCTGCCAGGGGACACCAATACATCCTAGTAGTGCTGGACTAGGTGACATAGTACCCCGAGGCAGTACCATCTGGAAACTCCTCTGCCCGAGTATTGCGCGAGAACTGGTCCATATCTTCTCTCGGACGGGCCTGCCAAAGGAGATCCTGACAGACCAGGGAACTCCGTTCATGTCGAAGGTGACGAGCGAGTTGTGTAAGGCTTTCCAGATTACACAACTGAGGATGTCAGTGTACCATCCGCAGACGGACGGCCTGGTGGAGAGGTTCAATAAGACCCTAAAGTCCATGCTTAAAAAGGTCGTGGAGAAGGAGGCCAAGACTGGGATTGCCTACTCCCCTACCTGCTATTCTCCATTAGAGAAGTCCCACAGGCCTCTACGGGGTTCTCACCCTTCGAGTTCCTTCAAGGACGGCACCCTCAGGGACTTTTGGACATTGCGAAAGAGACCTGGGAAGCCGATGTAACACCTCACTGGAGCGTCATCGAGCATGTGGCCCAAATGCAAGACCGGATCACGAGGGTGATGCCAATTGTAAGGGAAAGCCTCTTACAAGCACAAGAGGCCCAGGCAAGGTTCTACAATCGATCGGCGAGACTGACACAGTTCAGCCCTTGAGACCGGGTGTTGGTGTTAATCCCAACGGTGGAAAGTAAATTCCTGGCCAAATGGCAAGAGACATATGAGGTGGGGGGAAAAGTTGAATGATGTCAATAGGTCCACCAACCAGGAAGAAGGAAGCCGTATCAGGTATACCACGTTAACCTGCTCAAACCTTGGCGAGACAGGGAGCTGGTGGAAGCTACGTGTCTGGGGGCCCATCCTGAAGCCCGAGTCGAGGATGTCACAGTGGCGGAGACACTGTCACCGTCCCAGAAACAACAGTGCCGAGAGCTGCTTCACTGTTTTCAGAGCTGCCAGGTTGTATGCAGGTGGTCGAACATGAAATCCTGACAGAGTCACATGTTAGGGTGAATCAAAGGCCATAACGGATTCCTGAAGCCCGCCGCGAGGTAATCTCCAAACAGGTGAGGATAATGTTGAGCCTGGGCGTCATCGAGGAGTCAAAGAGCGGTTGGTCCAGCCCCATTGTCCTGGTGCTGAAGCCAGACCGAGAATAGCGGTTCTGTAATGACTACAGGAATCTGAATAAGGTGTCAAAGTTCGATGCATATCCGATGCCCCGCGTCGATGAGCTTATTGAGAGGCTAGGGACCGCCAGATATATCACCACCCTGGACCTAACGAAAGGATACTGGCAGATTCTCTTGTCCCCAAGTGCCAAGGAGAAAACGGCCTTCTCTACTCATTACGGGTGCTTTCAGTACACCAGGATGCCATTCGGTCTGCAGGGAGCCCCAGCTACCTTCCAGAGGGCCATGGACCGGATCCTAGTTTCTCATAAGAAGTACACTGCAGCTTACCTGGATGACATCGTAATCTTCAGCCCGGACTGGGGAAGTTAATTAGAGAAGGTCCAGACGGTACTGGATGCGCTAAGGAAAGCAGAGTTTACGAGAAACCCAAAGAAGTGAGCCATCGGGAAGGAAGAAGCAAAATACTTCGGCTACGTTGTTGGAAGGGACGAAATAAAGCCGCAAGTAAAGAAGGTGGAGGCTATCCAAAACTGCCCGCAACTGAACTCCAAGAAGCACGTTTGTGCGTTTCTGGGAATTGTGGGATATTATTGGCGATTTATCCCAAATTTCACCATGATAGCCGCCCCCATTACTGATCTCTTAAGGGCATGAAGACATCAATAGCTAAGTGGTCCCCTTAAGTGGAGATGGCATTCCAGGAGTTGAAGCTCGCCCTATGTAAGCAGCCTGTCTTAGTAGCACCTGACTTCAGTAAGGAGTTTGTGGTTTAGACTGACATCTCCGAGGTCAGTTTGGGAGCCATGTTTTCCCAGGAAATAGATGGGGACCAACATCCAGTCCTATTCCTGAGTAGGAAACTCTCCTCTTGTAAAAAGAACTATGCCATTGTAGAGAAGGAATGCCTGGCCATCAAATGGACCATTGAGACCATAAGATACTATCTGTTAGACCGAAAATTCAGGCTAGTTTCAGACCATGCACCCCTGAGATGGATGAGGGAAAGGAAGAAGAACAATGCCTGAGTAACTAGGTGGTTCCTAGCACTCCCAAGATTTTAATTTTCATGTAGAGCACAGGCCCCGGAAAAGACATGGAAACGCAGATACCCTGTGCAGATTTCTCTGTTTAGCAAATGAAGGTGCCAAAACCCCTGGCTTTGGGCAGGGGAAGGGGATATGTGAAAAAGTCACTGGGAAAAAAATAAATAAAAACGAAGCAAAAAACTATGCTTTATCATCATATCGCCAAACAAAAAATGGAAATAAACGTGATCAAAAAGACGAATGTAAATAAAAATGGTACCGCTGAAAACATCATCTTGTCCCGCAAAAAACAAGCCACCATACAACTCCATCAGCCAAAAAATAAAAAAGTTTTAGCTATCAGAATGAAACAATGCAAAAAAATGTTTTTTTTCTATAAAATAGTTTTTATTGTGTAAAAGCGCCAAAACATAAAAAATATATAAATATGGTACCATTGTAAACGTACTGACCCAAAGAATAATGCTGCCTTATCAATTTTACGGCATTTAAAAAAAAACAAACAAAAAAAACAATTCCTGAATTGTTGGTTTTTGTTTATTCTGTCTTCCACAATTCGGAATAGAAAGCGATCAAAAAATGTCACGTGCCCGAAAATGGTACCAATAAAAACGTCAACATGACCGTCGACCGAAATATGTAAAAATGATTGCAAAAAATAGTCTTTGCAAAAAAAGCGTCTTTTAGTGTGTGACAGCTGCCAAACATAAAAACCCGATCTGAATCTGGTATCGCTGTAATCGCACCGACCCAAAGAATAAAGTCCTATAATCACTTATACGTCACAGCTTAAAAAATAAACTCTAGGATTAGATTTAGGCAGGGCAAGTGCCGGGGCCCTGAGCAGGCAGAGGGGCCCACTCACCGTAGGTCACCCCGCCGCGCTATGGGACCCGTGAGCGGAGGAGAGCGGTGTCAGCGCCCACTCCCCCCGCTTGCTCAGGGCCCCGGCAGCCGGCACAATAATCACCTCTCCCCGTGTCTCCGTAGCATCTTCCGTGTCCTCTGACTGTGACGTCTCAGGTCAGAGGGCACGGTGACGTCTTTCCACCGCGCTTTCTCCTGAGCAGTTACAGCGCAGAGCGGGAAGACGCCGGCGACGCTGGAGTCCGGAACAGAAGCAGGCAGGTGAGACCTGAGGTTAGTATTTTTTTTTTTTTTAATGAATGGGGGCAAGGGGCATTATATGGGGGGGTGACATCCTGCATGGGGCATTATAAGGAAGGGGGGTGTGACATCCGGCATGGGGCATTATATGGGGGGGGAGTGACATCCTGCATGGGGCATTATAAGGTGGGAGGGGGGAAGTGACATCCCTTATGGCGCACTATAAGGGAGGGGGGGAAGTGACATCCCGCCTGGGGCATTATAAGGGAGGGCATTATAAGGGAGGGGGCGTGTGACATCCTGCATGGGGCATTATAAGAAGGGGGTGTGTGTGACATCCTGCATGGGGCATTATAAGGAAGGGGGTGGTCCGACATACTGCATGGGGCATTGAAAGGGGGGGGGGAGTGACATCCTGCAAGGGGCATTATATGGGTGGAGAGGTGACAACCTCCATGGGGCATTATATGGGGGGGAGGTGACATCCTGCATGGGGCATTATAATGGGGGTGACATCCTGCATGGGGCATTATAAGGGGGGGAACAGCCTGCATGGAGCGTTATATGGGGGCCAGTATTCTGTATGGAGCGTTATATGGGGACCAGTATCCTGTATGGAGCGTTATAAGGGGGTCAGTATCCTGTATGTAACGTTATATGGGGGCCAGTATCCTGTATGGAGCTTTAGTCAGTATCCTGTATGGAACGTTACATGGGGGCCAGTATCCTGTATGGAGCATTTTATGGGGGCCAGTATTCTGTATGGAGCTATTCGCCTGTTTCTGAGCTATTGTAGAATTAACAATAGATATCGCTCATGTAATGTAAGAAGTGAAATCTTTGGCCTTGTACTATATATATATTTCTCTGCGGTATCTGTGCATCATGAATCGTGGTATGTGTTAAAGGGGCCCACTGAGACTCTTTCGCCCGGGGCCCACAAAAACCTGGAGCCAGCCCTGGATTTAGGGGTAGGGTTAGGATTGGGTTAGTGTTATGTTAGGGTTAGGGTTGTGTTAATGTTAGGGTTGTGGTTAGGGTTGTGTTGGGGTTGGGATTTTTTCAAAAGTAAAAAAAAAATAATGACGAAATGGCGACTAGTGTTGAGCACAAGTGCTCTCTATTTCAGTTTGCATCGGGTGCTCGGGTTTGCACCAAGTATTGCGGGTGCTCGGGTGACATGTTCGAGTGTCCGCCCCATATGTTTCGCGGCTGTTATACAGCCAAAAAAAACACGCAGGGATTGCCTGCCATGCACGGGCAATCCCCGCATGGTTTTTTTGGGTGTCTAACAACCATGAAACATGCGGGTTGGGGAATCGAGCATGTCACTCGAGCACCTGTGATGCTTGATGTATACCCGAACACCCGATGCAACCTCAAGTAGTGAGCACTTGCCCTCAAGACTAATGACAAGTTATTCAATATGATGACCTAATGTTATCAAATTCTGTGTCGTACCTCTGGGTTCAAAATTTTCACCATACCCCTTGATAAAATCCTTGAGGAGTCTAGTTTTCAAAATGGTGTCACTTGTGGGGGGTTTCCACTGTTAGGAGCATCAGGGGTTCTCCAAACGTGACATAGCATTCACTCTTGATTCTAGTTTTACCCCACATATGGGGTTTCTGCGTAATCAAGAGAAATTGCACAACAAATTTGGGGGTTTATTTTTCCTGTTACCGTTGTAAAAATAAAAAAAATAATAAAAATGAAATTTTAGTGACAAAAAGTAAAATGTTGATTTTTTCCAGAAGCACCAGAAGGGTTAATAAACTACTTGAATGTGGCTTGAGTACTTTGAGGGGTGCAGTTTTAACAATGGTGTCACTTTTGGGTATTTTCTGTCATACAGGCCCCTCAAAGTCACTTCAAATGTGATGTGGTCCCTAAAAAATGATTTTGTAAATTTTGTTGGAGAAATTAAAAATCCTTCTCAACTTTTTTCCTTTATAACTTCCTAACAAAAAAAAATAATGTTTTAAAAATGATACAGATGTAAAGTAGACATGTAGGAAATATTATTTATTAAAAGAGTTGTCCACTACTTTTTAAGAGACCCCCAATGTATTAATCCAGTGATTTTAAGATGTTTTGTAAATACCTTGCTGTGTCCTTCTTGCCTGTGAGCAGCACTATCACTAGCCGCTCACAGGCATCACGTGACCCCCACCTGCAGCCGACTTTGACATCCGCTGATGTCACGTCAAGTGCCGGCTGCAGCTGGGGGTTACGCACTTCTGCGATCCACGGTGAGTAATGGGCTGTGGGCGGGGTTACCCCGCACGTCACACCCGGCATCAACCACGCACCTCTCCTCATTCATTGGGAAAGCGCGCCCACAGCCCAGCATCCACCTTGGGGACCGCGTCACTGATGTTACGCCTCACTTGACGTGACATCAGTGGGGGGTCACATGATGCCTGTGAGCATCCAGCGATAGCGCCGCTCCCAAGCAAGAAGGACACAGCAAGGTATTTACAAAACGTCTTATAATCACTGGGTTAATACATTGGGGGTCTCTTAAAAAGTAGTGGACAACTTCTTTAACTATTTTGTGTGACATAAGTTTCTGGTTTATAGGCATATGAATTAAAAGTTTGAAAGATATTTTCAAAAATAAACGCAAGTCATATCGAAGAAATTTTACCACTATTATGAGGCACAATATGTCACGAAAAAAAACAATCTCAGAGTCAGTGGGATCTGTTGTTCCAGAGTTATTACCACATAAAGTGACACTGGTCAGAATTGTAAAATTTGGCTTGGTCATTAAGGACATAATTGGTACATTATGTGTGTGATATGTGTGTTATGTGTGACGAGCACCTTGAACCCCCAGGTGCTTCACAGAAGTTTATAATGTAGAGCCGTGACAATAAAAAAAATCTAATTTTTTCCACAAAAATGTACTTTTAGCCCCAATTTTTTTATTTTCACAAGGGTAAAAGGAGAAAATGGACCCCAAAATTTGTTGTGCAATTTCTCCTGAGTACTCCGATATCTCATATGTGGGGTACACGGCAGGGTTGGGAATGGAAGGAGCACCGTTTGACTTTTTGAATGCAAAAATGTCTGAAATCGAGAGCGAACGCCCTTTCGCTTTTGGTGAGCCCCCAATATGCATAAACCGTGGAAACCCCACAAGTTACCCCATTTTGGAAACTACACCCCTTAAAGGGAACCTGTCACGTCCTAGTTGCTATGCACACTGCCCCCATTGCTTTGTTAGTGATGCAATGTGCTTCACTAACAAGCTTTTTTCATTAAAATCGATGGCAGTATAATTATTTTATAACTTTATATATACTTTGTCCTGCCTGCTCATTCAGTCATAGGGGTGTGATTCTCACATTCAGTTATGGGCGGCACCACATTCAGTCACTGCTGACGCCGCCCATGTACAGTACAGACCAAAAGTTTGGACACACCTCCTCATTTAAAGATTTTTCTGTATTTTCATGACTTTGAAAATTGTACATTCACACTGAAGGTTCTTCAAAGTAGCCACCTTTTGCTTTGATGACTGCTTTGCACACTCTTGGCATTCTCTTGATGAGCTTCAAGAGGTAGTCACCAGAAATGGTCTTCCAACAATCTTGAAGGAGTTCCCAGAGATGCTTAGCACTTGTTGGCCCTTTTGCCTTCACTCTGCGGTCCAGCTCACCCCAAACCATCTCGATTGGGTTCAGGTCTGGTGACTGTGGAGGCCAGGTCATCTGGCGTAGCACCCCATTACTCTCATGCTTGGTCAAATAGCCCTTACACAGCCTGGAGGTGTGTGTTGGGGTCATTGTCCTGTTGAAAAACAAATGATGGTCCAACTAAACGCAAACCGGATGGAATAGCATGCTGCTGCAAGATGCTGTGGTAGCCATGCTGGTTCCTTATGCCTTCAATTTTGAATAAATCCCCAACAGTGTCACCAACAAAGCACCCCCACACCATCACACCTCCTCCTCCATGCTTCACGGTGGGAACTAGGCATGTAAAGTCCATCCGTTCACCTTTTCTGCGTCGCACAAAGACACGGTGGTTGGAACCAAAGATCTCAAATTTGGACTCATCAGACCAAAGCACAGATTTACACTGGTCTGATGTCCATTCCTTGTGTTCTTTAGCCCAAACAAGTCTCTTCTGCTTGTTGCCTGTCCTTAGCAGTGGTTTCCTAGCAGCTATTTTACCATGAAGGCCTGCTGCACAAAGTCTCCTCTTAACAGCTGTTGTAGAGATGTGTCTGCTGCTAGAACTCTGTGTGGCATTGACCTGGTCTCTAATCTGAGCTGTTGTTAACCTGCGATTTCTGAGGCTGTTGACTCGGATAAACTTATCCTCAGAAGCAGAGGTGACCCTTGGTCTTCCTTTCCTGCGGAGGTCCTCATGTGAGCCAGTTTCTTTGTAGCGCTTGATGGTTTTTGCAACTACACTTGGGGACACTTTCAAAGTTTGCCCAATTTTTCGGACTGACTGACCTTAATTTCTTAAAGTAATGATGGCCACTCGTTTTTCTTTACTTAGCTGCTTTTTTCTTGCCATAATACAAATTCTAACAGTCTATTCAGTAGGACTATCAGCTGAATATCCACCAGACTTCTGCACAACACAACTGATGGTCCCAACCCCATTGATAAGGCAAGAAATCCCACTTATTAAACCTGACAGGGCACACCTGTGAAGTGAAAACCATTTCCGGTGACTACGTCTTGAAGCTCATCAAGAGAATGCCAAGAGTGTGCAAAGCAGTCATCAAAGCAAAAGGTGGCTACTTTGAAGAACCTAGAATATAAGACATATTTTCAGTTGTTTCACACTTTTTTGTTAAGTATATAATTCCACATGTGTTAATTCATAGTTTTGATGCCTTCAGTGTGAATGTACAATTTTCAAAGTCATGAAAATACAGAAAAATCTTTAAATGAGAAGGTGTGTCCAAACTTTTGGTCTGTACTGTATTTGAATACTGCTACAGGCAAGGTTGCGTCTAGATCGGAGTTGTTCTTTGAGGCCCTCACTTTAGCCACACCGATGTAGACACTTCACTGCTGAGGAGACTAGATCAGAGTTGCTGGAGTGAGGGTCTCGGTAATCCCCTCCAATGTAGACAGTTCAGCACTGACACCACTAGATCGGCGTTGATTCCAGGATCCTCGTACTCACTGTCTACACTGTGTTCCAAATTATTATGCATATAATATTTTCTCAGATTTTCCCAAATTACATGTATGAATTGCAGTCATTGTAATTTTCCAGTCAAATAACTATTAGAGTACAATTGAAAGGTTTTTGTACAAACTGCCTATGATAACAGTATATTTTTAAAAAAATAAAACACTCAAATGGCACTCAAAATGCATGTTCCAAATTATTATGCACAGCAGAGTTTTCAACCTTTTCATTTTAATAAAGAACAAAAAAAAAGGTCATTTTTGAAATTATAAGCATTAGCAGGTTACTACAAACTGAAATCAAACAGTTTTCAACTCAAAACTTTATTCTAGGTGATGTTACATTTTCACATAGGACCCCTTGTTGGAAAGGAGCTTCTGAACTCTCTCGTCCATTGAATTTGTCAGGTTTTGGATGGTTTCTGCTTCAATTGTTTTGCATGAGGACAGAATACCCTCCCAGAGCTGTTGCTTAGATGTGAGCTGCCTCCCGCCATCATAGACACTCCTTTTGATGATGCTCCAGAGGTTCTCAATGCGGTTGAGGTCAGGGGAGCATGGGTGCCACACCATAAGTTTGTCCCCTTTTATGCCCACAGCAGCCAGAGATGCAGATGTGTTATGTGCAGCATGAGACAGGTAGTCGCCTCTTCTGGCTTTTTAATGTTTTTCTTGTTTTTCTTATGCATTTTTATGCAATTGCTCATGTTTTTAATGGAGCAAACATCACAAGTCAAAAATATTTTTTTTACACTGTTATATATTTTATGGAATTGGGCAAAATTCTTTTTTTCCTGATTAATGAAACTTACATTCTTATTGTCGCTTTATGTAATATAAAAAAAATCCCCTGATTGTTCAGTTTTGCCACAATGTGACTCTTCCCATTAGTCCACAGTCCCATCCTCAGCACCGACATTGTGAAGCGTGTGCGGAGCTCCGCGGGAAGAGGCGTAAAAGAGCGCCCCCAACAGTCACCATAATGTACAACACAGAAGTTACAAATTGTTACAGGAATGTCTAAGGGCATTGGAGAACACTGCTGTTATAATTTATGCAACTTTTGTGATGTCAAGTATGATGATTCTGTCGGCTGCTCCGTTACTGTCACCACCCTCCCTGCAAATCTCCACCCAATCTTAGTTTGAAGTTGATTTTTTGAGGACCTCACGCCAGCAACTCCACTGTAGTCACCTTGGTACTGAACCATCTAGAGTGGAGGCTACGGCCAGGTCCTCAAAAAAATCACCTCCGCTCTACTCAACTCACTAGTGAGCCGCCTACAGTGGAGGCTAAAATGAGGTACTCAAATAATCATCTCCAACATAGATGGTTCCTTATAGAAGTGGCTAGAATGCAGTTACTGCAGTGCGGAGTGTAACATCCCTGGCGGCGTGCTGACATGGCTTACCACCTCCCACCATGCAACACCGCCATCTTACCTATCAGTCCAGGCTTTCATTAACCCCTTAACAACATCTGACGTACTAATACGCGTCTGTGCCCTGGGACTTAAGACCCAGACCCGTATTAGTACGTCATGGCGATCGCGCGCGCACACAGGCTGTGCGGGCGCGATCGCCGCCGGGTGTCAGCTGATTGTCACAGCTGACACCCGGTACTATGTGCAGGGAGCGGTCCTGCACCGCTCCCAGCACATTAACCCCCGCGATGCTGCGATCGAAGTCGATCGCAGCCGATCGCGGCATTGCGGGGGCAAGGGGAGGTGATCGCCGATACTCACCTCCTCTTCCGGCTTCCAGCGCAGTCTGCAAAGGCTTCCCGGGTGTTGCCATGACGACCCGATGTCGTCATGACAACATCCGGGTCACCAGACAGCAGGAAGATTGTTTGGACATGCGCAGTGCATCTCCAAACAATCTTCACACTGTGCACCGCTGACAGCCTGCATGGCATAGGGATGGTGCTGCATTCCTGTGCCATGCAGGCGATCAGAGAAAAAAAAGTGAAAGTCCCAGAGTGGGACAAAGTAATAAAGTGTATAAACTGTCTGAAAGTGGAAAAAAAAAAAATTGCAAAAATATAAAAAATAAATAAAAAAAATAATCCACCAAAAATAAAAATATAATGTACCCATCAATAAATCTTATTATAAAAAAAAAAAAACAATAAAAGTACACATATTTGGTATCGCCGCGTCCGGAACAACCTGACCTATAAAACTGTCCCACTAGTTAACCCCTTCAGTGAACACGGTAAAAAAAAACGAAGCAAAAAACAATGCTTTATCACCATACCGCCAGACAAAAAGTGGAATAACACGCGATCAAAAAGACGCATATAAATAAAAATGGTACCACTGAAAACGTCATCTCGTCCCGCAAAAAAACAAGCCGCCATACAGCTCCATCAGCTGAAAAATAAAAAAGTTATAGCTCTCAGAATAAAGCGATGCTAAAAAATATTTTTTTCTATAAAATAGCTTTTATTGTGTATAAGCGACAAAACATAGAAAAATGATACAAATGTGGTACCGCTGTAAATGTACTGACCCGAAGAATAAAGCTACCTCATCAATTTTACCACACGCGGAACAGAATAAAAAAAATAAAAAAAAAACAATTCCTGAATTGTTGGTTTTTGTTTATTCTGCCTCCCAAAAAACGGAATAGAAAGCGATCAAAATATGTCACGTGCCTGAAAATGGCACCAATAACAACGTCAAGTCATCCCGCAAAAAACGAGCCGTAACATGACTGTCTGTCAAAATCTGGAAAAATTATAGCTCTCAAAATATGGCGATGCAAAAACTAGATTTTACAAGGAATGCGTCTTTTAGTGTGTGACAGCTGTCAGTCATAAAAACCCCATATGATTCTGACATTGCTGTAATCACACCGACCTGAAGAATAAAGTCGTCTAATCACTTATACCGCACAAGGAACGGCGTCAAAAATAAACTCTTGAGTTAGGATTGGGCTAGGGTTAGGGCTGGGTTTGGGGCTAGGGTTGTGCTGGGGCTAGGGTTGTGCTGGGGCTAGGGTTGTGCTGGGGCTAGGGTTGTGCTATGGTTAGGGTTAGGGCTGGGGTTGGGATTTTTTTCAAAAGTAAGAAAAAAAGATGACGATATGGCGACTAGTGTTGAGCGCAAGTGCTCGCTACTTGAGTTTGCATCGGGTGCTCTGGTATGCATTGAGTATCGTGGGTATTTGAGTGACATGCTCGAGTCTCTGCCCCATATGCTTCGCGGCCAAAAAAACTTTACGGGGATTGCCTGCCATTCACGAGCGATCCCCGCATGTTTCTTTTTGGGTGTCTAATAACCGTGAAACATGCGGAGCAGGGACTCGAGCACACGCTGTACATGGTGCATACCTGAGTACCCGATGCAAACTCAAGTAGCGAGCACTTGCGCTCAAGAATAATGACAACTTATTCAATATGATGACCTAATGTAAACAAATTCTGTGCAGTACCTCTGGGTTCAAAATGTTCACTATACACCTTAATAAAATCCTTGAGGGGTATAGTTTCCAAAATGGGGACACTTGTGGGGGAGCTCCATTGTTTAGGCACATCACGGGCTCTCCAAACGCGACATGGTGTCCGCTAACAAATTGAATGGAAAATCGGCTCAAATTGTTAGCGGACGCCATGTTGCGTTTGGAGAGCCCCTGTGTGCCCAAACTGTGGAGCTCCCCCACAAGTGACCCCATTTTGGAAACTAGACCCTCCAAGGCACCTATCTAGATGCATAGTGAGCACTTGGAACCCCAGGTGCTTCACAAATTGATTCATAAAAATGAAAAAGTGTTTTTTTTTTCACTTTTTCATTTTTACGAATCAATTTGTGAAGCACCTGGGGGTTCCAAGTGCTCACTATGCATCTAGAAAGGTGCCTTGGGGGGTATAGTTTCCAAAATGGGGTCACTTGTGGGGGAGCTCCAAAGTTTGGGCACAGAGGGGCTCTCCAAACGCAACGTGGTGTCCGCTAACAATTTGAGCCGATTTTCCATTCAATTTGTTAGCGGATACCATGTTGCATTTGGAGAGTCCCTGTGTGTCCAAACATTGGAGCTCCCCCACAAGTGACCCCATTTTGGAAACTAGACCCCCCAAGGCACCTATCTAGATGCATAGTGAGCACTTGATGAACGGTTACATTTTTCTATTTCTTTGAAAGCAAGTGAAACATTTTCTGAAATATGGTCAATCTGCTTGCTATAGGAGACAGAGTGAAATCTTTTTCCTTGCGGCAAAGCTTTGCCTGCTCCATGTCGTCCAAATACTTGTCAAAGTCAAACTCATCTGATGAGGATGAAGATATGGCAGCAGTAGCACTGTCAGGACCCAAGTCCTCTTGCGCCTGACAGTCCTCCTGTAGGCCACTCATCCTAACTGCTACCTCAGTCAGAGCTTCATTTGGTATAGATAAGATATGGATAGACAGACATGGATAAATGGATGCATAGATAGATAGATAGATAAAGTCATAGAGGGATAGATAGATAGATAGATGGAGGGATGATAGATAGATAGTGGGATAGAGGGATGGATAGGTAAATAGAGGGATGGATAGATGTAGAGATAGATGGATAGGTACAAGGATGGATGGATAGATACAAGGATGGATGGATGGATAAATATATAGCCATATGGATGGATAGCTGGAGGGATAGATGAAAGGATGGATAGATATATAGATAGAGGGATGGATAGATAGAGGGATAAATGAAAGGATAGATGGAGGGATAGAGAAATGGATAGATAGAGGGATGGATAGATAGATGAATACATGGAGGGATAGATAGAGTGTGATGGACAGATGATAGCTACAGACAGCAAATAGTACATTGCACATATCGCACATATAGTTCACACATTGTACAGAGAGCACATAATAATCACCTACAATATTAGCATTAGTTACCTTCCTGTGACAGAGATGAGCAGTAGTACTTTCACTTTCTCACTTTATGCAGCTCGGGGCCCAGGAATCGGATCCTGTGCAGGGCAGGCACCCCTCCCCCTCCTCTCTCTGGTGAAGACGGCAGAAGACAGGACAGAGGAGGGGAGATTGCCCCCTGCAGTCTGGAGCCGGTGCAGGACGGGAGCACTGCAGCATACAAGTGAGTTTTGATAGGTGTGTGCCCCTGCTTTGGGGCTGCCCCCCTTCCCTGCCCCTCGCTGGCAACGGCCATGATTCACACACAGCGTTTTTGCGGATTCGTTTTTTGCAGTAAAATGCAGTGACTCTGGGCGTCCCAGCAAAGTCAATGGGTTTCAAGATATGACATTCAGACACATCGTTTTGTGAGGATCCGTTTTTGGGCTCAAAACCGGATCCTCACAAAGAATGAGCATGTCAGTTTGTGCGGCGTTTTTCTAATCTGCTTTTGCTATTGAAAACATTATCTATGAGCTCAAAAACTTTCAGGTGATGCGTTTTTTCATACAGCTGATCTGCTTTTGCAGCTGAAAAATGTATCCTCAAAAAATGCAGCAAAAAACGCTGTGTGAATGTAGCCTTAGATAAGGAATAGAACAGCCATTTTATAGGACATTTCATAACTTTCCCAAATTCCTATGAAAAAATATTCAGCACATTCTGCATTGAACTACTGTTCCCAATTTATTATATATTTTAGGAGTCGGAGTTGGTCCATTTTATACCGACTCCGACTCCACCAAAATGAGCACCGACTCACACTCCACAGCCCTGGTTTCAGCGGTAGGCGAGAGTCTGATATGTTGGTGTAGAGAGTTCCAGAATAGAGGGGATGCAAAGGAGAAGTCTTGTATGCGATTGTGGGAAGAAGAGATAAGAGGGGAGTAGAGAAGGAGATCTTGTGAGAATCAGAGGTGGCGTACAGGTAAGTACCGGCAGACTAGGTCACAGATGTATGGAGGAGACAGGCTGTGGGTGGCTTTGTATGCCAAGGTTAGGGTCTTAAATTGAGTCTGGGCAATGGGGAGCCAGTGAAGGGATTGACAGAGTGGAGAGGCCGGGGAATAACGGGGGGACAGGTGGATTAGTCGGGCAGCAGAGTTTAGGATAGATTGGAGGGGTGCGAGAGTGTTAGGGGTGCAAGAGCAGAAGGTTGCAGTTGTCGAGGCTGGAGATGATGAGGGCTTGCACTAGTGTTTTTTCAGAGTCTTTGCTGAGGAATGTGCGGATCCGGGAGATATTTCTGAGTTGGAGTCGGCTGGAAGTGGAGAGGGCTTGGATATGTGGTTTGAAGGAGAGATCAGTGTCCAGGGTTACACCGAGGCAGCAAGCTTGTGTTACTGGGGAGAGCGGGCAATCCTTAACTTTGATGGATAGGTCAGTTGAGGGGTTTGTTCTGCCAATAACGTAGGAAACCCCTATATTTCCAGTGATAGATGACGGACCTGAGGGGGGGGCGGGTTTTGTGTGGGATAAATTAGGGTTTTATTGGTAACAATTTGGGGTACATAATATTTTTAGATTGCTTCCAGAATAAAGCTGGGATCACATTCTTTTGTTTTACGCTGAGCACTTACCTTGGGGTTTCTGTGTAAATCCCACAAAAATGCAATTCAGACGACACCCCCGACGGAACCACCCACCATAATGAGGCAAATGGAGACACTTTGGAGTCCGTTTGGCATCTACTCCGGTGGCATCCATCTTTTTAGGTGTGCACAGATCTATAGTCGTCCACACTTGTGCTCTAAAAAGACCCCTAAAATGGTGGGACGCCGCCGGAACACAGACCAGTCTAAAGTGACTCCATCTGCCTCATAAGTGAGTGGTTCCGTCAGTGTTTTTATCTGAATCGCGGTTTGGGGGAATTTACAAGGAAACCCCGACTTAAGTGCTCAGCGGAGTGTGCAGGATAGATGTGAGCAGAGCCTTATTCCAATTTTTGGGAGGTAGAATGAACAGTACAAGAATAGTTCTTATTTTTATTTTTGCACGGTTCACTGTGTGGTATATGTGATAAGGTGGATTTATTGTTCGGGTCGGTGCGATTACAGCGATACCAAATTTATATTGTGCTTTTTTAGGTTTTGCTGCTATCACACGGTAAAAATGTAGTTTTTTTATCTGAATATAATAAGCACTGTAACTTTTTTATTTTTTGGCAAACAGCGCTGTATGAGGGCTTATTGTTTGCGGGACGAGTTGCAGATTTTTTTCGTATTATTTTGAGGCACAAAGTAATTTTTGCAAATTGTATTTGCTTGAGTTCATGTCTTTTTTTCTTTTTTTAACAGTGGGACTTTGCGTTGACTTCTTGCTAAGAGATTAGCTTCACACAGGCGTCTTCTAACTGTCGCAGTACTCACAGGAAACTTGAGACTGTCTTTGATCATCCTGGAGCTGGAGCTGATCATTGGCTGAGCCTTTGCCATTCTGGCTATTGTTTGATCCATTCGAATGGTAGTCTTCCGTTTTCTTCCACCTCTCTCTGGTTTTACTTTCCATTTTAAAGCATTAGAGATCATTATAGCTGAACAGCCTATCATTGTCTGCACTTCTTTATAAGTTTTACCCTCTCCAATCAACTTTTTAATCAGAGTACGCAAGACACAGGTACAGGCTTTCCTGACTTTGTCTGTTCCATGTGAACAGAGCACTGTCTTGCCTGGCTGCGCTCTGCCGCATTCCCGCCTACCCTGCTCTGCTCCGCTTCCCGTCCGCACCTGTGGCTCTACTCTGCTCCGCTTCCCATCCGCACCTGTGGCTCTGCTCTGCTCCCCATACCTGCATGTCTGTATACCAGCTGAACCTGCCCGTTCCTGCAAACCCCGGTGTGGGTCAACAGCTCTGTGACCGAGGTCTGCCCTGGTGTGGCACCTGGGTCACCTCCCTCGTCCCTCCTCGGATCGGGGAGTTGTTTGAGCCGCCGTGCGTCCGGGGTCGGATTGGACGAGACCCTTAGTTACGAACTTCCAGGCACTCCTCGGTTCGTGGCCCAGTGGGACCACAAACCACGCTCACGTCAATCAGTCTGGGCATGAGCGAAACACAGACACTGCTATTTTTTTTTAGAACAGCCCAATGTTCTTTTTTTGTTATTTTCTGTAAAGTAGTTAAAACTTATATACATTTCTCTTCATGTTTTGAATTAGAAAACAGTGTGCAATGTTCCCAATGCATGGAAGTAAAAGCTAGTAGAAAGATTTTGTGCTTAACTCATGTTTTTGAAAACACTGCTATTATTTTGAACACTACTGTATAAGTATCAGAGAAAATAGGCAGCCCCATACTATCGAGTACTTGGGTGAGGAGGGGCATTCAGTCGAACTCTGTCAAACATTCTTAGATGCCATGTTTGCTTTTGACAGTAGCAAGCAGTTAAACTTCAATGGTTTTTGTTGCAGCCGCACCTGTGCCATCCCTGCGGTGTACATCTATGTTCTGGTGCCCAAAAGAGTTTTGTTTTTTTTAAACAAATGTTTAATGTGTTAAAAAATAATAAAACTTGTATTGTGCTTTTTGCATGTTTTTTCTTATTACAATAATTGTTGGTGCCAGTTTGTTTTTTTTCTGGTGTATTTCTTGTAATATAGGAAAGCCTAAGGCCAGATATAAACCCCATAAAACACTGTACAAGGAGACTTTGGTATCAAATTAATTTTGTTCGCGGTGTTTGTGCAAACAAAAAAGCCTCAAACTTCTGTGTGTGAATCAGACGTGAGATTTAACGTGATAGAAGATTACGGTCCGGAGAAGACAGGAAACATTCATATAGACGGCCGGTGGTGATGTAGTCAGTGACAGACTCTGGCCAAATATGTTTCTAGAGCCGTAGTAGAAGATGAAGATGTCGTCCTCATCATGAAGTAGTTATTTCTCATGTCACGTGTAATTAATATCTCCTGCAGTATTGCTAATGCCGATTCCAGTGTCGGTAAAAGAGACAAGAATTAGCTTTATGTAAGATGAGTCTTTGAGAAACGTGTTCAGCTGCCGACTCCAAGGAAGAAACTGCTTGTTGTCTGTGGCCTAAAATATATAGTTTTTATTAGTAGATGTTAAGAAGAAAACTAAATACTATAAAATAATAAATCTCATATGTTTCCCTCATTATCTTCAGTAATTGTATTATTACACAGGATATTTATGATGTTACATAGGCTCATCTTCTTCTCATTCATATCCCTACAATATCGGATCCTCTCAGTGAAGATCTTCTATGTAAGAGAATTTTCTGATTTACCCATAAAAGATGGATGTGGACAGAGACAAAATGGCAGGAAAAATATTACACCTCACCCTAGAGATCCTCTTCCGGCTTACTGGAGAGGTGAGATATTCGAATTATGTCACATTACATCATTCTTATCTATGGGGATAACGTATGGACAGAACTAGAGAGATGAGGACTCTGGAAATGTCTGTAGTGAGATTAATTAATGTGTCTCTCCATAACCAGGATTACACAGTAGTGAAGAAGACCTCTAGTGAGCGCTGTTGGGACCCTGTGTCTGAGGGATGGGGAAGACCTCTGAGCCCAATCACAGGGCCTCCACCTCACCCCCTGATACATGAGGACATCAATGACCAGAAGATCCTAGAACTCACCTACAAGATGATTGAGCTGCTGACTGGAGAGGTGACACTGCTGGGAATGCTAGGACATTATTAAGTAACGCTGTGAAGGAATCAGTGGGATGATGGTATCATTGTTTATGTCAGGTTCCTATAAGGTGTCAGGATGTCGCTGTCTATTTCTCCATGGAGGAGTGGGAGTATTTAGAAGGACACAAAGATGTGTACAAGGACGTCATGATGGAGGTTCTCCAGCCCCTCACATCACCAGGTAATACAAATAATTTTAGGCCATGTATATTTAGTGTATGTAAAACATGAATTCAATCCCTGTATGTGTTTCCTACAGGTCTATCCATTAAGTCGACAACACCAGAAAGATGTTCCCATCCTCTTCTTCCACAGGACTATAAACAAGAAGATCCCAATGTTCCTCAGGATCATCAGGTAGATGGAGAAAACGTGTCATGAGATCTCTCCTATGATATTTAGACAACTGTGTTCAGTTTTGTTTTATCTTCCAGTATTATATGTTTTATACTTGTGTAATGAGAACGGTGGAGACGGCAGGATTAGAGCTAATCATAGATGTGACTTCTCCTTATTTCTGTGACCATATTTCTTTCAGGGTGAAGATCTGACCCATATTAATACTACAGAGACATATGTGAGGGGTGATGAGCGGTGTAAAGAGGAGATTCCCACATATGACTACCCAGGTGAGTAGTAACCACTAAATGCAGAGAAGTCACAGATTCGTCTGAGTCACCTGCTGTGGCTGCTTTATTGGTGGTGTAGTCCGGCCATATCACAATCGTGTGATCACCATTTTGCCGCTAGACCACAACATTCTCCTCCACCCAAAACTGTTCAAATGACTTTGGGCATTGAAGGTCCTTTTCTGTAGAACTTAGAACCTTACAAACTACAAAACCAAATGACAGCGTACAAACAATGTGCTGACACACTGAAGAAAAATATTATGATGGGGCTGTAAGAGAAAGCGGAGGGTAATGATGCTGTTGGCTTCCTAGAATCATGATATCTTATTGGATGAATCTACCTTCTCTCCCCTCTGTGCTGATAAATGTGCTCATATGGTCCCTTCAAGACCAGGTACAGTCTTTCTGACCAAACTTGGCTGTAATATACATTTATTCACGCCTGCAGGAGATGTGTTGGCATGGCTTGAGTCCTGGTTTCATGGATTCACTCCACGTCATAGATTGCATTATATTTTCAATCCTAAGGAATTCAGATTACTGTACAATCTCTCCTGAAATGGGGGCACTAATACTTTCTCTACTCTCCTGATCAGAACTCATAGTAACTCCAATGGTCCACCATAAATGAGTGCAACTCCGGTTTAATGTTGTAGTTCTCTGCCAATACATACAGTGGGTACGGAAAGTATTCAGACCCCTTTATATTTTTCACTATTTGTTTCATTGCAGCCATTTGGTAAATTCTAAAAATCATTTTTTTCTCATTAAAGTACACTCTGTACCTCATCTTGACTGAAAAAAAAGAACTGTAGAAATTTTTGCAAATTTATTAAAAAAGAAAAGCTGAAATATCACATGGTCATAAGTATTCAGACCCTTTGCTCAGACACTCATATTTAAGTCACATGCTGTCCATTTCCTTGTGATCCTCCTTGAGATGGTTCTACTCCTTCAATGGAGTCCAAATGTGTTTAATTAAACTGATAGGACTTGATTTGGAAAGGCACATACCAGTCTATATAATACCTCACAGCTCACAGTGCATGTCAGACCAAATGAGAATCATGAGCTCAATGGAACTGCCTAAGGAGCTCAAAGACAGAATTGTGGCAAGGCACAGATCTGACCAAGGTTACAAAACAATTTCTGCATTACTCAAGTTTCCTAAGAGCACAGTGGCCTCCATAATCCTTAAATGGAAGAAGTTTGGGACCACCAGAAGTCTTCCTAGACCTGGCCGTCCAACCAAACTGAGCAATCGTGGGAGAAGAGCCTTGGTGAGAGAGGTAAAGAAGAACCCCAAGATCACTGTGGCTGAGCTCCAGAGATGCAGTAGGGAGATGGGAGAAAGTTCCACAAAGTCAACTATCACTGCAGCCCTCTACCAGTCGGGCCTTTATGGCAGAGTGGCCCGACGAAAGCCTCTCCTCGGGGCAAGACATATGAAAGCCCGCATAGCGTTTGCTCAAAAACACATGAAGGACTCCTAGACTATGAGAAATAAGATTCTCTGGTCTGATGAGACGAAAATAGAACTTTTTGGTGATAATTCTAAGCAGTATGTGTGGAGAAAACCAGGCACTGCTCATCACCTGCCCAATACAATCCATACAGTGAAAGATGGTGGTGGCAGCATCATGCTATGGGGGTGTTTTTCAGCTGCAGGGACAGAACAACTGGTTGCAATTGAAGGAAACATGAATGCGGCCAAGTACAGAGATGTCCTGGATGAAAACCTCTTCCAGAGTGCTCTGGACCTCAGACTTGGCCGAAGGTTCACCTTCCAACAAGACAGTGACCCTAAGCACACAGCTAAAATAGCAAAGGAGTGGCTTCAGAACAACTCTGTGACTATTCTTGACTGGCCCAGACAAAGCCCTGACCTAAACCCAATTGAGCATCTCTGGAGAGACCTGAAAATGGCTGTCCACCAACGTTCACCATCCAACCTGACGGAACTGGAGAGGATCTGCAAGGAAGAATGGCAGAGGATCCCCAAATCCAGGTGTGAAAAACTTGTTGCGTCATTCCCAAGACTCATGGCTGTACTAGCACAAAAGGGGGCTTCTACTCAATACTGAGCAAAGGGTCTGAATACTTATGACCATATGATATTTCAATTTTTCTTTTTTAATAAATTTGCAAACATTTCTACATTTCTGTTTTTTTTTCAGTCAAGATGGGGAGCAGAGTGTACTTTAGTGAGAAAAAAATGAACTTTTTAGAATATACCAAATGGTTGCAATGAAACAAAGAGTGAAAAATTTAAAGGGGTCTGAATACTTTCCGTACCCAGTGTACATTCTTGTTGGAGATGTAACATGTTTTTTTATTCTATATCTATTTGTTTACAGTTTTTCATTTTGTATGACTTGTGGTGGGATTGGCCGGCCTCACTAGTCTGCAAGTCCCTGGTAGTCTTTAAAAAAAGGTCTTCATTGCCTCTTCCAAATGCCCGAGATCTAAATTTAAGATACCTCAGATCTGTACTATTATAAAAAGTTCTATTTAGATGTCTAATATTTTTTCTTGAAACTCTTCTTATAGAAAATATTGGCCTTTACAATATTTTAGATTACCAAGAGCCACCAAGCCCCATACTCCAATTACCCCAGAGAGGTTTCACCACTAGTTACTCATTTATTACTGATGAAGACTGTTGAGTTTGATAATTTCAGTAAATGTGTTATTGTCTATAGTCCTAGTTTTGACCATCACCCTTTAACCTCTCTACATAGATCTTGACTTACACAGAGACCCCTATGCTTGGGCCACAATGTTACCGGCTGTTCTGTGGTGTGAGATGGCAAGAAGAATAGTCAGGTAGCCAGATCAGAATAAGGAGGGCAGAGAAAATACACCAGGAAACAAATACACAAGCCGTGAACTGAGCACAGAGGACTGAACCAGAGGAGGACAAGGCTGTATCTGGCAGCTTCCAGCAATTTGCTTCAAGCTTTAGTAGGGCGTGGTTCATTCCAGTTGGCTGATGTAGGGAGTAGATTACTCCAGCTGGACAGTACACACACCTATATTGCCAGACTGGATGGTACAAATGGCCCAAGGCACTCCAATCTTACTGGCTAGGCTCTGTCCAGAGCGCCGCCCAAAGCTTCTGGTTCTGACGTCTCCTCTATTACCAGCGCCGCCTGCAGAATGAATAAAGCCACACATGGTGAAAGAAGCAGACATTACAGGAGCAGATCCCAGAGGAGATGGGACACACAATTTGCAGAAGCCCTAATATGACAAAATGGCAGAAAACCAGAGCCGTATAATTCCCCATAAAGTGACTCCATTTTGGAAATTATAGCCCTCAATGAAGAGAAGTGACTATTTTGACTTCACAGGCACTTTCCTGAAATTAGCACGCACTGGATGTTGGAGAGTGAAAATTGCAAATATGCCATTTTATTACCCAACACATAGTGCCCAGATTGTGCTCCAGGAGACATACACCGTAAATTAAGTGGGTTCTTCTCACTATAGTAATGCCACATACATGGATGCTAAATGTGGTTTGGGCACACTGCAAGGCTCAGAAGTGAGGGGGAGATATGACTTTGGGACAGTGGATATTGCTGGACTGGTTTCTGTAAGCCATGTTGCTTTTCAAGAGCCTTTGGGCCACTAATAATCATAGGTAGCAATATTATAATTTATATTCAAATATGTATCTCATACCCAGTCATCAGGAGAGTATAGCAAGGGCATTTCCGACTATAAAATATAACTTTTAATATATACATTTTAAATATTTAGTATAAGACAATTATGACAGAGACAAAGTACACATACTCCTAAGGTCGGAGTAACAACTAAATAAGAGAGTAAAGCACGTCACCTGAGTGGCGTACCGGACCCTGGTCAGAAAGGGTCATTTTAAAAAAGCCTAAATGACACAGGGTCTCTGTGAAGCGTCCAACAAGTAAGTGGACAAAATTAGATGTTTCTCAAAAAATCAAATAGTATCAATGTGATGATCCTGCTATTAACACGGGATAAACGTCTTAGGATGATTGAAAAAACGTTTATCATATGCATTCAAAATAGATACGGTAAGATTATGGCAATGACATCATCAATAGAAAACGTTTATCATCCATACAGAATAACATTTAGAAAATTGAATAAGAGTAATGGAACGTCCTCACCCAATATGTGGAGTAGTTCACGTCACAGTGGGTAAAAAGGACGAGATGTTTCCTGAAGGGGAAGCAGGTAGACAGGCAATAGTCCAGGGGAGGCGTATTTTTCTGCCCCTATTAACACCCTATATGGACTGCACTATCCCTGTACCCCTTTACTCCTGCCCTAACAAGGACAGTCCACATCTAGACTGCTCTAGTAGCCCTGTGCTTGCCCTATAGTCCGGACGCGTTTCTTCCTTTCGGAGTCATCAGGGGACCCCACTGTGTAGCACCATGAAGGCTAAGCTGTCTCAACATGATAAAGCATAACTGTCTTCACTAATCTCAGGTGAAAATTTTTATTTGATTTTGTCCACTTACTTGTTGGACGCTTCACAGAGACCATGTGTCATTTAGGCTTTATTAAATTGCCCTTTCTGACCAGGGTCCGGTACGCCACTCAGGTGATGTGCTTTACTCTCTTATTTAGTTGTTACTCCGACCTGGGGAGTATGTGTACTTTGTCTCTGTCATAATTGTCTTATACTAAATATTTTAAATTTATCTATTAAAAGTTATATTTTATAGTCTGAAATGCCCTTGCTATACTCCACTAATAATGAGGAAACTGTTTTTCCATTGATAGATGATGGACCTGAGTGGGGACTTGTTTTTTGTGAGATGCTTATAAGTTTTTATTGGTATTATTTTGGCCTACATAATATTGTTTGGTGGCTTTTTGTTCCATGTTTGGGAGGCAGAATGAACAAACAAATTTAACACCATGTTCCACTGGTTCATGCTATGAGGTTTTCTATTAGACATTGAACGGTCATCAACTTGGTGAATAATTCAATATTTTCACATAACTTGCCATTTCTACAGCTGGTTCAAGTACAAATGTTAGAAAATATAAAATTCAGGAATACTTTATTTAAAAATAATAATTGGTTTTATTCTTGGCAGATGACTGTACTCGGAGATCAGAGGAACAGCTGACGTCTTCAATTTTTAAATTAGATGAGCTTGAGATACCACAGAATACAATTGAAGTGAATGCCATTACTCCAGATACACCATCATCCCTTCACAGCAAAGATCAATCATCTGATACTTTGAAACAGGTCCTGTCTTCTGATTCATTACCGAACACTAAGGAAAATCCAAGTCACGAAATAAGCATTAAAAATCGAGCTGCTCCTAAAGCAAAGAAACCATTTTCACAAACCGAATATGGAAATAGTTTTCTCCTCGAAAACTCTGTTCTTAAACATCCAAAAATTCACACAGTGAAGAAAAGATTTTCTTGCTCCATGTGTGGAAAATGTTTTAACCAGAAATCAGGTCTTGCTAGACACCAGAGAAGTCACACAGGGGAGAAGCCATTTTCATGTTCAGAATGTGGGAAATATTTTACATGGAAATCAAATTTGGTTCAGCATCAGAGAAGTCACACAATGGAGAAACCTTTTTCCTGTTCAGAATGTGGGAAATGTTTTAACCAGAAATGGGATCTTGTTATACACCAAAGAACTCACACAGGGGAGAAGCCTTTTTCATGTTCAGAATGTGGGAAATGTTTTAACCAGAAATCAACTTTGGTTGACCACCAGAGAACTCACACAGGGGAAAAGCCTTTTTCATGTTCAGAATGTGGGAAATGTTTTAACCGTAAATCAGCTTTGGTTAAGCACCAGAGAACTCACACAGAGGAGACGCCTTTTTGCTGTTCAGAATGTAGGAAATGTTTTAACCAGAAATCAGCTTTGGTTATGCACCAGAGAACTCACACAGGGGAAAAGCCTTTTTTCTGTTCAGAATGTGGGAAATATTTTAAACAGAAACGGACTCTTGCTATACACCAGAGATCTCACACAGGGAAAAAGCCTTTTTCATGTTCAGAATGTGGGAAATGTTTTAACCAGAAATCAGCTTTGGGTGACCACCAGAGAACCCACACAGGGGAGAAGCCTTTTTCCTGTTCACAGTGTGAAAAATGTTTTAACTGTAAAGGGCATCTTGATCGCCACAAGAGAACCCACACAGGAGAGAAACCTTTTTCCTGTTCGAACTGTGGAAAATGTTTTACCCGGAAAGCACATCTTGATATCCACCGAAGAACCCACAAAGGAGAGAAGCCTTTTTCCTGTTCAGAATGTGGAAAATGTTTTAACTTTAAAACGCTTCTTGATAGACACCAGAGAACCCACACAGGGGAGAAGCCTTTTTTCTGTTCAGAATGTGGAAAATGTTTTGTAGATAAATCAACTCTTGTTACACATCAGAGAACTCACACAGGGGAGAAGTCATTTTCATGGTCTTAATGTGGGATATGTTTTACATGGAATACAACTCTTAATAAACTTTAGAGAAGTCACACAGGGAAGAAGCCTTTTTCATGTTCAGAATGTTGGAAATGTTTTAACTGAAAATTGTATTGTCCACTTATAGGGCAATCCCTTGTCATTCCTCATGTTTGGCCTTGTTAAATTAAAAACATTCATACTCCCCTTCCGTGCCGGCACCGTTCCAGTGGTATCTGCACTCGTGTTTCCAGGACTCATGTGAAGTTGTTACATGACATGCGTGTTCCTTCACAATCAGCTTCAATCGGCTTCACTGTCCCCGCCTTCAGATGTATTAAACATCAACAGAAAGCCAGAGCTGCTGCTTTCTGACTTCCTTTAATTGTTCGATGTGTCCGAAAGTGGGGACAGTGACGTCAATGCTGACTGGCCGCAGGGCTCACATGACGTAACAACGTCACATGAGCCTCAAAAACGCAAGTGCTCACATCACTGGAACAGCACAAGCATGGGAAGTTTGTATAATTGTCTTTCTTTTAACAGGACCAAGCATGAGGAATGAGAAGAGATTGTTCAAGTACTGGAAAACCCCTTTAGAAATCAAAAATTCCACACAGAGAGAAGCCATTATCATACTAAGTGTGAAAAAGAATTACTGGAAAATCGTATTTTGTTGACCATCAAAAATAACTCAGTCGGCGGAGAAACTATATATGTTGTTGACAAATTGTACAAAAACATATAACAGACAATCATAATTAAATGAGAAAGGGAAATTACTTTAAAAATGTTTGGTTTTTTTGGACTATAAAACACACTTTTAAGCAAGAAAAAAATCTTGCTAATAAGTGAGTGCATCTTATAGACAGTGTCCTTCCTGATCACTGAGAGAACTGCTTACTCTCCTCCAGCCCCACATTTATATGATTGGTGCAGGAAAGGAAGGTACTAGTACCTGCACAGAGGCTGCACATCCTGAGTGAGCAGCTAAAGAACCATCTACCCGACTAGCTCAAGGACCTTTCAGATCATATAATCAATCACATGACCTGGATGGAACTGAAAAATGGGAAAATGTATATAAAGTGTATGTGTATGCAACTGTGCATATGTAGCAGAGCTGTGTGTATATAAACGTGCATATATAGCAAAGCTGGGTATGCATGCACTATCCATGCTGCAGTGTTGTGTGTATGTCCATGCAGCAGTGTTATGTGCTCACCTGGCTGTCTTTAACAACACCGCACGGGCCGGAGCTCATCCTATTGATTGCCGTTCACGTTTCCTGTGGACATAACAATACTCAGACAATGCAGGGTGAGGGTACCACACTCTGGTAAGACTTTATTGTTCACCGACAGTTAACAGCATATATAACATACCCACTGGCTTGCTGGGAATTAGAACCTCTGCGACTTTGGGACATTCAGGGCCAACTACCCCAAACAGCAGTACCTAGATTTTGACAGGCACCCGCAGAAAGGAGATAGCAGCTAGTGACGCGCCCCCTGGGCCATATTCTTTAGGGGGAATATCCGGAGCCGGATCAGATGGGAGTTGTAGTCTTCCGAGTGGCTGTGACCCGGTCCGTGCCCAGGGTGTCAAACTCAGTTGTATGTGGCAGTCCTACAGATGTTATTAAGTTCTTTATTGTCGACTACGCCACCCGTTGTATTGCGGTCACTATGGCCGCCGCTGCAGCAGGGTCCGCTGAGGCTGATGGTGTAGGTGCAGCTTTTGGTGGTATAACCCCCAACGGGTGGGGTATAGCCTCAGGGGGTCAGGTGCAGAGGATGGGGGTTGTGGTGGTGCAGCGTAGATGTAAAATGAAGACAGAGTCGGGTTGTGCAGTTTAGGGTATTTACTCACTGCTGATGTTCCGGTCACTCCAGCTTCAAGTGACCTCCCGAGCCGTGCTGCATCCACCAGGTCCTGGATCCAGCCAACCCCCAAGCGAGTCCGGAGCGTGACCCTGAGCTCTCCTTCTGTCCTTTCTCTGGCCGTCCCCACTATTGATCCACCCAGGTCCAGCTCCCTCGGGCCTTCTGTTGGGAGACCCTTGGCCTTGGGTTCCCTGACCCTCCACGTGGTATGCCTTCGGGGTGGATGTGGTGGGTGGCCGTGGCAGACGCTGCCCACGGCCTCCGGTCTCTGGCTAGGGTGTGTTTTTGCCCCCACCAGTTTGGGATCCGGTACCCTATTGCCGACTCTTCACCCGGGGATTGAATTTGGGTTCTCAGAGTCCTTTCTTTTTCCCTCTCTGGGTCTTTCCTTCTCTGCTCCACTCTCTCTCTGCAGGCTCATCTGGACCTCTGCTTCTTACTGACTCTGACAGACTGACCCTGTTCTCTGATGGTGCCCACCTTATATACACCCTCTATGTGTGAGCTCAGGTGACCAGCACCCAATGAGCTCCTATCTTTACCCAGGCTGCTCCCCCTATCTGCCCCTACACTACTTGGGATGTACCACCCCCCTCCCACTCCAGCCAGGAACAGACTCGGTCGTACCTGCACATTTCTAAGTGGGAGTACCGTCGGCCTGTTCCTCGGAAATGGGATGTGTGTAGTGCATGCAGCCTACCGAGCTCAGTTCCACACTCCATCCTTACCCGGGAGTGGAATATCACACCTCTGGGTTGAGGTGCAATACCCCTGTAGCAGCCGAATCCTCAGGGTGCTACACTAGCATAGGAAGCTGACCGAGCACCGCGAAATATGTAGCCAGGTGACCGAATTGTCACAACCTGGGTTATCAAAACAAATTTGTGGGCTCCGTGTTGAGCAGTTCTGAAATCCACTGGCTGAAGTCCTGTGGAATCACACTGGTCACAGGAGCAGACCCCTTTTTATAACCCTCAACTCCTATTTTTGATTATTCAATTAGATTGCCTAATTATCCTTCAGATGTTGCAGACTAGTACACCACAGGAGACTAATGCAATACGTAATCAGCAGACATTCCACAAATTAGCATACAAAAATGGGCACAGGACAGTTTCACATGAAACAATGGCTCATGTTCCTTGACTTACTGAACACAGGAATAGTAAGTCTGGCATAATTAAGAATAGTTCACCCCCCTTCCACCACACAAGTGGCACTGAGTCGTTGCACACATCTCCACTTTACACTATCAAGGCAGATTTAATTAGTATGAAAAATGTTTTTCCTTTTTTCTGCTGTTTAAACATTGGATACAGTATATTAGAATTAAAATTATATTCAGATACTAATCTTTAATCCAAAAACCAATATCCAAATGAGTATTGAACACTTCACCAATTTTCTAAGTAAGTATATTTCTAAGGGCTCGCTCTCACTTGCAATTAAATCAGACTACTGCAATGGGATAAAAAATTGGATTGCACTCGTATAAATTTATTCATATGATAGTGTGCTCAGTGGCATTTCTTTTCCAGCCCTGATCGGATCGCAATCGGACTGAAAAAAAAAAGCAGCATTCTGGATTCGGATCGCATGTATAAGCCTATGTGTGCGTGTGAAACATTGCACGGCACATAAGTCCACCAAAGAGATAGCAAAAATGTTAGGAGTGGCCAAATCAACTGATACATTCTGCAAAAAAAAGTTCACTGGTGAGCTTGGGAACTCAAAAAGTTGTGAACGTCCACTGAAGAAAACAGTGGTGGATGATCACAGAATCCTTTCCATGGTGAAGAAAAGCCTGTTTATAATATCAACCTAAATGAAGAACACTCCAGGAAGTAGGTGTTTTTCAGTGTCTAGGACTAACATAAAAGAGAAGACTTCATGAGAGAAAATACAGAGAGCGTTCAATACAAGGTGCAAACCATTAGTGAGCCTTAGAAATACAAAGGCTAGATTAGACAATATGAGGCGGATGTATTGTACCCTGTCGCGGCCACTACCAGAAGACAGCTAGCTCCGCAAGTGAGTACTTCTGGCCAACAACCATAACAGCTGATGGGCAGGGGGCCGGGTGTCTGACCCCGACTCATCAGACATCAATGACCTATCCTAAGGATGGGTTATCAGTGAAAACGTAGTGGGCAACCTCTTTTATTTGTCCATTACTTTTGAGCCCCTGAAATAAGGAGGCTTTATAGATAAATGGTTGCAATTCCAAAACGTTTCACAGGATATTTTTGTTCAGCCCCTTTTTTAATTCAATCTAAAAGTCTACACTTAAATTGCATCCCAGTTGTTTCATTTTAAATCAAGATTAGTGGCCTGCAGAGCTGCAATCACAAAGATTCAGTCACTGTCCAAATACTTCTGTATTCATATATTTACTAATGATGAGCAAGCATGCTTACCACTGCTCGATACTTAATAGATCATCGTGGTGCTCGGGTTTTCAATCAAATATTTGAGGTGCTCGAGTCCCCGCCCCATGTTTTGCGGGTGTTAGATAGCCAATAAACACGCAGGGATGGCCTGTCATACACAGTAATGTCGTAGCCATGTTTTCTACTGGCATTACTCTGATTGGCCTGCCGCATTGCATCATCAGGTTTTATACTCGAACGAGTAACAAGCACACCCGAGTACCCCGATGCTTGATCAAGTATCGAGCAGTGGCGAGTACGCTTGCTCATCACTAATATTTACAATATATGGACAGATATTGCATCTCTTTCCCCCACCCTCTCAAAACAAAACCCAAAATGTCCACCTGCCCCTTTTCCTACCACCTAATCCCAAAATAGACAAGGACATTCGGAGTTGCCAATCCTCCCCCTTTGGCCACTGCCCTGCTATCGGTATTTGGTCAGCATTCGGTCAGTATTTTTTCTCAGGAGTGAGAGCCAAAACCAGGTGAGGAGCAATCAGAGAAAAGGTATAATAGAAACAAGTCACCAATTCTGCATTTATCACCCACTCCTGAGAAAAAATACTGACCGAATACTGATAGTGGGGCTGTGGCCTTTTGTAGACTTATGGAGATAAAGCATCTTCAGTGTCGGCTCTTTACCTCCTACAGACAACATGGTGGGAAAACAAAACACTTTTTTATCAGTTATTTTTTATTATAGGTTTTTCCAGAGGGAAATTACAATAAAATGTCCCAATCCCTTCTCCCAATCCACAATGCTGGGGAAAGATTATCTCTACAGAGACCCCTGTACAGAAATATTAGGGCTACAGCGAAAAGGTCAGGAGTGGGTGATAAATTCAGAATTGGTGCAGTTGTTTATTTTATACCTTTTCTCTGATTGTTCCTCTTATACCTTTTCTCTGATTGTTCCTCATCTGGTTTTGGCTCCCACTCCTGAGAAAAACTACTGACCGAATACTGACCAAATACTGATAGTGAGGCCGTGGCCTATGAACAAGATCAGAGTCTCATTATACCAAGTAGAGAAGCTCCAGGAACAAAGATCCCGTGTGGTCCTAACACGCTGGGGGCCCGGAGTATCCAGCCACGGGGCCCGGATTCTCTCATTGTGGCCCCAGCGTTTCTTGTACAATAAATCCCTTTCTCATCCAGTCCTGTAGTAATGACTATGTTATCAGGTTTTGTAGGAGGGTTCGTCTGACTCCATCTTATGTTATCAATATCTGTGCGAGAAACAAGAAACCTCCAAGCACAGTTTTACCGAGTGTCCAGTGTCAGTTCTTCTACACTTCGTACACATCGTAAACATGCAGCTCCGCGCCGTACATGTCGTAGACTCACGGCTCTGCTCCGTACACATGCGGCTGTCCTCCGTATACATCATACACACACGGCTCCGTACACACACTACTCCACTTCGTATACTCATGGCTCCGCTCCATACACCTCATACACTCGCGGCTCCGCTCACCTCTTACACACAATGCCCCGCTCTGTAAAAGGCTCTGCTCCGTAAACCTTATACACACGCGGCTCCGCTCCGTACACCTTGTGCACGCACGGCTCTGCTCCGTACACCTCGTACATGCATGACTCTGCCCCGTACGCCTCGTACACAGTGATCTGCTACATCTGTAATGCCAGTGATGCACTACTCTGCCATAGATAACACATGTGTGTAGGTATTACCACTTCACTAAGGCAGGAATAAAAGTAAAAGAAAATGTAGTTTGTGACGCCAGGGTGCACTGTATTAACTTCTGTTTCCTGGTGTGATGATATGTTGTGCACCCGATAGTCCAGAAAACAGAGACAGATAATAGGCTACTGGTAAACTCTACTTCTTGCAAACAACTTCAGATAAATCCAGACAGATGATTCAGCAGAGTTTCTCTTTCAATGCAGCAAGCACAGTTACTTTCCAGTATGATAATGCAGATACACAGACGGTGCAGTGACTCCTGAGTCCTGGCTTCTGCTTATCTGTACAGTCCTTATCACAGAGCTGATTGCAGCTGTGACTGGTCTCTCATACAGCAGATATCTGGGCTTCCAGACCTGCTCCTTAAGCTTATCACAGGCAAGACCAGAAACCACACAATGTCTCCTCCTCTCTCCTTCCTGAGCACTCACTGCACTAAGCTCAGGACCTTGGCATGTGGTCTAACCATGTGACCTTATTGCCATATATGGAAAGCAGAACGAATGCATTAACTCTTAGTAATCTGATAGCAGAACACAATAATCACTCTCTACATATATAAACCATTCTGTATACTGGATTCTCATGTACGTTATCTGCAAAGGGAAATATAAACATTGTGCAGACATAATGAGGTAGCTGCTGGCTCTGCTACATCTTAAAGGGGCATACACATACAACTTTGGGGCACTACATATTCACCCACTTTAAAAACATGCATGTCCTCATGCATCTGGAACGTCTTAAAGTGTTTTAGGACAACATATAAGGAGAAACACACATAAAATGCAAACAGTGAAATATTATGAGTCAGTGAGTCTCTGAATAAATGCTGTAACCTGGAACAAATAACATAATTCAAAAGTCTTTGAAGGCACGTAGCTTGAACGTTGCATAAAATGAAGGAAATTAAGAACATGGAGCTGTAGCATAACAGTCTGTTGTGGTGGGCTATTTTCTCATTTAACAGTCCCAATTAAAGTACATAGAGTAAAGCATTAACCCAGTCAGTTAAGGTATCTAGCTGGGACACGGCCTTTGATCACTCTCTTTGACCTTCTCAAAGAGTCACTTATGATACCTGATGAGGGCTCATCCTCAAGGGGTTCAAAGTCCATATGCTCAGTGGGGGGTGACTAAGAGTCAACAAGTTCATACTGTGGTCAGGCTGGTTGTGGGATGGACCACTGCAAACAGGGACCAAATGGCCATCCAAGGGGAAACATTACCTTCTGGAGCTGTTGCTGACCTTTTGTCAGGGGATACCTGAAACGGCATTATCGTCAGGATTCTTCCTGGAATCAGCTCTGAAGTCTCTCAAAGATTTGTTCAACAGTTCTTTTCTCAGTATTGGGCCAGGATTTCACCTCCCTTAGAGCTGCTCCACTCAATTGCCCAATTAATATCTCCACCTCCTGCTCTGTGGACACTGGATAAAGCCTAAACATAGCTTGCATCTCTTCTCTGAAGTCTCTTAGTTCATGGGCATCCCCTTTATAGCTTGGGAGCCACGGTGTTCCAAAATAATAGGCCATAGTTATAGGCATTGTGTGGGTCATGCTGTAAGCTCCACTATTGCTGGGCAGATCACACTCTTTATCGACAGACATCTTGTACACTCTATTATATTCAGATGCCGGTACAGTTTGCTTACCCTCTTCCAGAGGTGCTGTGCTTTTTATTAGGATCTGGTTCTATCTTGCTGCAAGGATCACTGATGCTGTAATCCTGTGTCTGAGGCTGGACTTTCCCTTATTTGGTTTGCTGTGCTGCAATTGGCTGAAGTACGATGAAGGCGGCGGGACTTCACTCTGATGCTGTGCTTGTTCTCACGGCGGCCATTAGCACATGTAAAGTTCATTAGGCTCTGCAGTAACAATGGCTCGGGTTTCTTGCACACCTTTCATTTAGTAGGATCCTATTCGTGCACGCCAAAAGATTGTAATGCCAGTGATGCACTACTCTGCCATAGATCACACACAGGTGGTGTGCGGGTATTATCACTACACTAAGGCATGAAGAAAAGTAAAAAAAAATGTAGTTTGTGATGCCAGGGTGCACTGTATTAACTTCTGTTTCCTGATAATCCAGAAATCAGAGACAGATAATAGGCTACTGGTAAACTCTACTTCTTGCAAACAACTACAGATAAATCCAGACAGATGATTCAGCAGAGTTTCTCTTTCAATGCAGCAAGCACAGTTACTTTCCAGTATGATAATGCAGATACACAAACGGTGCAGTGACTCCTGAGTCCTGGCTTCTGCTTATCTGTACAGTCCTTATCACACAGCTGATTGCAGCTGTGACTGTGGTCTCTCATACAGCAGATATCTGGGCTTCCATACCTGTTCCTTCAGCTTATCACAGGCAAGACCAGACACCACACAATGTCTCCTCCTCTCTCCTTCTCTTCCTGAGCACTCCCTGCACTAAGCTCAGGACCTTGGCATGTGGTCTAACCATGTGACCTTATTGCCATATATGGAAAGCAGAACGAATGCATTAACTCTTAGTAATCTGATAGCAGAACACAATAATCACTCTACATATATAAACCATTCCATATACTGGATCCTCATGTACATTAACTGCAAAGGGAAATATAAACATTGTGCAGACATAATGAGGTAGCTTCTGACTCTGCTACATCTTAAAGGGACATACACATCCAACTTTGGGGCACTACACGTAGAAAATAGAAATTGTATTTTTATTATTCACAAGATACTCCTTTAGCTCCCCTAAAGTCTATAACTTGCAACCAAAAAGGGTTTAATTTCCATGTTGGTGTATACTGCATTGGGAGACTAAGCTTAGGGAGACACAGGGAGGAGAAAGAAAGAACTCTGGGCAGGAACTGATGCAGGACTATAAGACTCTGTATCATACCATGTCCAAGAGTCAAGTCCATGCTCGACAAAGAAGAGAATGTGGATGAAAAACAGTAGCATTGGTATACATTAGGATGACGGCCTCTCCAAAGAGCAATTAAAGCTGTCTCCTTAAGTAAGTAATCAAAAGGGGTACAATTGCCTTCTACCCTCTTAGCTTCATACCTTCCTCTATCCCAGTGAGAGTCCGGTATATTATTAAAGTGCCATTTTATAATATAGGGGATTTGCGAGAAGACGGCAATAATAGTTAGAATTTTGTGTATGATTCTCCTGGAATATGGTGATGGTATGTAGATAGAGATTAGTAATAGAGATTTAGTAATAACTTACAGAACAAACATACGTACTGACCCTCTGTATCTATTATCACTGTAAGACACTCACATTGTGACTGACTCCCCGAGAGTATGGAGAGTGCGTGGAGTGATAGTCGGCTGTAACCACTTCTTGTTTAGTAGATGAAGTTTCTCAGAGGTAAGATGTGTTTCTAGCAGACAAATCAGAGCAAGTTTTTCCATTTGAAAATACTGAAAGATCACCTGTCTTTTAACACTAGAAGAAAGACCCCTTACATTCCAGCTATTTTCATTGACTTCACCATATTTAATGTAATATATACAGTGGGTACGGAAAGTATTCAGACCCCTTTAAATTTTTCACTCTTTGCTTCATTGCAGCCATTTGGTAAATTCTAAAATGTTCATTTTTTTTTTCATTAAAGTACACTCGGCACCCCAGAAATTTTTTAAAATTTATTTAAAAAAAAACCCCTGAAATATCACATGGTCATAAGTATTTAGACCCTTTGCTAAGTATTGAGTAGAAGCACCCTTTTGAGCTAGTAAAGCCATAAGTCTCCTTGGGAATGATGCAACAAGTTTTTCACACCTGGACTTAGGGATTCTCTGCCATTCTTCCTTGCAGATCCTCTCCAGTTCCGTCAGGTTGGATGGTGAACGTTGGTGGACAGCCATTTTCAGTTCTCTCCAGAGATGCACAATTGGGATTAGGTCAGGGCTCTGGCTGGGCCAGTCAAGAATGGTCACAGAGTTGTTCTGAAGCCACTCCTTTGTTATTTTAGCTGTGTGCTTATTGTCATTGTCTTGTTGGAAGGTAAACCTTCGGCCAAGTCCGAGGTTCAGAGCACTCTGGAAGGGGTATTCATCCAGGATATCTCTGTACTTGGCCGCATTCAAGTTTCCTTCAATTGCAACCAATCGTCCTGTCCCTGCAGCTGAAAAAACACCCCCATAGCATGATGCTGCCACCACCATGTTTCACTGTTGCAATTGTATTGGGCAGGTGATGAGCAGAGCCTGGTTTTCTCCACACATACCGCTTAGAATTATCACCAAAAAGTTCTGTTTTTGTCATAATCAGACCAGGGAATCTTATTTCTCATAGTCTGGGGTCCTTCATGTGTTTTTGAGCAAACTCTACGCAGGCTTTCATGTCTTGCACTGAGGAGAGGCTTCCGTCAGGCCACTCTGCCATAAAGGCCCGACTGGTGGAGGGCTGCAGTGACAGTTGACTTTGCGGAACTTTCTCCCATCTCCCTACTGCATCTCTGGGGCTCAGCCACAGTGATCTTGGGGTTCTTCTTTACCGCTCTCACCAAGGCTCTTCTCCCCCGATTGCTTAGTTTGGCTGGATGGCCAGGTCTAGGAAGACTTCTGGTGGTCCCAAACTTCTTCCATTTAAGGATTATGGAGGCCACTGTGCTCTTAGGAAACTTGAGTAATGCAGAAATTGTTTTGTAACCTTGGCCAGATCTGTGCTTTGCCACAATTCTGTCTCTGAGCTCCTTGGGAAGTTCCTTTGAGCTCATGATTCTAATTTGGTCTGAGCTGTGAGGTCTTATATAGACAGGTGTGTGCCTTTCCAAATCAAGTCCTATCAGTTTAATTAAATACAGCTGGACTCCCGTGAAGGAGTAGAACCATCTCAAGGATGATCACAAGGAAATGGATAGAATGTGACTTAAATATGAGCGTCTGAGCAAAGGGTCTGAATACTTATGACCATGTGATATTTCAGTTTTTCTTTTTTAATAAATTTGCAAAAATTTCTACATTTCTTTTTTTTTCAGTCAAGATGAGGTACAGAGTGTACTTTAATGAGAAAAAAAATGATTTTTAGAATTTACCAAATGGCTGCAATGAAACAAAATGAAAAATTTAAAGGGGTCTGAATACTTCCCGTACCCACTGTATACAGGTGCAACTCACTAAATTAGAATATCATCAAAAAGTTAAATTATTTCAGTTCTTCAATACGAAAAGTGAAACTCATATTATATAGAGTCATTACAAACAGAGGGATCTATTATATAGAGTCATTACACACAGAGGGATCTATTATATAGAGTCATTACACACAGAGGGATCTATTATATAGAGTCATTACACACAGAGGGATCTATTATATAGAGTGATTACAAACAGAGTGATCTATTTCAAATGTTTATTTCTATTAATGTTGATGATTATGGCTTACAGCCAATGAAAACACAAAAGTCATTATCTCAGTAAATTTGAATAATTAACAAAAAATACCTGTAAAGGCATCCTAAGTGTTTATAAAGGTCCCTTAGTCTATTTCAGTAGGCTCCACAATCATGGGGAATACTGCTGACTTGATAGATGTCCAGAAGGCAGACACACTCCACAAGGTCCCAGAGTCTGGAGGAAGAGTGGAGAGGCCACAATCCAAGTTGCTTGAGGTTTAGTGTGAAGTTTCCACAATCAGTGATGGTTTGGGGAGCCATGTCATCTGCTGGTGTAGGTCCACTGTGTTTTATCAAGACCAAAGTCAGCACAGCTGTCTACCAGGAAATTTTAGAGCACTCCATGCTTCCCTCTGCTGACAAGCTTTTTGGAGATGGAAATTTCATTCTCCAGCAGGACTTGGCACCTGTCCACACTGCCTAAAGTACCAATACCTGGTTTAAAAACAACAGTATCACTGTGCTTGATTGGCCAGCAAACTCGCCTGACCTTAACCCCATAGAGAATCTATGGGGTATTGTCAAGAGGAAGATGAGAGACACCAGACCCAACAATGCAGACGAGCTGAAGGCTGCTATCAAAGCCACCTGGGCTTCCATAACACCTCAGCAGTGCCACAGGCTGATAGCCTCCATGCCACGCCGCATTGATGCAGTAGTTGATCCAAAAGAGCCCCAACCAAGTATTGAGTGCATTTACTGAATATACATTTCAGTAGGCCAACAGTTCGGATTTTAAAAACATTTTTCAAGCTGTTATAAAGTATTATAATTTACTGAGATAATGACTTTTGTGTTTTCATTGGCTGTAAGCCATAATCATCAACATTAACAGAAATAAACACTTGAAATAGACCACTCTGTCTGTAATGACTCTATATATGAGTTTCACTTTTTGTATTGAAGAACAGAAATAAATTAACTTTTTGATGATATTCTAATTTACTGAGATGCACCTGTATGTAGTTTCCAATATCCTATCAGCAGAGCATTTCTGTTTTACATAGCTAGTTAAGCGCATATTACAAGATTGTCAACAATATAAAACATACCCCAATAAATAAAAAAGACCCCCCCCTCCCCATAAAAGGCAGATATAAAACAACTTTCTCCGGGTGAGAGACTGGCCGAAGTATTTCCATAGCTGTCGCTTTTAAAGTAGAAAAAATGGCGGCTCAGTCACTGTTGAACTTATGGGAGAATCCCACCTAGAACCTTAGCCCCCTTGGGGGATAATTCAACCCCAATTAGGCAAGAAAAATGTGATATAATCATAATAGAACCTGAAGAAAAAACAACAATTGTAAAGAACTGTCCAACAAGCAGGGACACACTTCTTCCCATATACTCACGGATCACTGTGTTTTTGAAGAATTAGGGTTTGTACCACAGGATCTTCAACTTTTAACATCCCGAATGTGATCCCGGCGTATTTGCCTCTCATTCATATCGAGCCAGTGAAGGGTTTATGAATCTTGAATAAAGTGCACAGTACCTCGGGCTACCACCCTTAACTTGGCAGGGTATATCATTGAATATCAGGATCTGGAGATATTTGTGGATACTTCCCACGCTGCTGGTTTATTGAAACCATCAATTCAGAAAGGTTTATTAAATTGCTGTTTTTATTAAATGCGTTTAAAAGTGACAAGCACTTCTTCAGGAAACAACCACATACAGACAAAACTGTGCAAGACAGTGTAAAGGCTTGAGTTTTGAATTAAGGCTCCAAATCAACACATAACTGACTTGTGTCAAAGTTCACTGGATAGACACATGATTACATCGGAAAATAAAATTGCGTGCATTTCAGTTATATAAAGAAATATCTCCAAAAAAATGTATAACAATTCATATACTATAAACCTATTCGACATTATTTAAATATAGTATATATATAGAAGTTCAAATGTTCGCTAAAATAAATGTATTTATTCACTTATTCTAAAAGCAGGAGTTGGGCAAGAACCTATGTCTCTATAGGGAAAACCACTGTGTCCTGTGTTCTTTAGTCGTTAAGCCGCTATGTGTATTTAGGAATTAACAAAAGATTAAAAAGAAAAGCAAATCCAAGGGTAGGAGAAAAGTTTGTAAAAAACTTGTAGTTCATTGTATGTCAAAAAAATTCTTGTTTTATTTATTTTATTTAATATGTCTTTTGATGAGCTAAAATGCTCTTATCCGAATTCCTCTAAATGTTATTTTAGTTTATTATATTTGTTACAGTCCATTTGTCGTGTTTCATATGTCAGAATATTATTTTGTCTCATTATACTGATATCAGTGTGTTATCAATTACTGTATAATTTTATTAGAAGGAAAATAAATATTATAAATTAATTCCACGCTTCCTTTAATTAATTTGTTAAATGAGCACATTATGAGATAGTTCTACAGCTTATAGGAGGGTTAAGGTTTCACACCTGATTATTAATTTCAGCCAGTTTTCAAAGAATTCAGTAGGAAGGAGCCTTCTATTTATTTCAGGCACACCAATAAGTGGTATATCTTTGAGCCTTGACCTATTTTCAAGATCATCTGTTTCCGCCAGCAGTGCTGATATTTGCTGTTCTGCAAGCCTGTTCTCATTGCTTTTATCGGCTATCTGGTCCTCAATGGCAATGACTTAGCCTTCCACTGCCCCTGCTCTATTTTCTGCAGTTTGAGTCATATACCTGCTGTCTCATCTTTAAGACCACCAAAATGTACATTGAAAGCAGAGAGAGAATTTACAATTTACCACTGCAATGAAAACATCTTTTAAAGTAGGTTACTCAGGTACCTGTATGTCCCATTGGTGCAGGTTAGGCCGTGGAGCAGTGAGTATTGTGCCACATGCAATTTTGTGGTCTTTTCATCCCCTTCAAAGAGGCTGCCTCTCCCATCTCCTGCACACCCAACTCCTCCACTTGTAGCCCGTGCACAGGTGTGGGGTAGCTGTTATAAGGCCACTGTCACCTGCTGAGACCTGTGTTTCTGTGCAGGCAAATTGCTACAGCAAGGCCACCACTTCCCTCCTCCTCGTCTCCCCTGCTCAATCTGTCTCCAGCGTGACAACCGTGGTGTCATCTTAGAGCTGAGAACCTGCTTCTCCCGCAGTCTTTATGTGGCTTTTCCTGGTCATTTTTTTCCCCTGGAGCAAACTACTTCCACACTCAGACAATTAACTGGTAGATGTATGCCGATTTTCAAGATGGTCATCAGGTCCTATATTGGATAAATAGCTAGATGCTCGGACGGAGCTCCTACATCTGCTTGTTCACATATGTCGTCAGGGTTGTTGCACACAAGTACTGCTGCTTTCTGTGTGAGTGGGATAGTCGTGCAAAAGAATATGGCTACAAAAAAAGGGACTGGCCTCTCCAACATTCACTTGAGCAAGGGAGTAAACTGTCCTGCATCCAGAAGTCGAGGATCCACCTAGGCAATGGTGGTAACAAAATCTTATCAAGTTGGGCCTGATGAAGAACTTCGTAAATGCTATGGATAAAAAGGTAAAAGCATTCATGAATCTGATTGATAACTTTCCAAGGATAAGTGAAGCAAATATAAAAGAAGGAGTCTTTATTGGACTTCAGATTCGTAAGCTTCTTCAAGATGAGCAGTTTCTTCATTTGTTCCAGGGCAAGGAAAAGTCTGTATGGTTTACATTTGCATTTGTGGTAACTAACTTTTTGGGAAACTTGAGCAGATACAGTAACTATGAAGAGTTGGTGTTATTTCTACTCAAAACATGTAAGGATCTTGGCTGTAACATGTCCTTAATGATTACAATATAAGAAATTAGACTTTTTTTCCACCAAACTGTGGAGTAGTGAGAGACGAGGATGGTGAGAAATGTAACGAAGATATTGCAACTATGGAGAAAAGATATCAAGGAAGATGAAATCCATCAATGCTTGCAGATTACTGTTGTATAATTTTAAGAGATGACCCTATACAGGAGTACAAGAAACAAGCAAAAAAACAGTTGTCACTGAATGAGGACTATTTTGTAGTGCAATTTCTGTAACTGTTTAAATTCGCAATAGGGTTTAGACAGGTTTTAGTTATTTGAATTGTTTCTAAGTTTTCTCTAAATATCAGAAAATTGGCATAACAAAATATTCTGCATCTGTATATTTATTGAAATAATAATGTTTCAAAGTACTGGAACTTTTATCATTAAATTATATGTAGCAGTAAAATGAAAAACTCATTGTCCAATTTGAATTCAGGAGGTCAAATTCATTAAGAAATGGCTAAGTTCATAACGGAACCTGACAACTTTTACAAATATGTAAAACAGTGTTACATGATCTGAAAGGTCCATGAGCTAGATTCTTCAGCTGCTCAGTCAAGACGCGCAGCCTCTGTACAGGTCCCAGTACCTTCCTCTCCTCTTCAGCACCAATCAGTTAGATACAGTTATATGAAAAAGTTTGGGCACCCCTATTAATCTTAAGCTTAATGTTTTTAAAAAATTGGTGTTTTTGCAACAGCTATTTCAGTTTGATATATGTATTAACTGTTGGACACAGTAATGTTTCTGCCTTGAAATGAGGTTTATTGTACTAACAGAAAATGTGTACTCTGCATTCAAACAAAATTTGACAGGTGCATAAGTATGGGCACCCTTATCATTTTCTTGTTTTAAATACTCCTACCTACTTTTTACTGACGTACTAAAGCACTTTTTTTGGTTTTGTAACCTCATTGAGTTTTGAACTTCATAGCCAGGTGTATGCAATCATGAGAAAAGCTACTTAAAGTGGCCACTTGCAAGTTGTTCTCCTGTTTGAATCTCCTCTGAAGAGTGGCATCATGGGCTCCTCAAAACAACTGTCAAATGATCTGAAAACAAAGATTATTCAACATAGTTGTTCAGGGGAAGGATACAAAAAGCTGTCTCAGAGATTTAACCTGCCAGTTTCCACTGTGAGGAACATAGTAAGGAAATGGAAGAACACAGGGACAATTCTTGTTAAGGCCAGAAGTGGCAGGCCAAGAAAAACATCAGAAAGGCAGAGAAGAAGAATGGTGAGATCAGTCAAGGACAATCCTAAGACCACCTCCAGAGAGCTGCAGCATCAACTTGCTGCAGATGGTGTCACTGTGCATTGGTCAACTATACAACGCACTTTGCACAAGGAGAAGCTGTATGGGAGAGTGATGCGAAAGAAGCCGTTTCTGCAAGCACGCCACAAACAGAGTCAGCAGAGGTATGCAAAAGCACATTTGGAGAAGCCAATTTCTTTTTGGAAGAAGGTCCTGTGGACTGATGAAACCAAGATTGAGTTGTTTGGTCATACAAAAAGGCATTATGCATGGCGGCAAAAAAACACGGCATTCCAAGAAAAACACTTGCTACCCACAGTAAAATTTGGTGGAGGTTCCATCATGCTTTGGGGCTGTGTGGCCAATGCCGGCACCGGGAATCTTGTTAAAGTTGAGGGACGCATGGATTCCACTCAGTATCAGCAGATTCTTGACAATAATGTTCAAGAATCAGTGATAAAGTTGAAGTTACGCAGGGGATGGATCTTTCAGCAAGACAATGATCCAAAACACCGCTCCAAATCTACTCAGGCATTCATGCAGAGGAACAATTACAATGTTCTGAAATGGCCATCCCAGTCCCCAGACCTGAATATCATTGAACATCTGTGGGATCATTTAAAGAGGGCTGTCCATGTTCAGCGACCATCAAACTTAACTGAACTGGAATTGTTTTGTAAAGAGGAATGGTCAAAAATACCTTCATCCAGGATCCAGGAACTCATTAAAAGCTACAGGAAGCGACTAGAGGCTGTTATTTTTGCAAAAGGAGGATCTACTAAATATTAATGTCACTTTTCTGGTGAGGTGCCCATACTTATGCACCTGTCAAATTTTGTTTGAATGCAGATTGCACATTTTCTGTTAGTACAATAAACCTCATTTCAAGGCAGAAACATTACTGTGTCCAACAGTTATTACATATATCAAACTGAAACAGCTGTGGCAAAAACACCAATTTTTAAAAAACATTAAGCTTAAGATTAATAGGGGTGCCCAAACTTTTTCATATAACTGTAAGTGTGGGGCTTGAGGCGAGATCAATTCTCTCACTGATCAGGAAGGACACTCATTGTTCTCGGTCACAGGAAGCTACCTTCAGTCTATAGGACGCACTCACTTATTAGCATGATTTTTTCTTGCTAAAAGTGTGTCTTTTCAAGTAAAACATTTTCCACATTAAGGATATAAAAAAGGCTTCTCCCCTCTGTGACTTCTCTGATGTCTAACAAGAGCTGATTTCTGGTTAAAACATTTCCCACATTCTGAACAGGAAAAAGGCTTCTCTCCTGTGTGAGTTCTCTGGTGCTTAAGGAGATTTGATTTCACTGTAAAACATTTCCCACATTCTGAACATGAAAAAGGCTTATCCCCTGTGTGAGTTCTCTGATGTGTAACAAGATCTGATTTCTGGTTAAAACATTTCCCACATTCTGAACAGGAAAAAGGCTTCTCCCCTGTGTGAGTTCTCTGATGTGTAACAAGATCTGATTTCTGGTTAAAACATTTCCCACATTCTGAACAGGAAAAAGGCTTATCTCCTGTGTGAGTTCTCTGGTGCTTAACGAGATTTGATTTCTCTGTAAAATATTTCCCACATTCTGAACATGAAAAAGGCTTCTCTCCTGTGTGAGTTCTCTGGTGCTTAACAAGATTTGATTTCCCTGTAAAACATTTCCCACATTCTGAACATGAAAAAGGTTTTTCCCCTGTGTGAGTTCTTTGATGTGTAACAAGATCTAATTCCTGGTTAAAACATTTCCCACATTCTGAACATGAAAAAGGCTTCTCCCCTGTGTGAGTTCTTTGGTGACTAAGAAAACTTGATTTCTTGTTAAAACATTTCATACACTTGAAACATGAAAATCTATTCTTTGCTGTGTGAATTTTTTGATGTTTAAGAAAAAACTTTTTGAGGGGAAAACTATTTCCATATTCTGACCGTGCAAATGGCTTCTTAGCTTTAGAAGCAGTTAGTTTTTTAATGCTTATTTTGTGACTTTGATTTTCCTTAGTAGTTGGTAATGAATCAGAAGATAGGACCTGTTTCAAAGGATCAAATGACACATCTTTGCTGTAAAGGGATGATGGTATATTTGGAGTAATAGCATTCCCTTCAATTGTATCCTGTGAGATCTCCAGCTCATCTGATTTGAAAATTGAAGATATCGGCTGTCCCTCTGATCTCCTAGTACAGTCATCTGCTAAGTAAAAAAATATATATTTGAATAAAATATTTTTGAAATTTATATTTTTGAACATTTCTACTTAAACTGTTAGTACAAATGGCAAGTTATGTAAAAATATTGATTTATTCACCAAGACAATGACAGTTCACAGTCTAATAGAAAACCTCATAGCATGAACCAGTAGAGTTTGGTGTTCAACTGTTTGTTCATTCTGCCTCCCAAATATGAAATATGCGAAAATTATACCAATAAAAATTTCTACTCATATCACAAAAAACAAGCCTCCACTCAGGTCCATAATCTGTCAACGGAAAAACAGAGGTTTCCACATCATTAGTGGCTCAAAAATGCTTGAAAAGCAACATGGCTTCCATAAACCAATCCAGCAAAATCAGCTCTTCCAAAATCAAATATGCTCCCCACTTAACTCAAATGGAAAGCACCACACCCTACTAAAGTTCACGCATAATGCCAGAAGCTGCCTGATACAGCCTTGTTCTCCGCTGGTTAAGTCTTCTGTGTTCAGCTTCCGTGTTGTGTATTTTCTTCTTAGTTTCTTCTTGTGATCCCAGCACGTTTACTGACTACTATTGTGTCTTCTGAATTTGTATTTTCTCTGCCCTTCTGGTTCTGATCCAGCAACCTGACTATTATTCTTGTCATGTCACACCACAGAACAGCAGGCAACACTAAGTCCAATCCTAAGGGTCTTTGTGTAAGTACAGATCCATGTAGAGGGGTTAAAGGGTGTAGGGCAAAACTTTGACTATAAACAATAACACATGTAATGAAAAGATCAAAAAAAAGAGAGAGAGAGAGAGTAACTAGTGGTGAAACCTCTCTGGGGTAATTAGAGTATGCTTCTTGGTAGCTCCTGGCAGAGTTGCACTTATTTATGGTAGACCATTGGAGCTACTTATGAGTCCTGACCAGAAGAGCAGAGAAAGTATTAGTGCTCCCCATTTAAGGATAAATTGTATCTAAATTCTTTAGGATTGATAATATTATTTATGTCGTGGAGTGAATACATGAAACCAGGGCTCGAGTCATGCCAACATATCTCCTGCAGGCATGAATACATTTTTTACAGCCATCAGCCACTCACAGCTTAGAGATATGTCATGGCACAGGTGTAATGTTTTTTGTATACTTTATCTATTTGAAGTAATTTGGTTTAAAAAGAAATTGAAAAGTAACGGTAAAGGGAAACTCTGTTATCATACAGAAATTCATACTTGGCCCTCACTGAATGTTTAATATTGCCGATCATAAAAGCGAGGTTTGGCCAGAAAGACTGGACCTGGTATTGTAGGGACCATATGAGCACATTCAGCGCCACAGAAGGGAGAGAAGGTATATTCATCTAATAAGATATCAGGGTTCTAGGAAGCCAATAGCATCATTACCCTCCACTTTCTCTTACATAATATTTTTCTTCAAGTGATTTTCTAACTTGTCAGCACTTTCTACATATGCTGTCATTTGGCTTGGTAGTTTACAGACCTGGGCAGGTGAGAGTTTGTAAGTTCTATAGAAAAGGAGTTTCAATGTCCAAAGTTATTTGAACAGTTTTTGGTGGAGGAGAATGTTTTGGTATAGATGCAAAATGGTGATCACATGATTGTGATACAGCTAGACTACATGACCGGTAAACCAGCCACAGCCTGTGACTGAGAAGAATCTGTGACTTCTCTGTATTTAGTGGTTATTACTCACCTGGGTAGTCATATGTAGGAATCTCCTCTTTACACCGCTCATCACCCCTCACATATGTCTCTGTAGTATTAATATGGGTCAGATCTTCACCCTGAAAGAAATATTGTACAAGTCACAGACAGATGGAGAAGTCACATCTATGATCAGTAGTGATGAGCGAGTACTGTAATATTCGTAAATCGCTATACTCGTAATGAGTACTTTGTAATAATTGCGTATTCGTTCCGAATAGCGAGTACAATGTAAGTCAATGGGAAATGCGAGTAATTTTCTGCTAGACCCTATACAAAGGGGCCTGGGGGCCTGAGGAAAAGGCTGAAATGGATGGGAAAGTGATGAAACAGAATGAGAAGAGCCTGGAGAATGAGCCTGCATGCATTTCTGACTCACATATGGTTTCTGGGAATAAGTTTGTCGCAGTATTACGCCACTTTTACAGACACACAAGAACAACTACCAAACCTAACCTAAATTGCATTTAACAGGTCAAAAAGGTTAAGAAACAGTTTTTCCTGCACAATCACTTGTATATAAGGCTAAATAAACCAGAGAATCCAAAAAAATATCCCTTTTAGCCTTTGTTCACACATACTGCTGTGGCTTTTTTTTTCTTTTTACAATTGGGAGGGCACTGACTTATACATTTTGTAGGTCCCTCTGTCATGAATCATTTTTCAGTTTGCTATTCCCCAGCACTTTACAAGCACAGGTAGAAAGCATCAGTAGGTATGTAGATCTTTGACCTGAGAGGCCTCAGGTGGCTCTGTAACATGCGATTTGGAGGGACAGCTGTTACTTAAGACATTTGGACGGTCCCTCCATCATTGACACTCAGATAGTGGAATACACATTCAATAGCAGTTTACAATGTGCCCATTGTAGCGTTGGGCTTGACCCTCCTCCTCCACCTCCACCACCATGTGATACTGCGGCCCTAAATTCAAATGTTCAGAGGCCTTGCAGTAGGCAGGAAAGCTGAGTTTTGTAAGAGCCCTCATGTGGCCCTGTAACATACATTTTGAAGTGCCCTACTCTAGAGATTTTGGAGGTTGCTCGTGTACATCTGAGAGTGCCCTCACTTGCTCATATTGTAGGGCCCTCACTGTATTATTTAACTCATTTAGGGGCAGGGACTACAGAGAAAAAAAGCCAAGAGACGTGGAGTACTAGAAGGTAGCAGTGAGTACAGCCTGCGATCTTCAGGTATGGCTGAACTTAGTGAACCGGAAAAATAAAGCTGCACTAGTTAACTGGATGACGAGCTCAAATATATCACTTGTGCAAGTCAATGGACAAAGGATATATGGTGCTCCTCTCCAGGATGGGTTGGTGAAGCTTCTCCAAATGGCTCAGAAATTTTGATTGTCAATATTCCCCAGATTATATAGGAAGAGAAGACTTCTTGATATTGTACTACTTGGTCCAGTGCAGAATGTGCATCGTACTTCCAAAAATTACTCCTGGGGGCTGTGTCATAACTGCAGGGAGATTCCTTGACAAGGGCCTCCCCTGTCAAACATTATCTACGATGGAGTACTGTAGTAGTTGTGGCCCTCAATTCAAATTTTCAGAGGGCCATCAGTCGGTCATCAACAGTCAGTGTAAATTTCTATTGAATATGTATCCCCTATCTCAATCACAATGTGAGAAGGGCCTCCAACCTCCAATGACAAATATTAGTTTGGTAGGACCAATATACATTCCAGATTTGCCCACTGCACAATGTGCATAGGGTTTGTAAAAATTAGCCCTATGGGCTGAGTCATGGTTGATGCAGGAAGCCACCATTCCAAGGGTCTCCAATCACAAATCGTAGTTAGGCTGGAGAAGGAATACTGTCCTGGTTTGTCCACTGCACGATGTGCAAAGTTTGTAAAAATTAGCCCTATGGGCTGAGTCATGGTTGACGAAGCAAGGAATCTGTTTATGAGAAGGGGGTGACGTTAACAGCAGTAGCATGAATCTGCATTTTTGGGGAATTTAGGTTGGCTTGCTGTCATCTGGAGGGAATACAAATTGTGGAGATATCCAGTCCTTGTTGAATTTAATCAAAGTAAGTCTGTCTGCATTTTCCGTGGAGAGGCGTCTGAGCCTATCAGTGATGATTTCCCCAGCGGAACTGAAAACATGCTCAGACACCACACTAGCAGCAGGGCAGGCCAGCACCTCCAAGGCATATAAAGAGAGGTTGGGCCAAGTGTTCAGCTTAGACACTCAATAATTAAAGGGAACAGAAGCGTCAGAAAGGACACACGTATGGTCACTTAAAGTAACCCTTGACCATGTTCTGCAACTTATCCCTCCTTAGCATTTTTATAGGCACAGATAGCCCTTGCTGTTTTGTTGAAAATTGACCAATTTGGGCACATTTTCCCTCCACCTTCGTTGGAGCTGGTGTTCATGTCTCTCCCCATTATCCCTTGGTGTTGAAAAGAGCTGGTACCTCTGCCACCAGCATTATCTGAGGGTGATGTTTTCAGCAACTGATCTACAACGGCCCTCTTAAACGATTCCATTGTACAACCCCTGGCAAAAATTATGGAATCACCGGGCTTGGAGGATGTTCATTCAGTTGTTTAATGTTGTTGAAAAAAAGAAGATCACAGACATGGCACAAAACTAAAGTCATTTCAAATGGCAACTTTAGGGCTTTAAGAAACACTAAAAGAAATCAAGATTAAAAATGTGGTACTCAGTAAGGGTAATTTTTTTCAGACCAAGCAGAGGGAAAAAATGATGGAATCACCCTGTAAATTTTCATTTCCAAAACTAACACCTGCGTCAAATTAGATATGCTCGGGTGTCTGCATCTAAAAAGGAGTGATCACACCCTGGAGAGCTGTTGCACCAAGTGGACTGACATGAATCATGGCTCCAACACAAGAGATGTCAATTGAAACAAATGGGTGGATTGGACAACCTTTCAGGGTAGGATCTGATGTCCGTCAGGGCTGTCCTCTTAGCCCTTTGCTTTACGCCTTTGCAATTGAACCCTTCCTTAGAAGGATCGATTGTGGATCGTTGGAAGGGGTTCGGATGGGCAAGGCGGTGCCGGAGGCTATCTTGAGGGTAGTGGCCTACGTGGACGATGTCACCGTATTTGTTTCGTCGCAAGAGGAGGCAATGGTGGTGATGTCAGAAGTGGAGCGCTAATCGGAGGCATCCGGGTCCAAGGTCAACCAGGATAAGTGTGAAAATCTCTGGCTGGGAAGCGGAGATCCCGGGTTTGATCTTCTGGACACCCTCCCCGAACCCAAAGAACACGCCAAAGTCCTGTGCACTGAATTCGTCCAGGGTGATTACCCCATGAAAAACTGGGAAGGCAGAATCAAAGGTGTCGCCCAAAGAGTGGACCAATGGAAGGGTTGGTCTTTGAGCCTGAGGGAAAGGGTTGGCTTGTGCAAAGCTTTCCTGCTCCCCTTGCTAATCTACCTGGGCAGAATCTGTGTCTTGCCAAAGCCTCTCTGGACACGGGTCTACAGTCTGTTCTTCCAGATGCTATGGGGGAATAGACTGAACCTAGTCCAGCGGGAGGTCACTTACCGCACGAGGAGACTAGGGTGATTGGATATGGTGAACCCGGTTGTGTTCCTAGTGAACACCTTCTTGAAAGTTAACGTGGCAAACCTCTGGAAGGAGAGGGCTCCTCCATGGGTATTATCCTGCAAGGGATGGTTTGAGCCATCAATCTTCAGGGGGAAGATTGAAAGATCCTCGCACAGTGCATGGGCATCTCCCGGCTTATGTTACCCCGGTTCTAAAAATGATCCACCGGTGGGGTCTGGGAATATGGGAGGTGAGGTCCCTCCCGAGGAAACTCCTCTATAGGAAGGTCTTGCTTTCTCATTTTCAGAGTCCATTGGTCCTCAAGAACTGCCCAAGTCGGGATCTGGAGTTTGGGTTCAGTTTGTTAAATTCTAGCAGGATCCCCAAGAAGTACTGTGACTTGACTTGGCGCTGCTTCCAAGGTAAGCTGTGTGTAAGGGGCAATTTGAAGTACAGGAGCTCCGAGGACAGGAATTGCTCCCCCGTGAGGCTTGTGCTAACATGCTGGAAAGCATGGAGCACTTCCTGCTTCATTGTCCCTTTAATACAGAGGTGTACAACAGGGTGGGAGCTTCCATTGGTTGGCCACGGCAGGCTACTCTGTCCTATGCCGGGTGGGCCTATGGAGCGTTCGGAGACCTTGGGAGAAGGGACCGAACCACTTTATTCATACTAAGTGTGGTCAGGTATTTCATGTGGAACGCACATGTTTTAGTTTCGACGCAGAGTAAAATCCTAAGTGCAGATGAAGTTTGTAGGAACATCCTAGGTGACCTGGTGAAGGTACGTTCTCTGGAGTATGAAAGACTGGCTGCCCGGAGGGCGGCCCCTCTCTGGAGGGGCTTTTCCTTCAGGGTGCCTTAGTCCGGTAGTACTCCTATATCCAGGTGGTGGGCTGATGTCTTTTGTTTTGTATTTAAGTCTCCTGAATAGGTTTCCAAGCATCGAACATGAGCCTTGGAAAGTGAGCATGTAGATTGCCTTTGCCCTGGCCTCTGCTCAACTTGGTATGGCAGATGCTACAGCCTATAATGTTTTTCTCTGAAGGACTTTCAGAAAAAAAAATTCCACACAGCAGCTGAACGCCCCTTTGCCCTGACTTGGCGCACAGAGGGGGTGCTCTTGGGAACAGATGACCCAGTTCTCACTCTGGGCAAACCACGACCCGTTGGTGCCTATGTTGGTGCTACATATCCATCTTCCTCTGTGTTTCTGCCATGGCTATGCATGCCAACGGTCCAGCTCGAATCAGTGGACTCATCATCGACTACCTCGTCTTCCATCTTATCCTCCTTCCCAGTTGACATTGTAGGCTGACCTGATAGCAACTGTGTCTCATCGTCAGCCTCCACCTCTGGAGACAAAAAATGATGTTCCGCCAAGTGTCTTTCTTCTGGCCATAGGTCCTCAAATACATAAGCATCAAGGCACGCCACCTCCTCTTGTCCCTCTTCAATGCTGCACAGAGCCAACCAAAGGATACGTACCAAACAGATCCTCGGAGTGGCCAAGCTTGGGGTCATATGTCTCATGTTGACTGATAATGGTTGGAGGAAGGAGAACCAGCTTCAGGATTGGATGGGCCAGCCTTCTGTATCCACAGTAGACTGTGTGGTCGTGGAAGATTTGTTGCTGCTTGACAAATGCGTAGAGACCTTGTCTGCTATCCAAGACAGAATCTGCTCCCACTCTGGTGGCTTCCACACACGTTTACGTTCCAGACCGGAAAATTTTTCCAGGAACATAGTGGATGAATCAAGCTTCTTCTGACCTGACACAGACTGAGTGCCTTCTCACGCACAACTGACACGTACCTTAACAAGTCTTTTTGGCATTTTGGGTTTTGTTGACAGAATTTCAGATGTTGATGGCACAAGCCAAGCTAGCTGTCACAGCCAAAATAGTGGTTAAAATGGCCTGGTGCGTGCTTTGTAGCAAGCAGTAGGAAATGTTTGGACTACTGCTTTGTGTATGGCACTCAATGATTGTTTAAGTGGACTAATATGGACAGAAGGCAGGCTGACACCCCAAAAATAGTGGTTAAAATGGCCTGGTGCGTGCTTTGTAGCAGGCAGTAACAAATATTTGGACTACTGCTTTGTGTAGGGCACAAAACACTATTTTTAAGTGGACTAATATGGACAGAAGGTAGGCTCTGACCCCTAAAACAGAAGGGAAAATAGACCGATGCTAAAAAAAAAGGCAGCACAAAATGCTACTTCTGTGTGTGATGGCAAAATATTGCTTTGCCTCTGACAAGAGCTGTTTTAATATGGACACTGGAAGAACACTACCTAATACACTTCCTACCTAATACACAATCTCTCCCTCCTTGTACTCTGACTTTGTTGTGTGTCTTCAGCTCTGAAAAGAGCTATTTTTTGATGGTATTATGGAGCTAGTGAGCGGCTCCTTTAAACACAGAACTAGTATACACTGCAGGTAGTCCTTAAAAGGGCTTTTGTTTTATCAAGAGGCCTAAACACTCTCCCTAGCAGCTCAGCGATCTCTCCCTATGCTTATAGAATGCAGGCTCCAGACGCAATGTGCACAAAATGGCGACGACAGGGCTTAAATAGACCCTATGAGGCTGGGTGGCCAGCCAATCACAGTAATGCCACAACCAAGATGTCTGAAAAATTACTGTGATTGGTTTTAAAGCCCAGCATGTTTAGTGGCTGCAAAGGAGGCGCCAAAACTGCAGGGCGGGACATTCGAATATAGCGAGGCGAGTACACAAATACTCGCAATATAACAAGTACCTGAATACCGTACTATCCGTGCGAATATTAATGAATACACTCACTCATCACTAATGATCAGCTCTAATCCAGCCATCTCCCCCATTCTCATTATACAAGTATAAACCATATAATTCTGGTGGATAAAACAAGACCGAACACAAGCCCTTCACAGCCATATACACATCACAGGAGAGATCTCATGACACCTTATCTCCATGTACCTGATGATCCTGAGGAATATTGTGATCTTCTTGTTTACAGTCCTGAGGAAGAAGAGGACGTGGACATCTCTCTGGTGTTGTCCTCTTACTGGATAGATCTAGAGGAAGCACATACAGGGACTGAATTCATTCTTTACATATAGACAATTATAGGCCATGTGTATTCAGTCCTGTCTATTACCTGGTGATGTGAGGGGCTGGGGAACCTCCATCATGACATCCTTGTACAGATCTTTGTGTTCTTCTAAATACTTCCACTCCTCCATGGAGAAATAGACAGCGACATCCTGACACCTTATAGGAACCTGACACACACAATGATAGAGTTATACCCCCAATCCCTTCATAGCTTTACTATAAAATGTTCCAGCATTCTCATTCCTAGCAGTGTCACCTCTCCAGTCAGCAGCTCAATCATCTTGTAGGTGAGATCTAGGATCTTCTGGTCATTGATGTCCTCATCTATCAGGTGGTGAGGTGGAAGCTCCGTGATTGGGCTCAGGGTTCTTCCCCACCATCCCTCAGACAAAGGGTCCTGACAGCGCTCACTAGAGGTCTTCTTCACTACTGTGTAATCCTGATTACGGAGAGACACATTCATAAATCTCACTACAGATATTTCCAGAGTCCTCACCTCTCCAGTTCTGTCCATCTGTTATTCCCATAGATAAGAATGATGTAATGTGACGTCATCAGAATCTCTCACCTCTCCAGTAAGCCGGAAGAGGATCTCTAGGGTGAGGAGTAATATTTTCTCAGCCATCTTGTCTGTGTCCATATTCATCTTTAATGCGTAATTCAGGAAAATTCTCCTCTATAGAAGATATTCACTGAGAGGATTCGATATTGTAGAGACCTGAATGAGAAGTTGAGCAGATGTAACATCATAAAAACCCTGTGTAATAATACAATTACTGGACATATTAAGGGAAACATTTGAGGAGATTTATGTTTTACAGTATCTAGTTTTTTTCTTTACATCTACTAATAAAGCCTATATATTTTAGGCCACAGACAACAAGCAGTTTCTTTCTCATAGACTCATCTTCCTTATTGCTAATTCTCATCTCATTTACCAACACTGGAATCGGCATTAGCAATACTGCAGGAGATATTGATTAAGCGTCACATGAGAAATAACTACTTTATGATGAAGACGAAATCTTCATCTTCCACTACGGCTCTATAAACGTATTTGGCCAGAGTCAGTCACTGACTACATCACCACCGGCCGCCTATATGTTTTCCGTCTTCACCGGATTGTCATCTTCTATCAAGTTAGATCTCAGGTCTGATTCACACTTAGAAGTTTGAGGCATTTATAAAAGCTTGTTTGTAAGACCACAAAGACAGGAGTTATTTGATACCAACATTTCCATGTACAGTGTTTTATGGGGTTTCAAAACAAAGTGTGAATCTCAAATTGAAATCATTGTTGTTGAGATTTTGTGTAAATTTCATAGCCTCCTCCTGTGTGCCTCCCCACATCAGGAGGAGGTTGTCGATAAATCGACCGTACCATACGGTTTTTTTGGGCTATAAATTTTGCTCTCATGGTAAATGTGTTGCTCCTCCCTTTTGGACATTAATCCAATGACGGTGAAAATTTGCTGCCCATACTTACTTCCCTCTTTTGTAAAAAATAAGTTAGTAACATAGTTTTTAAGGTTGAAGGAAGACTAAGTCCATCTAGTTCAACCCATAGCCTAACATGTTGATCCAGAGGAAGGCAAAAAAAAAACATGTGGCAAACACTAAGCTCCACATTGGGGAAAAAAATTCCTTCCCGACTCCATACGACAATCAGACTAGTTCCCTGGATCAACGCCCTATCAAGGAATCTAGTATATATAACCTGTAATATTATACTTTTCAAGAAAGGCATCCATGCCCTTCTTAAATTTTAATAGTGAATCACTCATTACATCACTGCTCTTACAGTAAAGAATCCCCGTCTGTGATTATGATTAAACCTTCTTTCCTCCAGACGTAGAAGATGCCCCCTTGTCCCCGTCTCTGGCCTCAGAGTAAAAAGATCAGTAGAAAGGTCTTTGTACTGTCCCTTCATATACTTGTACATAGTAATAAGATCACCCCTAAGCCTTCTTTTTTCCACACTAAATAACCCCAAGTGTAATAACCTGTCTTGGTATTGCAGTCCTCTAATAACCTTGGTCGCTCTTCTCTGCTCCCGCTCTAGTTCAGCTATGTCTTTCTTATACACCGGAGACCAAAACTGTACACAGTATTCTAAGTGTGGTCGCACTAATGACTTGTATAGAGGTAAAATTATGTTCTCCTCATGAGTATCTATGCCTCTTTTAATGCATCCCATTATTTTATTTGCCTTTGCAGCAGCTGCCTGACACTGGCCACTAAACGTAAGCTTGTCGTCCACCAATACACCCAGGTCTTTTTCAGCTACAGTTTTGCCCAGTGTGTTACAATTAAGCATATAATTATACATTTTATTTCCACTGCCCAAGTGCATTACCTTACATTTATCCCCATTAAAGCTCATTTGCCATTTATCAGCCCAAGCTTCTAGTTTACATAGATCCTCCTGTAATATAAAATTGTCCTCCTCTGTATTGATTACCCTGCAGAGTTTAGTGTCATCTTCAAATATTGAAATATTACTCTGTATGCCCCCTACAAGGTCGTTAATAAATATGTTAAAAAGAAGGGGGCCCAATACTGACCCCTGTGGTACCCCACTGTTAACTGAGACCCAGTCTGAGTGTTTTCCATTAATAACCACCCTTTGTTTCCTATCACTGAGCCAATTCTTAACCCACATACATATATTTTCCCCTATCCCCATTGTTCTCATTTTATGTATCAACCTTTTGTGTGGAACCGTATCAAAAGCTTTTAAAAAGTCCATATACACAACATCCACTGCATTTAATTGGTTCAGTCCAGAACTTGCCTCCTCATAAAAACTGATCAGATTAGTTTGACAGGAACGGTCCCTCATAAACCCATGTTGATATTGGGTCATGAGGTTATTCTTCTTCAGATACTCTAGTATAGCATCTCTTAGGAAACCCTCCAGGATTTTACCCACAGTAGAGGTTAAGCTTACTGGCCTATAATTTCCAAGTTCAGTTTTTGTCCCCTTTTTGAATATTGGCACCACATTTGCTATACGACAGTCCGGTGGTACAAACCCTGTTATTATGGAATCTTTAAAGATTAAAAATAATGGTCTATCTATGACGTTACTTAATTCCTGCAGTACTCGCGGGTGTATCCCATCCGGGCCCAGGGATTTGTCAACTTTACTGATTTTTAGACGCCGCCGTACTTTCTGATGGGTTAAGCAAGTGACATTTAATGAAGAATTTTTGTTATCACTAATCATGTTTTCTGTCATGCGATTTTCTTGTGTAAATACGGTTGAAAAAAAATCATTTAGCATATTGGCTTTTTCCTCATCCTCATCCACCATTTCACCCAGACTATTTTTAAGGGGGCCAACACTATCATTTTTTACTATTTATGTAATTAAAGAATATTTTGGGGTTATTTTTACTTTCTCTGGCAATGATTCTCTCTGCCTCAATCTTTGCTGCCTTGATTTGCTTTTTTACATAATTTATTTAATTTTCTATATTTATTTAATGCCTCATCACTACCTACTTGCTTTAGTTCCCTAAATGCTTTATTTTTGTCACTTATTGCGCCCCTTACAGCTCTATTTAGCCATAGTGGTTTCCTCCTATTTCTAGCATGTTTATTCCCAAAGGGTATATATTGTGCACAGGTCCTATTCAGGATGTTAATAAATGTCTCCCATTTGCTTTGTGTAGTTTTATGTTTCAGGATATCGTCCCAGTTTATTGCACTAAGATCATCTCTCAACCGTTGGAAATTGGCCTTCCTGAAGTTTAGTGTCCTTGAAACCTCTCTACTACACATCTTATTAAAGGTTACATGAAAATGTATTATTTTGTGATCACTATTACCCAAGTGACCCCCAACTCGTATATTTGATATGCGGTCTGGCCTGTTGGTTAATATTAGGTCTAGCAGTGCCCCCCTTCTTGTTGGGTCCTGAACCAGTTGTGAAAGGTAATGGTCTCTCATAGTTGTCAAAAACCCATTACCTTTGCTTGAACTACATGTTTCTATCCCCCAATGTATTTCAGGATAATTGAAGTCTCCCATAATAATGACTTCTCCTTGAGTCGCTGCTTCATCTATTTGCTTTACGAGGATATTCTCCACTACTTCCATTCTTTTTGGAGACTTATAACAAACCCCTATCAGTAATTTATTATTTTTTCCCCCTCCCCTTATCTTCACCCACAGGGACTCTACATTTTCATTAGATTCACCTGTATCCTCCCGCAAGACGGATTTTAAGGATCATTTTACATATAAACACCCCCCCCCCCCCCATCGCTTGTTTGTACGGTCATTTCTGAACAGACTATAGCCCTGTAAATTAACTGCCCAGTCATGGCTCTCGTCCACGTCTTAGATATCCCTACCATGTCATAATTATTTTCCAACAAAATTAATTCTAATTCCTCCATTTTGTTGATGAGGCTTCTGGCATTAGTGTACATTCATTTTATGTATCTCTCTGTACCTCTATTCCTTCTTACTTTATTGACTGTTCTAACCCCACCCCCAATTTCTTTATTTGTGCCCAGGTCACTATCTGCACTATCTTACCCACCTATAAAATGAATACCCCCCCCAATCCCTAGTTTAAACACTCCTCCAACCTTCTAGCCATTTTCTCCCCCAGCACAGCTGCACCCTCCCCACTGAGGTGCAGCCGGTCCCTAGCGAAGAGTCTGTAGCCAACTGTGAAGTCGGCCAAGTTCTCCAGGAACCCAAATCCCTCCTTCCTACACCAGTTCTTGAGCCACTTATTTATCTCCCTAATCTCCCGTTGCCTCTCTGGCGTGGCACGTGGTACCGGTAGTATTTCAGAGAATACCACCTTGGAGGTCCTTCCTTTCAGCTTGCAGCCTAATTCCCTGAAATCATCTTTAAGGACCTTCCACCTACCTTTAACTTTGTCATTTGTGCCAATGTGCACCATGACTGCTGGGTCCTCACCAGCCCCTCCCAGTAATCTGTCAACCCGATCAGCGATGTGCCGGACTCGAGCGCCAGGTAGGCAGCACACTGTTCGACGATCCCTGTCTTTGTGACAGATTGCCCTGTCTGTTCCCCTAATAATTGAGTCCCCCACTACCAGCACCTGCATGGCCTGCCCTGCTCTCCCATTTTCCTCTTTACTGGAGCTGACACTCCTCCGGCTTTCAGGGGACATGCCTTGCTGCAGCAGTGCTACCCCTGGACCGTCACTCCCCTCATCTGCCAACTTTGCAAACTTATTGGGGTGTGCCAGATCAGGACTAGCCTCCCTGGCACTCTTCCCTCTACCCCCACTTCTGTCACCCAACTAACAGCCTCACTGTCCTGCAGCTCCCGACTACCACCCTACCCCACATCTACCCCAGTGAGCTGCTGCTCAGTGAGCAGCAGACTCCTTTCCATATTGACAAATTGATTGTCAAAGCAGAAATAATTATGATTTAGAAGAAATGTAACTGACATGATAATGAAATCTTTTATTTCTACTGTATACGTGCTATAGGTATCCAAGTGATAGCTCAGGCTAGTTAATGCTACACTGTGTGGTATGGATGAGTATAGAGAAACACACGTGGTCAAAATTGTTAGTACTCCTCGTTTAACCCCGTACTGGCCAGGGGCATATTAGTACGCCCCAGGCCATCACCCCCGGTTCATCACGGGCTCCGGCACTGAGCCCGCACCGAACCGGGCACATTTCAGCTGATTCTTACAGCTGACATGTGCCCGCAACAGCCTCGGGTGGAATCTCGATCCACCCGCGGCTTTTAACCAGTTAAATGCTGCTGTCAATCTCTGACAGTTGCATTTAACAGGGCCGCACCAGAAGTGTGTCACTTACCCCGCCCATTGGTGACCCCGTCATGTGATCGCAGGTCACTGATGGGTGGGCATGGCAACCCGGGGTCTGCAGCAGACCCCAGTGGTTGTCATGAAAAGATGGCTATGAGCGCCACCTAGTGGTCGGCGCTAATAGCACAGGAGCATTTCGGCTACATAGAGGTGATCTGCTCATCGCCTCTATGTAGCAGAGGCAATCAGACAGTTGCTGCTTCTAGTCTCCTATGGAGACTATAGAAGCAAGCAAAAAGTGTAGAAAAATGTTTTTAAAAATATTAAAAAATGTAAAAAATATAAAAAGTTCCAACAATCTTGAAGGAGTTCCCAGAGATGCTTAGCACTTGTTGGCCCTTTTGCCTTAACTCTGCGGTCCAGCTCACCCCAAACCATCTCGATTGGGTTCAGGTCTGGTGACTGTGGAGGCCAGGTCATCTGGCGTAGCTCCCCATCACTCTCCTTGGTCAAATAGCCCTTACACAGCTTGGAAGTGTGTTTGGGGTCATTGTCCTATTGAAAAATAAATGATGGTCCAACTAAACGCAAACTGGATGGAATAGCATGCCGCTGCAAGATGCTGTGGTAGCCATGCTGGTTCAGTATGCCTTCAATTTTGAATAAATCCCCAACAGTGTCACCAGCAAAGCACCCCCACGCCATCACACCTCCTCCTCCATGCTTCACGGTGGGAACCAGGCATGTAGAGTCCATCCGTTCACCTTTTCTGCGTCGCACAAAGACACCGTGGTTGGAACCAAAGATCTCAAATTTGGACTCATCAGACCAAAGCACAGATTTCCACTGGTCTAATGTCCATTCCTTGTGTTCATTAGCCCAAACAAGTCTTTTCTGCTTGTTGTCTGTCCTTAGCAGTGGTTTCCTAGCAGCTATTTTACCATGAAGGCCTGCTGCACAAAGTCTCCTCTTAATAGTTGTTCTAGAGATTTTGTCTGCTGCTAGAACTCTGTGTGGCATTGACCTGGTCTCTAATCTGAGCTGCTGTTAACCTGCGATTTCTGAGGCTGGTGACTCGGATAAACTTATCCTCAGAAGCAGAGGTGACTCTTGGTTTTCCTTTCCTGGGGCGGTCCTCATGTGAGCCAGTTTCTTTGTAGGGCTTGATGGTTTTTGCAACTGTACTTGGGGACACATTCAAAGTTTGCCCAATTTTTCGGACTAACTGACCTTCATTTCTTAAAGTAATGATGGCCACTCATTTTTCTTTACTTAGAATTTGTATTATGGCAAGAAAAAAGCAGCTAACAGTCTATTCAGTAGGACTATCAGCTGTGTATTCACCAGACTTCTGCACAACACAACTGATGGTCCCAACCCCATTTATAAGGCAAGAAATCCCACTTATTAAACCTGACAGGGCACACCTGTGAAGTGAAAACCATTTCCGGTGATTACCTCTTGAAGCTCATCAAGAGAATGCCAAGAATGTGCAAAGCAGTCATCAAAGCAAAAGGTGGCTACTTTGAAGAACCTAGAATATAAGACATATTTTCAGTTGTTTCACACTTTTTTGTTAAGTATATAATTCCACATGTGTTAATTCATAGTTTTGATGCCTTCAGTGTGTACTCATGAAAATACAGAAAAATCTTTAAATGAGGTGTGTCTAAACTTTTGGTCTGTACTATATTATATATATATATATATATATATATATATATATATATATATATATATATATATATATATACACACACGCACACACACACTTTTGTACTTGGCAGGTCCACATCAGATGTTAAGGAGATGAATGAGAGAGACTAAAGTCCAAAACTAAACTTTTCAATACTTTATGAATGCTTCTTCAGCATTATGCAGAGTCAGGAACTTTCCGGTTACATGTAAAAGTATATAACTTTTGTTACAAGCCACAACAGTCCAGTAAACTATTATGGGAAGGCCCATCATCACCTGTGGGGATCATACGGGTTGAGATGTGTCGCTACGGCCCCTCAGAGCTACTCTCAGCTCCCAGTTGATTTGTGAGGACCTCGCTGGCTGAGGTGCATAGGTACAACTCCTCACTAGTACTGTCAAAGTCTATTTGATGAGGGCCACATACTCCTTCTATGGCACTGCATCTTCAGTTCTCCAGAGGTGTTTGGCGACACTTTGGCTTCCTCACTAGTATATACAATTTTTGCTTAAGATAAGGAATCCTTCTTTAACTTAATCTCCTTTAATTAGGCCTACTGTCTACTCAGGGCAAAGTTCTGTACTATCTAAGTAGACCTCCTGGCCTGAGCTTAGGACCTTGACCTGCTCTTGGTCTCCGCTATGCTCCCTGCCTGGAATCCAGATTCCCACTGCCATTATATATTTGCTTTCTTTTAGAACACACTATTTGATGTCTCCCTCCTGGCACACAACACCCTGCAACCAGATGGACTGAAGGTCTGTATTTCTCACGTACTTATCCCTATCTTACTCATCACCAGGAAATTGTTCTCCTGTGTACCCATCTAGCTCAGAATGAGGGCGCTCAGACAGTATGATTTCCTGCACAATTTCTGATATTAAAACACACACTACAAATCCAACCCAGTTCCTGAGGTGTGCTGCTCCGGTCTGTCCATTGTGAGTACTGAGTCTCCATACTGCAGGTGTGATGTAGTGAAGCCATTGTGCCTGCAGTGTATGGAGTCTTAGACTCACAGGCGAAGGATGAATGGTGGATCAGTGAACTTTCGACTCCCTGATTCACTATTTATCCAATGGTATCACTGTCATGGGAATGTGGAGATCACTGAAATTGTGAAGATGGGTAAAGAGAGTGTGCTCGGTGGCAAGCCCTCTCAATTCGTGGGCACCATAGTGGTCGCATGGGCTGCCGCTATTGATGAAACGGTCCTGCTAACTATTTATTTTACTCACTTATATAGCGTCATTAATTCCACAGCGCTTTACAGACATTATGGGCACTCACAATCTAAATTCCCTATCATTGTGTCTTTGGAGTGTGGGAGGAAACCGGAGAACAAGGAGGAAACTCACGCAAACAAGGGGAGAACATACAAACTCCTTGCACTGTTGTGTGGTAAATATCTCATAGGTCCTGAGTTCATTAGTATCTGCACCAAGAATGGGGCTAAGGCCACGGCCCCACTATCAGTATTTGGTCAGTATTTTTTCTCAGGAGTGGGAGCCAAAACCAGGATTGGTGCACTTGTTTCTATTATACATTTTCTCTGTTTCTCACCTGGTTTTTGGCTCCCACTCCTGAGAAAATATGATGATTGCTTACCGGTAATTCGATTTTCCAAAACCATGACAGCACCGTACAGAGAGAGAGTGTCGGCCCCCAGGAACAGGAAACCTACCAAAATAAAAGGGGCGGCACCTCTCTTCCTCCCCAATGTGTTTAAAGAGAATAAGAGGTAAACGCCTTGTTAAGACATATATTCATACAACAATAGTTATCAATATTCACCTTATAGTGTTTGCACAAACCAGTGGATTTTTTTTTCCCGAAAACAGGAAGTTTTTGCAGCACCAAAGTAAAAGAGAAGGGAGGTAAGTAGGACGTATACCCTGAGGGGGATCAGGGTCAGAGGCAGAGATAAGGTAAAATTATGGTCATTCTAACTCATCTGGCCATCGTGCACTTAGTAACTGCTTTACCCTTGTTTGCCCCCTGAAAAGAAACAAACATGGCTGAGGACTTTCTCCACTGATTCGTTACCTCAAGGTATTTAAGGATACACCTTCTCACATCTAGGGAGTGAAATTTAATTTCCCCTTGGGTCTTTAGTTCATCACAAAACGAAGGCAGCACTATTTCCTGACTTCTGTGAAATTTAGAGCTTACTTTTGGGAGGAAAGCTGGATCTGGCCTCAATATCACCTTATCTTGTAAGATGTTTGTAAAAGGGGGATTGATTGATAGAGCCTTTAACTCACTCACCCGCCTAGCAGAGGTTAGTGCCACCAGTAGTACTATTTTTAGTGTAAACACTTTAATAGCAGCGGATGAGATGGGTTCAAAGGGAGCCTTGTAAGGGCATTCAGGACTAAATTAAAGGTCCCAGAGAGCTACCGTAGGACTGTCTATAGTTCTGGACGAAAAAGATGCCTTTATAAACCTATATATCCATGGATGATCAGTTATTTTATGATCAAATAGCGCCCCTAGGGCTGATACCTGCACCTTTAAAGGAGCTAGTGGAGAGACCCCTCTCTAGATCTTTTTGAAGGAATCCTAGTATTTCCAAAATGGGAACTAGCTGACTTTAGGGAGTCATGACCCGACTGGAAAATTTAAGAAATTTATTCCAAATCTTTTCATATTTAAGGGAGATTACTTTTTCTGTTCAACAGGAGAGTTGAAATTAAATTTTCTGAAAAACCCCTGTCCGATAACAATCGCCTCTCAAGTTCCAGGCAGTTAGGTGTAATCTGGGAACCTGAGGATGGGTCACCGGACCTTGGGATAGTAGATCTGGATAGTCGGGTGGGATCCAGGGGTCCGAGACTGATATGACTCTTCGCCAAGAAAACCAGGCCCTTTTCGGCCAGAAGGGGGCAATCAGTATTATTCTGGCTTTTTCCTCGCGTATCTTCTTTAATACTATGGGAATCAAGGGAAAGACCGAGAAGGCATTTGCCATGCGAAACCCCATTCCTGCAGAAGGTCGTCCACCCGGTCTGGTGACTTTCTTGGATTTAGAGAATATAATTTTTCTACCTGATGGTTTTCTCTGGTGGCAAATAAATCTATTTCCGGAAGACCCCAGGCCAGACAAATCTGATTGAAGACTCTTCTGTTTAGAGCCTATTCTCCTTGATTGACTGAATGGCGAATGAAAAAAAAAAAAAAAATCGGTGATGATATTTTCTGAACCCCTTAAGAGGCGGCTTGAAAGTGATAGAAGATTTTGCCCCACCATGGAGAATATTTTCTCTACCTCTAACATTAATGGGTCTGACCTGGTCCCCCTTGGCGATTTAAATAAGCCACTGCTGTGCTGTTGTCCGATAGGATTGCTACATCCTTCCCCCATGCAGTATTTTAAGGTTGACTATAATGCTTTCCTGACTGCAGTCAGTTCTTTTAGGTTTGAAGAACCGCTTTTTAATTTGAAATCCCATAGACCCTGAAACCAACCCCCCTCTAGGTGGGCACCCCAACCTGTTGGGCTTGTGTCCGTGGTGATTACGACTGGATTTTGTACTGTCCATGGGACATTCAAGAGATTTTTTGAATCTGCCCACCAATTTAGAGAATTTAGTGTTTTTGCAGACAGCTGAAATTTGTAGTCCAGCCGATCTCCTACCGAGGTCTGTATTTTCAGGATCTCCCAGTGTAGCCTTCTTGTGTGGAAATGAGCCCACATGTACCGCTGCAATTGTTGCTGTCAGGGATCCTAGCAAGGACATGGCTTCTCTTACCGAGATATGTCTTTCTTGAATATTTGCGATTTTTTGTTTGATTTTTTGAACCTTCTCTTATAGGAGGAAGCAACGCTGATGAATAGCATCCAGGTTGATGCCCAGAAAACTTTGAAGTTGGATGGGCTTGGGTCTTGATTTTTCTTCGTTTACTATCCAACCCAACCTTGTTATGGTGGATAGAACTTGTTTGGCTGCTACAGTACAGGCTTTTTCTGAGTCCCCGACTATTAAAAAATCGTCTAGGTATGGCACTATTAATGTCTTTTTTCCATACATAGGATGTCATTTCTGCCAATACCTTGGTAAAAATTCTGGGCGCTATTGACTCCCCAAATGGCAGGCACTGATATTGCAGATGCAAGAGGTTGCCTTGGAATTCTACGGCCACCTTGAGATATTGTTGGTGGTCTGGGTGGATTGGGATGTGATAGTATGTATCCTTTAAGTTTATCACTGCCATGAAACAGAAGGGGTGCAAAAGCTTTACTGTCGATTTCAAAGTCTCCATCTTGAATTCTTCTGTTTTTATACATACGTTCAAGGCTTTTAGATTTATTATTGTTCTGTAGGAACCATAAGGCTTTTTTTTTATTAGAAATAGATTGCTGTAAAATCCTCTTCCTTTTTCTAGCTCTGGCACACTGACTAACATGAGTTTGTCTGGTAACTTTATGATTTCCGCTTCTAATGCGATCTGATTTGTCTTGCCTACCCGGGTCTCTATCATCCAAAGTGGGGGAATGGAAGAAAAAATTATTTTTAAGCCTCTGGAAAGGGGATCCGCTACCCATTGAGTAGCGGGCAGCGAGGCCCACTGATAAAAAAACTGCTTTAATCTTCCCCCACTGGTAAACTGGCGTCTTTGGTGTTTGGGAGCTCCTTTGTAGGTGGCGCCCTTATTAAACAGGAATCCCTTGGACTGACTCCTGTCTCTTCTCCAGGCTCGACCCCCTCTTCCACTATCCTCTCTCTGGCTTCTTCCTTTTCCCCTAGTTTTTGACCCGTGAAAGGATTTTTTATATTTTTGAGAGGGAAAGGGAAAAGTTTTCTTTTTATCGGCCGCCTTCTCTAATATGTCGTCCAGGACTGTCCCGAATAAATAGTCACCTTGGCAGGGAATGGCACAATTTCATTTTGGATTGGAAATTAGCTGACCAATTCTTAAGTCAAAGGGCTCTCCGTGCCGAGTTTGAGAGACCACAGGCCCGGGCCGCAAAGCTCACTCTGTCTATTGAGGCTTCAGCCAAGAAGTCAGCTGCTTTCTGGATAGTGGGGAGTGCTTACAGGAGTTGTTCCCTAGGACATTTATTACTTATCTGGGACTCCAGTTCTTGTAGCCACTTTACTAGAGACCTGGCAGTACATGTGGCTGCGATGCTGGGCTTAAAGGAACCTGCTGCTGCATCCCATGTGCCCCTCAGGAAAGTGTCAACCTTTTTATCTAAAGGATCTTTTAGAGAACCTAGATCCTCAAAAGGAAGGGCTACCTCCTTAGAAACTCGGGCAATAGCCACGTCAATCTTTGGGGATCTTTCCCAAACATTAATCAACTCATCTTCAAAAGATTACTTCTGTTTAAGTGTGTTTGGGATGGACACCTTTTTAACTGTTTTTTCCACTCTTTTTCTATCAAGGAAAGCAAGTTTTTGTGGACTAGGAACAACCGATGTTTGTGCTCCTCCAGGTTACTCAACATAGAATCCTGCACAGATCTATGCTCCCTCGGGGTCTCTATCCCCATAGTAGACCTAATGATTTTTAGTAGTTTTGTCGTTTCTTCCACCGGGAAGCAAGGTTGGCCATATTCCCCATCAGATGAAGATGGTTCTGAGCTATCAGAGTCAACTAATTCCCCTGATTCTTCCTTTTCCTTCTCTGAGCTAAGGTCTGAGTGTGTATGCTGTATGCCTGAGGAGGTGGATGGACCCCGAGTATGTCGTATTTCCTTTTTTACAGTGTTTTTAACTTAGTCTTTGATTAAGGTTTTTATCTCCTGAAACAGAGACAGGGATTCCTCCATTACTGTTTTCTCTATACCGGCCCGGCAAAGTTTTTTTAGTGTATAACTTCGGTAAAGCTTCCTTGCATAAGGCACATTCTTTATTTTTTGTCTTGGTCACTGTTTTCCTGGGTCTATTCTAAAATAGGTAATGACACTAGTCAGTATGTGTGTGTGGGCAGTAGAAACACTCACTCCGTCATAGGGCCCTGGAACTATCGCGCCAGGAGCAGGTCTTGGCTCATCTCCTTCAGGTATGTTTGAATTCTCCATCTTCTCAGCAGGGACTGGAACACCAAACTTAGAGCAGTAGCACACTCAGCAATGTTATACCAAGCACACTTCAGCTGATCAGGGACCGACACCATGTGCCACTTATAATCGGTGTGGGAGGAGCAGGGGTTGGTCTCTCCACCTTACAGGGCATACCGCCCTGTAGCCCCCGCTGACATCATATCCAGCATCACTATGACCCCGGAAGTGACCCCGCACGGCACATGTGCCGTTCTGCAAACCGGCGCCATCTTTCTTATGCGCTCCCAATGCTCTGCGCTCCTCTCAGCACCAACCTCCGAATCCGGAGGTGGCCCGCTGAAGTCCTGCGCTCTGGTTGGAGCGATTCCTCCAAGAAAAGTGCCCCCACCTCTTGGAACAGCCCAGGTTTACCGGGTCAGCACGGCACCAGGAGAAATCTCCCCAGGTATACTGTTCCACCGTAGGCATCCTCTTCCAGGAACAGGAAACCACACTGGGGAGGAAGAGAGGTTCCGCCCCTTTTATTTTAGTAGGTTTCCTGTTCCTGGGGCAGAAACTCTCTCTGTATGGTGCTGTCATGATGAAGGGTAAAACTACTGACTGAATACTGACCAGATACTGATAATGGGCTGTGACCTAAGTGAGTATTTATTCATTAGCCATGCCGCCCCTTAAAATAAAATCTTAAACTTTTTTTAAATACTAGATGGTGGCCCGATTCTAATGCATCGGGTATTCTAGAATAGGTATGCGGCTGACCGGGTGCAATCAGCAGAGCTGTGTTTAAATTTGGGGCCAAAATCGCTGATTGGTCGCGTTCGGCAACCGCGACCAATCAGCAAAGCGGTGTTTAAATTTGGCGGCAATATCGATGATTGGTCGCGGGCGGCGGCCACGACCAATCAGCGAACCGTGTTAGTGAGGACTGGAGAGCGTGTTTAAATTTGGCACCAAAATCGCTGATTAGTCGCGACCAATCAGCAGAGCGGTGTTTAAATTTGGTGCCAATACTGCTGACTGGTCGCGGCCGCCGACCGCGACCAATCAGCAGAGCGATGCAGGGCGGGGTTTAAATTTGGCGCCAATTTAAACACGGCAAATTCAAACACCGCTGTGCTGATTGGTCGCCGACGCTGTGCGCGACCAATCACCGATTTTGGCGGCACATTTAAATGTCCCGGGTTCTCGGAGCGGAAGTATCCGCACAGGCAGCGGCGCTGACATCCATGCGGCTAGGGTGTGAAGGGAGGACTAGGGAGCGGCGCTGACATCCAATTAGTCGCGGCCGCTATTTAAATGTGCCGCACAAATCGGTGATTGGTCGCCGACTTGGCCCGCGACCAATCACTGATCTTGCGGCCAAAGTTAAACAGTATTGTGCTGATTGGTCGCGGACGCTGCCCGCGACCAATCACCGATTTGGGCGCCAAATTTAAATATCGGCCGCGACCAATCACCGATCTTGGCTCCACATTTAAACACCGCTGTGCTGATTGGTCGCCGACGCTGGGCGCGACCCATCACCGATTTTGGCGCCACATTTAAATAGCGTCCGCGACCAATCCGCACAGCGGTGTTTAAATGTGGAGCCAAGATCGGTGATTGGTCGCGGCCCATATTTAAATTTGGCGCCCAAATCGGTGATTGGTCGCGGGCAGCGTCCGCGACCAATCAGCACAGTACTGTTTAACTTTGGCTGCAAGATCAGTGATTGGTCGCGGGCCAAGTCGGCGACCAATCACCGATTTGTGCGGCACATTTAAATAGCGGCCGCGACCAATTGGATGTCAGCGCCGCTCCCCGGTCCTCCCTTCACACCCTAGCCGCATGGATGTCAGCGGCGCTGCCTGTGCGGATACTTCCGCTCCGAGCACCCGGGACATGAGCGGGCGCTGGCAGCAGAAGTATCCCGACCCGCAGCGCCGCTCCCCGGTCCTCCCTTCACACCCTAGCCGCTGATGTCCCCACAGTATCCGCATGGTGTTACAAAGGTCCGGACATTTGTGTTAAAAATCGCTGCTTGGTCACTGGCGCAGCCCGCGACCAATCACCGATTTGGGCGCCAAATTTAAATATTGGCCGCGACCAATCACCGATCTTGGCTTCACATTTAAACACCGCTGTGCTGATTGGTCGCGGCCGATATTTAAATTTGGCGCCCAAATAGGTGATTGGTCGCGGGCAGCGCCAGCGACCAATCAGCGATTTTTAACACAAATTTCCGGACCTTTGTAACACCATGCGGATACAGTGGGGACATCAGCGGCTAGGGTGTGAAGGGAAGACCGGGGAGCGGCGCTGCGAGTCCGGATACTTCTGCTGCGAGCGCCCGCTCATGTCCCGGGTGTTAGAACCTTGCTCTTAGGTTTTTTCTATTGCTGGTCACATGACCTTGTTGGCCTATTTAGTCCTGCTCCGCCCTTCTGGCTTTGCTGGACTTCATTGTATTACTACTCTTTAGCTAGCCTGTGCTCAGTATCTAACTCTGTTAGTTTGCTTGGTCTTCGGACCTCTGTGTTCTATATATTTTGTTTGTTTGTCTGTCTGCTACTATTTCTGTTAGGAGGTGTCCATTTTGCTCCCAGTCCCTAGTACTTGTAGGGATTCCTTCCCCACATCTATAGGTCTCCGTACAGACTAGCTGAGGACTTTAGCAGGTCTGATCGCAGGATCAGGTTCCCTGTTACATCGTAGGGATCAAGCTGAGTTCTATCGTAGGGACAGATCTCCTCTCTTTCCTTAGCTCTGGTAGCAGAACATAACAGTAAGTCCAGCCTGCAAATTCTCTAAGGAAAGATTTTTCTGTTCCATCATGGTGTCGGTTCTGGATTTGGCTAAACGCCTGCAGGGACTCTCTCTGGAGGTGGCCGAGCTCCATCAGCACGTGAGTAACTGTCCTGGAGCACATTTCTTGGAGCCTAAGGTACGTTTGCCTGATTTATTTTTTGGTGAACACCAAGAATTTTTTTCATTTAAAAATGCTTGCTTATTGTATTTTCGTTTGAGACCCAGGTCCTCTGGGGATGAATCCCAGCGCATAGGGTTCATAATGTCACTTTTGCGCAAAGAGCCTCAGGAGTGGGCCTTTTCTTTGCAACCTAGTGATACATGCTTTAGATCAGTGGATAGTTTTTTTTCTGCTTTGGGGCTATTATATGATGATCCTGACCGTGTCTCATCTGCTGAGACTGAGTTGAGACGTTTGAGACAGGGATCAGGTAATGTGGAAAAATATTGTACTCATTTCCGTCGGTGGTCTACTCAAATAGGGTGGAACGATCCTGCTCTGAAGAGTCTGTTTCTTGCTGGGCTTAGTGAAAGGGTTAAAGACCTGCTAATTGCTTATCCCACACCTGAAGATTTGCAACAGGCTATGCAATTAGCTATACGGGTGGATAGGAGACTGCGTGCAAGGGTTAATGAGAGCAAATCCTCTGCTATGTCAGTTTCTGGTCATGAGAATGTGTGTACTGACAGTGGAGAGCCGATGGAGATTGGAGCGATGGCACCTCGCTCTCAAGAAAAGGACCACAGATTTTCTGAAGGTTTGTGTTTCTATTGCGGAAATTCTGGTCATTTCATTAAAAGCTGTGTGCTTCGTATGAAGAAAGAAAAAAAAATGGTCAGTCATGCCCGTATTGCCTGTTTAAATTCCAAGGGTGTATTTTTAGCTGCTTCCACTATTGCTCAGGAAAAATTAATGGAATTTCGGGTGTTTGTCAATTGTGGGTCTACTCTGAATGTAATTGATGGCGGATTCTTGGAAAAACTCAATTTAAAACCCGAACCTTTGTCATCCCCCATTGCTGTGGTTTCTGTGGATGGCTCCCCTTTGAAGAATGTTACTCTCAAGGTCTGTGAATTTCCTCTCACTATTAATGGTGTTCACCATGAGAAATTGGATTTGGTAGTTTTGAATAACTTGCCTTCTCCGGTGGTGTTGGGATTGCCCTGGTTAAAATTGCACAATCCTGTACTGGATTGGTCTACCAATGAAATTAAATAATGGAGCCATAAATGTTATGACAAGTGTTGTAACGGGCGTATTGCTGCTGTGGATAGGGGGGAATTGCCTGTTCCTATTCAGGATTTTTGGAGAGTTTTTTCTGAGAAGGAATCGCAGGTTTTGCCTCCCCATAGAGACTATGATTGTACTATTGAATTTGTTCCTGGAGCGACTCTTCCTAAGAGTCGTTTATTTAATCTTACTATTCCTGAGAGAAAGGCTTTGGAGGAATACATACAGACAAGCTTGGCCGCCGGTCACATTAGGCCTTCCAAGTCTCCTGTGACTGTTGGATTTTTTTTTGTAAAAAAAAAGGACGGCGGTTTACGTCCTTGTCTGGATTTTCGTGAGATTAACAAAATTACTGTACGCAATCCTTACCCACTGCCATTGATTCCTGATCTGTTTAACCAGTTAGTGGGGGCCAAGTGGTTCTCTAAAATTGACCTTCGGGGGGCATACAATCTGTTGCGCATGAAGGAGGGTGACGAATGGAAGACTGCTTTTAACACTCCTGTGGGTCATTTTGAGAATCTGGTTATGCCTTTTGGTCTTACTAATGCTCCTGCATTTTTTCAGAATCTTATTAATGACATCCTTAGACCTTTGATTGGCAAAAATGTGGTTGTGTATTTGGATGACATTTTGATTTATTTGCCGGATCTGGAGTCTCATTGGCGGAGCGTACGTGAAGTATTACAGTTATTAATTGACAATTCGCTTTTTGCTAAGCTGGAGAAATGTGAGTTCGCTGTACAGAGAATTAGTTTTTTGGGCTACATTATCTCCAGCAAAGGTTTTGAGATGGACCCGGTGAAAGTTCAAGCTGTGCAGGAATGGCCTAGGCCTATTGGTTTGAAATCGATACAGAGGTTTTTGGGTTTCGCCAATTATTATAGAAAATTCATTAAAAATTTTTCTATTATTGTCAAACCTCTGACCGATCTCACCAGGAAAGGTGCTGATGCGGTTCAGTGGACTTCTGAGGCCATTGAAGCTTTTGTGTATCTCAAGGAGAGGTTCACCTCTGCTCCCATCCTTATGCAGCCTGATGTGACTAAGCCGTTTTTGGTTGAGGTTGATGCTTCCTCTGTGGGGGTTGGCGCAGTATTGTCTCAGGATAACGGGGATGGAGTACATCCCTGTGCCTTTTTTTCAAGAAAATTTTCGGAGACTGAACTGAATTACGATATTGGTAATCGGGAATTATTGGCTATTAAACTCGCATTTGAACACTGGCGCCACCTCTTGGAAGGTGCGGAATTTCCCGTTCAGGTTTTTACGGATCATAAAAATCTGATCTATCTTGATGCTGCCAAGCGCCTGAATGCCCGTCAGGCTAGGTGGGCACTGTTTTTCTCGCGGTTTAATTTTTCCGTTACTTACATCCCAGGTACTAAGAATGTTAAGGCGGATGCCTTGTCTCGCAGTTTTTCTCCCATAGTCGGTGCTGAGAAAGAGGAGAACATTTTACAAGAAGGTGTTGTGATAGCTGCTTTGGACTCCATTTTGGAAGATGAGATTCTTAAAGCACAGGAGAATGCCCCATCTAACACTCCCCATGGGAGGTTGTTTGTGCCTGGGACCTTTAGGAGAGATTTGTTTGTTGAGTGTCACGAATCTCGGTTGGCAGGTCATCCCGGAATCTCTGAGACCAAGAGACTGGTGGGTCGCAGTTTTTGGTGGCCTGGATGGCAGAAGGAAGTCATTAAGTGGGTGCGTCAATGTACTATATGTGCTAGATCTAAGTCCTCACATACTCCTTCTGCGGGGTTACTTTTCCCTCTGGAGGTTCCCAGTGCTCCTTGGACACATTTGGCTATGGACTTTATAACTGACCTTCCCCCCTCTGAGGGTTTTACTGTCATCTGGGTGGTCATGGACCGTTTTAGCAAGATGTGTCACTTGGTTCCCTTCGTCAAACTGCCCTGCGCTAAGACTCTTGCTAAGGCCTTTGTCAAGGAAATTGTCAGACTTCATGGCGTTCCTACTGACATTGTTTCTGATAGGGGACCTCAGTTCGTGGCTCGTTTTTGGCGCGCCTTTTGTGACAGGTTGGGAGTTCATTTGTTGTTCTCATCCGGATATCATCCTGAATCTAATGGCCAGACAGAAAGGAAAAACCAGGATGTTGAGCAGTTCTTGCGTTGTTTTGTGGCAGACAATCAAGAGGGGTGGTCTGAGTTTCTGCCACTTGCTGAATTTGCTCTGAACAATCATACATCTTCTTCTGCTGGTTGTTCGCCTTTTTTTTGTTGTTCTGGGAGACATCCGTCGTTTGGGTCGTTCTCCAAGTTGGTATCTGCCGTGCCTGAGGAGGAGAATTTTTCCGGCGATTTGGAGAGAGTTTGGACGGATGTGCGTGGTAATCTTCAGGAGGCTAACAGAAAATCTAAAGACTACTTTGATAGGAAACGACAGGAGGTTTTGTTCGCTGTTGGTGACATGGTTTGGTTGTCCTCTAGGAATCTGCGGTTGAGGATTCCTTCTAAGAAATTGGGTCCCAAGTTTGTAGGGCCCTTTAAAGGTGCTACAGGTTGTCAACCAATCTGCTGTTAGGTTGGAGGTTCCTACCTCCTGGAGAATTAATCCGGTGTTTCATGTCTCTCTGTTGAAAAAAGCTGTTGTGTCGGATTGTGACACCTCTGCCTCTGTTCCTCCGGTGGTGGAGGACGGGGAATATGAAATTTCTCGCATCCTTAATTCTAGACGGTATAGAGGTAGTTTGCAGTATCTCGTGGCCTGGAAAGGTTTCGGACCCGAGGATAACTCATGGGTGAGGTCGGATGATGTTTCCGCGTCCAGACTTATCAGAGCGTTTCACAGGAGATTTCCTGATAAGCCTGGTCCTAGGGGATCCGGAGGATCCTCTTAGAAGGGGGGGTACTGTTAGAACCTTGCTCTTAGGTTTTTTCTATTGCTGGTCACATGACCTTGTTGGCCTATTTAGTCCTGCTCCGCCCTTCTGGCTTTGCTGGACTTCATTGTATTACTACTCTTTAGCTAGCCTGTGCTCAGTATCTAACTCTGTTAGTTTGCTTGGTCTTCGGACCTCTGTGTTCTATATATTTTGTTTGTTTGTCTGTCTGCTACTATTTCTGTTAGGAGGTGTCCATTTTGCTCCCAGTCCCTAGTACTTGTAGGGATTCCTTCCCCACATCTATAGGTCTCCGTACAGACTAGCTGAGGACTTTAGCAGGTCTGATCGCAGGATCAGGTTCCCTGTTACATCGTAGGGATCAAGCTGAGTTCTATCGTAGGGACAGATCTCCTCTCTTTCCTTAGCTCTGGTAGCAGAACATAACACCGGGTTCTTGCAGCGGAAGTATCCGCACAGGCAGCGGCGCTGACATCCAATTGGTCGCGGATGCTATTTAAAATTGCCGCACAAATCGGTGATTGGTCGCTGTCTTGGCCCGCGACCAATGACTGATCTTGGCGCCAAAGTTAAACACTATTGTGCTGATTGGTCGCGGAAGCTGACCGCGACCAATCACCGATTTGGGCGCCAAATTTAAATATAGGCCGCGACCAATCACCGATTTGGGCACCAAATTTAAATATCGGCCGCGACCAATCACTGATCTTGGCTCCACATTTAAACACCGCTGTGGTGATTGGTCGCGGCCGATATTTAAATTTGGCGCCCAAATCAGTGATTGGTCGTGGGCAGCGTCGGCGACCAATCAGCACAGCGGTGTTTAAGTTTTGCGCTAAGATCAGTGATTGGTCAGGTCCGAAGACCGCGACCAATCATCGAATCGTCTTGGTGAGGACCGGGGAGCGGCGCTGCCTGTGCGGGTGCTTAGGCTGCGAGAACCCGGGACATGAGCGGGCGCTCGCAGCAGAAGTATCCCGACCCGCAGCGCCGCTCCCCGGTCCTCCCTTCCGCATGAAGGTCAGCGGCGCCGGCGGTCCTTCCGCTGCTACCGGCCAGGAGATGAGTGCCTCGCGCCGCTCATCTCCCGGCTGCATCTCCGTCCCGCAGATGGGTCCGGCGGTCGGGTTCCTTCTGCTGTTGCCGGCCGGGAGATGAGCGCCTCGCGGTGCTCATCTCCCGGCTGCATCGCCGCTCAGCTCCGTCCCGCAGATGAGCCGCTAACGGCCGCCATCTTTTTTTTAGAAATCCCCCGGCGCTGATTGGCCGCTGCTGGACCAATGAGCGACGCGGGATTTCCTGGACAGACAGACGGGATAAGACGATTATATATATAGATATGCATTGAAAACTGGACTAACAACACACGTTATATATATATATATATATATATATACACACACATACATACCCAGTACAGACCAAAAGTTTGGACACACCTTCTCATTTAAATATTTGTCAGGACTATGAAAATTATACATTCACACTGAAGGCATCAAAACTATGAATTAACACATGTGGAATTATATACTTAACAAAAAAGTATGAAACAACTGAAAATATGTCTTATATTCTAGGTTCTTCAAAGTAGCCACCTTTTGCTTTGATGACTAGAATATAAGACATATTTTCAGTTGTTTCACACTTTTTTGTTAAGTATATAATTCCACATGTGTTAATTCATAGTTTTGATGCTTTCAGTGTGAATATTTTCATAGTCATGAAAATACAGAAAAATGAGGTGTGTCCAAACTTTTGGTCTGTACTGTATATATACTGTGACATCATCACAGGTCCTGTGCGAACAGAGGGATATATATATCCGGGTGGTTTTGAAACACAGGGGGGTCAATAGACCTGATCCCTGTGTCTCGGACACCATTAGCCTTGGAAGGCACGAGGCCTGGAGGAACAGAACAGAGCTGATGGAAGCTGCTAGACCCGGCAAAGGTAAAATCGGTGCTTGAAATGGACATTGATGTTGTTACCTTGCTGAAGGCTGTATCTGAAGCCAAGCGGGCATAGCTGCCACTGAAAAGGCTCTAGGACATTACATGTGTAACATTCCTGCGAGCCACTGAGATGGACTATGTTATAGGCAGTTTATGATGTTTAATAAACTGATGGACTTTAGACTACCGGAAAACGTTGCACGTGTGCTTTAATTGACCCGGTGAAGTGAGTGCACCCCAACATGATGAATAGCGCTACCTTACAATATATATACTTAAAACTAGCAAAATTACAAGCTGAATGGCTTGTTGTGGTTGTATATAAACAGATGTAAACAATGATGCTGAATAATTGATACAGTCACTACCATACCCTATCCTGCTTGGCCACGGAGGTTGGCACCCTAAGGAACGATAATGGCGCCCCACTCAACTGTGGCTCTACCTCAGAAGCCGTAGTTAACCCTGATCTATATCAAAAAAGAACACTGATGCATTAAATAGAACTAGATATGTCTCAAGTTATACACTGTGTGCAGAATTATTAGGCAAATGAGTATTTTGATCACATGATACTTTTCATACATGTTGTTCTACTCCAAGCTGCATAGGCTTGAGAGCCAACTACCAATTAAGTAAATCTGGTGATGTGCATCTCTGTAATGAGGAGGGGTGTTAATGACATCAACACCCTATATAAGGTGTGCTTAATTATTAGGCAACTTCCTTTCCTTTGGCAAAATGGGTCAGAACAGAGATTTGACGGGCTCTGAAAAGTCCAAAATTGGGAGATGTCTTGCAGAGGGATGCAGCACTCTTGAAATTTCCAAACTTTTGAAGCGTGATCACCGAACAATCAAGCGTTCCATGGCAAATAACCAACAGGGTTGCAAGAAGCGTGTTGGCCAAAAAAGGCGCAAAATAACTGCCCATGAATTGTGGAAAATCAAGCGTGAAGCAGCCAAGATGCCATTCGCCACCAGTTTTGCCAGATTTCAGAGCTGCCACGTTACTGGAGTATCAAATATCACAAGGGATATGGCCAAGGTAAGGAAGGCAGAAAAACGACCACCTTTCAACAAGAAACATAAGATAAAACGTCAAGAATGGGCCAAGAAATATCTTAAGACTGATTTTTCAAAGGTTTTATGGACTGATGAAATGAGTGAGACTCTTGATGGGCCATATGGATGAGCCAGAGGCTGGATCAGTAAAGGGCAAAGAGCTCCACTCCGACTCAGATGCCAGCAAGGTGGAGGTGGGGTACTGGTATGGGCTGGTATCATCAAAGATGAACTTGTGGGCCCTTTTCGGGTTGAGGATGGAGTGAAGCTCAACTGCCAGACCTACTGCCAGTTTCTGGAAGACAACTTCTTCAAGCAGTGGTACAGGAAGAAGTCGGTATCGTTCAAGAAAAACATGATTTTCATGCAGGACAATGCTCCATCACATGCATCCAACTACTCCACAGCGTGGCTGGCCAGTAAAGGTCTAAAAAAAGAAAAAATAATGACATGGCCCCCTTGTTCACCTGATCTGAACCCCATAGAGAACCTGTGGTCCATCATAAAATGTGAGATCTACAGAGAGGGAAAACAGTACACCTCTCGGAACAGTGTCTGGGAGGCTTTGGTGGCTGCTGCACACAATGTTGATCAAAAACAGATCAAGCAACTGACAGAATCTATCGATAGAAGGCTGTTGAGTGTCATCATAAAGAAAGGTGGCTATATTCATCACTAATTTTTTGTGTTTTGTTTTTGCATGTCAGAAATGTTTATTTCTAAATTTTGTGCACTGATATTGGTTTACCTGGTGAAAATAAACAAGTGAGATGGGATTATATTTGGTTTTTATTAAGTTGCCTAATAATTCGGGACAGTAATAGTTACCTGCACAAACAGATATCCTCCTAAGATAGCCAAATCTAAAAAAAAACACTCCAACTTCCAAAAATATTAAGCTTGGATATTTATGAGTCTTTTGGGTTGATTGAGAACATAGTTGTTGATCAATAATAAAAATAATCCACTAAAATACAACCTGCCTAATTATTCTGCACACAGTGTATATAAAGGAAAGGGTATGACAGTCATCAGAGAATGGTTCAATAATCTGCCTCAATGCATTTTCCCAACAGGTTCATCAGGAGACTTGATACAGCGATAATTCATGATGTTCAGCAAAGTGTGCCTAATAGCCAGGTGTCCATGTATAAATTTTAGTGATGAGCGAGTATGTTCTGTTAACCCTTTCGCCGAGTACGCTCAGGCCGAGCTCCGAGTATTTACAGCTGCTCGGTGATATGCTTGAATCGCTCCCGTGTGCATGATTTGCGACTGTTTGACAGTTTTATTACATGTGAGGAATGTCTATTTCTTACACATTCTTCACATGTAATAAAGCTGCCAAACAGTCGCAAATCATGCACACGGGAGTGATTCAAACATATCACCGAGCAGCTGTACTCGGAGCTCGGCCCGAGCGTACTCGGACAGAACATACTCGCTAAACACTAATAAATATCCCTCTTCATCAAAAACCCCTCCCCATACTAGGAAACCCATTCTGATTCCTAAAGGTGAATTGTTATAAGACATATAGAATGGATTCTGCGCTACTTCTCGTGAGCTAGAGGTCCGATAATGTCCATCCCCTAGTGTGCATGTCCGGAAGTGACGCGCTTTACACTGAAACACCAGATAAACTGATTGCTGTCGTGCCACTCGTAGTAATGTGTTCCACGCCTGAGAGCATAATGGCCTATATGTGTCCAGACCATCATCCTTGTCAGTAGATAAAGTAACATACAGTTAGAGGGTTTGTCTGTGCGTTACTTCAGGTCACCTGATCACAGGGGCATAATGGGGGCATTACACTGTGGGGGAGCCTCATACATACTGCATAAGGGGCATTACACCATGTGGGGGCATCATACATACTGCATAAGGGGCATAATGGGGGCATTACACTGTGTGGGGGCATCATACATCCTGCATAAGGGGCATAATGGGGGGGATTACACTGTGCGGAGCATCATACATCCTGCATAAGGGGCATAATGGGGGCATTACACTGTGTGGGGCCATCATCCATACTGCATAAGGGGCATAATGGGGGCATTACACTGTGGGGGCATAATACATCCTGCATAAGGGGCATAATGGGGGCATTACACTGAGGGGGGCATCATACATACTGCATAAGGGGCATAATGGGGGCATTACACTGTGGGGCATCATACATACTGCATAAGGGGAATAATGGGGGCATTACACTGTGTGGGGGCATCATACATCCTGCATAAGTGGCATAATGGGGGCATTACACTGTGGGGGCATCACACATACTGCATAAGGGGCATAATGGGGGCATTATACATCCTGCATAAGGGGCATAATGGGGACATTACACTGTGTGGGGGCATCATACATCCTGCATAAGGGGCATAATGGGGACATTACACTGTGTGGGGGCATCATACATATTGTATAAGGGGTATAATGGGGGCATTACACTGTGTGGGGGCATCATACATACTGTATAAGGGGTATAATGGGGGCATTAAACTGTGGGGGTATCATACATACTGTATAAGGGGTATAATGGGGGCATTACACTGTGGGGGTATCATACATACTGTATAAGGGGTATAATGGGGCATTACACTGTGGGGGCATCATACATACTGTATAAGGGGTATAATGGGGGCATTACACTGTGGGGGCATCATACATCCTGTATAAGGGGCATAATGGGGGCATTACACTATGGGGGCATCATACATCCTGCATAAGGGGCATAATGGGGGCATTACACTGTGTGGGGGCATCATACATCCTGCATAAGGGGCATAATGGGGACATTACACTGTGTGGGGGCATCATACATCCTGCATAAGGAGCATAATGGGGGCATTACACTGTGTGGGGGCATCATACATCCTGCATAAGGGGCATAATGGGGACATTACACTTTGTGGGGGCATCATACATCCTGCATAAGGGGCATAATGGGGACATTACACTGTGTGGGGGCATCATACATACTGTATAAGGGGTATAATGGGGGCATTACACTGTGTGGGGGCATCGTACATACTGTATAAGGGGTATAATGGGGGCATTACACTGTGGGGGTATCATACATACTGTATAAGGGGTATAATGGGGGCATTACACTGTGGGGGCATCATACATACTGTATAAGGGGTATAATGGGGGCATTACACTGTGGGGGCATCATACATCCTGTATAAGGGGCACAATGGGGGCATTACACTGTGTGGGGGCATCATACATCCTGTATAGGGGCATAATGGGGGCATTACACTGTGGGGGCATCATACATCCTGCATAAGGGGCATAATGAGGGCATTACACTGTGTGGGGGCATCATACATCCTGCATAGAGGGCATAATGGGGGCATTACACTGTGTGGGGGCATCATACATCCTGCATAAGGGGCATAATGGGGGCATTACACTGTGTGGGGGCATCATACATCCTGCATAAGGGGCATAATGGGGGCATTACGCTGTGGGGGCAATAAAGGGGTCCTGTACTATGAGAACAATACATTTCCTCCCTTCCTGTCTCCATAGTTGGGTCGTATGTATCTATTACAGGAAACAGAACAAAAACCTTATGATTCTTATAAAGGGGCAACACAAGACCCCAAAAGAGTCTCCGTGCTGAAGGGGTTAATGTCCCCTGCGCCCAGTAATGGGGGGTCTCCACATACCTCCACCTGCAAAGCCGCCACCACATATATGGCTGCTCTGTGCGCACAGGACCTGTGATGAGGTCACAGGAGGGGAGGAGTCAGGGGTCACATGATCAGGGGCCTCAGTGGATGCAGGACTCTGCTGTGCTGGTTGTCATGGTGCTGGATGAGCTGCAGTTTATGTGTGGGGTCAGGAGGGGTTTACAGGGGGGATGTAGCAGAGCCGTGTGTGTACGAGGTGTACGGAGCAGAGCCGTGTGTGTACGAGGTGTACGGAGCGGAGCCGTGTGTGTACGAGGTGTACGGAGCGGAGCCGCGTGTGTACGAGGTGTACGGAGCGGAGCCGCGTGTGTACGAGGTTTACGGAGCGGAGCCGCGTGTGTACGAGGTGTACGGAGCGGAGCCGCGTGTGTACGAGGTGTACGGAGCGGAGCCGCGTGTGTACGAGGTGTACGGAGCGGAGCCGCGTGTGTACGAGGTGTACGGAGCGGAGCCGCGTGTGTACGAGGTGCACGGAGCGGAGCCGCGCGTGTACGAGGTGCACGGAGCGGAGCCGCGCGTGTACGAGGTGCACGGAGCAGAGCCGCGCGTGTACGAGGTGTACGGAGCAGAGCCGCGCGTGTACGAGGTGTACGGAGCGGAGCCGCGCGTGTACGAGGAGTACGGAGCGGAGCCGCGCGTGTACGAGGAGTACGGAGCGGAGCCGCGCGTGTACGAGGTGTGCGGAGCGGAGCCGCGCGTGTACGAGGTGTGCGGAGCGGAGCCGCACGTGTACGAGGTGTGCGGAGCGGAGCCGCGCGTGTACGAGGAGTACGGAGCGGAGCCGCGCGTGTACGAGGAGTACGGAGCGGAGCCGCGCGTGTACGAGGTGTGCGTAGCCACGCGTGTACGGAGCGGAGCCGCGTGTGTACGAGGCGTACAGAGCGGAGCCGGGTGTGTACGAGGCGCACGGAGCGGAGCCACGTGTGTACGAGGCGAGCGGAGCCGTGTCTGTACGAGGCGTACGGAGCGGAGCCGCGTCTGTGCGAGGCGTATGGAGCCGTGTGTGTATGAGGTGTACGGAGCAGAGCCGCGCGTGTACGAGGTGTACGGAGCGGAGCCGCATGTGTATGAGGCGTACGGAGAGGAGATGGGTGTACGAGGTGTACGGAGCGGAGCCATGTGTGTACGAGGTGTACTGAGCGGAGCTGTGTGTGTTCGAGGTGTACGGAGCGGAGCCGCGTGTGTACGAGGTGTACGGAGCGGAGCCGTGTGTGTTCGAGGTGTACGGAGCACATATGGGGTATCAGCGTATTCAGGAGAAATTGCACAACAAATGGTATGGTGCATTTTCTCTTTTTACTATTCTGAAAATGCTAAATTTGAGCATTAAACAGAAGTTTTGTGGTAAAAATAAGATTTTTTTATTTTCTTGACTCAACGTCATAAACTTCTGTGAAGCACCTGTGGGTTCAAGGTGCTCACCACATATCTTGATAAATTCCTTGAGGGGTCTAGTTTCCAAAATGGGGTCACTTGTAGGGGGTTTCCACTATTTAGGCACATCAGGGGCTCTTGAAACGCAACAATGCGTCCACTACCGACTCCAGCCAATTTTTTGTTGCTAAAGTCGAATGGTGCTCCTTTCCTTCCGCGCCCTGCCGTGACCCCAAACATTAGTCTTCCACCACATATGGGATACCAGCGTATTCAGGAGTAATTGCACAACAAATTGTATGGTCCATTTTCTCATGTTAGATTTGTGAAAATGCTAAATTTTGGACAAAATAAAATTTTTGTGGGAAAAAATAAAATGTTCATTTTTTTCCATTCACATTCCATTAATTCCTGTGAAGCCCCTGAAGGGCTAATAAACTTAATGTATGTTGTTTTGAGCACCTTAAGGGGTGCAGTCTTTAGAATGGTGTCACTTTTGGGTATTTTCTGTCATATAGACCCCTCAAAGTCGCTTCAAATGTGATGTGGTCCCTAAAAAAATGGTTTTGTAAATTTTGTTGGAAAAATGAAAAATCGCTGGTCAACTTTTAACCCTTATAGCTACCTAATAAAAAAAAAAAATTTGGTTCCAAAATTGTGCTGATGTAAAGTAGACATGTTAGACATGTGGGAAATGTTATTTATTAACTATTTTTTGTGAAATATCTCTCTGATTTAAAGGCATAGGAATTCAAAGTATGAAAATTGTGACATTTTCGAAATTTTCGCCAAATTTCCATTGTTTTTTCACAAATAAACGCAAGTCATTTCAAAGAAATTTTACCAATGTTGTGAAGTACAACATGTCACAAAAAAGAAAAAAAACAGTCTCAGAATCCGTGGGATCCGTTGAAGCGTTCCAGAGTTATTACCTCATAAAGTGACAGTGGTCAGAATTGAAAAAAAATGGCCTGGTCAATAACCCACAAAAGTGGCTCAGTCCTTAAGGGGTTAAATGGAGTATAATTACTATTATAGCGCCACTAATTCCTTGGCGCTTTACATGTGTAAAAGGGTATACATAGCAAACAACGAGTACAATAATTTGAACAAAAATTAGTCACCGACTGGTACAGGAGGAGAGAGAACCCTGCCAGCGAGGGCTCACAATCTACAAAGGATGGGTGAGTACAGTAGGTGAGGGAATATTTGACACGTTCCCTAAAAATTTATGGATTAGTATTGCAGTAATATCTGATATGTCTGATGACCACGGTTTTAGGTACTGGCCTTGTAGTATGGTATTGGTCAGCGACCAAGTGTGAATAGTTTGGAACAACACACAACTGCCAGACTTTAAATGGAGTATAAAGAACGCCTTGTAAACACCACAACACACGGCTCTACTTCGTACACCTCGTACACGCACGGCTCCGCTCTGTACACCTCGTACACGTAAAGCTCTACTACGTACGCCTTGTACACGCACGGCTATGCACACCTCGTACACGCACGGCTCCGCTTCGCACCCCTTGTACATGCTGTGACGGATCAGCTATTGGGTAGGCGCAGTTTCACACAGGAATGCAGCCTGCAGGTTCAAAAACAAACTGGTGGTTTATTAAAGGTCCATAAACCAACCAGGAAAACAAAACACAACAGGCTTTTTTCTGGAACAAAAGGTATAACAGAACAAAACTCAAAATAACCCGTCCATATGCAGTACGGTTTCAGCCGTTTAAATGTAGTGCTTTTCTCTGCCTCCAGAAGACTGAGCAGCACAGGCAAGGTCTGCTCACCTTGCCCAACACACAGTACACTGAGACAGGCGCAGCTGTATTAAATCAGGCCTTATAAGACCTGGACTGGAGGTGAGCAGCTGTTCCCCTCCCTCAGCTTTTTCAGCTGCTCGTAAAACCCGGCCCTTTAATCCGAGCCCATTAACTCCCTCTCAGCACTATGTGTGCTGGAGCCTGCTTCTTCGGGTTCTACATCACCGAAGCTTGGTACTTCGGGGACACATACCTCCCGTCCACGACCTGTCCGGTAGCAACCTTACATACCCCCCTTCTGTCCAAAGCGGGGGCCTTGGCACATTCTGCCACCATACAATAGACCCTTGATAGGGCATCAGCATTACCTGGAAACTAAAATCTTGTAGGGCTAGGAACCATCTAGTTACTCGGGCATTGTTCCCCTTCTTTTCTCACATTCACCGCAGTGGGGCATGGTCCGACACTAACCTGAACCTTCTACCTAACAGGCAATATCTCAGAGTGTCCAATGCCCACTTGATGGCTAAACATTCTTTTTCCACTATAGAGTAGTTCTTCTCGCATGTGGACAGTTTCCGACTGAGGTACAGTGCAGACCAAAAGTTTGGACACACCTTCTCATTTAAAGATTTTTCTGTATTTTCATGACTATGAAAATTGTACATTCACACTGAAGGCATCAAAATTATGAATTAACACATGTGGAATTATATACTTAATAAAAAAGTGTGAAACAACTGAAAATATGTCTTATATTCTAGGTTCTTCAAAGTAGCCACCTTTTGCTTTGATGACTGCTTTGCACACTCTTGGCATTGTCTTGATGAGCTTCAAGAGGTAGTCACCGGAAGTGGTCTTCCAACAATCTTGAAGGCGTTCCCAGAGATGCTTAGCACTTGTTGGCCCTTTTGCCTTCACTCTGCTGTCCAGCTCACCCCAAACCATCTCGATTGGGTTCAGGTCTGGTGACTGTGGAGGCCAGGTCTTCTGGCGTAGCACCCCCATCACTCTCCTGCTTGGTCAAATAGCCCTTACACAGCCTGGAGGTATGTTTGGGGTCATTGTCCTGTTGAAAAATAAATGATGGCCCAACTAAACGCAAACCGGATAGAATAGCATGCGGCTGCAAGATGCTGTGGTAGCCATGCTGGTCCAGTATGCCTTCAATTTTGAATAAATCCCCAACAGTGTCACCAGAAAAGCACCCCCACACCATCACACCTCCTCCTCCATGCTTCACGGTGGGAACCAGGCATGTAGAGTCCATCCGTTCACCTTTTCTGCTTCGCACAAAGACACGGCGGTTGGAACCAAAGATCTCAAATTTGGACTCATTAGACCAAAGCACTGATTTCCACTGGTCTAATGTTCATTCCTTGTGCTCTTTAGCCCAAACAAGTCTCTTCTGCTTGTTGTCTGACCTTAGCAGTGGTTTCCTAGCAGCTATTTCACCATGAAGGCCTGCTGCGCAAAGTCTCCTCTTAACAGTTGTTGAAGAGCTGTGTCTGCTGCTAGAACTCTGTGTGGCATTGACCTGGTCTCTAATCTGAGCTGCTGTTAACCTGCGATTTCTGAGGCTGGTGACTCGGATAAACTTATCCTCAGAAGCAGAGGTGACTCTTGGTCTTCCTTTCTTGGGGCGGTCCTCATGTGAGCCAGTTTCTTTGCTGCACTTGATGGTCTTTGCAACTGCACTTGGGGACACTTTCAAAGTTTGCCCAATTTCTCAGATTGACTGACCATCATTTCTAAATGTAATGATGGCCACTTCTTTTTCTTTACTATGTGTTAATTCATAGTTTTGATGCCTTCAGTGTGAATGTACAATTTTTATAGTCATGAAAATACAGAAAAATCTTTAAATGAGGTTTGTCCAAACTTTGGTCTGTACTGTACATTAGAGGGTGTTCCTCTCTGTTAATCTGATGGGACAAGACTGCTCCCACCCCAACATCCGATGCATCCATCTGGACCACAAACTCTTTGGAGAAGTTGGGCGCCACCAAGACTGGCTGTTTACAGAGGGCCAGTTTCAATTCCTGGAAGGCCACTTCAGCTTCCGTGGACCACTTGGCCATAGCTGACTTCATCCCTTTCAGCAGATCCGTCTGCTATCAGGGCAAAGCTAGGGACAAATCTTCGATAGTAGCCCACGATGCCTTGAAATGCCCTGACCTGCTTCTTCGAGAGGGGCTGTGGCCAGTTCAGGATCGCCTCGACCTTATTTATTTGTGGTTTTATTTCCCCTCTACCAACCACGTAGCCCTGATACTTTGCTTCCTCAATCTCCATGGCACATTTCTTCAGGTTGATGGTAAAGCCGCCTTCCTTAGGGCGTCAAGTATGGCTTGAACTTTTCCAAAAATACTTTCCCAGTCCTGGCTGAATATGATGATGTCATCTAGGTAGGCCGCTGCATACTTTTTGCGGGGTGCTAAGATCCAGTCCATGGCTCTCTGGAAGGTGGCCGGAGCTCCCTGCAACCCAAACGCCATCCTGACATATTGATAACATCGGTCTGGCATCGAGAAGGCCATCTTCTCCTTGGCCTCTTTGGACAGGGGAATTTGCCAATATCCTTTGGTGAGGTCCAGGGTGGTGATGTACCGAGCGGGTCCTAGCCTTTCAATAAGCTCATCTAATCTAGGCATTGGGTAGGCGTCGTACTTCAAGACCTCGTTCAGCTTCCTATTATTGTTGCAAAACCGTGATTCTCCGTCTGCTTTCGGCACTAAGACTATAGGACTGGACCAGCCACTCTTGGACTCCTCAATGACTCCCAGGTTCAGGATCCGCTTCACCTCTTTCGAGATCACCTCTCTGCAGGCCTCTGGGCTCCGATATGGTTTTAGGTTGACACGAACATGAGTCTCTGTGAGTACTTCATGCTCTATGACTCGAGTGAGTCCTGGCAACTCCGAAAACAGGTCTTTATTTTACTGTAGCAACTCTTTGCACTGTTGCTTTTGGGCACGTGACAGTGACTCTGCCACCTTGACCTCTTTCACATCAGCGTCAGGCTCAGCCACTAAACACGATGCTTCCATGGGTTCCCTATCTCGCTATGGCTTAATCAAGTTGACGTACACCTGGTAGGGCTTCCTTCTCTCTGGCTGGTGGAGTTTATAGTTGACCTCACCAACCTTTTTAACTGTTTCGTAGGGGCCCTGCCACTTCACCAGGAATTTGCTCTCCACTGTAGGTACCAGTACCCAATCCCTAGGGTTGAAGTGTCTCACTCGTGCTGATCTATTGTACACCCTATATTGCGCCTCTTGTGCTTGGAGGAGGTGCTCTTTCATGGTGGGAATCACCCTGGCAATTCTCTCTTGCATTTGGGCCACGTGTTCGATTACACTCCTGTAGGGTATAGACTCCGCCTCCCAGGTCTCCTTTGCCACATCCAGGAGTCCTTGGGGTGTCAGCCATCCAACAGTTCAAAAGTGGACAATCCAGTAAAGGACTGTGGTACCTCTCTGATGGAGAAGAGAAGGTATGGAAGTAGGCAGTCCCAGTCTCGGCCGTCCTTCTCTACGACCTTCTTTAACATGGCCTTCAAGGTTTTGTTGAACCTTTCCACCAAGCCATCCGTCTGTGGATGGTAGACTGAGGGCCGTAGTTGTGTGATTTGCAGAGTTTTGCACTACTCTCTCAACACCTTTGACATAAATGGGGTCCCTTGATCAGTTAGGATCTCCTTAGGTAACCCCATTCTAGAAAAAAAATGGACCAACTCCCGAGCTATACACTTGGAGGTAGCTTTCGGATATCATGTCGCATAGTCGAGTACCACCAGGATATACTGATGCCATCTGGAGGACTTTAACAGGGGCCCCACCAGATCCATGACTATGCGATCAAAGGGCACCTCAATGATAGGTGACGGCACCGGAGGCGTGTCACCGGGGAGGTCAGCTGGCAGGTGGGACAGGACCTACAATAATTTACAATTTCTCAGTGACAACCGGGTCAATAGAACCTCTGGAGGATTAGTTCCTGTGTTTTTTCTACCCCCAGGCAACCACCTAACGCATGTTCATGGGCCATGTCTAATACCTTACGACTGTATGCTCGACGAGCTCCCCTCTCACCTTGGTGACTCGGTATAGCAAGTCCCCATTGACGGCAAAGTATGGGTATCTGGTGTCACCCCCGGCTCTTGAGCAACAACGTTAAGTATGGACACATTATCAAATGTCCCTTTAAGAGTTAAATCCCTGAGTTGGGCAGTTCCAAAGTTTCCCTCGGACACCTCCAGCTCAGGGATGTTGGCATCAGGGGATGCTGCCCCATCCTCATCACCCACAAACACACATGGGAAACTCTTCGGTTACGGCCTGCGGCGAGGTTTCTTCAGGGGTGTTCTGGCTGTCATCTGAGCAACCAGGTGTCACCACTTTCCCCCACGTCCCAGAATAATGCACAGTCCCGTCCGATTATTGTCAGGTGCAACAAGTCTTTAACGACCCCCACTTCCTGAGCTGTGGTGCCACAGTCCACGTTTACATCCACCCGGGTAACAGGACATTTTTTAGCGTCCCCATGGATACACCGGACACCCACCACCTTCCCAGGAACCAGCCAATGAGGGAGTTTGGCGCTTATCAGGGTTACCAAACTTCCTGAGTCCAGCAGTCCAGACACTTGCATCCGTTCACGGACACTGAGCATGCCTGAGGGCTCTCGCCGTGTTGATGAACCGCGCTACAGGCAGGGTAGGCAAAGTAGGAGCAATGCCGGCCTACGCTGCAGTCCATTGGCTCAGAGTTCCTGGGCCACCGAGCAGCTATATGGCCAGGGGCATGACAACTCCAACAGAGGATGGATTGGGACTGATTCCCCAGCTGCGATTCATCAGCCTCTTAGACTTTGGACGAACGCCCAGTGAAGAAGATTTAGTCCCCTTCTTTTAGAGCCCCAGAAAGGTGACCTAACCACTGCTTGACCACCCAAGGAACCCTCTACCTCCCGGTACCTCTCTACTAGGCCCACCAGATTGTCTGCATTTTAGGGATCTCCCTGGGCAACACAGGACTAAATCGGCTTTGGCAGAGAGTGGATAAACCAATCCATGACCACTCTCTTGACCATCTGGCTGGGGAACAATTCTCTGGCTGCAGCCACTTCTGTACCAGGTGCAGAAGACCAAACATTTGTGACCAAGGAGGTTTGTCCCTGTGGAAGTCCCACAGGTGGACTCGTTGTACTCTCACTGCCAGGGTTATGCCCAGCCACGCCAGGATCTCAGCTTTAAACTTGCTATACTCCTTAGAGTCCTGCAGTGCCAGATCAAAATACGCCTTCTGTGGTTCCCCGATCAGATATGGCGCAAGATCCTCCACCCACTGCTCCGGTGGTAGTCTCTCACGGTCCGCCACCCTCTCAAAGACGGCCAGGAACGCCTCAACGTCATCCCCAGGAGTCATCTTTTGCAACGCCCCTCTCACGGTTTTCCTCACCTGGCTCTCATCGCTTTGGCCTGGAGGTGGTGCGGCTTCACTGATACGGAGGGCCTCCGCCAGGAGCGTCATCTGTTCCTACTGCTGTTGCTGCTGCATCTATTGCTGTTGAAGCTGGAACTGTTGTACTATCAATTTGTTAGTCTCCTGCTGAGCTTGCTGCTGATGCATATTCGCCTGCACCAGTTGCTTTATGAGCTCCTCCATGCTGCCGGAGGAACCTTGCTGGCTGGCGGCCTTCACCCAGGACATATACGTTTTCCTGTAGCAGTCACACTGCCCCTTGGGATTTGTGCCCACATTCTCCACCAATTTGTGACAGATTAGTTCTCGGGTAGGTGCAGGTTCACACAGAAATGCAGTCCTCAGGTTCCAAAGCAAACTGGTGGTTTATAAAATGTCCATAAACCAACTAGGAAAACAAAACATAACAGCCTTTTTCTGGCACAAAAGGTATAATAGAACAAAACGCAAAATAACCCGTCCATATGCAGCACGGCTTCAGCCGTTTAAATGTAGAGCTTTCCTCTGCCTCCAGCAGACTCTGAGCAGCACATGCAAGGTCTGCTCACCTTGCACAACACACAGCACACTGAGACAGGCGCAGCTGTCTTAAATCAGGCCTTCCAAGACCTGGACTGGAGGTAAGTGTCCAGCTCTCTCAGCTGCTCGTAAAACCCGGCCCTTTAATCCGGGCCCATTAACTCCCTCTCAGCACTATGTGTGCTGGTGCCTGCTTCTCCGGGTCCTACATCACTGAAGGTTGGTACTTCAGGGACACATACCTCCCGTCCACGACCTGTCCGGCAGCCACCTTACAGCGTACAGATATGCACACCTCGTACACGCACGGCTCTGCACAGTACACCTCGAACACACACGGCTCCGCTCTGTACACACGCTGTTCCTTTCCGTACACCTTGTACGTGCGCGGCTCCACTTCATACACCTCGTACACGTGCGGCTCCGCTCCGTACACCTCGTACACGCGCGGCTCCGCTCCGTACACCTCCGTAAACCTCGTGCACGCCCGGCTCCGTTCCGTACACCTCGTACACATGCGGCTCCGCTCCATACACCTTGCACACATGCGGCTCCGCTCCGTACACCTCGTACAAGCAGCTCCGCACACTTCGTACACACGCGGCTCCGCTCCGTACACCTCGTACACGTGCGGCTCCGCTCCGTACACTTCGTACACGCGCGGCTCCGCTCCGTACACCTCGTACACGCGCAGCTCCGCTCCGTACACCTCGTACACGCGTGGCTCCGCTCCGTACACGCGCGGCTCCGCTCCGTACACTTCGTACACGCGCGGCTCCGTACACCTCGTACAAGCGGCTCGGCTCCGTACACACGCGGCTCCGTTCCGTACACTTCGTACACACGCGGCTCCGCTCCGTACACGCTCGGCTCCGCACACCTCGTACACACGCGGCTCTGCTCCGTACACCTCGTACACATGCGGCTCCGCTCCGTACACCTCGTACACATGCGCGGCTCCGCTCCGTACACCTCGTACACATGCGGCTCCACTCCGTACACCTCGTACACGTGCGGCTCCGCTCCGTACACCTCGTACACGCTCGGCTCCGCTCCGTACACCTCGTACACGCTCGGCTCCGCTCCGTACACCTCGTACACACGTGGCTCCGCTCCGTACACCTCTTACACACGCGGCTCCGCTCCGTACACCTCGTACACACGCACGGCTCCGCTCCGTACACCTCGTACACATGCGGCTCCACTCCGTACACCTCGTACACGCGGCTCCGCTCCGTACACTTCGTACACACATGGCTCCGCTCCGTACACCTCGTACACACGGCTCTGCTCCGTACACCTCGTACACACGCGTCTCTGCTCCGTACACCTCGTTCACACGCGTCTCTGCTCCGTACACCTCGTACACACACGGCTCCGCTCCGTACACCTCGTACACACACGGCTCCGCTCCGTACACCTCGTACACACGGCTCTGCTCCGTACGACTCGTACACGCACGGCTCTGCTCCATACACCTCGTACACACACGGCTCCGCTCCGTACACCTCGTACACACACGGCTCTGCTCCGTACACCTCGTACACACGTGGCTCTGCTCCGTACACCTCATACACACGCGGCTCTGCTCCGTACACCTCGTACACACGCGGCTCCGCTCCGTACACCTCGTACACGCGCGGCTCTGCTCCGTACACCTCGTACACAGGCGGCTCTGCTACATCCACACTGTAAACCCCTCCTGACCCCACACATAAACTTCAGCTCATCCAGCACCATGACAACCAGCACAGCAGAGTCCTGCATCCACTGAGGCCCCTGATCATGTGACCCCTGACTCCTCCCCTCCTGTGACCTCATCACAGCTCCTGTGCGCACAGAGCAGCCATATATGTGGTGGCGGCTCTGCAGGTGGAGGTATGTGGAGACCCCCCATTACTGGGCGCAGGGGGCATTAACCCCTTCAGCACGGAGACTCTTTTGGGGTCTTGTGTTGCCCCTTTATAAGAATCATAAGGTTTTTGTTCTGTTTCCTGTAATAGATACATACGACCCAACTATGGAGACAGGAAGGGAGGAAACGTATTGTTCTCATAGTACAGGACCCCTTTACTGCCCCACAGTGTAATGCCCCCATTATGCCCCTTATGCAGGATGTATGATGCCCCCCACACAGTGTTAATGCCCCCATTATGCCCCTTATGCAGGATGTATGATGCCCCACACAGTGTAATGCCCCCATTATGCCCCTTATGCCGGATGTATGATGCCCAACACAGTTTAATGCCCCCATTATGCCCCTTATGCAGGATGTATGATGCCCCCACACAGTGTAATGCCCCCATTATGCCCCTTATGCTGTATGCATGATGCCCCCACACAGTGTAATGCCCCCATTATGCCCCTTATGCAGGATATATGATGCCCCCATACAGTGTAATGCCCCCATTATGCCCCTTATGCAGGATGTATGATGCCCCCACAGTGTAATGCCCCATTATGCCCCTTATGCAGGATGTATGATGCCCCCACACAGTGTAATGCCCCCATTATGCCCCTTATGCAGTATGTATGATGCCCCCACACAGTGTAATGCCTCCATTATGCCCCTTATGCAGGATGTATGATGCCCCCACACCGTGTAATGCCCCCACTATGCCCCTTATGCAGGATATATGATGCCCCCACACAGTGTAATGCCCCCATTATGCCCCTTATGCAGGATGTATGATGCCCCCACACAGTGTAATGCCCCCATTATGCCCCTTATGCAGGATGTATGATGCCCCACACAGTGTAATGCCCCCATTATGCCCCTTTTGCAGGCCTTACTAGATATTGAGGCTTTGTACAGTAATATATCGCATGAGGATGATATCAGAGGAGTAAGATGTTTATAGAAATCGAGATCAATAGAGTGTAGCAGACATAATGACTTCATGGAGGATCTTCTAAAATTCATTCTTACTCATAACGTCTTTATTTTTGACAGGAAGTACTTACCCGAGCTCAGGGGTACTGCGATGGGGAGCTCCTGTACTCCCTCATCTGCTAATCTATTCCTGGGCTGATGAGAGGAAAACAACATACTCAGGGATGATTATAAGTGGTGGCAACCATATATTGGGGCATGATATAGATATATTGACAACATTTTTATCATCTGGTCAGGGACGAGTGAACAATTTCTTGAATTTGGAACTCAATAACCATAGAGTGGGCCTTAGATTTATATCAGAGTTTAATTATTCCTACCAGTTGCCTTTCCTTGATGTACCAATCAAGAAAGTATGGGATGGGAGCCAGGGCTGTGGAGTCGGCAAGCCAAACCTTCGACTTCTACTCCTAAATTTCCATGACACCGTCTCCGACTTCACAACTCCGACTCCCTCATACATGGCTCATGTTTAAGTGATAAATTTACAGTAGGACAAATTTTTCTCAGCTAAAAGTCTAGACCCTTAGATCAGGAATAGGAAAGACATTTATAGGACATTTCATAACTTTACCAAATTCTTATGAAAAAATATTCCTCACAAACTGCATTGAACTACTGTACCCAATTTATTATTTATTTTAGGCGCCGGAGTGGGTCAATTTTATACCGACTCCAACTCCACCAAAATGGGCACCGACTCCACAGCTCTGGTTTAGACCCTAGGGACACTCATCTACCATAAACTATTAAAGTGGGATAGCCACCACTGCATCCTACTAAAAAAAAAGCAATATCCAAGGGCCAATATTTACAGTTGAGAAGAAACTGCTCTAATGTCACAGATATTAATATACAGGCAATAGACATAAACACCAGATTCAGGGAAAAAGGTACCCACAGTACATTTTGGATTCCGCATTATTGTTTGCAGAAAAACAGGAGAGAGAGATACTCCTACATACCTAACCAAGACACCAAGAAAAATATGGGATAACACAAGTAATAGGAACTTGTGACAATCAGAGTGACCATATCTTTATTATCCTCAGAAAACGCTAGGATGTACTTGTGGCCGACCTGGACCTGAGGGTGCTGTGTGATCTACTCCCACAATATCTTTCAGAAAGAGTTGGTCAATTAGGGACCGTTTAGTGCATAGTTTCTATAAAAACCTGCACCCAAGGGGACATGGCTAGATAGAAGAATCTGTGGTTTATTTAGATGTGTAGAAAGTTGTACATGTAATTGGATAAGACCATGTAAATCTTTCTCGAGTTCCTCTACAGGTGAAACCTTTCTCCAGAGGGATTATTCCAACTATAAAACCTCAGGACTTGTGTATGTGGCCACATGCACCTACCTCCTAGATTATGTATGCACGACCAAGAGGCAGTCTAAGAGGAGTGTGGAGGGGGCATTTGGGCGAAATATGCCATGGGTGTCACGGGTGTGTCAGAGGTGACAGACAGTCGCCCTGCAGGGGTTTGCAGGAGATCTCCACGTTTGGCAATGCAGACAGCTGCCTAGATGGATGGCTGTGTTTAGGACCCAGATTCTACCTCCATTTAGTCTGGGTGTATATACACCTGGTGTGTCTATGTTGGCGTCGCCGGGTATACTCATTTCTACTTGGAACTTGGCTGAAGCAGCATCACGTCCTCTTTGGAGTCTTGAGGCCGTGTGCCCTGTTGGAGTTTCTTCTAAAGCGAAATTGTAATTCCCCTGTGTTGTAATTCCCCTGTGTTGTCTTTAGAGTGCTAGCGGAGGTTGACTAGTGCTCATCTCCTTCCACCCCCAGCTATAGCCTTATGCCAGGGATAGTTGGGCGAGGCATGTGATGGGCAACAGCTGCGGAGGGGGGAGACAGAGTGATGCTAGTCCAGATTAGAAGGTCACCTCTTCCCCCTTTTCCCTAGTATCTGGGCTCCCTTTCTCCTCTGTGTTGCACTCACACCTGGCGTGACTCTCTGTGTTGCACTCACACCTGGCGTGACATCGGGACACCCCATTAGTGAGAAACATGAACAGTGCACATTGAGGTGAAACAAGAAACATCTCCTTTTGCATCATTGAGGTGGTTAAACCCAATGTGAGAGGCGGTGATCTCAATAAATGTATTCTCAAAAAAAGTGAGTGGATTTCCAGACTGGATTCACTAGGCCCTAAGGGACTGAATGAGCAAATTTCCTATGCCTGTTTTGTATGAATACAGTCCCATTCCGGATTACATTTTAGGATTTTATACTCTACCCATTGCTACTCAGTTCCCTGTATTGTTTTACTTCATCAAGAGATCTGAGCTTCTATGTCAGAATTATTTCTTATCCGTTATATCCCACTTATACCATTTAGTAACTAACAAGTGTGGTGTTCCTTGTGTATCTCTAATTATGCAATAGGGGTCAAATATGACCATTTAGGAGTATACTGTGGGCCACCATACCATATATTTTGTAGTGATAAAGTAGATCCACATGCCGATTGCATGATGGGAGGATGTGCAATACTTGATTTTAGTCTCCCATGACACTGATCTCAGAGAGAGGATTTTTCTGTTGGTTGAATGCAATCCAATACCATATGCGCTCTGGTGTGGAACGCAGACATCTGGGCATGCACATTTGTTAACAATGATCCTAGATGGAATGATAACTACGGGCATGCGCAGTCACAGGTACGAGTTGCACGGCGGCAATCAGTTTATCTGGTGTTTCAGCATAAAGCACGTCACTTCCCTACATGCACACTAGGTGATGGACATTATCGAACCTCTAGCTCATGAGAAGTAGCGTAGGCGCAGTATATTATTGTAGACAGACTCTATTCTGTATATACTGTGACAATTCACCTATAGGAATGGGAATGAGCCTCCTAGTCTGGGAGGGGTTTGGGATGAAATGGGATATTTAAACATGGACACCTGGCTATTAGGCACACTATGCTGAACATCATGAATTATCATCCCTCTATCAAGCCTCCTAATGAACCTGTTGGGAAAATGCGTTGAGGCGGATTATTGAAACATTCTCTGACTACCATACCCTTTCCTTTATACATATTGTAGGGGTTTTACTCACTGGGGCACAATGGGAGGAAAACGGGAGGCATGTTCCTTTAAAATTTCATGTGGGTTTATTACTTCATAAACCCAGAAGCCAAACAGAAAAGCAAATAGCCTTTAGATCAGGCAAACAAAGTAAATGTCCTTAGCAGGTCTCTGCTCAGCCAGGCCTGTGTGGCACACAAGCTGGGGTAGCGTCCAGTGTCCTGGCTTGGTCTGAAGACAAACATACACAGTAGGCCTTCTACCTCCAAACACACAGACCATGTGCCAAACAACAGCCTTCATTTTATAGGCTGTTAACCACACCCAGAGGTGAGGTATTTGGGTAGCTGGACCCGCCCATTCTCTCCTAGCTGCTCATAACCCGGCTCCCAGGTGCACCAAACGATCCTCTTAATGCTTATGTGCCCTAGAGAAACACTCCGGGTTACATCACAGAGACCAGCCATCTCTGTGACACATACCTCCCATCGACTACGCGACCATTAGCCACCTTACATACCTCCCCCCCTCTGCCTAAAGCCTTGGGCTTGACACCTTTTACTACCAGACAGGGGATTCTCGAGAGAGCATCGGCATTACCATGTTGCTTCCCTGCTCTATGTTCTACAGGGAAGTAGGAGTCCTGTAGGGCTAAAAACCCGAGGGTGACTCTGGCATTTTTTCACTTTTTCCCCTCATCCATCTGAGTGGAGCATAGTCGGATAATAATCTAACTTTTCGACCTAACAGATAGTACAGTAAGGTTTCCACCGCACAATTTATAGCCAAGCGTTCCTTCTCTATGACCGAATAATTTTTCTCGCAGGAGGACAGCTTTCTACTCAGGTAGAGGACAGGGTGCTCCTCCCCGTGTATCTCCTGGGAAAGGACTGCTGCTAACCCGACATCTGAGGCATCTGTCTGGAGTATAAACTCTTTCTTGAAGTCCGGGGCAACCAGGACCGGTTGCCTACACAGAGCCAGTTTCATCTTTTGAAAGGACGTCTCCGCCTCTGCAGTCCACTTGGCCTTGGCTGATTTTGTCCCTTTAAGGAGGTCAGTTAGGGGTGCAGCCATCATGGCGAAGTTTGGAATGAATTTCCTGTAGTATCCCACGATTCACAGGAAGGCTCTGACTTGCTTTTTCGACACCGGTCTCGGCCAATTTTGGATTGCTTCTACTTTAGTATTTTGGGGTTTTATCTCGACTCTACCCACTACATATCCGAAGTACTTGGCTTCTTATTTTCCCATGCCACATTTCTTCGAGTTTATTGAAAACCCCACCTTCCTCAGAGCATCAAACACAGCCTGAATCTTTTCCAGATGACTCTCCCAGTCTGGACTGAAGATAGTATTGTCCAGGTGTGTTGCGGCATATTTTCTTATGGGATGCAAGGATGCAATCCATAGCTCTCTGGAATTTTGCAGGGGCCCCCTGCAGTCCAAACGGCATCCGGGCATACTGGAAGCATTCGTCCGGTGTAGAAAGCGCAGTCTTCTCTTTGGCTACCTATGCCATGGGGATCTGCCAATATCCCTTCGTGAGATCCAAGGTGGTTATGTGCCTTGCTGGCCCAAGCCTCTTGATCAGCTCGACGACGCGTGGCATGGGATATGCATCAAATTTGGAAACCTCATTCAACTTCCGATAGTCGTTGCAGAATCTCCATTCACCTTTGGGATTTGGGACCAAGATGATCAGGCTCGACCAACTGCTCTTGGATTCTTCAATGACACTGAGCTTCAGCATACAAGCTACCTCTTTGGATATCAACTCTCGTCGGGTCTCCGTTATCAGATAAGGCTTCAAGTTCACCCGCACATGTGGCTCCGTCAGAACCTTGTGTTCTATGACCCTTGTGCAGCCCGACAATTCCGAGAACAGATCCCTGTTCTTCTGCATCAACTCCCGACACTGCTGTTTCTTGGCCTTCGTTAGCGTTTCCGCTGTTGCGACTCCTCCACAGCCTCTCTGTCTTGCCACATCTTGTTGAGGTTGATGTGGTATATCTGGTACGGCTTACGTCGTCCCGGTTGATGAACCTTGTAGTTCACTTCACCCACTTTTTCCACCATCTTATACGGCCCTTGCTACTTGGCCAAGAACTTACTTTCCACTGTAGGAATTAGCATGAGGACTCCGGTCTCCCGGATTGATTTGCCTCACTCTGGCTGACCGGTTGTAGACTCTGGCATGAGCTTCTTGTGCCTGGAGGAGATGTTCTTTTACGATGGGCATCACCTTCACAATCCTCTCCTGCATCAGAGCAACCTGCTCGATGACGCTCCTATGGGGCATGAATTAGGCTTCCCAGATTTCCTTTGTGACATCCAGAAGACCCCGCGAATGTCGGCCATACAGAAGTTCGAATGGCGAGAACCCTGTAGAGGCCTGTGAAACCTTTCGGTTGGAGAACAACAGATATGGTAGGAGACAGTCCCAGTCTCTACTGTCCCTTTCTATGTCCTTCCTCAGTATACTCTTCAAAGTCTTGTTAAACCTTTCGACTAGGCTATCCGTCTGAGGATGGTATACTGAAGTCCTCAGTTGGGAGATTTGGAGGGCTTTACATAACTCCCTCATCACCTTACTCATAGAGGGAATTTCCTGGTCAGTGAGTATCTCCCTTTGGTAAGCCTGTTGGGGGGGGAAAACGTGGACCAACTCACGGGATATATTCTTTGCGGAGGAGTTACTCAGTGGAATCACTTCAGGATAGCGTGTGACATAGTCCAGGATAACCAATATAAATTGATGCCCACGAGCAGATTCAACCAGGGGACTGACCAAGTCGATAGCAATTCTCTCGAATGGCACTTCAATAATGTTCAGTGGCACGAGGGGACTTCAAAAGTGAGAGGTGGGGTCGGTTAACTGGCACGTAGTGCAAGACCTGCAATGCTTAAATATTTCCCGGTGACATCTGGGCCAATAGAACCTTTGTAAAAGATAATGCCTTACCAACACCAGATGCAGCAAGCCTCCATGATAAAGGCGGGGCCAGCACATGTGCAAAATACTGATGCAGACAGCCACTCACTAACCTACCAATTTATGGAGGGGGTGGCTGTCTAGTATTATACATGCACACCGATGGAGTCTGCATAGGGCGCCAGTCACACAGATATGTGCGATACACAGTTTCTGTCTTGCAGCTTGTTGATGACACCCATACTATTAGATCAGGCGGGCTGCCCAGCACTGTATACGTGCACCCCCACAAGACAGACGCCCCAATTCACCCAGCCAACACTAAAGAGGCCTGGCCGCATCCTGCAAAAAAATGTGCAAAAAAGATGAAAAATAGTGTAGAAGATAAATACAACACATGAGGTGTTGGTCGATATTTTGGCCAAAATACACAAGCTCGCAACCCAAACGTCAAGGGTCCTCATACTTGCGAGTCCTAACACTAAACATTAAAAATGGTGAACATTGGACATAATTTCAAAAAACATCACAGTAAGGCTGTATGGCCACTATGCGTTTTTTAAGCGTTTCCGCAGCGGCAATTCCGCTGCAGAAACGCTTAAAAAACGCTTGGTAGAAGGTCTGCCATGTTCCCCAATGATAATCCCATGTGCTGTGCACATGCTGCGGAAATTTCCACTGCGGATTATTATTGTGGAAAAATCCGCAGCACTACCAATTATTTTGCGGAAGCGCGGCATGTTCGCTGCCATTGACTTGCATTGGAACGCATGGAATCCGCATCATTGCATCTGCAGATGCTCAATCCATGCGTTTCAAGGTGCGGATGGTACCCGGGTTTGGAGAAGAGGAGACTCTCCTCCGGACCCGGGTACCATAGAACCTGTAAAAAAAAGAATAAAATAAAAAATATACATTATACTTTCCTTCTGATGGCCCCCGGTGTCCTTAGTGATGCGTCTCGGCTTGCTGGCAGCTCACGATGGTCTGAAAAGGACCTGCCATGACTAATGTTGAGAATTCCAATACTGCGAATATCGGCCGATACCCGATATTTCAGTATCGGAATTCCGATACTTTTACAATATCGTATACCGGAATCGGAAGTTCCCATATTGCAATGAGCCAGTTTCATTTTATTCAGCCAATGAGGATCCTAAGAAGTGTGGGCACATCCTGTTAGGCATGTAGGCATCTTAACTAATGGCATGGCTGTGATTGGCTGCTGAAATGATGTCATGATGCACTATAAAAGCCGCCGCCACCATTTTCAGCTCACTCTGCTGTGAATTCAGTTAGGGATAGGACGCTGTTGTTCTGAGGGACAGTTTTAGCTACCTATTTGGTCTATTCTGCTTTACCCAAGCTACTTTATAAATCGCTGTGCCTTGCAGCACTAGTGCACAGTTCTCTGTGCTGTTCACCGCTGTCTGCAAGGTCTCTGTGTGTGACTGCAGCTCACCCTGCAGTGTGTGCTTCAAACACGTCTGGTTGTAGTGCACTCAGTGTGTGTCACTGCCTCATACATTGTCCTTATTTGCTAATTCATAATTTTTCCTGATATCTCCTATTAGTGTGGTGGTTCTATCCGTATTCAGCTAAATTGGTTCCAAACACACTATATAGGAGTAGTTAGAGGAGCCTTTCAGCAGCATTGTGCCCTGCAGCCCCAGCCAGATTAGTATTAGCCTATTTTTTGTAGCCTCATCTATTGCATTGTAGGTTACCTTCCTACATTGTAATAGCTACAAAAAGTTTGTGATACTATCGGTATTACATCTTTTGGCACATCCAGTGTCTTTTTTTGGCAAAAAAAACATAAATAAAGTTCACCAAACACTCCACTTTACAGTTGTGTAGGCCACATTAGCTCATATTAAAGTCTAGTCCACACTTTATAAAATTAGTGTTTCTTATACCTGTTAGCAGCTGTTCAGGAATAAGCACACTAAGCCCTTAGTACTTTTCTGCCTATCTTTATCAGTCTACCAAGATGAAGAAGGCAGGGAGTAAGGCATGTGGGCGTGGGCGTGGAGTTTCTGCAGGGAGAGGACGTGAGGATTCTGTGCCTGCAGGAAGAGGACGTGGGGATTCTGTGCCTGCTGCGGGTACCAGTGACTCAGCATCCCCCAGTTTTACCAGGGAACAGTCCTTTATGCGCAGCTTTGTAGGAGCTAGCCGTACCCCACTGCTGCAGGAGGACCAAATTGAAGCCGTTGTCGGATGGATGGCAGCTAACGCATCGACTTCAATTAGTTCCAGATCCTCTCAGGTCCTGAGCACTGAAGAGCACCCATCTGTCTCTTCACCACCTGCCAAATTGCCCAGGCAGTCAGAGAGCCCTGGACAGGAGCCATCTCTACTTCTGTTCTCTGAATCTCTTGGCTTGGAAAGAGGGGGCCAGCCAAGCAGAATTCGAGAATTTGAAGAAGAGGTAGTATGCAGTGATGCGCAACCGTTTTGTCTCTCTGAATCTGAAGAGGCGGGTGGGCCAGTGCCTATGGTCAGCAGCACACCTCAGTACGCATCTGATGATGAGACTCAGGTGCCACTTTCTGGTGCGTACTGTGCTGTCGAGACTACCCAGGAGAAGCAGTTGTTTGAAGAGGGTGGTGTAGATGATGAGGTCCTTGACCCATCATGGCGTGAGGGACAGGAAGGTGGTGGGAGCAGCTCTGCGGAAGAGATTCCCCGAACGGCCCAAAAAGGAGGGAGGGGGAGGGGGCAGACTTGGTTGCCTGTAGCCTCCACTTCGGCACCCATTAGGAGCATGGCTCTTCCAAAATCCAAAGCGGGCGCTCCCAAGTCTTACAGTGCCTGGTCCTTTTTTGACACAGTTGCAGGTGACATTTGCTTTGTCAAATGCAAGCTGTGTAATCAGAAGGTGAAAAGAGGGAAAAGTGTCAGCAACCTCAATACCACAAATATGTGGAAACATGTGCGGACCAAGCATGTGGTGGAGTTACAAAAACACACTGAAGACCTAGGCTAACCTACAGCGCCACCTACCACCTCTTCAGCTCGTGTTGTAGAATCTTCCTCCAGCTCACACACAGCTGGTTCGGCTTCCTCACAGGATCGCCATGGAAGAATCTCTGGCACTGTTGTACAGAGACACAGTGTAATTCCACCCACAGCACCACTTTACCGGTCATCCTCACACTCCCAGGCCAGTCTACAGCCATCGTTAGCACAGGCATGGGAGAAAAGGCGCCCATACTCGGCAAACCACCCTCAAGCACAGGCTCTGAATGCTGGCATTGCTAAACTACTGGCCCTTGAAATGCTATCATTCAGGCTGGTGGAGACTGACACCTTCCGTAACTTTATGGCATTGGCAGTCCCACAATACAATGTGCCCAGCCGCTTTTATTTCAGCAGGCAAGCCGTCCCTGCCCTGCAACAGCATGTGGAGGGAAAAATTAAACATGCGCTACAAAACGCCGTCAGTAGCAAGGTCCACCTGACCACCGATGCGTGGACCAGTAAGCATGGACAGGGACGATACCTTTCCCTCACTGCCCATTGGGGAAATGTTGTGGAGCCGGGTACAGATCTTGAGAGTGGCGCTGTACGTGTTCTGCCAACTCCAAGGATTGCAGGAATCCAGTCTGTACACATTGACTCCTCCTCATACTCCAGTTCCTCTGAATCAGCGCTGCAGGAGCCGTCACGGTCTACCTCCACATCGACCCGTGAACGGTTACCTGTTATGATGACCGATATGAGCACAGCCGTGGCCAAACGTCAACAGGCCGTATTAAAATTAATTTCTTTGGGGAATCGAAGCCACACAGCGCAGGAGCTCTGGAATTCCATCAAGCAGCAGAGCGACGTGTGGTTTGTGCCAGCGAATCTCCAGCCAGGCATGGTAGTGTGTGACAATGGCCGAAATCTGGTGGCAGCTCTGGGCCTAGGCAACCTCACTCACATCCCATGTCTGGCACATGTGCTCAACTTGGTCGTGCAGAGTTTTTTGAGGGACTATCCGGATCTTGATGCACTGCTTCACGAGGTCCGCATAGAGTGCGCTCACTTGCGGCGTTCCAGCAACGCAAGATCGCGCATTGCAGCTCTGCAGCGCTGATTACGCCTTACAGAACATCGCATCATATGTGACCTACCCACCAGGTGGAATTCAACGTTACATATGTTGGAGAGGTTGTGTGAGCAGCAGGCAGCAGTAATGGAGTACCAGCTGCAGCAGGCGCAAACAAGTCGCAGTGCGCGCCGTTCACACTTCACCACCACTGAGTGGGCCTCTATGAAGGACATTTGCCACGTTTTGTGTGCCTTCGATTATTCCACGCGGATGGCGAGTGCAGATGATGCACTAGTCAGCATGACTATCCCCCTTATCTGCCTGCTTGAAAAAACACTGCAAGCACTAAGGGACGAGGTTTTGGAAGAGGTGGAAGATGAGTCACAAATGCCATCTGCTTCTCTACAGTGTGCGCAACGTGGTTCCTCACAAAGGCCTAGGCAGGGGACACTTTGTGAGTAGGATGAGGAGGAGTCAATGGAGGAGGAAGACATCTGTCCAGAGGAGGGAGGTACACAATGCTCTAGTAGTCAGTATCTAGAGCGAGGGTGGGGTGATGCAGAGCAGGCAGAGATCACGCCTCAAGCAGGGGACAGCGTTTCTTGGCCAGTTGGCAGTCTGCAGCACATGGTTGATTTCATGCTGCAGTGCCTGAGAAACGACCGCCGCATCGCCCACATTCTCAACACGGCTGATTATTGGGTGTCCACCCTCCTAGATCCTCGCTACCGGGACAACTTACAAAGCCTCATAACACCGTTGAACCGGGAGCGTAAAATGCGGGAATACCAAGACGCACTGGTGCATTCCATCATGTTCTCCATTCCAACCGAGAGCAGTGCTGCTAGTGCTTTACAAAGCAGCTCAGTGCGTCGAGGCAGTGGAGGAAGCTCTGCACAAAGAGGGAGCAGAAGCAGCGCCTCAGCACAAGGCAAGACCAGTATGGCCGAAGTGTGGCAAAGTTTTGTGTCCCCGCCGCCACAAATGTCTACACCATCACAGACGGCTCCACTCAGCAGGAGGCAACGTTTCCGTCAGATGGTGACAGACTACATGTCTTGCCCTCTCAGTGTACTCCCAGACGGCTCTTCTCCCTTCAAGTTTTGGGTCTGTAAGCTGGATTCATGGCCAGAGCTTAGCCAGTATGCATTGGAGGTGCTAGCTTGCCCTGCTGCTAGTGTATTATCGGAACGCGTCTTTAGTGCCGCAGGTGGTGTACTAACAGACCGTCGCATGCGACTATCCTCCGATAACGTTGACCGGCTTACTTTTCTCAAAATGAACAAGGCCTGGATCTCGCATGAATTTGCCAGTCCTCTTCCAGAATAAATAATTGGTTGGCAACAGTATCCAGGTCTCCTGTTGTGTTCATGTTTCTACCACCTGAACTGTAATCCCTGAGCTCCAACACCGCCAGTTGGCGCTCAGAAGTGCTGTCTGCACAGTCAACACTTGCTGCCGTGTTATTGGGGTTCAGTAACGTCAGCTGATCCCCAGCTGTGTGTCTGGCAAATTCTCCTGCTTTGTCCACATCCACTGTACTATTGATTTAAAACTTGCTCCAATTACACCTCTGACTCCTCTGTTTTTAGTATTTACCCTGGGCTCCAATACCGCTAGTTGCTGCTCAGAAGTGCCGTCTGCACAGTCAACGCTTGCTCCAGTGTTATTGGGGTTCAGTAACGTCAGCTGATCCCCAGCTGTGTGTCCGGCAAATTCTCCTGCTTTGTCCACATCCACTGTACTATTGATTTAAAACTTGCTCCAATTACACCTCCGGCTTCTCTGTTTATAATATTTACCCTGGGCTCCAATACCGCTAGTTGCTGCTCAGAAGTGCCGTCTGCACAGTCAACGCTTGCTCCAGTGTTATTGGGGTTCAGTAACGTCAGCTGATCCCCAGCTGTGTGTCCGGCAAATTCTCCTGCTTTGTCCACATCCACTGTACTATTGATTTAAAACTTGCTCCAATTACACCTCCGGCTCCTCTGTTTATAATATTTACCCTGGGCTCCAATACCGCTAGTTGCTGCTCAGAAGTGCCGTCTGCACAGTCAACGCTTGCTCCAGTGTTTTTGGGGTTCAGTAACGTCAGCTGATCCCCAGCTGTGTGTCCGGCAAATTCTCCTGCTCTGTCCACATTCACACTACTACAGATTTTAAAGTTGCTCCAATTACGCCTCTGGCTCCACTCTGTTTTTAGTATTTACCCTGGGTTCCAGCACCGCCAGCTGTTTCCCAGCAGTGTCTTTGGCACGGGTACTCCCTCCTGCGCAGCCTGGTTCCAGCACGTCAGCTGTTTCCGGGTAGTGTCAACGTCACTTTGCCTCCAATGCGTTGTCCTGTCATGTTGCGGTCAGGTTAGCTGACTCTATGGTGCCTGCAGTTTAGGTGACTCCTATGTGGGCTGCGGGATCTGGCAATGAAGGCTGGTTCCATAGTGCCAATAAGACAAGCATCCCCTGTAGGACTGTGGGTTTCGGTAACTGCGGCCGGCTCGCGGCCTTGCAACTTTTTTTTACATGGGTACCTTCTGCTACCCATCCGGGTTCCAGTACCGTCAGCTGGTCCTCAGCAGTGCCTTTGGCTTAGGTGCCTCCTTCTCGGTATCCAAGTTCCACCAACGTCTGCTGGTCCTTGGTAGTGCTTTCTGGCACAGGTACCTCCTGCTTAGTAACCAAGTTCCAGTACCGTCAGCTGGTCCTCAGTAGTTCCATTGGCTCTTGTACCTTCTGCTACCCATCCGGGTTCCAGTACCGTCAGCTGGTTCTCGGCAGTGTCTTTGACACGGGTACTCCCTCCTGCCCAGCCTGGTTCCAGCACGCCAGCTGTTTCCAGGTAGTGTCAACGTCACTTTGCCTCCAATGCGTTGTCCTGTCGTGTTGCGGTCGGGTTAGCCGACTCTATGGTGCCTGTAGTTTAGGTGACTCCTATGTGGGCTGCGAGATCTGGCAATGAAGGCTGGTTCCATAGTGCCAATAAGACAAGCACCCCCTGTAGGACTGTGGGTTTCGGTAACTGCGGCCGGATCGCGGCCTTGCAACTTTTTTATACATGGGTACCTTATGCTACCCATCCGGGTTCCAGTACCGTCAGCTGGTTCTCGGCAGTGCCTTTGGCTTAGGTGCCTCCTTCTCGGTATCCAAGTTCCACCAATGTCTGCTGGTCCTTGGTAGTGCTTTCTGGCACAGGTACCTCCTGCTTAGTAACCGAGTTCCAGCACCGTCATCTGGTCCTCGGTAGTTCCATTGGCTCTTGTACCTTCTGCTACCCATCCGGGTTCCAGTACCGTCAGCTGGTCCTCGGTAATTCCATTTGCTCTTGTACCTTCTGCTACCCATCCGGGTTCCAGTACCGTCAGCTGGTTCTCGGCAGTTCCTCAGCCTTCTTGTACCTTCTGCTACATTTCCAAGTTCAAGCTTTTTGAAATGGTTCTTGGTAATCACTCTGGATCTCTCTGACGAGGACCCTGAAGGCCACCCCGAAGACGAGGACCCCGAAGACCACCCCGAAGAAGACGAGGACCCCGAAGATGACGACCCTGAACACGAGGACCCTGAAGACCACCCCGAAGAAGACGAGGACCCCGAAGACGACGACCCTGAACACGAGGACCCTGAAGACCACCCCGAAGAAGACGAGGACCCTGAAGACGAGGACCCTGAAGACGAGGACCCCGAAGATTAGGACCCCGAAGATTAGGACCCCGAAGACGACGACCCTGAAGACGACGACCCTGAAGACCACCCCAAAGAAGACCAAGAAGATGACCCTGAAGAAGTTGACCAAGAGGACAAAGAAGAAGAAGACAACCACCAAGATACAGAAGAACAAGAGACAGAAAACCAAGAAGCAGAAGTACAAGAAGCTGAAGAACAAAAAGCGGAAGAACATTAAGCATAAGACTAAAAATCTGAGCAAAAGATAATATCTAAATTATAAGCAGAAGATTACTAAGCAGTGTATGGGGGTGAGTCCGTTCCTCCTCGTGGTGCCCCTGGAAAAGACCTGCTGCTGCAGGCCAAACTGAACGCGGACAAATCCTGTTGTAAATCTTTTGTGACGGGCAGAACGAAAGGTGTAATGTTCAAACTTTTATAGATAACAACTACAGGAATGCCTGTCACAAATAAGAATATGACGAAGAAGAAGAATATGAAGAAGATGAAGAAGTAGAATATGAAGAATGTAAAAAAAAAGAATAATACGAAGAAGATGAAGAAGAAGAAGATGAAGAAGGTGAAGAAGAAGTTGATGAAAAAGATGCTGATGCTGAGGATGATGAAGGAGAAAGTGTGGGAGAAGTAAAAAAGAAGGTGAAGAGCATGGAAGTAGTGAAACATAAATATCTGACAAAATATAAAAAAACTTAACATAGTCAATATTTCCGTAACTCAGAACGTCATAAAAAAAATATTAATTCCTGCTATTTCATTTGATTGGGCTAAACCTCTATGCCTTTGTTGTCTCCCCCACCTCCCCCAATACATTCTACATTATTCTTAGTTGTTTTCCTTCATGTAGAATTAACCTACAAGGAAAGAAAGGGTTTATTTTTCTTCCGATATTTCTGTCCCATTGACTTGCATTGGTTTCCGGTATCGGAATCGGCGATATCCGATACTTTTTGGGTATCGGTCCGATCCGATATTTCCCGATATTGGAAGGTATCGCTCAACACTAGCCATGACGTCAATTAGTCATGTAACGGGTCACGCAACCGCTGACGTTGGCAGGTCCTTTAGTCTACCGCGAGCTGCCGGCAAGCCAGGACGCATCGGATAAAGACACCGGGGGCCATCAGAAGCCATCCGGTTGCATTGATTTATATAGTGTGACCAAGTTGTCAAGCACTTTTCAAGTGATGCTAAAATTGCTTGGAAAGCGCTTGACAATCCGCATGCGGAAATGCATGTGAAGAACGCTTCACTTCTGTACAATCCGCATGCGTTTTTTCTGCCAGGGAGATGCAGAAACGCTCAGGAAAAAAATCCAGAGCATTTCTGCATCGTGGGCACATAGCCTAAAAGATAATGCCTTACCAACACCAGGTCAGATTACCAATGCACTGCAGGATGCAGCAAGCCTCAATGATAAAGGCGGGGCCAGCACATGTGCAAAATACTGATGCAGACAGCCACTCACTAACCTACCATTTCATGGAGGGAGTGGCTGTGTAGTCTGCATAGGGCGCCAGTCACACAGATATGTGTGATGCACATTGTCTGGCTTGCAGCCTATTGATGACGCCCATACTATTAGGCTGTGTGCCCACAATGCGTTTTTAATGCGTTTCCGCAGCGTTTTTGCTGCTGCGGAAACGCATTAAAAACGGGCACGTGCTGCGGAAATTTCCGGTGCGGATTATCATTGCGGAAAAAAACGCAGCACTACCAATTATTTTGCGGAAGCGCTGCGTTTTCACCGCCATTGACTTGCATTAGAACGCGCCAATTCAGAAAGACTGCATCTGTACTTGCGTAATTGGCGCGTTCTAATGTGTAGATGGTACCCAGGTGTGGAGGACGGGAGACTCTCCTCCACACCCAGGTACCATTAAAAAAGCTGTAAAAAAAGAATAAAATTAAAAATAAATATATACTTACCTTCTGGCGGCCCGCGGTGCGCTCCTCCTTGCTTCCCGGCACTTAGCGATGGAATGAAGGACCTGCTCTGACGTCAGAGTCCTGTGACGGGTGACGCGACGCTAACGTCGGCAGGTCCTTCAGTCTACCACTGCCGGCAGCCGGAACCGAGCGAAGCAAGACAGCGCAGGCCATCGGAGGGTATGTATAGATTTATTTTTTTACATTCTCTCAGGTCACACTATATAAATCCATGCTGGTTGCATGGATTTATATAGTGTGACCAAGTTGACAAGCACTTTCCAAGTGATGCTAAAATCGCTTGGAAAGCGCTTGTCAACCCGCATGCGGAAACGCAAGTGAAGAACGCTTCACTTCCACATGTCCCCGGCAGGAAAACGCATGTACAATCCGCATGCATTTTTTCTGCCAGGGAGATGCAGAAACGCTCAGGAAAAAATCCTGAGCATTTCTGCATCGTGGGCACATAGCCTTAGATCATACGGGCTGCCAAGCACTATATACATGCAAGCACACAAGACATATGCCCCAATTCATCCAGCCAACACTAAAGAGGCCTGGTGGGGTATTTATCATGTTGTGTATTTATCTTATACACTATTTTTCATCTTTTTTGCACATTTTTTTGCACTATGCATCACACATATCTGTGTGACTGGCGCCCCCCTTATGCTGACTCCATCGGTGTGCATGTATAATACTACACAGCCACCCCCTCCATGAATTTGGTAGGTTAGTGAGTGGCTGTCTGCTTCAGTATTTTGCACATGTGCTGGCCCTGCCTTTATGATGCAGGCTTGCTGCATCCTGCAGTGCATTGGCAATCTGACCTGGTGTTGGTAAGGTATTATCTTTTACTGTGATGTTTTTTGAAATTATGTCCAATGTTCACCTATAGAACCTTTGCACGATCCGTTCTTGCGTTTTATCCACTCCCAGATGTCCCCCCAAGACATGTGAATGGGCCATGTCCAACACCTTCCGTCTAAAGGGGCCCGGCACTAACTGCTCCACACTCTCCTCCCTCACTTTCTTGACCTGGTACCACAACTCCTTACTCATCATAAAATGGGGAAACCTTGTGTCAGCCCCTGACTCCTGTGCAACCCCATTTATAATAGTGACATTATTAAAGGCTCCCTTCAGAGTTAGGTCCCTATATTGGGCAGACCCAAAATTCTCGCTGGTCACCCCTAACTCTGGAATTGCAGACTCAGGGGGCACTACCTCCTCATCCCCCACAAGGACACAAAAGGGAAACCTGTCTGACTCTGGGTGTGGTGATACCTCATTAGGGTTAATTTTTTTCTTATCTGAGCCAGCGAACCCAGAACCCTTCCCCCACAGATCCCAAAACAAGCAAAAGTCCCAGCCTATAATAATAGGGTGCAACAAGTCCTGAACGACGCCGACCTCGTGGGACTCTGTACCGTGGGCCATTTCAATGTCCACTCTTGCCCGTAGGGTAGTCTTTAGCATCACCATGAGTGCACTGAACGCCAACTTTTTTCCCCGGGATAATTTGGAGAGGAAGGGTGGCCCTCATAAGGGTCACCAGGCTCCCGGAGTCTAGCAGTGCCTTTACTTCCCATCTGTTCACCTTCATGTGACATGCTTGTGGCCCCTCGCTGGGTGGACAGTTCACACTGCAGGCCGGATAAGCATAATATAAACAACGTTGTCCTATGCTGCAGTCCATTGGCTCAAGGGTCAGGGGACAACAGGCAGCTATATGGCCTGGGCCGTGGCACCGCCAGCAAACAACATCACCTGTATGGACCTTGGGCACCACCTCCCTCGTCCATTTGGACCTTGGAAGTCCCACCACCTTTTGGGCCTCCACCCCCTGTTGGGAACTCCAGCATGTAGTGGGCTTCCTTCCCAAGGAACCTTCAACCCCCTGGTATCTCTCGATCAGTCCGACCAGTTCATCTGCATACCGGGGATCACCCTGGGCAACCCAAGGCTGTATGGGCCTCGGCAGGGAGTGCACAAACCGGTCCATCACCACCCACTCTACCATCTGCGCAGACATTGAGGACTCTGGCTCAGCCACTTCTGGACCAGGTGCAGCAGGTCAAACCTTTGGGACGGAGGTGGTTTGTTCCAGTGATACGAACCCGCTGTGCCCTGATAGTCATTGTCAACCCCAAGCGTGCGAGAATCTCAGTTTTTAGCTTGCCATACTCTTTCGCATCCTGCAAAGCTAAATCATAGTATGCCTTTTGGGCGTACTATGCAAAGCTAAATAGGGCGTACTATGCAAAGCTAAATAGGACGTCCTGCAAAGCTAAATCATAGTACGCCTACTACGCGTACTTCTGGGGCTCTCCAAGTCAAGTATGGCGACAGTACCTCTGCCCACTGCTCTTGTGGAAATTTCTCCCTCTCGGTGACCCTTTGAAACACCATCAGGAAAGTCTCATCCCCCAGGGTCATTTTCTGCAAAGCTCGTCATGCTGCCTTCCGGACATGGGAGTCATCAGTCGGACCTGGGGTTGGAGCTCTCATCCTGTCCTGGATGGCGGTTGCCAGAAACTGCTTCTGCTGATGTTGTTTCTGCTAGTGCTGCTGGATCTGCTGTAACTACAGCCTGTTGGTCTCCTGTTGATGCTGCTGCGACTGGACCAGGTGTTTAAGAAGGTCCTCCATTTCGTCTGGCGATGCTTGCTGGCTTGCGACAGACTTCACCCAGGGCATGCAGTCCATCCTGTAGCACTCATACGTCTCTGCTGGGAACGCTGCCCGCAAGTCTAACACTAATTGTGGAGGTTTTACTCACTTGGGTGTGACCGGAGGAAAACAGGAGGCATGTTCCTTTAAAAGTTCATGTGGGTTTATTTCTTCATAAACCCAGAAGCCAAACAGAAAAGAAAATAGCCTTTAGATCAGGCAAACAAAGTAATTGTCCTTAGCAGGTCTCTGCTCAGCCAGGCCTGTGTGGCACACAAGCTGGGGTAACGTCCAGTGTCCTGGCTTGGTCTGAAGACAAACATACACAAGAGGCCTTCTCCCTCCAAACACACAGACCATGTGCCAAACAACAGCCTCCATTTTATAGGCTGTTAACCACACCCAGAGATGAGGTATGTGGGTAGCTGGACCCGCCCATTCTCTCCTAGCTACCCGTAACCCGGCTCCCAGGTGCACCAACCGATCCTCTTAGTGCTTATCTGCCCTAGAGAAACACTCCGGGTTACATCACAGAGACCAGCCATCTCTGTGACACATGCCTCCCATTGACTATTGCAACCATTAACCACCTTAGAATACCTTGATACATATCTGGTTTTATGATTACCCCACGGCTGATGAAAGGGAATCTGTCACCCCCTGGGACTTATCTGACCTCTAATATTGGCATACAGGTGATAGAAATGTGAGTCTATACATACCTGTATGCCTCATATTAGAGGACTGTTTGCTGAGAAATGGCTTTTTATTCAGTGAAGATTCTGATGCTTGCTGTTCGTGGGGAGTGGATTCCCTTTAATAAATACTCACTTAGCCTCATTCTTCGTGCAGATACTAATAAATACAGGACCTATGAGATTTTTACCATATGATAGTTGGATGGTTAGGGGTGTATCATCCATAGCAGCAGCCCACAGGGCCACTATGGTGCCCGTGAAAAAACACAGAATTTGAGCTTGGTTTAAGTTGGTATCCATGCAGCACATAAATGCATGTGTACTATGGCCATCAATCAGAAAAAAAACTATAAGAAGAAAAATGATCATAAACCCTGCTGTAAATAAATAAATAAAAACCAAAAGTGCATTTAAATAAAATAGGGTTCTTAGTAACTCTGTTTTTGATCAAAAATAGCATGAAAGCTATCCCACCATGGTAAAATGAACCCATTCAGGATAGTCCTACTCTGTTTAATATTAAAAACTTTACCATGTATCAAAGCCTCAAACTTCTGTGTGTGAATCAGACATGAGATCTAACGTGATAGAAGATTACAGTCCGGGGAAGACGGGAAACATTCATATAGACGACCGGAGGAGATGTAGTCAGTGAAGAACTCTGGCTAAATATGTTTGTAGAATCGTAGTTGAAGATGTCGTCGTCCTCCGCATGAAGTAGTTATTTCTCATGTCACGTGTAATGAATATCTCCTGCAGTATTGCTAATGCCGATTGCAGTGTCGGTAAATGAGACGAGAATTAGCTTTATGGAAGATGAGTCTATGAGAAACGTGTTCAGCTACAGACTCCAAGGAAGAAACTGCTTGTTGTATGTGGCCTAAAATATATAGGTTTTATTACTAGATGTAAAGCAGGAAACTAAATACTGTAAAATAATATCTCTCCTCATATGTTTCCCCTTATTATCTCCAGTAATTGTATTATTACACAATATCAGATCCTCTCAGTGAAGATCTTCTATTTAAGAGAATTTTCCTTATGGACCCATCAAAGACAGATATGGATAGAGACAAGATGGCAGAGAGGATATTACACCTCACCCTAGAGATCCTCTTCCGTCTTACTGGAGAGGTGAGAGATTCCAATAACGTCACATTACGTCATTCTTATCTATGGGAATAACAGATGAACAGAACTGGAGAGGTGAGGACTCTGGAAATGTCTGTAGTGAGATTTATTTATATGTCTTTCCATAACCAGGATTACATAGTAGTGAAGAAGACCTCTAGTGAGCGCTGTCAGGTCCATGTGTCTGAGGGATGGGAAAGACCCCTGAGCTCAATCACAGGACCTCCATCTCACCCCTTCATACATGAGGACATCAATGACCAGAAGATCCTAGAACTCACCTACAAGATGATTGAGCTGCTGACTGGAGAGGTGACACTGCTGGGAATGCTGGGACATTATACAGTAACGCTATGAAAGGATCGGGGGGATGACGGTATCATTGTGTGTGTCAGGTTCCTATAAGATGTCAGGATGTCGCTGTCTATTTCTCCATGGAGGAGTGGGAGTATTTAGAAGGACACAAAGATTTGTACAAAGACGTCATGATGGAGGTTCCCCATCCCCTCACATCACCAGGTAATAGACAGGACTAAATACACACGGCCCATAATTATCTGTATGTAAAGAATAAATTCAGTCCCTGTATGTGTTTCTTCCAGATCTATCCAGTAACAGGACAACACCAGAGAGATGTCCCCGTCCTCTTCTTCCACATGACTGTAAACAAGAAGATCCCAATGTTCCTCAGGATCATCAGGTAGATGGAGAGAAGGTGTCATGAGATCTCCCCTATGATGTGTAGACGGCTGTGAAGGTCTTGTGTTCAGTCTTGTTTTATCCACCAGTTTTATATGTTTTATACTTGTGTAATGAGAACAGTGGAGATGGCAGGATTAGAGCTGATCATAGATGTGACTTCTCATCTGTTTGTGACTTTTACAATATTTGTTTCAGGGTGAAGATCTCACCCATATTAATACTATAGAGGCATATGTAAGGGGTTATGAGCGGTGTAAAGAGGAGATTCCTACATATGACTACCCAGGTGAGTAGTAACCACTAAATGCACAGAAGTCACAGATTCTTCTCTGTCACCGGCTGTGGCTGCTTTATCGGTGGTGTAGTCCGTCCTTATCACAATCGTGTGATCGCCATTTTGCCTCTAGACCACAACATTCTCTTCCACCCAAAACTGTTCAAATGATTTTGGGCATTGAAACCCTTTTCCATAGAACTTACAACCAGGAGGATCCACCTACCCCCTGTGATTAGGAGACGCTACCTGCCCAGATCTGTAAACCACAAAGCCAGAAAATCACTTGAAAAAAATATTATGATGGGACTGTAAGAGAAAGCGGAGGGTAATGATGCTGTTGGCTTCCTAGAACCCTGATATCTTATTGGATGAATCTACCTTCTCTCCCTTCTGTGCTGCTGAATGTCCTCATATGGTCCCTACAAGACCAGGTCCAGTCTTTCTGGCCAAACTTCACTTTTATGATCGACAACATTAAATGTGCAGTGAGGCCAAGTGTGAATTTCTGTACAATAACAACAGAGTTTCCCTTTATCCCGACTTACCAATTTCTTTTAAAACCAACTAACTTCAAACAGGATTGTGATAAACTAAGCAAAAAAAAACATTATACCTGTGCCATGATATATCTCTAAGCTAAATTTAAGATGCCTCATCTCTGCAGTATTATAAAAAGTTCCCTTTGAACGTCTAATATTTCTTCTTGAAATTCATCTGATAGAAAATATTGTCCCTTACGATAGTTTAGATTGCCAAGAGCCACCGAGCCCCATACTGTAATTACCCCAGAGAGGTTTCACCACTAGTTACTCACTACTTACTGATGAAGACTGTTGAGTTTGATCATTTCAGTAGATGTGTTATGGTCTGTACTCACAGTTTTGACTATGGTAGTTAGTGCCCAAAATACTCTGATTTAACCCCTTCCTGCAGCCTGTTTTGTGTTCCTATCTGAGCCCATTTTTCAAATCTGACGTGTGTCACTTTATGTGGTGATAACTTTGGAATTCTTCACAAAGGATAATAGGAAACAAATGGACCTTACAAATTATATTCCATCTTCTCTTGAATCTGACAATACCCTATATACGGTTATACACTACTGTCTGGGCACATGGCAGGTTAAGAAGGGCAGAGCGCCATTTAGCTATTTGAATGCAGATTTTGCTGGGATAGTGTGCGGACACAATGTATTGGGGACACTATTCGTTGTCACCTGGCAGCTCAAAAGATTGCTACCACAAACAGGCTTGGCACTATCTACTCCATTTTCCAGATCCCAGGGTTTGCCTTGCTCATCATCCTTTAACCCCTCTACATGGATTTGGACTTAGACAGAGACCCCCTAGGCTTGGGCCACAGTGTTACCTAATGTTCTGTGGTGTGAGCTGGCAAGAAGAATAGTCAGGTAGCCGGGTCAGAACCAGGAGGTCAGAGAAAATATAAAATCACACAAGAGTAGTCAGTAAACGGGCCGAGGTCACAACAGGAAACAAATACACAAGCTGAGAGCTGAGCACAGAGGACTGAACCAGAGGAGAACAAGGCTGGATCTGGCAGCTTCCTGCAATATGCTTCCAGCTTTAGTAGGGTGCCTTGCTTTCCAGTTGGCTGAAACAAGGAGCAGATTACTCCAGCTGGACAGCACACACACCCATACTGCCAGACTGGATGGTACTACTGGTCCCAGCAACCCTAGTCTTAGTGGCTGGACAGAGCCTGCGCCGCCCAGAGCTTCTGGTTCTGACGTCTCCTCCATCACCAGCGCCACCTGCAGGATGAATAAGGCGGCTACTGGTGAGAGAAGCAGATGTCGCAGGAGCAGATCCCAGAGGAGATGGGACCCACCATTTGCAGAAGCCCTAATGTGACCAAATTGCAGAAAACCAGAGCAGTAGAAATCCCCATAAAGTGACACCATTTTGGAAATTATACCCCTCAGTGAAATAATCTATAGGAGTAGTGACTATTTTGACTCCACAGGCACTTTCCGGAAATTAGCACGCAGTGGATGTTGGAGAGTGAAAATTACAAATATATAATTTCATTACCCAACACATAGTGCCCAGATTGTGCTCCAGGAGACACACACCATCAATTAATTGGGTTCTTCTCACTATAGTAATGCCGAATACATGGAGGCTAAATGTGGTTTGAGCGCACTGCAAGGCTCAGAAGTGAGGGGGAGATCTGACTTTGGGAGAGTGGATATTGCTGGATTGGGTTATGGAAGCCATGTTGCTTTTCAAAAGCCTTTGAGCCACTAATAATGTGGAAACCTCTGGTTTTCCATTGACAGATGATGGACCTGAGTGGGGACTTGTTTTTTGTGAGATGAGTAGAAGTTTTTATTGATATTATTTTTGCCTACATAACATTGTTTGGTGACTTTTTATTCCATATTTTGGAGGCAGAATTAACAAACAGTTGAACACTACGATCCACTGGTTCATCCTATGAGGTTTTCTATTAGACTGTGAACTGTTATTGTCTTGATGAATAATGACGGCTAACATAGGGCAAAATTAAAAAAAATCACAGAAAAAGATACAGCCTTACCAACACCAAATCATATAACAAATGCACTAGCAGGATGCAGCAGACCCCCATGATAAAGGGGACGGGGGGCAACGCAGGTGCAAAATACTGGTGGAGCAACCACTCACAAACCTACAAATTCATGGAGGGGGTGGTTGCCTAGTATTAAAGATGCACACAGAAGAAGCTTGCATAGGACGCCAGTCACACAGGTAGGTGTGATGCAGTGTCTGGCTTAGGATAGTGATGATGCCCATACTATTACATCAGGAAGGCTGCCCAGCGCTATATAAGTGCACCCCACATGGACAGACACCCCAGTACACCCAACCAACACTAAAATGCTAATGCATTTGTTATCTGATTTGGTGTTGGTAAGGCTGATTTTTTCTGTGATATGTTTTCTTGGTAGATAATGATACTTTTACATAAAGTACATTTTTACGTAGAGTTTAATTAGAAATATTCAACAATATAAATTTTAAGGATATGTTATTCATAAATAATAATTGGTTTTATTCTTGGCAGATGACTGTACCAGGAGATCAGAGGGACAGCTGACATCTTCAGTTTTTAAAACAGATGATCTTGAGATCACACAAGATACAATTGAAGTGAATGTCATTACTCCACATTTACCATCATCCCTTCACAGCAAAGATCTGTCATCTGATCATTTGAAACAGGTCCTGTCTTCTGATTCATTACCGACTAATAAGGAAAATCAAAGTCACAAAATAAGCATTAAAAAACAAACTGCTCCTAAAACAAAGAAGCCATTTTCATGTTCAGAATATGGAAATAGTTTTTCCCTTGAAAAGTCTTTTTTTAAACATCAAAGCATTCACACAGCAGAGAATATATTTTTTTGTTTCAAGTGTGGGAAATTTTTTAACCAGAAATCAAATCTGGTTAATCACCAGAGAAGTCACACAGAGGAGAAGCCATTTTCTTGTTCAGAAAGTGGAAAATGTTTTACAGACAAATCAAGTTTAATCAAATATCAGAGAACTCACACAGGGGAGAAGCCTTTTTGCTGTTCAGAATGTGGGAAATGTTTTAGCCAGAAATCAGATTTGGTTAATCACCAGAGGACTCACACAGGGGAGAAGCCTTTTTCCTGTTTGGAATGTGGAAAATGTTTTAGCCAGAAATCAGGTTTGGTTAAGCACAAGAGAACTCACACAGGGGAGAAGCCCTTTTCCTGTTCAGAATGTGGAAAATGTTTTAGCCGGAAAACATATTTGGTTATACACCAGAGAATTCACACATGGGAGAAGCCTTTTTCCTGTTTAGAATGTGGAAAATGTTTTAGCCGGAAAACATATTTGGTTAAGCACAACAGAACTCACACAGGGGAAAAGCCTTTTTCCTGTTCAGAATGTGGAAAATGTTTTAGCCGGAAATCAGTTTTGGTTAAGCAGAACAGAACTCACACAGGGGAGAAGCCTTTTTCCTGTTCAGAATGTGGGAAATGTTTTATCCAGAAATCAGATTTGGTTAATCACCGGAGAACTCACACAGGGGAGAAGCCTTTTTTCTGTTCAGAATGTGGGAAATATTTTAGCTGGAAATCAGATTTGGTTAAGCACAAGAGAATTCACACAGGGGAGAAGACTTTTTCCTGTTCAGAATGTGGGAAATGCTTTAAAGATAAATCAGATTTGGTTAAGCACCAGAGAACTCACACAGACGAGAAGCCATTTTCATGTTCTTAATGTGGGAAATGTTTTACACGGAAATCAACTCTTAACAAACTTCATAGAAATCACACAGGGGAGAAGCCTTTTACATTTTTAGCCGAAAATTGTATCTTCATAAAGGGGTTGTCCACTACTAGGACAACTCCTTCTAATTCCTCATGTTTGGCCTTGTTAAAATAAAAACACTCATACGCACTTACTGTTCTGGCGCCATTCCATTGGTGTCACAACTTGCGTTTCCGTAAGGCTGTTACATCACACAATCCTGCTGCCAATCAACGCCACCTTCAGATGTATTGTACATCAACAGGAAGGACATGGCCTGGACATAGCACCAAGAGAATGCACACACTGAACGCACTCTCTTCAGACCGTGTTCTTGGGGGAATTATAAGCAATTTACACCCTCAAACATGACTTTCGATATGGGAAAGAAAGACGAGATCAGAGGTTAATCTGAGGTCCTCCACCTCTGTCAGCATGTCTGGTATGCAGCGTTTCTTATGGAAGGTCTTATCTTCCTGCTCCGGAGCTATTACTGCCTCACCTCAGCGTTCACCTCAGCGTGGAAAAAGAAGCAGTCTTAACCATCATGATGTCAGACAGCTCCAGCCTGTAAGTCCTGCGCCAACTTCTCTCTTAATGTAGGCCTCACAAGAAAACAGCTCCATAAATCTCCCTCTACTCTCACCGAAGCCCACAGATTGAGCAGTGCTTGCTTCACAGGGACATTTACCCCCCAGCCACAGGTTATTCTGATATGGGGAACAACATAACTTATTTCATAGAATGGTAGAATTGGAAGGGACCTCCTGGGTCATCTGGTCCAACCCCCTGCTCAAAGCCGGATACTCTAAATCATCTCAGACAGATGTCTGTTCAGCCTCTGTTTGAAGACGTCCATTGAAGGAGAACTCACCACTTCTTGTGGCAGCCTGTTCCACTCATTGATCACCCTAACTGTCAAAAAGTTTTTTCTAATATCTAATCTGTGTCTCCTCCCATTCAGTTTCATCCCATTGCTTCTAGTCTTTCCTTGTGCAAATGAGAATAAAGATGATCCTTCTACAATGTGACAGCCCTTGAGATATTTGTAGACAGCTATTAAGTCTCCTCTCAGTCTTCTTTTTTACAAGCTAAACATTCCCAAATCCTATAACCGTTCCTCATAGGACATGGTTTGCAGACCGGTCACCATTCTGGTCGCTCTTCTCTGAACTTGCTCCAGTTTGTCAATGTCTTTTTTAAAATATGGTACCCAAAACTGAACACAGTATTCCAGATGAGGTCTGACCAAAGAGGAGTAAAGTGCGATAATGACTTCACGTGATCTAGACTGTATGCTTCTGTTAATACATCCCAGAATTGTATTTGCCTTTTTTGCTGCTGCATCACACTGTTGACTCCTGTTCAGTCTATGATCTATTAGTATACCTAAGTCTTTTTCACATGTACTGTTGCTTAGCTCTATACCTCCCATTCTGTATATGCTTTTTTCATTTTTATTGCCAAGACGTAGTACTTTGCATTTTTATATCATTTGCATTTGTATATCAGATTGCGTCTATCCCTACTAAAGAAGATATGGAGCAATATATTCAGAGGCTGGAGACCACATACAATACTGAAATACGTCCCCTCACTTCTATCCTGTCACAGCTTACTGACAAGTTACAGAGATTAGAGGATAATGTCGTCCAAGTTAGAGGCCATCATAATGCTCAGAAACTAACACTGGATCTTCACAGCCAGTAAATAAACCATCTGTTTAATATGGTTGATGATCAAGAAAATGGCAATAATATCTGGATAAGGGGTATACCTGAAAGCATCAATGCACAAGTGATTATGCCAACACTACGATCATTATTCAATAATATCCTTGGTGATCCTATTGATAAGGAGGTGGAGATTTATAAGGCGCACTGGGCAATAGGCAATCATGGCCCAGATCCTGAGCGTCCAAGGGACATTATCTGTCGTATACATTTTTTTCAATGTAAAAGAGGCCATTGTGAGGAAAGCAGAGGAGTTGGGTCCTGGTGATTTCAATGGAAAACGCATATAATTGCTCTAATACAGTACAGATGAAAAGTTTGGACACACCTTCTCATTTAAAGATTTTTCTACATTTTCATGACTATGAAAATTGTACATTCACACTGAAGGCATCAAAACTATGAATTAACACATATGGAATTATATACTTAACAAAAAAGTGTGAAACAACTGAAAATATGTCTTATATTCTAGGTTCTTCAAAGTAGCCACCTTTTGCTTTGATGACTGCTTTGCATACTCTTGGCATTCTCTTGATGAGCTTCAAGATGTAGTCACCGGAAATGGTTTTCACTTCACAGGTGTGCCCTGTCAGGTTTAATAAGTGAGATTTCTTACCTTATAAATGGGGTTGGGACCATCAGTTGTGTTGTACAGAAGTCAGGTGGATACACAGCTGATAGTCCCACTGAATAGACTGTTAGCTGCTTTTTTCTTGCCATAATACAAATTCTAAGTAAAGAAAAACGAGTGGCCATCATTACTTTAAGAAATGAAGGTCAGTCAGTCCGAAAAATTAGGCAAACTTTGAAAGTGTCCCCAAATGCAGTTGCAAAAACCATCAAGTGCTACAAAGAAACTGGCTCACATGAGAACCGCCCCAGGAACGGAAGACCAAGAGTCACCTCTGCTTCTGAGGATAAGTTTATCCAAGTCACCAGCCTCAGAAATCGCAGGTTAACAGCAGCTCAGATTAGAGACCAGGTCAATGCTACACAGAGTTCTAGCAGCAAACACATCTCTTCAACAACTGTTAAGAGGAGACTTTGTGCAGCAGGCCTTCATGGTAAAATAGCTGCTAGGAAACCACTGCTAAGGACAGGCAACAAGCAGAAGAGACTTGTTTTGGTTAAAGAACACAAGGAATAGACATTAGACCAGTGGAAATCTGGGCTTTGGTCTGATGAGTCCAAATTTGAGATCTTTGGTTCCAACCACCTTGTTTTGGGCAATGCAGAAAAGGTGAACGGATGGACTCTACATGCTTGGTTCCCACCGTGAAGCATGGAGGAGGTGTGATGGTGTGGGGGTGCTTTGATGGTGACACTCTTGGAGATTTATTCAAAATTGAAGGCATACTGAACCAGCATGGCAACCGCAGCATCTTGCAGCGGCATGCTATTCCATCCGGTTTGTGTTTAGTTGGACCATCATTTATTTTTCAACAGGACAATGATCCCAAACACACCTCCAGGCTGTGTAAGGGCTATTAGACCAGCAAGCAGAGTGATGGGGTGCTACGCCAGATGACCTGGCCTCCATAGTCACCAGACCTGAACCCAATCGAGATGGTTTGGGGTGAACTGGACCGCAGAGTGAAGGCAAAAGGGCCAACAAGTGCTAAGCATCTCTGGGAACTCCTTCAAGATTGTTGGAAGACCACTTCCGGTGACTACTTCTTGAAGCCCATCAAGAGAATGCCAAAAGTGTACAAAGCAGTCATCAAAGCAAAAGGTGGCTACTTTGAAGAACCTAGAATATAAGACATATTTTCAGTTGTTTCACACTTTTTTGTTAAGTATATAATTCCACATGTGTTAATTCATAGTTTTGATGCCTTCAGTGTGAATGTACAATTTTCATTGTCATGAAAATACAGAAAAATCTTTAAATGAGAAGGTGTATCCAAACTTTTGGTCTGTACTGTATCTATCCTGAATGCCACTTGCTAAAAGAAGGGTATTGAAACCACTACTTGATGCCATCCGGAAAAATGGCCTGATGTACTCCTGGGGGTACCCATTCCACCTGTATATTTTCAAAGATCCAAGCAACATGAGACGTATTTGTGATGTCCTGGACATTCCCAGAATCCATATATCTGACTGGCCACCTGCTCCACCATTGCCACTGACAGTTCCAGCACTTCACAGAAGGTGTTCAATGGATCAGGAACTTGATGGTGATGCAGCCAGATGGGAAAGGAACCTGCTAATCATATGAGCTCCTGAAATGAATCTTGTCTTCCCTGATGAGAGACAGTTTGCAGATGCTTACTTATTTCTTTAAGCATATAATTAGATATATCTAAATAGAGCATTAGGTGCCACTCTTCCACTATATAGAATATCTAAGTTCATATAAGATCTTAGACCGGCATATAATTTGAGTTCACATGATACTACTGTAATATCAGGCTGTATTACATTACTTGCTTTATATTCCATGGTTCCACCTAATAGGAATCCTAGAACTGAAAGTTTGACTTACGTCTGTAAAGACAACCCCCAGTTAGGGACTTGCATTGGGATCTGCTTGTTTCGCAATTTCCTACTGTTTTGATATATTCATAATCTATACTTCTTAGACACTGAGAGGTAGACGTTACTATCTACCGTCTATACTTCCTCTTTTCTCTTAACCTTTCTCTCTTCCATTCCTCCTTTTTTTCATATAATATGGCACAACTCAAAACTTGCTCATTGAATGTCAGAGGACTTAATGTTCCAGAGAAAGGAGCTCAAGTGTTTTATCGTAGGCATAAACAGCACGTACATTTTCTCTTTCTTCAGGAGTCACACTTTAGAGGGGATCATATACTGTACCTCAGATTATTAATAGATATTATTCATCTTGGCGTCCCAGAAAAATGCAGTTTTGAAGTCTAAGGTGCTGAGTATAGGCCGCCACAGATCACTGCCGCGTACTATTGTAGAAACACTGTCTGCCACGGAGAGTAGGTACGTGTTTGTTAAGATCTCCATCTACTCCAAAATTTTGACTTTGGCAAACTTCTATCTCCCTAATTGTGACCAAATTAAGACATGTCGTCATTACTTAAACAAACTAAAATATTTTGCGGAGGACCTTATCATCATTGGAGGTGACTTTAATTTTGTCTTGGATCCTTCTTTAGACGCGTCCCAGGGCTGGTGTCACCAATCTTAAACACAAACAAAAGCTTTGCTAATTGTGCTTTGGTCTCAACTGGTCGATGTATGGAGGATACTACATCCAGACGTAAAGGATTATACCTATTGTTCTCCTTTACACAATATGCATAGCCATATAGTCTTTTTCTTAATTAGCCATCACTTGCCTACATGGCAACCTACATCTCGGGTAGGAACTACTGTATGGTCAGATCATGCTCCTGTGTATTGTAATCTGACTATGCCGGACTCCACCAAGGCTTCAGATGTTGGAACCTAAATGATAATCTGCTGAAAGACTCACTCTGTGTCTCAGACCTTCTTGAGACTATAGACTCCTTCAAATATATGAGCATGATGAAACTGCCTTACCATTTAAATGGGAAGCACTCACATGCGTCCTCAGAGGGATAATAACAAAACATAGATAAAGGCTAAAAAAAGGAGAGAACAGCTAAAGTCTCCCATTTGCTTGAGCGGATTGATCTCCTTGACAAACAACATAAATGATCTGCTTCCCTCCAGGTATATGCAGACCTGCTTAACGCTAGAAGGGAGCTAAAGTAGTTTTATGGATGGGTACTTGAAAATATTGTGTAATTTCAGGGCACCTACTTATGGAAGGAACCAAGTGGAAGCTTCCATTCTCGGTACTAGATATGGGGCCTCCTCGAGAAAATGACTTAAAATGTCCTACACTAAAGTTAATATATAAGGCGTGGGATAGGGGTAAAAATATTCTGGGGATTGGAAAGTACACAAACTATACCCCTTTATGGCACAACTATAACTTACCAGAGCTACATAAACTAAAAAATGTTAGTGAGTGGAAGGATAGGGGTATATGTTTGGTGTCACAACTCTTGAGGGATGGATTATTCAAGAGGTTTGAACAAATAAAGGCAGATTTTAACCTTCCGCATAGAGTGTTTTATCAATATCTGCAAATACATCTTGCATATAGTACACAACTAGAATAAACGCCATACTGATTGACATCACTCAATATATACCATTACTACATCGTTAGATACAAAAGGTCTAATATCCCTTATTTATAGGCAGTTACTGGCCCTACATTTGGATAAATATCCTTTGATAGTTAAGACAAAATGGGAGGAAGATGAGGGTCCCTTATCTGAGGAGCAATGGGGGAAATACTGGATTTGACACAGAATCTGTCATTGTCAGAGTCACAAAGATTGTCCCGAATTCTTCTCATTCATAGGGTATATAGATCCCCAAGTATTTTATTTAAAATTGAAATACAAACGGATGAAACATGTCCTAGATGTGGTCAAAATGACGTCCACCTGATGCATATGACGTGGGAATGTGTAAATATTGGCGACTACTGGAAGGGGGTGATCGCTCTTGTACTATCTGTATTTGGGATACAACTTCAGTTGGAACCTAAAATCTGTATCCTAGGACTCCTGGGAGAGGACGTAGACCCAGACTCCCATATGGCAGTAGGTAGCTCAAGAATATTATTCCAAGCCAGAAAGTTGTTGGCACTACATTGGATAGACAATTCTCCCCTAACGATAACAGAACTAAAATCCAGGATAAATAACACTCTATGCTTGGAAAGTGGATCTTATATTAAAGGAACGCTCTCAAGAAATCCATACACATATGGGAGCAATGGTTAATTACCCCAGGTATTGCTTCAGAAATACTATACTGGACCATTTGTACATATCCCTGCAGTTAACCAGGAATTTATATCCTTATACCTAAGGTGTCAGCTAATAATAATGGTCTCAGTCCACACAATTGCCCCTTCTTAGATATATTCTTTTTCTTTTGATGTCCCAATAGGGGAAAAAAAGCCGTCAGGAAGTATTCAGATATTTATGTACAAATGTAAAATTACTATTCCAAAACATTGTACTATAGAGCGATATTGGGATTTATATCATTGTAAACCGGTTCTTGTATTGTTTACTTCTTTTTTCTTTCTTTTTATTTTTTTTGTCACAAAGTTTATATGACAAAAACAAAATGTTGGTCTTTCTTTCTTTTGTTAAATAAAAATGATCTGATTGAAAAAAAGAAAGGAGCGAAGGTCTTTACTAGATCAAACGTACACAAAATATCAAGATCGCATGTGAAGGTACTCGTATGAATTCACAGATAAATGTGGTCTCTCATTGACAAGGAAGTTACATCCACGGATGCAAAGGACATACGGCTCCGGCAAAAATTAAGAGACCACTGAACAGTTTTCTGTTGGAAAGCATGGAAAGACTGGTGGAAAGCATGGCAAGACGAATGAAAGCTGTGATTAAAAATCATGGTTAGTCCACCAAATATTGATTTCACATTTAAAACTTGAGTAATTTGAGGTCTGAAAGCACTGTGTTTCTTTTTTAGTATTTTGACACTTTATCATTTGCTGCAAATAAATACAAAATTTTTAGCTTTGAATTTCGGAGACATGTTGTCAGTAGTTTATAGATTAAAACAACAATGTACATTTTACTCAAAAATATACCTATAAAGAGAAAAATCAGAGAAACTGAAAATTTTGCAGTGGTCTCTTAATTTTTGCCAGAGCTGTATGTATCCAAAACAAAAAGAGCCCCACTGCTATAAATTCATAACCCCACTGACATAGCTGACGCATTTCATTGCTGTTATAGCTCACTTCATAATATTCATGGAAAACACCATCACATGCCACCTAATTTTCTTGAAACAAAAATTGACAAATATATTAAGTACACTGCCCTTCCTTCCTTACAGACCCCTGAGCAGGAGGTACTAGACAAAGCTTTCACTGAACAACAGATAGGACAGGCTATTAAATCATTCCCTATCGGGAAGAGCCCTGGGGCAGATGGATTCAATAATAGACTTTATAACATGTTTGCACCTCTGTTATTACCATTAGTGTTCAATAATATCTCAGAAGACTCCCCCTTTGCCCCCCAATCACTTGAGGCTCACATAACAGTTTTATCAAAGCCTGGAAAAGAACTAAACGCCTGCCCTAATGTTCATCCAATATCATTAATATATACATCAAAATATTCTCTAATATAATTGCACCATGGCTCTCCCACTACCTACTCTCAATTGTTAGCAACGATCAGGTTGGCTTCGTTAAGGGTAGAGAAGTGCGTGATAATACAGATAAAACATTGTTAGTTTCACATGCAAAAAAACCAGGGGATCCGAATGTGCCTTGTTTCTGTGGATGCTGAAAAAGTGTTTGACAGAATGCATTGGACTTTCTTGAAGAGCACCTTACGAAAAATTGGGTTGGGCTCTTTCTTGTTATCTAAAATTCTATCCTTCTACACTGACCCTAAAGCGATAGGGTAAACGGCCTTCTGTATGACACATTTTCTATTAAAAATGAGACAAAGCAAGATTGTCCCTTATCACCTCTCCTATACACATTGGTGATGGAACATTTCACGGTAGCATTAGAAAAAAATCCACATATTAGTGGAGTTACTATAGGCTCACATCACTATAAACTAGCTCTATACGCAGATGACTTGTTGCTCTATTTTCAAACCCAATTATCTAATTTCCTTCTATACTAAAGGAATTTGAAGAATTTGGCCAAGTAAGCGATTTTAAAGTCAACTACTCTAAATCAGAAGCGATAACATAAGACAACAGCTAATTTTTAACTTTTCCTTTAAGTGGCAGAAAGACACACCTAAGTACCTCAGTACACAAATTCCAGGCAACATGGATGATCTGTGTAGTTTAAATTATATCACTGTCTTTGAACAAACTCTTCAAATTTTAATGAATTAACTTCAAACCCTTGTCCTGGTTTGGTTGTATTTATGTGATAAAATGGACTTTTTGCCAAAACTTCTTTATATATTCCAGACAGTTCCTGTCTGTGTTCCTCAGACCTTTTTCACACATCTCAACAACGCTATTAGGTAGTATGGGGAATGTTGAGGTCTAGGATTCGTTTTAAAATATTGTGATGTTCCAAAAAATAAAGGGGGGTACTAGTATGCCTGACCTAAAAAAATTACCATCAATCTTTTTGATTCTTATGAGAGCAGTGGACTTGTTCACGTCTGTTGAACATAAGCAATGAGTGAAACTGGAAGGGGACTTCTATCCGTGGATACTCACATCTCTACCTTGGATTGACTGACTAAATACATGTACAAACTAAACAATTACCAATACCCACTCAACACTTTTTGAAAACATGGGATCAAGTCTTAATCTCATTGTCTATACCACGTAGGTTGGGTCCATTAATGCCAATGTTTGGGAACCCAGATTTTCCCTCTGCTTAAGATACAGACTCATTTCTAATCTGGGACTGATCTTATGGGGTTAGATTGAGACACATTCTCATGGGGTTAGATTGAGACACATTCTCATGGGATCAGGCTCTTTTCCTTCCTTTATAGAACTTCGCGGCTCCTTTCCAATTAGGAGTCTATCCTGCCTGGCTTATTTCCAGCTCAGGTCATTTATAAATTCTAACATATTTCTAGTATAAAGGATGAACTCACTCCGTTTGAACCCTTAATCACTCAAGTAGGTCCTTGTACTAAGCTTCTATCTTGCATACACAAAGCAACACAAATGGATACCAGCAATGACCCTCTACCCTTTACTAGGGTTGTGAGAAGGAATTGTGTCGTCAAATTTCAGAGAAGGATAGGCAAAAAACATTCACCCACAAAGTATCTATTACTTGCCGTGCTCAGGAGAAAAACGATAAGATTCTATCTAGATGGTACCATTGTCACACTATGCTACGTAGCATCTTCGGACTTGTGCTGGCGGTGTGGTGGTGCAGACTGGTCTGTATTACATATATGGCGGAAATGCCCATCATCATTGGATTCGGTGGACTACGTTGGACCACCTGCATGCTTTTTTTGGGGGGGGTTAATAAATTAGTGAACCAGGAAAAGTGTTGGGGAGTGTTTATTCAAATTAAGTATTTTTTCATGGGTGTTTTTATTTTTGATTACTCGGTCAGTAATGGGGTTGTCTGATAGACACCTCTCCATTACTATCACCAGGGTTTGATGCCAGCTGTGAGTTTTGACAATCCACAGCTGACATTAACCCCAAGATACTTTACATCAATTGTCAATGCATCTGGGCAATAGGGAAGAGCAAAGGCAAAAATCCATAATTGGGGCATCTCATGTGATGGGCCACTTCTGGGGTGGCTATGAGCTGGTATTTTTAGGCTGGGGAGGGCCCAATAACCAGGGACCTTCCCAACTTGATAATATCAGCTCTCAGCTGTCTCCTTTACCTTTGCTGGTTACAAAAAAATAGGGGGACCCCATGTTGTTTTTTTTAAATTATTTATTAGGTTAAACAAGGCTCAACTCCCTTTAGTTCCAGATGAAAGGCTCTAAAGGATGCAAATTTATAATATATAGGGGGTTGTGAAATGATATATCTGCAGGACATCTATCTGTTATCTATCATATCTCTAATATCTTTCTATCGATATCTGTATATAAGATTCTTTTCTTCATTTTGTAAACCAGCTTTAAGCTACATAGAGGATTATAGTCAGTAAAAGACGATGTTAATAACGCATTGTATATGGATGCAGGCGAGAAAAAGATCTCACACTCGCATGATACTTGTCCAATTATTCGGGATGAAAATCAGAGCGATTTATAATCCGCTGATGTGAACGAAGCATTAGCCGGACTCTTCTGAATATAGTCTATCAAGGTAACTGGTGATAATCACCTCATGTGTCGTCTATTTGTCTCCAAGCAGAGAAAATCCCACGTTACATCCTCACATAAAACTGTAGAAAAGGCGGCGCGGGGTAATCGTGCCAGTAGTGAGGGGCAAATAATGCCGGAAATGTCACTGACTGCGGAGACATCTCCATGTAGAGTCTTCACTCCGGATATCACTGTACAGGAGCCGCACAGCTCACACTGTGCATCCACTGAGGCCCCTGATCATGTGACCCCTGACTCCTCCCCTCCTGTGACCTCATCACAGGTCCTGTGCGCAAAGAACGGCCATATATATGGTGGCGGCTCTGCAGGTGGAGGTATGTGGAGATCCCCCATTACTGGGCGCAGGAGGCATTAACCCCTTCAGCACGGAGACTCTTTTGGGGTCTCTGTGTGGTGTGAACAGTGAGGTAACAGCTGTGGACAGAATGCGGCTTAGCTGGTTCCCGTCCACATTAGATCCATTCAGACGACTGCAGGATGAAGGACAGAAGACCAGAGAAGTCCTCACACAACGCCATTATTTCTCTCCTAGTTCCAGCACAGTAATGTAGATAGTAGTGATAACCGTCCACACATAGGGGACGATCCAGGACCTCAAATAACATAAAACTTTTATTCCTTCATTTTATAACCTTATGTCACAATAATGATTGGACGTCATCAGAACATTGGAGGAAAGAATCCAGAGAGAATTAAGGTGGAGGTGACGCGTTTCGGAGTGATACTTCTTACCCAGAACCAAAGGTAAGAATGAAACCCAAGCAGGATATACAAGTGGTGTTCAAAAGTCCTGCATAGGCGTGAAGAAAACTATATATTTCATACTTCTGCATCTCTACAGTGAAACTGGTGGAACATATATGTTTTTGTAATCCCTCATTGTATGCCATACTCATTTTTGAATGTCCGAAGTGTATAAATTGTTATGGTATGCGCATTTTTGATAATTTTTTTTACAGCATAACCATACCTACACCAGTACAGTGTGTAGAATGGTGAACAGGTTTCTAAGTTCATTAACTTCCAATGCAAGTTCACACAGACTTAAATTTTACTTTTTAAGATTTATTATATTTTATTTAATTCAGAGTCCTGAAAAGGGCCTTTTGAGTGCATCTTTAGCTTCTAATACTTTATTGGCCAGCCTTTGCTCTTGAGCACCAACTTGCATCTCTGTGGCATTGAGTGAACAAGCTTCTGCAGATGTTCAAGAGTGATGATGTGGTTCCAGGCCTGTATCAAAGACTCAATCAACTCTCTCTTGGTCCTTGGCTGTTTTTTAGATATCTCTATTGATACCTTGTGCCACAAATTTTCAATTGGATTGAGGTCCGGGGACTAGGCTGGCCAGTCAATAGTAGCCACCTTGTTCTTTTTTTTCCATTCCGTTACTGTCTTAGCTCTGTGACAAGGAGCATTATCATCCTGGAAGATATAATACCCTGAAAACAGGTGTTGAGCAGAAGGCAGCATTTTCTTATTAAGGATGTCTATGTATTTTTTTGCATTAACCATACCCTCCACAATATGAAGCCTTCCAACACCATTGGCATCCATACAGCCCCAGACCATTACTTTCATCGGATGTTTCACAGAGAAGCTCAAACACTCTGGCTTGTACTCTTCATGTGGAAACCTTCTCACATAAGACTTGCCATCATTTCCTAAAATGCAAAAAGTGCTTTCATCACTAAATAGCACTTTTTCCCACTCCTCCTTCCTCCATTTTGAATATTTCAACGCCCACAGTTCTTGCCTTTGTCTTTTTATGGCTGTCATCAATGGCTTCTTTCGGGCCTTGCACCCTCTCAATCCTGCTTTCAAACATCTCTTCCTAACAGTTGATGTTGATACCTCAATATTGCACTTTTCTTGCCATTCTCGCAGAAGCTGAGCAGAGGTGAGCTTTCGATTGGCAAGGGATGTTCTTATCAGTACTCTATCCTCCCTTTTAGTTGACTTTCTGGGCTGACTAGATCTGGGCCTGTCCTGGGTAATTCCAAGCTGCTTATGTTTCTGCAAAATTCTTACGACTGTACTCTGATTACAGCCGACCTTCCTTGCGATCTGGGGGCCAGTATAACCCTCTTCATGTAGCACCACAACTCGCACACGATCCTCCGCTGACAAAAATCTGAAGGCTCCCATCATAAAGCTCTACAGTATGATTCACTAGATAGACCAACAGATAAAACAAGCAAACAAAGCAGCAGATGTGATGCAATGTAATGGAATGTGATTGGCTGCCATATCCAGGTTATGATTGGTCACAAGAACCTCATCTGTGATTGGCTAATTTTGAATCTGAAGCTGTACAATATTTAGTTGTGCTTTCAATTCCCATATTGTTGCAATAATTTCAGGCAAAACTGCTTCAAAAGCTAAAAATATTACAGGGAGAGAATGCAAAATTGAATTCTGAACAAAACCATATATAATATGTCATATTAGCATCGAAGATATTCGACAGAAAACGTTTAAAACTTGAAAAATCAATTTATCCTATGCCTATGCAGGACTTTTGAACACCACTGTAAATGTCTCTGGAGCAGCCGCTCCTGTGCACAGGATGAATGGCGGCATTAATAGATGTAATAGATGTTATACAAAGAAAGACAACGCTGAAACATAATCATCTTACAGTCATCACAATATGGCCCCTTCACCGGTCTGGTAATGTAAGATCAGATCCGTCCTTCTCTTTATACCCTCCAGTACGATGGATTTACCCTCAGTGTCCAGGAAGCTTCACGGTTCAGCAATGCTCCTCCGCCATCTCCCCTCCACCTGAACGATTTACCCTTTCAATGCCACAAAACTGAAAGTTCTTGAAGTCACCGTTGTGTTCTCTTAGGAAATGTGTGGAAACATTGGAGGGGTTAATGGCCGCGGGATTAGTGGGGTCTCCTATGTGCTCATTAATTCTCTGCCTTATTTACGGGAGGTGCAGCCGACATATCTGACATTACACTCCAGACACTGAATACAATATACTACAAATTCACTGCTGCAGGTGATGCATTGTGTAATGAAATGTTTTATTTAATGTGATTAAATCTATTTCTTGTGTTCGACATATTTACATGGTGGACATTTATCAATGCTGCATTTGTGAAAACCCAGAGGTGTAAGCCAGGTTCTCGTTATGTGTTTCTCTTGCGATTAAACTAGGAGACAGGAGTTGTGAAAGGGTCGGGCCGAGAACAAACAACCATCTCGTAATAACCATCAAACCACCATCTCGTGAGAAACTTATTCAGCTGCAGATTCCGAGGAAGAAACTGCTGGTCTTCTGTGGCCAAAAATATATAGGTTTTATTACTAAGTGTAAAGAAGAAAACTAAATACTGTAAAATAATAAATCTCCTCATTGTCTCCAGTAATGTATTATTACACAGGGTTTTTATGATGTTACATCGGCTCATCTTCTTCTCATTCAGGTCTCTACAATATCAGATCCTCTCAGTGAAGATCTTCTATAGAAGAGAATTTTCATGATTTACCAAAGATGGATATGGACAGAGACAAGATGGCAGACAAAATATTATACCTCACCCTAGAGATCCTCTTCCGACTTACTGGAGAGGTGAGAGATTCTGATGACGTCACATTACATCATTCTTATCTATGGGAATAACAGATGGACAGAACTGGAGAGGTGAGGACTCTGGAAATGTCTGGAGTGAGATTTATTAATGTGTCTCTCTGTAACATACCTGGCGGCGTCCTTGCATGGTGGTCCATCTCCCACTGTGCAAGAGGGCGCACTTGATCTCCTGTCCAGAATGTCTCTCTGGCTTCCCTCCATGCTGTCTGTTTGTGTCTGTTTCTGCTGCTTAAGGGCGGCGCCCGATCACTTCCTGCCTTTTGTACCTGCTGTGGGTCACACCCCTTGTGCGTCCTCAGCCTATTGCTGTCTGTCACTTGGTATATAGCTCAGCAGCTCCCTTCTATCCCTGCCTGAGCATAGTGTTTCCTTCAGTGTGTGCTTGCACTCTGAAGGTGCCAGGTCCCGTCTCTTGTCTCCTGCTTTTTGTATCAGTTCCCGTGTCTGAACTGAGTCCTGTATGTCTCCTGCTTTGCGGTATCAGCTCCCGTGTCTGAACTGTGTCCTGTATGTCTCCTGCTTTGCGGTATCAGCTCCCGTGTCTGAACTGAGTCCTTTCTGTGCTCTCTTGTCTGTCCTGTCTGAACACGCTCCTAGCCTGTTCCTCTCGCCTTCTAGTGGCCGATTTCCTAGACCCGCTCCTGTGTCTGGTCTGTCCTGTCTGAACACGCTCCTTGCCTGTTCCTTTCGCCTTCTAGTGGCCGATTTCCTAGACCCGCTCCTGTGTCTGGTCTGTCCTGTCTGAACACGCTCCTTGCCTGTTCGTTCCGCCTCTCTGGGGGCCGTATTCCCAGACCCGCTCCTGTATCCCTCTGCAGTGTCGGTCTCCTCCGTACACTCAGTTCCAGTCTGAACTCTCTCCTGTCCTTTACCTGTTTTACCTCTATGTCCGTTCCCTTCCTTTTTCTGCAGAGTCTGAACTCGTACCTAACTCCTGCTTGTTGTCTCTGCAAGTACTGTGTGAGTATCTGGCTCTGTCTTTCCCTTCCTGTCTGTTCCGTGTGAACAGAGCCCTGTCCTCCCTGCTCAGCCTTGTCTGCACTCTAGCTGTGCTTGCTTGTAACCCTCTGCCTGTATTGTTCCTGAGTCCCGGTGTGTACTGGGTCCTATCCCGCCTGTGTTCCTACCTGCTAGTGCCTCCCTGTCTGCACTCTAGCTGTGCTTGACTTTACCCCCCTGCCTGCATACCCGCCTGCCTGCATACCAGTCGTGCCTGCCTATACCCACCAGTCTGTGTGCCAGCCTACCAGCCTGTTCCTGTATTCCCCTGTGTGGGTCAACAGCCGTGTCCGGGGTCTGTCCTGGAGTAGCACCTGGTCCCTCTGCTCGGTTCCTCCTTGGTGCACTGGCGTCGTATGCCGTCGTGCGACCCTGGTCGGATCGGGTGAATACTTAGTCACGCCCCTCCAGGCATTCACTCTCCGGCACGGTCCAGTGGAATCACTACCAATCACACGCACACGCCGCTTAGCCCGGGCGTGTGCATAACACTCTCCATAACCAGGATTACACAGTAGTGAAGAAGACCTCTAGTGAGCGCTGTCAGGACCCTGTGTCTGAGGGATGGGGAAGATCCCTGAGTCCAAACACAGGATATCCACCTCACCCCCTGGTACATGAGGACATCAATGACCAGAAGATCCTAGAACTCACCTACAAGATGATTGAGCTGCTGACTGGAGAGGTGACACTGCTGGGAAATTATACAGTAACGCTATGAAGGGATCGGGGGGTGACAGTATCATTGTATGTGTCAGGTTCCTATAAGGTGTCAGGATGTCGCTGTCTATTTCTCCATGGAGGAGTGGGAGTATTTAGAAGGACACAAAGATCTGTACAAGGACGTCATGATGGATGGTAATAGACAAGATTAAATACACACGATCTGTAATTATCTGTATGTAAAGAATGAATTCAGTCCCTGTATGTGTTTCCTCCAGATGTATCCAGTAAGAGGACAACACCAGAGAGATGTCCCCGTCCTCTTCTTCCACAGGACTGTAAACAAGAAGACCCCAATGTTCCTCAGGATCATCAGGTACATGGAGAGAAGGTATCATGAGATCTCACCTATAATGTATAAATGGTTGTGAAGGTCTTGTGTGAGAACTTTGGAGATGGATTAGAGCTGATCATAAATCGGACTTCTCCTTCTGTCTGTGACTTTTACAATATTTGTTTCAGGGTGAAGATCTGACCCATATTAATACTACAGAGACATATGTGAGGGGTGATGAGCGGTGTAAAGAGGAGATTCCTACATATGACTACCCAGGTGAGTAGTAACCACTGAATACAGAGAAGTCACAGATTTTTCTCAGTCACCAGCTGTGGCTGCTTTATCGGTGGTGTAGTCCAGTTGTATCACAATCGTGTGATCACCATTTTACCGCTAGACCACAACATTCTCCTCCATCCGAAAATGTTCAAATTACTTTGTGAATTGGGAAAGCCCTTTTCTAGAGAACTTACAACCTGGAGGATCCACCTACCCCCTGGGATTAGAAGATGCTGACCGTTACCTGCCCACATCTGTAAGTAAAATACAAAGCCAAATGACAGCGTATGTAGAATATGCTGACATGTTAGAAAATCGTCTAACGCAAAACAACCCTTTTTCCTAAAAGATAATCTTTAATAATCACAACATGACACATACAACATGAAAAAAGTGCCCATAAAAAAGTGACTTAGTGCAGGTAGTTTTTTTTTAGATACTAACCCTATGCGGTCCCTTCCCCCACACCCCCGCCAGAGGCGATAAACAGATTTTTTTTGCCACTGGATATGCAATATATTAGTGTGAGGTTTCAATTTGAAAAAACCTTAAATGCATAAATCACTTTGCAGAGAGAGAGCTCTCTGCAGGATGACTGGATCTAAAAAAAAACTACCTGCACTAAGTCACTTTTTTTATGGGCACTTTTTTCATGTTGTATGTGTCATGTTGTGATTATTAAAGATTATCTTTTAGGAAAAAGGGTTGTTTTGCGTTTGATGTTAGACTATTTTGCCTTTATTTTCAATCAAGACCGTGTGATCTACGTTAGAAAATCACTTGAAGAAAAATTATAATGGCCTCTAAGAGAAAGTGGAGGGTAATGATGCTGTTGGCTTCCTAGATCCCTGATATCTTATTGGATGAATCTACCTTCTCTCCCTTCTGTGCTGCTGAATGTGCTCATATGGTCCCTACAAGACCAGGTCCAGTCTTTATGACCAAACCTCACTTTTATGATCGACAACATTAAATGTGCAGTGAGGGCCAAGTGTGAATTTCTGTACAATAACAGCTGAGTTTCCCTTTATCCTGACTTTTCAGTTTCTTTTAAAACCAACTAACTTCAAACAGGATTGTGATAAACTATACAGAAAACATTACACCTGTGCCATGATATATCTCTAAGCTGTGCGTGGCTGATGGCTGTAATATACATTTATTCACGCCTGCAGGAGATGTGCTGGCATGGCTCCAGCCCTGGTTTCATGAATTTGCTCAACGTCATAAATTACATTATGCTTTCAATCCTAAGGAATACAGATTACTGCACAATCTCTCCTGAAATGGAGGCGCTAATAGTTTCTCTACTCTTATAGTCAGGACTCATAGTAGCTCCAATGGTCCACCACAAATGAGTTTAACTCCCATTTAGTGTTGGAGCTCTCCCCTCATACATAAGTTCTTATTGGAGATGTAGCATATTTTTTTTTATTCTATTTGTTTACAGTTTCTCGTTTTGTATAATTTGGGGTGGGATTGTCCTGCCTCACTTATGTGAGTCTGCAACTCCCTGGTAGTCTTTAAAAGAAGGTCTCCATTGTCTCTTCCAAATGCCCAAGGTCTAACTTTACAGGCTGTTCTGTGCTGGGAGATGGGAAGAAGAATAGTCTGGTAGCCGGGTCAGAACCAGGAGGGCAGAGAAAATACAAAATTAGAAGACACAAGAGTAGTCAGTAAACGGGCCGGGGTCACAATAGGAAGCAAACACACAAGCCGGGAGCTGAGCACAGAGGACTGAACCAGAGGAGAACAAGGCTGGATCTGGCAGATTCCGGCAATATGCTTCCAGCTTTAGTAGGGTGCGGTGCTTTCCAAATTGGCTGAAGCAGGGAGCAGATTACTCCAGCTGGACAGCACACACCCATACTGCCAGACTGGATGGTACTACAGGTCCCAGGCACCTTGACCAGAGCCTGCACCGCCCAGGGCTTCTGGTTCCGACGTCTCTTCCATCACCATCGCCGCCTGCAGAATGAATAAGGCGGCTCCTGGTTACAGAAGCAGACATTACAGGAGCAGATCCCAGAGGAGATGGGACACACCATTTACAGAAGCCCTAATATGACAAAATGTCAGAAAACCAGAGCAGTAGAAATCCCCACAAGGTGACTCCATTTTGGAAATTGTAACCATCAGTGAATTAATCTATAGGAGTAGTGACTATTTTGACTCCACATTCTCTTTCTGTAAATTAGCACGCAGTGGATGTTAGAGAGTGAAAATTGCACATTTGCCATTTTATTACCCAACACATTGTGCCCAGATTGTGCTCCAGGAGACATACACCGTAAATTAAGTGGGTTCTTCTCACTATAGTAATGCCAAATACATGGATGATAAATGTGGTTTGGACACACTGCAAGGCTCAGAAGTGAGGGGAGATCTGACTTTGGGAGAGTGGATATTGCTGGATTGGTTTATGGAAGCCATGTTGCTTTTCAAGAGCCTTTGAGCCACTAATAATGTGGAAACCTCTGTTTTTCCATTGACAGATGATGGACCTGAGTGGGGACTTGTTTTTTGTGAGATGAGTAGAAGTTTTTATTGGTATTATTTTCGCCTACATAACATTGTTTGGTGGCTTTTTATTCCATATTTGGGAGGCAGAATGAACAATCAGTTGGACAGCACACTCCACTGGTTCATGCTATGAGGTTTTCTATTAGACTGTGAACTGTCATTGTCTTGGTGAATAATTCAGTTTTCTACATAACTTGCAATTTTTACAGACAGTTTAAGTAGAAATGCTCAAAAATATAAAACTCAAGGATATTTTATTCAAAAGTAATAATTGGTTTTATTCTTGGCAGATGACTGTACCAGGAGATCAGAGGGACAGCTGACATCTTCAATTTTTAAATCAGATGATCTTGAGATCACACAGGATACAATTGAAGTGAATGCCATTATTCCAGATATACCATCATTCCTTCACAGCAAAGATCTGTCATCTGATCCTATGAAACAGGTCCTGTCTTCTGATTCATTACCAACTACTAAGGAAAATCAAAGTCACAGAATAAGCATTAAAAAACTAACTGCTCCTAAAGCAAAGAAGCCATTATCACATTCAGAATATGGAAATAGTTTTCCCCTTGAAAAATCTTTTCTTAAACATCAAAAAATCCACACAGAAGAGAATAGATTTTCTTTTTCCAAGTGTAGGAAAAGTCTTAACCAGAAATCAGATCCTGTTAGTCACCTGAGAACCCACACAGTTGCGAAGCCATTTTCTTGTTCAGAATGTGGAAAATGTTTTTTATGGAAATCATATTTAGTTAGTCACCAGAGAAGTCACACATGTGAGAAGCCTTTTTCCTGTTCAGAATGTGGGAAATGTTTTAAACAGAAATCAGATCTTGTTATTCACCAGAGAATTCACACAGGAGAGAAGCCATTTTCTTGTTCAGAATGTGGGAAATGTTTTAACCGGAAATCTGTTTTTGTTAGTCACCAGAGAAACCACACAGGGGAGAAGACTTTTTCCTGTTCAGAATGTGGGAAATATTTTAACCATAAATGGAATCTTATTTTACACCAAAGAACTCACACAGGGGAGAAGCCGTATTCATGTTCAGAATGTGGGAAATGTTTTAACCAGAAATCAGATTTGATTAAGCACCAGAGAACCCACACAGGGGAGAAGCCTTTTTCCTGTTCAGAATGTGGGAAATGTTTTAACCAGAAATCAGGTTTGGTTAACCACCATAGAACCCACACAGGGGAGAAGCCTTTTTCCTGTTCAGAATGTGGAAAATGTTTTGTGAAGAGATCCTCTCTTCTTAGTCACCAGAGCAGTCACGCAGGAGAGAAGCCTTTTTCATGTTCTTAATGTGGAAAATGTTTTACACTATAATCAACTCTTAATAAACATCAGCTTAATAAACATCAGAGTGTCACGATTCCTCTGCTCAGAGTGTCTTGGACGCTGTGACTGACACCTCAGTCATCCATTCTGGTGCAGGGGTGTGCTCAGCTGTCGGTGCTTTGATGGACAGCTCAGCTGTCCAATCTGAGTCTGAGAGGTGCTGAGCTCCTTTCAGGTGTTCCCTGTTCCAGGTGATTACCCAGTTACTTAGCTGAGCTGTCATTCTCAGACCTCTGCCAGACTTACCATCTGCTCAGTGGTTTGTCTTGTATTTCTATGCTCTGATTGTTTATCCTTTGCTGTCTGACCTTGAACGTAGTTCTGACAATTTCTTTGTCTAGCCTATTTGCTCTGATCCACTATCTTCCTGGTATTCTGACCTCAGATCATGACTTGACTTCACCTTTGCCTTTTCACTTTAGTTTTCTATGTGCTTTCTTGGTATCTGACCTTAGAATGTTTGACTACCGTGCCTCACTGCCTGTCCATGAGTGACATTGCGTCTGGCCGATACTTTTTTTTTCCCACCAATGGATCCAGTTCGTACACTCTGTGATCACGTGGCAAATTTGACCCAGATGGTCCAGGATCTGGCCCAAACCAGTAGTATGTGGAAAGGAAAGAAAAGTGGAAAATCCGTGCTGCTAGTAGATAACAGTAAATCAGTTCCACACTAGAATAATATATATATTTTTTTATTGTCTAAGCGTTTTGAAGTAGCATACTAGCTCCTCAGGACAAATAAACATATGCCAAGTGACAGAACTCAGCCATATACAGTATATACACTGGTGAATTTGAAAAAATGTGGAGCCAAAAAAGAACACATGATATGTGAAAGTTCATCTTGGGCAGTTTAACATTGTAAATAATTTAAGAAGAAATTATAAAAATTTCAAAATATATAATTACATATTGTTTATAAGATGAATGAAGTTGACAAAATCATAATAAAATGCACGTTTGTAGTGATAAGTTTCATCCAAAAATAAATATAGCATGATGTAAAAATATCAGTAAGTAAGTCGGACTAGAAGTCACAGAAACAAAGTATCAAAATTGATGTTGGCGTGCCACGGAGAAGAGTGAATGAACAAGAGGATTAAAAAAGAAGGGGGGTTGGGATGTATAGAACCTATTGATGAGCGAGCAATAAAATGGTCAGGTGCTCATTGCTCGGGTCGGGCAAATCATAATGCTTGGGCGCTCGACCCGAGCAGGGCCGGCGTCAGCACCCGGCATACCCGGGCAAGTGCCGGGGCCCTGGAAAATCAGAGGGGCCCAGCCGCCCACTCACTGTCGGGGCCGGGCTCACACACCCACCCGCCCACTCACTGTCGGGGCCGGGCCCACACACCCACCCGCCCACTCACTGTCGGGGCCGGGCCCACACACCCACCCGCCCACTCACTGTCGGGGCCGGGCTCACACACCCGCCCGCCCACTCACTGTGGGGGCCGGGCTCACACACCTGCCCGCCCACTCACTGTGGGGGCCGGGCCCACACACCCACCCGCCCACTCACTGTCGGGGCCATGGCCGCATCTTCGGCACCTGTTCAGTGACGCAGGCGCTGCTTGATTGCCGGCACTCCCCCAGTCCCAGAAATGGCCGCGCGCTGTCAGGCTGTGTCTGCTAGTAATGACACGGCAGGGTCGACGGCACTGCACCTTTAATTTTGCTTGTGTGTCGCCCCTGCCGCGTCATTACTAGCAGACACAGTCGCACAGCGCGCAGCCATGTCTGGGGGAGTGCCATCAAACACCGTCGGAGCGGAGGTCCTGCACAGATGGGGGGGGAGCTGCCCGGACCCGACCGCAAGTGGGCCCCTCTGATGGTCCAGGGCCATGAAGTCTGTGACACGCCGGGGGCCCTGCACTGCACCATACCTGAGGAGCTGCTGGACAGGACACTGGACCGGGGACAGGTGAGTGAGGCTTCCCCAATCCCCATATTAAAAATACTTGTAATGGGTCTGTGTGAGTGCATCTATGTGAATGTCAGTGTGTATGACTGTGTATATATATTTGTCTGTTTTATATATGTCTTTAAGAATTTGTGTAAAAATATGTGTTTGTATGTGTACATATCTGTGTACCGTGTGTGCGTGCGTGTATCTGCGTACCGTGTGTGCGTGCGTGTGTCTGCGTACCGTGTGTGCGTGCGCGTGTCTGCGTACCGTGTGTGCATGTGTGTGTGCGCGTGTCTGCGTACCGTGTGTGCGCGTGTCTGCGTACCGTGTGCGCGTGTCTGCGTACCGTGTGTGCGCGTGTCTGCGTACCGTGTGTGAGCGTGTTTGCGTACCGTGTGTCTGCGTACCGTGTGTGCATGTCTGTGTACCGTGCGTGCGTGCATGTCTGCGTACCGTGCGTGCGTGCGCGTCTGCGTACCGTGTGTGCGTGCGCATGTCTGCATATGTGAAGGATGAGGTGGCAGGCTGGGCCCTGTGTACTATATATATAATTTCTCCGCCGTATCTGTGCATCATGAATCGTGTATGTGTTAAAAGGGCCCACTGAGACTCTTTCGCCCGGGGCCCAGAAAAACCTGGAGCCGGCCCTGGACCCGAGCAACGAGCCCAATGTAAGTCAATGTAACTCGAGTATTTTTCCGGCAGACCCCCAACCTCCCCCAGAGGTGTGGAGGGGGCCTAAAAATTGGACAAATCGATGGGAACAGTGCTCAAATGATATGGGAACAGCATGAGCATCCCTGACTCCCGGGCCACTGCTGTTAACAGTGTTGTCAGAGTATTATGCCACTTTTACAGACTCACAATAAAACATACAAAAATTAAGCCAAAATGGATTTTCCTGGAAAAAATGTAAAGGAACATTCTTTCTAGGGTAATGACTTGTATATAAGGCAAAATACACTGTGTGCAGAATTATTAGGCAAGTTGTATTTTAGAGGATTATTTTTATTATTGATCAACAACTATGTTCTCAATCAACCCAAAAGACTCATAAATATCCAAGCTTAATATTTTTGGAAGTTGGAGTGTTTTTTTTTTAGATTTGGCTATCTTAGGAGGATATCTGTTTGTGCAGGTAACTATTACTGTGCAGAATTATTAGGCAACTTAATAAAAACCAAATATAATCCCATCTCACTTGTTTATTTTCATCAGGTAAACCAATACCAGTGCACAAAATTTAGAAATAAACATTTCTGACATGCAAAAAACAAAAAAATTAGTGATCAATATAGCCACCTTTCTTTATGATGACACTCAACAGCCTTCCATCCATAGATTCTGTCAGTTGCTTGATCTGTTTTCGATCAACATTGCGTGCAGCAGCCACCACAGCCTCCCAGACACTGTTCCGAGAGGTGTACTGTTTTCCCTCCCTGTAGATTTCACATTTTATGATGGACCACAGGTTCTCTATGGGGTTCACATCAGGTGAACAAGGGGGCCATGTCATTATTTTTTCTTCTTTTAGACCTTTACTGGCCAGCCACGCTGTGGAGTAGTTGGATGCATGTGATGGAGCATTGTCCTGCATGAAAATCATGTTTTTCTTGAACGATACCGACTTCTTCCTGTACCACTGCTTGAAGAAGTTGTCTTCCAGAAACTGGCAGTAGGTCTGGGAGTTGAGCTTCACTCCATCCTCAACCCGAAAATGTCCCACAAGTTCATCTTTGATGATACCAGCCCATACCAGTACCCCACCTCCACCTTGCTGGCGTCTGAGTCGGAGTGGAGCTCTCTGCCCTTTATTGATCCAGCTCCAGCTCCATGCTCCTCGATACCCATCTGGCCCATCAAGATTCACTCTCATTTCATCAGTCCATAAAACCTTTGAAAAATCAGTCTTAAGATATTTCTTGGCCCATTCTTGATGTTTTATCTTATGTTTCTTGTTCAAAGGTGGTCGTTTTTCAGCCTTCTTTACCTTGGCCATGTCCCTGAGTATCACACACCTTGTGCTTTTTGATACTCCAGTAACGTTGCAGCTCTGAAATATGGCAAAACTGGTGGCGAATGGCATCTTGGCAGCTTCACGCTTGATTTTCCTCAATTCATGGGCAGTTATTTATTTTTTGGCCAACACGCTTCTTGCGACCCTATTGGCTATTTGCCATGAAACGCTTGATTGTTCGGTGATCACGCTTCAAAAGTTTGGAAATTTCAAGACTGCTGCATCCCTCTGCAAGATATCTCACAATTTTTGACTTTTCAGAGCCTGTCAAATCTCTTTTCTGACCCATTTTGCCAAAGGAAAGGAAGTTGCCTAATAATTAAGCACACCTTATATAAGGTATTAATGTCATTAGACAACACCCCTCCTCATTACAGAGATGCACATCACCAGATTTACTTAATTTGTAGTTGGCTCTCAAGCCTATGCAGCTTGGAGTAGGATAACATGTATAAAAAGTATCAAAGTGATCAAAATACGCATTTGCCTAATAATTCTGCACGCGGTGTAAATAACCAAAAACTAAAATGCTCCTCGATACCTTGGGCTATGTTTACATGTACTGTTTTTGATGCGTTTTTCACTTTTTGCCTTCAACGGTGAAAAATATATTCACCGGTAAATGTAATTTTAACATTTTACTACCTTATCTGGTCATGTTGTGTGTGAGACATGATCAGACACATCCTGTTTCATTTATGAAGGAGGGATTGTGAAATTCACAAAGCCTATTTTTACAAGGCCTTCAGCCGGCCTTTACTATTGTTAGAGGGCCCGCAGTCGTGTTTCACTATTGTTAGAGGGCCATCAGCCGGCTATGCTTTGTTGTTCCCATTATTAAGGAGTGGGTCTGCTATAGTGGTAATGCCAATGCTGTGACTGCAAGGGCTGCCAAAAATTGGATGCACTCAAATACCCCTTTAAAGAGACGTAGAGGAGGTTTTCATTAAAAAAATTGTTCCTATGGGCATCATAAACAACACCCTTAAGAAAAATTATGTGGGTGTTGCATCACGTTCAACCTGGTGATATGGTGGTGGAGAAGGAGGAGGGCAACAGAAAATGGACAAAATCAGGAAGCGAATACCCATGTCTGGGTGTGTAGAGGTGCATGGGAGTAGACCCCAAAAAAAACACTGGATTTGAGTTTATGTTCCGTTGCTATCATCCGGTGGTGTTGAGAAGTCCGGCCCAATCCAGCTTTTGTTCATTTTTATAAGAGGCAGCCTGTCAGCATTTTCAGTTGACAAACAGATGCGCCTATCAGTTATAATGCCCCCGGCGGCACTAAAAACCCGGTCTGACAAAACGTTAGCGGCAGGGCAGGCCAAGACCTCCAAGGCGTAGAGAGCCAGTTCATGCCACGTGTCCAGCTTGGATACCCAATAATTATAAGGCACAGAGGAATCACGGAGTAGGTTGGTACGGTCGGCAAGGTACTCCTTCAGCATCTTCCAAAAATGTTCCCTCCTTTGTCAGAGTACCCCGCGCATCAGGACCTGGGCGCTGGGAGGGTCTGATAAAACTGTCCCACCCCTTTGACATTGTTCCCCTGCCTCTGCTGGATTGGATTTGTGTCTCTCTCTCTTGTACTCCTTGGATGTCCAATGTTCTGTGACCTTTGCCCCCATCATTTTCAGATAGGAATTTTTTTAATAATTCCTCAACAAGGGCCTTTTAGTACTGCAACATTTTATTACACCTCTCCGCCACAGGAAGGAGAGTTAGAAAGTTCTCCTTGTAGCATGGGTCTTGAAGTGTGGCCAACCTGTAATTACTGTCATCCAAAATGCATACAACGTAAAGGGTCAAGGGAAAGGCAGTGGAACATAAACTCAGCCATGTGTGCCAGACTGCCAACAGGCAAGACTTCACTGTCCTGACCATGTTCTCCTCCTCCTCCTGGTCCTCCTCCTCGTTCTCCCTCTCCTCAGGCCATCCACGCTGAACAGACTATATGAATGTTGTGTGGGTATTACCATCTGTAGCGCAAGAAACCAGTTCTTGTTCCTCCTCCTTTTCCTCCTCATTATCACCCAATCTGCATTGAGATGAGGCTGGTTGTGTGGCATCACCCTGCACAGTTCCTTGCTCCATCTCATCATGCTCCGCCTGCAATGCCTCCTTTTTAATTGTGAGCAGCGAGTGTTTCAGTAGACAGAGAAGCGGGATGGTGATGCTAATTATGGCATCATCGCCGCTCACCATCTTGGTGGAGTCCTCAAAGTTTTGGAGGATGGCACACATGTCAGACATCCATGTTCACTCATCAGCTCTTATGTGCGGAGGCTGACCTGAATATCGACAGGCGTGTTGAAGCTGGTGCTCAGCAACTGCCCTCTGCGGCTCACAAATCCTTCTCCATATATGCAAGGTTGAGTTCCAATGCGTGGTGACTAGGGTTGAGCGAGTATGTTCTATTAACCCTTTCGCCAAGTATGCTCGGACCGAGATCCGAGTATTTACAGTTGCTCGGTGATGTGTTTGAATCGCTCCCGTGTGCATGATTTGCAACTGTTTGACAGTTTTACTACATGTGAGGAATGTCTATTTCTTACACATTCCTCACATGTAATAAAGCTGTCAAACAGTTGCAAATCATGCACACGGGAGCGATTCAAACACATCACCGAGCAGTTGTAAATACTCAGAGCTCGGCCCGAGCATACTCGGAACAGAACATACTCGCTCAACACTAGTGGTGACATCGCACACCAGTTGGTGAGCTGGAAGCTGCAACGCTGCTGAAGCACGTTCCCGCCATTGCAGTGCTCACTGCTTATCCACAGCGTTAGTTTATAAGGTTTATTTTGTGCAATCTGTTGTACTGATGAAGGTCTCTTGACTGAAACGTCTTCACTTGTTGGATTGCAGCACTTTAAATAAATATATTCATAATATTCTTTGATTCACTACGAGTGAAAAGTCTTTTTCTACAGTTTACAAGGGATTGGAACCTACTTGTGCACCATACATAGGAGTGCCGAGGTACCACTTTACTGCCAATACAAGGCTGGCATGAACGCCAACCCTATTAGCCCACTTGCCACCGCTACACGGCAGTGGGAACAGGGGAGGCTAAGCGCCAGATTTGGCGCATCTTATGGATGCACCTTTTCTGGGGCAGCTGAGAGCTGATGTTATTAGCCTCGAAGGGGGCTAGTATCCATCGCCCCTTCCCTGGCTATTAATATCAGCCCACAGCTGTCTGTTTAGCCTTTACTGGTTAGATTTTACAGGGGGAGCCTACCTCAAATTTTTTTCTGGGGTCCCCCTGTAAACTATGTATCTATTATCCATTTATCTATTAATCTATTATCTATCTAGCAGTCTATCTATCATCTATATATCTATTACGTATCTATCTATATAACTATCCATCTACCGATAGACTGATAGATAATAGATAGATATATGGATGGATAGATAGATATATAGATAGATATCTAGATGGATATATGGATGGATAGATAGATATCCAAAAAGAGAATGGAGGCAGCACACAAACGGATGATGAAAAAATTGTCTTTTAATAGCCCATGTGGCTGTAGCAACGTTTTCGGTCCAAAGATGTGGACCTTTCTCAAGCAATGTGAAAGTACAATGTGCAGAGTATTTAAGCCTGCTTAATCACACAAATTGATTAGTAGTAATTAATATAGCATATACATTTTAGACATGATACAAATACCATCAATACATCATTTATCATGATTCATATAATATGTGCAATATATAAAGTGCATAAGTGCTAAAGAGACAAAAAAAGTTCAGATCATCATTATAAAAACCATTTCCACTAGTAATTGATCACCAGCTGTACATATTTAAAAAGCCACATGACTCACCCCATAATGTAAACATGAGAAGCGCCGAAATCTCGGCGTCCCCGCTATCTCTATTGCGCATGTCCGGAAGGAATATAATGGTTCTGGAGCGCAATTGCGTTCCAAAGACCGGAAATGCCGGCGCCGTGATAGAAACCCATACAAAACTGACCACGCATACGCGAGAAGGCGCAGACACGTCCCACTCTGCGGTTAAAGGCAGACTCATAGCCTGGGCATCCATGTTTATTAAGGGCAGCTCGCCCACATCTTGCTACATCAGAGCGCAATAGGCATATATATACATTATACAGCTGTAGGGGACACAGCACTACAGTGCTCATTGTGACAGAGTCTTACACTCATTTAAAGGTAGGAGTTACTGATATTTATGCCTGAGAGGCATGGGAACGCCCCTCATTAGCTGGGGATGGCAACCCAGTGGCCTTACTGGGATGGGAGACAGGTACCCATAAGGGCACCAGTCTCAACCCCCCATAACACAAGCGAACTACTGGTCCATATACTCCCATAGATAATTGTGTAGCAACCCCTCAGTATATTGTAAATAAAGGATTTATCACATGGAGCCCAATTCATATCTTTTATCATCATATTCATATACAAACATTGCACAATTTTAGATTAAAACAATCAATTTTGATAGGGATGAATCATGTTCTCAAACATAAGACAGTGGTGGTAGATCTATAAAGAAAAATAAGGAAAAAAATATAGGTATTAATAAGAATTCTAAAAAATAACCACATCATGTATGACTAAGAAACAATCACAAGGAGGAAATGGGCAAGCAAGCATCCCTAAACAGTTACATTCAACTTATAATCAACATTTAATCCATTAGGTTTAAAGTTCTAAGTCTCTTAATCCATTCCAATTCTCTGATTTTCAATAAACGGACCCTATCTCCACCCCGTCTCAAGGGTGGTATGTGATCAATAATTCTACATTTCAAATGTTTCTCTGAGTGTTGGATCTCAGTAAAATGTTTTGGAACAGGTAGGTCAAGTCTTTTTTTTTCCGAATCGTATATCTATGCTGATTGAGTCTAATTCTAAAATCTAGTGTAGTCTCCCCAACGTAAAAAAGATTACAGTGGCACTGCAATAGATAAATAACATAATTTGATGAGCATGTTAGAAAGTGATTTATAGAGTAAGTCTCCCCATCATTGGAAAGCTGAAACTGATTACCTTTCTGTAAAAAAGAACAATTAATACAATTAAGGCAAGGGAAACAACCTGTCCTCCGTTGTCCTGTTAATGTACTCTGAACTGTCTCCCTTCGGGAGCCAATATCTGCCCGAATCAACCTATCCTTGATGTTTTTGGCATGTTTGTAAGACATCAGGGGAGGCAATTGAAATTCTTTGATTTCGGGTAGACATTTATTTAGCATTGGCCAATGGCGTTTAACAATATTAGCCACCATCTTACTTTCCTCACAAAAAGACGTTACCATCGGTATTCTATTCAAATTTCCATGTTTTTTCACTGGTTTATTCAGCAGGCAATTGCGGTCCACTCCCTTCACTTTATCCTTCCATTTATCTAGGAGTTTGCATGGGTAATTCCTCACCTTAAATTTATCAATCATTGAATCCAAAGAAGCCTCCAACATACTATCCTCACTTACAACCTCCTAACTCTCAACATCTGGCTATAGGGAAGCGACTCAACCATTTTGCGTGGATGGTGACTATCATATTTCAATAAATTATTTCTATCCGTAGGCTTAACAAATAGTTCTGTACTCAATCTATTGTTATTATATTTAATCAATACATTAATAAATTGTATCTCTCTATCCGAATGCACCAAAGTAAACCCAATGCCCTCAATCAGATCATTAAGAAAGACATGAAAATCCAACAGTTCCTCCAAGGAATCGGACCATAGGAGGAGGACATCATCTATGTATCTCCACCACCCACATACATGACGGAAGTGGTGGGACACATAGATAAGGTCCTCCTCCATGATTCTCATCACCAAATTTGCATAAGCGGGCGCCATCCTGGTGCCCATCGCTGTTCCTCTGCACTGCATGTAATATTTGTCACCTTATCTATGTGTCCCACCACTTCCGTCATCTATGTGGGTGGTGTGGGCACCGTTAATGAGCAAGTTTCTGGATGCGTAGAGGGTGTTCTTAAACCCCTGTTAAATAATACACCCAGCTGCATTCAGGACACAACGGACCTGAATAAACTAGCAGCAATAGGTCCTCTTCCAGAAGGAACCATCTTGGCTACCATGAATGTGGAATCTTTGTACTCTAATATCCCACACCAGGAGGGATTAAATGCCTGCAAAATCTTCATGGTAAATACAGGAATTGATGCTTATTTTGTGGTGAAACCTACAAAATTCATCCTCACCCACAATTATTTGAATTTGATAACAACATATATCTACAGGAAAATGGTACAGCGATGGGAAGTAAAATGGTTCCACAGTACACAAATCTCTTCATGGCCAAGCCTCTGGCCTACTATGGTTACATTGACAATATTTTAATCATCTGGACGGAATCCGAGGAACAGCACCATGAACACTTTAATCAATTTCATCCCACCATCAATCTAACACTCAACTACTCCTGCACTGAAATTAACTTTTTGGACACCGCCATCAAGCTACAGAACAATGAAATAGAGACATCCCTGTACCGGAAGCCAATCGACTGTCCATTATACCTTAAATGGGACAGTTTCCATCCAAAACACATAAAAAACTCTATTGTCTACAGCCAAGCCATCAGATACAACCAGATATGTTCCAACCCTATGGATAGAGACAAACACCTTGATGGCCTCAGAAAGACCTTTTTGAATCAGGGCTACCATCCAAGAACAGTTGAGAACCAGATTACAAGAGCCAACACAATATCAAGGAATCATCTCCTACATTACAAAACCAAACAAGAAAGCAACCGGGTGCCTCTAGTAGTCACCTACAATCCTAAATCTGAAGGCGCTAAGGGGAGCTGCACGGAAACTACAACATTTACTACAAAAAGATGCCTGATTACAATCCATATTTCCAGACCCCCCACTTCTGTGTTTCAGGCAGCCCCCAAATCTAAGAAGCATCATTGTCAGAAGCTCCCTGTCATCTCCACCAGCTACAGGAACCTTTCCCTGCAACCAGAAAAAATGTAAAACCTGTCCATTTATAATGACCACAGACAAGATGAAGATACCCAACTCACATCAGGACCACAAGATCCCAGGTACTTTTCAGCTGCATCACATCTAATGTGGTGTGCTTAATTATATGTACCAAATATCCAGCTGTGGGTCTGTAGGGGAGACAGGGCAAAAACTTAGAACTTAGCATCAAGGACATGAAATTACTCGTATTAAAAGGTAATTTCAAATCTCAGAGAGACAGAAAAGTTTGGGAATATAGAGTCATCATGACCTTTGACACCTTCAGAGCTGGAATGAATGTGTTGCATTGATTTATGTCATTCTACATCAATTAAGGAATGTGCTCCTCAGACTTGTGGGGTCATCACAACCCTGGACCAGACCTCAATCACAAGATAATAAAACTTTCACACTCCTTATCTATGAACTATTCTAATATTTATGGCCACAACTGTTTATCCCTCTCCTATAGTAATACTTCTGCTTTACGTCATTTGTCTCATCTATTACATTATTTCTGTGTCTTGCTGGGTATAAATATGTGACTCTTCAAATTCTGTTATACTATGCTTGCAATTTGTTACCATCTTTTCAGTTAGCCATTAAAAGGTATCAACCACTGAGGACTCTTAAACCTAAATATTCTTCATACTTAACCAGTAGTGATGAGCGAGCACTAAAATGCTCGGGTACTCGTTGCTCGGGTCGAGCAAATTGGAATACTCGGGTGCTTGACACGAGCAACAAGAACAATGTAAGTCTATGGGAAACTCGAGTATTTTCCAGGTGGCTCCCCCCGGCAGTCTGCAGAGGGTCTAAAAATTGCCCAAATCGACGGGAACAGTGCTCAAATGACATGGGAACAGCATAGGGAAGACCCCTGGAAACATTTCTGACTCCCAGGTCACTGCTGTCAACAATGTTGTTAGAGTATTACGCCAGTTTTATGGACTCACAATAAAACATACAAAAACAAAACCAAAATGGATTTTCCTGGGAAATATGTTAAGGAACATCCTTTCCAGGGTAATGACTTGTATATAAGGCAAAATAAATAACCAAAACCAAAAATACTCCTCCACACCTTGGGCTATGTTCACACGTAGTGCTTTTGATATGTTTTTGCACTTTTGCATTGCTTTCAACCAAGACAAAAGCATTCACTGGGAAATATAATTTTAACATTTTACAACCTTATCTGGCCATGTGGTGTGTGACACATCATCAGACACATGCATACAGTGCTGAAAAGACACGAGAACAGCATGGGGAAGACCTCTGGAAGCATTTCTGACTCCTAGGTCACTGCCTAAAAGTGTGCGCATCATAAGTGATCCTTGGCGCATGCGAAGATACCTCCCGCCATGCACCTGTCATTGCAGACTTGCAACAATCACAGTCCACGTCCTTGTCCCAGTGCAGCGTTCAGTTGTCCCTACCCCATTCCTTGGAATGCAAGCGCAAGTATGCAGCCAGCCACCCACCCTCCCACAGGTTGCAATACTATACTGCCAAATTTTTGACAGCTGCTTGCACTTGAAATGTGGCCTTTTAGGCTCGTGGAGGTGGAAGCTGTCCACAATTTTATGAGTATCCATACTCGGTCCCCAGCCACCACTATTTTTCCTGGTATCATCTTTGCCTTCCACAAGCACGGGTCCCACAACATTACCCCAGTGCACTTACTGGGAAGGAACACATGGACATGTAAATGTGGCCAGGGACGGTACGGTGCCAGTCCACAACTTTTTTTTCTGAGTTGTATTTCACCACAGCCATATTCTGTAACTTGGTGAAAGGACTTGGGAAACCATATCTACCCAGCTGTCATTTCTCCCAGGAAGTCCACTAAAGCTGCTTTCACTTGAAATGTGGCCTTTTGGGTTCATGGAGGCGGAAGCTTTTCATAACCTCATGACGGCGGCGGCCGGGTGTCCATACTTGGTCCCCAGCCGCCACTATTTCTCCCGGTATCGTCTCCGCCTTCCACAAGCACCGGTCCCAAAACATTAAAATTGCCCTCCCCAGTGCACTTACTGGGAATGACCACCTAACCACAAACACGTGGACAGGTGAATGTGGCCAGGGACGGTACGGAGCCAGTCCACAGCTTTTTTTGCTGAGTTGTATTTCACCACAGCCATATTCTTTAGCTTGGTGAAAGGACTTGGGAAACCATATCTACCCAGCTGTCATTTCTCCCAGGACGTCCTCTAAAGCTGCTTTCACTTGAAATGTGGCCTTTTAGGCTCGTGGAGGCGGAAGCTTTTCATAACCTCATGCCGGCGGCAGCCGGGTGTCCATACTCGGTCTCCAGCCGCCACTATTCCTCCTAGTATCGTCTCCGCTTTCCACAAGCATGGGTTCCACAACATTACCCATGCCCTCCCCAGTAGTGCACTTAACAACCTAACCACAAAACACATGGACAGGTGAATGTGGCCAGGAACGGTACGGAGCCAGTCCACGGCTTTTTTTGCTGTGTTGTATTTAGCTCGGTGAAAGGACTGGCATAGAGGGAAACCGTATCTACTCTGGGTGTCATTTCTCCCAGGAAGTCCTCTAATGCAGCTTGTTGCAGAAGCAATGGCAGCACGTCCAACATCAACTCGCACTTGTCGGTGGTGCTTTGACACACAAACATCTTTCTTTGCGCATTTAATTTCATGACTACAGAGTTGGGCAATGGCCTGATCTGCAATGCGGTTTGAGAAATAACATGCATAAGCACGTCCGATCCACATTAAAAAAGCAGCCATAGAGTGTCCGGGAACCTTCCCCCACACTTTTCTTAGCCAGGGCTGCTTCACGGCAGGGATGGATGGGCCCACCAGAAAACCGGAGACTCCTTCGGTGGGCCCTGGCTTCTCCTTCAGGAAAGTTCATAGTGCTGAGGTGAGGCCATGATGATGATAGAGACCACCATCTGCTTAGTTTTCTGTTACTTGGAATGCAAGCGCAAGTATGCAGCCAGCCAGAATCCTCTGGTGTGTCCTGGCTTCTACCTCAGGAGAGTTCATGATAGCGCTAACTTTGCAGCTGCTATGGGGCTCTTGAGCGGGGGAGAAAGGTGAGCCCTCAGCATCAAATCCTCTGGTGGGCACAATGTTTTTCAACCTGAAACAGCTTCTCAGTGGGAGTTGTATTTCACCACAGCCATATTCTTTAACTCAGTGAAAGGACCGGCATAGAGGGAAACCGTATCTACTCTGGCTGTCATTTCTCTGTCAACATGTTCCGCCCATTGTCACACATGACCATGCCTGGCTGTATGTTCAGCAGTGAGAGCCACAGATCAGGCTGTTGTGTTACAGCTTTCAACAACTCTGCAGCGCTGGGCGGTTTCTCACCTAACCATTAAGCATGTTATATTCAGCACAGCCTGTTGCCGCTTGGCCAAGGCAGTGCTGCCAGCTTGTGACTGATGTGGTCATTTCGGAGATGGAGGAGGAGGTGCAGGAGCTGAACAATGTGATTACATTGAGGTTAAATTGGCGACGCTGTTTTTTATACTAAAGAAAGATCCTATTGTTTTGGGGCTTTTTTACGTTATTTTTTAAGACAAATGCATTCACCGGGAAATGTCATTTTAACATTTTACAACCTTATCTGGCCATGTGGTGTGTGACACATCATCAGACACATCCTGTTTTATTTATGATGGAGGGACCCTGAAAGTCATAAAGCCTATTTTTATAGGCCCATCAGACGGCCCTTACTATTCTTAAAAGGCCAGCAGTCGGCCCTCGCTAGCGAGCCATCAGCCGGCTATGCTTTGTTGTTCCCATTATTAACAATTGGGTCTCCTATACTGTTATTGCGTATGCAGTGACTGCAAGGGCTGCCAAAAATTTGGACACAACTCAATACTTCTTTGAAGAGACATAGAGGAGGTAAAAAAAATGTTCCCATTATAAAGGAGCGGGTCTCCTATAGTGGTAATTCCCAAGGGCTGCCAGGGCCCTTGGAAGGGCTGCCAAAATTTGGGAAAAGCCCCACTAAGAATTTAAAGACACATAGAGCAGGGCCACAGTAACAAGTACGACATGTTCCCATTAGAAAGGAGAGGGTCTGTCATACAGTTATAGGGTATGCAGTGAGTCCAACGGCTGACCAAATTTAAGAAAAACAAGAAAAACACCATTAAGAATTTAAAGACACATAGAGCAGGGCCACAGTAACGACAAATTCCCATTAGAAAAGAGAGGGTCTCCCATAGTGTTGGCCTATGCAGTGAATGCAAGGGCTGCCAAAAATTGGGAGACACTCCAATTCCCCTTGGAAGAGACTTAGAGGGCCTCATAAAAAAATGTTCCCATTAGAAAGGAGTGGGTCTCCTATACTTGTAATGCCCATGCACTAAGTGTATGGGCTGACAAGCATTTACCCCTGGGGGGTATACATGAACATACTGTATAATTTTTTTTTTAAGGGCATCATAAACACCCTTTAAAAAAATTATGTGGGTGTTGCATTATGGACCACGGTCACTCTGGTGATATGGTGGTGGAGGATGAGGATTAGGATAAGGAGGAGGACAAGAGCAAATAGCCAAAATCAGGAAGCGTATACCCATGTGTGGGTGTGAAGAGGTGCATGGGAATACACCTCCCAAAAAAAGACACTGGATTTGAGTTTATGTTACGCTGCTATCATTCGGTGGTGTTGAGAAGTCTGGCCCAATCCAGCCCTTGTTCATTTTTATAAGAGTCAGCCTGTCAGCATTTTCAGTTGATAGGCAGATGCGCTTATCAGTTATAATTCCATCAGCGGCACTAAAAACCCGCTCTGATAAAAACGCTCGCGGCAAGGCAGCCCAGAACCTCCAAGGCATAGAGAGCCAGTTCATTCCACGTATCCAGCTTGGATACCCAATAATTAAAAGGCACAGAGGAATCACGGAGTACGTTGGTACGGTTGGCAAAGTACTCCCTCAGCATCTTACCAAACTTTGCACTCCTTGTGAGAGTACCCCGCACCTCAGGGCCTGTGCGATGGGAGGGTCTCAGAAAACTGTCCCAGAACTTTGACAGTGTTCACCTGCCTCTGCTGGATTGCATTTGTGCCTCTCTCGCCTGTACTCCTTGGTTGTACAACAAACTGTGACCTCTGCCGCCAGCGTTTTCAGATGGGAATTTTTTTAATAGTTCCGCAACAAGGGCCTTCTGGTACTGCCCCATTTTTGTAGACCTGTCCGCCACAGGAATAAGACATATGAAGTTCTCCTTGTAGCGTGGGTCTAGAAGTGTCACCAACCAGTAATGACTGTCACACAAAATTTTGGGAAAGGCAGCGTAACATAAACTCAGCTATGCGTGCCAGACTGCTAACAGGCAAGACTTCCGTGTCCTCATCAAGAGGATGACTGACCATGCTCTCCTCCTCCTCTGTCCTCTGGCCATCCACACTGAACAGACGGTATGACAGTTGTGCAGGTAGTACCGTCTACAGCGCATGAAACTAGATCCTGTTCTTCCTCCTCCTCCTCTTCCTCATTGTCACCCAATCCACGTTGGGATGAGATGAGGCTGGGTTGTGTGTAATCACCCTGTATGGTTCCTTGCTCCATCTCATCGTGCTCCGCCTGCAATGCATCCTCTTTGATTGTGAGCAGAGAGAATTTCAGAAGACAGAGAAGCGGGATGGTGACCCTAATTATGGCGTCATCGCCACTCACCATCTTGGTGGAGTCCTCAAAGTTTTGGAGGATGATATATATGTCTGACATCCATGTCCACTCCTGAGGTCTTATGTGTGGATTCTGAACTGAATACCGACGGCCTTGTTGATGCTGGTACTCAACAACTGCCATCTTCTGCTCACAAATCCTTCCCAACATCTGCAGTGTAGAGTTCCAACAAGTGGGGACATGACATATCCGTCTGTGAGCCGGAACCTACAAACACTGCTGAAACACGACAAGGGCGGCGGAAGCTGTAGGTGACTTTCTAAAATGGGCATATAGGCGGCGTACTTTACCAAGCAGATCTGGCAGCTCCGGATAGGATTTGAGAAACCGCTGAACAACGAGGTTAAGCACATGGGCCAGGCATGGTACATGTGTGAGCTCGCCTCGCCTCAGAGCCGCCACTAGGTTCCGGCCATTGTCACACACAACCATGCCTGGCTGTAGATTCAGCGGTGTGAGCCACAGATCTGCCTGCTCTTTCAGAGCTGTCCACAACTCTTCAGCATGTCCATGGCTAGGTGGACTTTCCCGGTAACTGAGTTGTTGAGGGCACAGCTAATGTTTTGGGACATGTGCTTGTGTAATGCGGGGACGGCACACCAGGAGAAATAGTGGCGGCTGGGGACAGAGTACAAGGGACGGCCGCCGCCATCAGGTTGCGGAATGCTTCCGTCTCCACGATATTTCGAGTGCAGGCAGTCGTGAAATGTGGAAATTTAGTACTGTGCCCTGTGGGGCGTTGGTTGCGTATTTGCGCTTGCATTCCAAGGACTGGGGTATGGACAACTGAACGCTGCGCTGGGACAAGGATGTGCTCCCTGATGCTGCTACTTGAGAGTGTGCAACGACAGGTGCAGGGCAGGAAGCATCTTCGCATGCACCATGGACAGGGGATTGGCTTTCATGTACAACAGCGGAAGAAGCAATGGTGCCACCCGCAGACACTGTTCCTGGACCCTGGGGTTCGGCCCACAAAGTCGGGTGCTTTGCTGCCATGTGCCTGATCATGCTGGTGGTGGTCAGGCTGGTCGTTTTGCCACCCCTGCTGATGCTGGCCTGGTAGGTGGTGCAAATGGCATTTTTGGGGTTATCGGCAGAGTCTTTAAAAAACAACCAGACTCGGGAAGACCTAACAGTTGTACTGGCAACTTCCTTCGTGTTGGTGTTACGGGGAATGGTTGCCTGCCTTTTTCTGCGGCCAACACACTGCTTCTTCCTGCCTGTTGGGGTGCTCTGCCTCCCTACCCCTGTGTGCTGCTGTCCTCGCTCTGCATGTCTTCCTGCCAGGTTGGGTCAGTTACTGTATCATCCACCACCTCGTCTTCCACTTACGCACTCTGGTCCTCCTCCTGACTTTCTGGCAATTGTGTCTTATCATCGTCCACCTCTTGTGATACTTTCCCACCGTCGCCTTCGTGTGACTGTGGCTGCTCAAATATTTGGGCATTGCTACATCTCCTCTTGCCCCGCTTCAATTGGATCGGGCGAGAGGCCCGAATCTATAAATGGGAAAGTGAACAGCTCTTCGGAGTGTCCAAGCGTGGGATCAGTTGTCTCTGGGCACTCTGAATGGTGGGACGAAGGAGGTTCAGGGTGAGGAATATGCAGTCCAGACTCACAGCTATTGACACTTGACCGTGTGGAAGACAAGGTGGTGGTGGTGGCTAAGTGACTGGAAGCATTATCTGCTATGCAACCAATAACCTTTTCACACCGCTCTCTGTTCAATAGTGGTGTTCTGCGGTCCCCTATTAATTGGGACAGGAAGGTCGAACGAGAAGATGTGGGTAGTTTGTTGTGGAACAATTTCAGCTTGCCCACGGCCTCGGCCTCTGAATGTACCTTCATCACCATCATGTCCAGTTCCCCGTCCCTTGCCCATTTTAAATGGAGGACAATATCTTCCACGTTCACAACAAATGACTGAATTTGGAGCGAACTTACAGTACAGACCAAAAGTTTGGACACACCTTCTCATTTAAAGATTTTTCTGTATTTTCTTGACTATGAAAATTGTACATTCGCACTGAAAGCATCAAAACTATGAAATAACACATGTGGAATTATATACTTAACAAAAAAGTGTGAAACAACTGAAAATATGTCTTATATTCTAGGTTCTTCAAAGTAGCCACCTTTTGCTTTGATGACTGCTTTGCACGCTCTTGGCATTCTCTTGATGAGCTTCAAGTGGTAGTCACCGGAAATGGTCTTCCAACAATCTTGAAGGAGTTCCCAGAGATGCTTAGCACTTGTTGGCCCTTTTGCCTTCACTCTGAGGTCCAGCTCACCCCAAACCATCTCGATTGGGTTCAGGTCTGGCGACTGTGGAGGCCAGGTCATCTGGCGTAGCAGCCCATCACTCTCCTCCTTGGTCAAATAGCCCTTACACAGCCTGGAGGTGTGTTTGGGGTCATTGTCCTGTTGAAAAATAAATGATGGTCCAACTAAACGCAAACCGGATGGAATAGCATGCCGCTGCAAGATACTGTGGTAGCCATGCTGGTTCAGTATGCCTTCAATTTTGAATAAATCCCCAACAATGTCACCAGCACCCCCACACCATCACACCTCCTCCTCCATGCTTCACGGTGGGAACCAGGCATGTAGAGTCCATCCGTTCACCTTTTCTGCGTCGCACAAAGACACGGTGGTTGGAACCAAAGATCTCAAATTTGGACTCATCAGACCAAAGCACAGATTTCCACTGGTCTAATGTCCATTCCTTGTGTTCTTTAGCCCAAACAAGTCTCTTCTGCTTGTTGCCTGTCCTTAGCAGTGGTTTCCTAGCAGCTATTTTACCATGAAGGCCTGCTGCACAAAGTCTCCTCTTAACAGTTGTTGAAGAGATGTGTCTGCTGCTAGAACTCTGTGTGGCATTGACCTGGTCTCTAATCTGAGCTGCTGTTAACCTGCGATTTCTGAGGCTGGTGACTTGGATAAACTTATCCTCAGAAGCAGAGGTGACTCTTGGTCTTCCTTTCCTGGGGCGGTCCTCATGTGAGCTAGTTTCTTTGTAGCGCTTGATGGTTTTTGCAACTGCACTTGGGGACACATTCAAAGTTTTCCCAATTTTTCGGACTGACTGACCTTCATTTCTTAAAGTAATGATGGCCACTCGTTTTTCTTTACTTAGCTGCTTTTTTCTTGTCATAATACAAATTCCAACAGTCTATTCAGTAGGACTATCAGCTGTGTATCCACCAGACTTCTGCACAACACAACTGATGGTCCCAACCCCATTTATAAGGCAAGAAATCCCACTTATTAAACCTGACAGGACACACCTATGAAGTGAAAACCATTTCCGGTGACTACCTCTTGAAGCTCATCAAGAGTGTGCAAAGCAGTCATCAAAGCAAAAGGTGGCTACTTTGAAGAACCTAGAATATAAGACATATTTTCAGTTGTTTCACACTTTTTTGTTAAGCATATAATTCCACATGTGTTATTTCATAGTTTTGATGCCTTCAGTGTGAATGTACAATTTTCATAGTCATGAAAATACAGAAAAATCTTTAAATGAGAAGGTGTGTCCAAACTTTTAGTCTGTACTGTATATGTGATCCGTGTGACAGAGAAAAGACAGTTTTAAATACCTGGCCTGTAGGCAACTATTTTGAACAGCAATCTGGTGTCAATTGCATCACTGACACACTGCAACAAACCTTTAATGGAGGTCAGAAATGGCAGTATTTTCTGAAAACGCATGTGTGATCCGTGTGATGGAGAAAATACAGTTTTAACCCCTTAACAACATTAGACGTACTAATACGCGTCTGTGCCCTGGGACTTAAGAGCCAGACCCGTATTAGTACGTCATATCTTTAATGCGGCACCACGACTTAAGTCGCGGTGACAGCATTAATGTTACAGTGCCATCTTACCTCTTGGTAGATGGCGTCATCATCCCGGGGGGTGTCGCCGCCCCCCCGCACCAGCTATCGCTGTGATTGGCTGTTCAAATCTGAACAGCCAATCACAGCATTTCTCACTGTTTCCGGCAATGTGATAGCCGGAAACAGTGATCTGCAGCCTAGGATCGGTGCTCCTAAGAGCACCGATCCTAGGCTGTTGCTAGGACACCCCAGCCCTGGCCCCAGACTGCTATGATCGGTGCGATCGCCGATCACATCGATCGCACCGATCGTAGCGCGACCGCGCGGTGACAGGGCGGTCATGGGGTGGTGACCGGCTTGTGACCTGCCTGTCACCGCCCCATGACCCCCTGTAATGTGATTCAAGCCCCCAGACTGCTGTGATTGGAGCAATCGATAATGACATTGATCGCTCCAATCAGAGTACCTGAATACAGCCATGTCTGATTGGTGACACTGATTGCACCAATCAGATGGCTGGGGCACAGCATGCACCACAGGGGGTCACAGAGAGGTGACACCTCCCTGTGACCGCCTGGTCACCTGTATTCAGGAACTCTGATTGGAGCAATCAATGTCATCAATGATTGCTCCAATCAAATTACCTCCACCTGTCTCCACCCCATCATCACCCTGTGACCACCCTGCAGACCCTCACACTTGGTGAGGATTTCTACAGAGTGGTCACATCTGATGTGTCTGTGCTGGGCCTTGTAGTGCCACAGAATATTCTGTGACACCACAAGACCATCTTCTCACCCATTCCAGTCGCTGCTGCTGCTGCCGCTGCTCCTGAATCTTCTGCTCCAGCGTCCTGGATCTTCTGCTCCTGACCTGCTGTGGTTCCTGCTCCAGAGCCTGCTGCTGATCCTGCTGCTGATCCTGCTGCTGATCCTGCAGAGAAGACTTTGGTAAGTCTGTTCTCCCCTCATCCACCCCAATCCCCCCTTACCTTTTTTTCTGCGTCCTGCACCGGTCTCCAGCTCTAGTCCGAGTCTCCAGCTCCGCTCCCGGTCACCAGCTTCGGGCTCCTGGTCACCAGCGCCGGGCTCCCGGGCTCCTGCTCCGGTCTCCTGCTCTGGGTCTTCTGTTCCAGTCCTGCTGACTCTTTGGTAAGTCCATCTCTGATCTCCCCTCATCCACCCCAATCCCCCTCTTCCCACTCCCCTGTCTTTTTACCCCTCTTCCCACTCCCCTGTCTTTTTACCCCACTTCCCACCCCAATCCGCCTCACCCCAGTGTCCCTGTTAATTCTTTTGGTTCTGATCTCGAGCTCCAGTACCAGTCTCCTGCTCCGGGCTCCTGGTCTCCTGCTCCGGCCTCCTGGTCTCCTGCTCCGGGCTCCCGGTCTCCTGCTCCGGGCTCCTGCTCCGGGGTCCTGGTCTCCTGCTCCGGGCTCCCGGTCTCCTGCTCCGGGCTCCCAGTCTCCTGCGCCGGGCTCCCGGTCACCAGCGCCGGGCTCCCGGTCACCAGCACCGGGCTCCTGGTCTCCTGCTCCGGGCTCCTGGTTTCCTGCTCCGGGCTCCTGGTCTCCTGCTCCGGGCTCCTGGTCTCCTGCTCCGGGCTCCCGGTCACCAGCGCCGGGCTCCCGGTCACCAGCGCCGGGCTCCCGGTCCTGAAAGAAGAACAGAGAGGACTTTGGTAAGTAATCTCTGATTTGCCCTCATCCAACCCAATTCCCCTCTTCCCATTCCCCACACATCTGTGCGCACATCCAGCAGCTGCCGAGTATTGATCGGTGACATAGTTCACCAATCCACACTCGTGCTCGCTGTTTGCACTACATACAGTATTTCCTTTTTCCACACACTCTAAATAAAGTACTGACACACACACACTCTCAATAAAGTATTGACACACACGCACCACATACATAACAAACAATGTCCTGCTCATCCCAAACTCAGTATTCAGCGGAGGAGGCATACGCTATTCTTGCCTCCGACACTGACAGCGAGGATGAGGATCCCACATTTCTTTGCTTTTCCGACTCCTCGTCGTCTTCCTCCTTCTCTTCTTCCTCCTCTTCCTCAGGTTCTGCTGGCCCGCCCCGCCGTCGTCGCAGGAGAGATGTTCCAGAGCCCCCCACTACTGAGCCTATATGGACTTCGCCCCCCGAAAATTATGAGCCGCTGATTCCTGATTTCGTGGCGGAATCAGGAATCAAGTTTGACACCACCGGCCTCACAGAAATAGACTTTTTCATATAAACCTCATGGTGGGCCAAACTAATTTATACGCTCATCAATTTTTAGAACAAAACCCCTCTTCATCATTTTCTAACTGGTCTCCTGTAGACGCAGTAGAAATGATGAAGTTTTGGAGCCTGGTCCTTCTTATGGGGATCTTGAAGAAGCCCGAGCTTCGGCAATACTGGAGTGTTGACGTTTTGTATAACACTCCAGTGTTCCGAATGGTCATGCCCCGGACACGCTTTCAGGCCATCTACAAGTTCTTGCATTACCAAGATAATGCAAGGTGTCCTGCACGCGATGACCCGAACTTTGATCGTCTTTTCAAAGTTCGGCCGGTCATCGAACACTTCAACAAGTGTGGTGAAGTGTACGTGCCCCAAAGGGACATCTGTGTGGATGAGTCCTTAATTTCTTTTAAGGGGCGGCTTGGATTCCGGCAGTACCTGCCCAGTAAGAGGGCAAGGTACGGGATCAAGCTGTATAAACTTTGTGAGAGTACCTCAGGATACACTCACAAGTTTATGAAGGGAAGGACTCCCGGATTGAACCCCCTGAATGCCCCCCTGTTCTGGGAGTGAGTGGGAAAATTGTGTGGGACTTGGTGCACCCACCACTTGATAAAGGTTATCACCTCTACGTGGATAACTTTTATACAAGTATCCCGCTCTTCAAGTCCCTGTCTGCGCGACGTACCGCAGCCTGCGGTACTGTCCGCAAAAATCAGAAAGGCCTCCCAAAGACGCTAATTGGGCAGCTGCTCAGAAGGGGTGAGAGCAGAGCCCAATGTAGCGACCACCTGTTGATCGTCAAGTACAAGGACAAGAGGGATGTCCTTTTCTTGACCACCATACATGGTGATGGCAGCACCCTCAGCACTGTACGAGGTTCCACTACACAGGTCGCCAAACCAGACTGTGTAGTGGGGTACAACAAGTACATGGGGGGAGTTGATCTCTCCGATCAAGTCCTCCAGCCGTACAGTGCTTTGAGAAAGGCCAGAGTGTGGTACAAGAAGCTGGCCGTGCACATTGTACAGATGGCAATGCACAACGCTTTCCTTCTGTCACGATGTGCTGGCCAGACTTCTGCGTCGTATCTTCAGTTTCAGGAAACAGTTATCAAGGCCCTGATATTTGGCAGTGGTGACGGAGCGGGCCCCAGTACTTCTGGAATTGAAGGACCGAGAATTGTACCAGGCCAGCATTTCCCAGGGCAGATCCCTCACAGCGGAAAGAAAGCAAAGTCACAAAAGAGGTGCCGAGTGTGTTATAAAAGTGGAATACGCAAGGACACCATTTATCAATGTGACACCTGCCCTGACAAACCTGGCCTGTGTATGAAAGACTGCTTCAAAAGGTACCATACTTCGATGGACTATTGAATTAATTTCTGACGTATGACAACCTGACGAACACTACACAGCTGACGTAGTGTTCATCAGGTTGTCATACTTCAGTTGTGTAGTGTTCGTCAGGTTGTCCTACACAACTGACGTATAACACTACATGATAACATTCAAAAATCAACTACCACTACCAAAAAGGGGGCACTTGATGGGCATTTCCACTGTTTAGGCACATCAGGGGCAATTTCTCCTGGTACTCTTGTGAAAATATTTTTTTTTGCATTTTTGTGGAAAAAATGTTTTTTTTTTATTTTCACAAGTCAACATTATAATTTTCTGTGACGCACCTGGGGGTTCAATGGGCTCACCACATATCTAGATAAATTCATTGGGGGGTCTAGTTTCCAAAAAGGGGGCACTTGTTGGGCATTTCCACTGTTTAGGCACATCAGGGGTTCTGAGAACATGACATGACGCCCGCAGACCATTCCATCAAAGTCTGCATTCAAAAGCGTCACTCCTTCCCTTCCGAGCCCTGCCGAGCGCCCAAACAATGGTTTACCCCCACATATGAGGTATCAGCATACTCAGTAGAAATTGCACAACAACTTTTGGAGTCCAATTTCTCCTAGTACCCTCGTGAAAATAAAAATATTGCGGCTAAAAGATCATTTTTGTGGAAATTTTTTTTATTTTTTTCACGCCTCTACGTCATAAACCTTTGCAAAACACTTGGGGGTTCAAAGTGCTCACCACACATCTAAATAAGTTTCCTGAGGGGTCTAGTTTCCAAAATGGGGTCATTTGTGGGGGGTTTCCACTGTTTAGGCACATCAGGGGCTCTCCAAACGCAACATGGGGTCCGCTGGCAATTCCAGCGAGTTTTACATTGAAAACGTCAATTGGCGCTCCTTCCCTTCCGAGCCCTGCCGTGTGCCCAAACAATGGTTTACCCCCACATATGAGGTATCAGCATACTCAGGAGAAATTGGAGTACAACTTTTGATGTCCAATTTGTCCTAGTGCCCTTGTGAAAATAAAAATATTGTGGCTAAAAGATCGTTTTTGTGGATAAAAAATGATTTTGGCTCTACATCATAAACTTTTGCAAAACACTTGGGGGTTCAAAGTGCTCACCACACATCTAAATAAGTTCCTTAAGGGGTCTAGTTTCCAAAATGGGGTCACTTGTGGGGGGTTTCCACTGCTTAGGCACATCAGGGGCTCTCCAAACGCAACATGGGGTCTGCTGTCAATTCCAGCAAGTTTTACATTGAAAACGTCAATTGGCGCTCCTTCCCTTCTGAGCCCTGCCGTGTGCCCAAACAATGGTTTACCCCCACATATGAGGTATCAGCATACTCAGTAGAAATTGCACAACAACTTTTAGAGTCCAATTTCTCCTAGTACTCTCGTGAAAATAAAAATATTGCGGCTAAAAGATCGTTTTTGTGGAAAAAAATTTTTATTTTTTTTTCACGCCTCTACGTCTTAAACCTTTGCAAAACACTTGGGGGTTCAAAGTGCTCACCACACATCTAAATAAGTGCCCTGAGGGGTCTAGTTTCCAAAATGGGGTCATTTGTGGGGGGTTTCCACTGTTTAGGCACATCAGGGGCTCTCCAAATGCAACATGGGGTCCGCTGGCAATTCCAGCGAGTTGAAAACGTCAATTGGCGCTCCTTCCCTTCCGAGCCCTGCCGTGTGCCCAAACAATGGTTTACCCCCACATATGAGGTATCCGCATACTCAAGAGAAATTGGAGAACATCTTTTGATGTCCAATTTGTCCTAGTGCCCTTGTGAAAATAAAAATATTGTGGCTAAAAGATCGTTTTTGTGGAAAAAAATTATTTTGGCTCTACATCATAAACTTTTGCAAAACACTTGGGGGTTCAAAGTGCTCACCACACATCTAAATAAGTTCCTTAAGGGGTCTAGTTTCCAAAATGGGGTCACTTTTGGGGGGTTTCCACTGTTTAGGCACATCAGGGGCTCTCCAAACGCGACATGTGGTCCGCTGTCAATTCCAGCAAGTTTTAAATTGAAATCGTCAATTGGCGCTCCTTCCCTTCCGAGCCCTGCCGTGTGCCCAAACAATGGTTTACCCACAAATATGAGGTATCGGCGTACTCAGTAGAAATTGCACAACAACTTTTGGAGTCCAATTTCTACTACTACCCTCGTGAAAATAAAAATATTGTGGCTAAAATATCGTTTTTGTGGAAAAAAAATGATTTTGGCTCTACATCATAAACTTTTGCAAAATACCTGGGGGTTCAAAGTGCTCACTACACATCTAAATAAGTTCTTTAAGGAGTCTAGTTTCCAAAATGGGGTCACTTGTGGGGGGTTTCCACTGTTTAGTCACATCAGGGGCTCTCCAAACGCGACATGGGGTCCGCTGGCAATTCCAGCAAGTTTTACATTGAAAACGTCAATTGGCGCTCCTTCCCTTTCGAGCCCTGCCGTGCGCCCAAACAATGGCTTACCCCCACATATGAGATATCTGCGTACTCAGTAGAAATTGCACAACAACTTTTGGGGTCCAATTTCTCCTAGTACCCTTGTGAAAAAAAAAAAAAAAAAATGTTAGTGAAAAAAAGTTAAATGTTCCTTTTTTCCTTTCACGTTCAATTAATTGGTGTGAAGCACCTGAAGGGTTAATAAAGTTCTTGAATGTGGTTTTGAGCACCTTGAGGGGTGCAGTTTTTAGAATGGTGTCACTTTTGGGTATTTTCTGTCATAAAGGCCCCTCAAAGTCACTTCAAATGTGATGTGATCCCTAAAAAAAATGGTTTTGTAAATTTTGTTGTAAAAATGAGAAAGTAGACATGTGGGAAATGTTATTCATTAACTATTTTGTGTTTCATATCTCTCTGATTTACGGGAATAAAAATTGCAAAATTTTCAAAATTTCCGCCAAATTTCCGTTTTTTTTCACAAATAAACGCAAGTGATATCGAAGAAATTTTACCACAATCATGAAGTACAATATGTCACGAAAAAAACAATCTCAGAATCAGGGGGATCCGTTGAAGTGTTCCAGAGTAATTACCTCATAAAGTGACAGTGGTTAGAATTGTAAAAATTGGCCTGGTCATTAATGTGCAAACCACCTTGGGTTGTAAAGGGGTTAATATGATCATTTTATGGATATGACGCCAAAGAAACTAATGAAGTGATTTGCAAATTGCCATAATTTTCACAATTCTGAAAATAAATTGTAAGTTTAGTTCCACTATAAGTGATGTTAATTCTGTTATGAGTAGTGTTGAGCGATACCTTTCCGATATCAGGAAATATCGTATCGGATTGGATCGGGCCGATACCCAAAAAGTATCGGATATCGCCGATTCCGATACCGGAAACCAATGCAAGTCAATGGGACACAAATATCGGAATGAAAATAAACCCTTTCTTTCCTTGTAGGTTAATTCTACATGAAGGAAAACAACTAAGAATAATGTAGAATGACATGAAAAGCCGGCAATTCATCAGCGGCATACACCGGTACACGACAATTTACAACAGAAAGAATAGAGCTTCACACATAGATTAGATAGATAGAAATATGTCAGTCACATATATATGAAGTACAGTGACAGTGTTGCTTACTGTACTTGTCATTTAGTGTAAAGGATTTATTAAAAAAAATATTAGTGTTTTCGTGCACCGTCTCTTTAAAAAAGCCGGCCGGCAATTCAGCAGCGGTACCCGACAATTTATAACAGACAGAATAGAGCTTCACACATAGATTAGATAGATAGAAACATGTCAGCCACATATATAAGAAGTACAGTGACAGTGTTGCTTACTGTACTTGTCATTTAGTGTAAAGGATTTATTTAAAAAAAATAATAGTGTTTTCATGCACCGTCTCTTTAAGAAAGCCGGCCGGCAATTCAGCATCTGTACCCGACAATTTAGAATAGAAAGAATAGAGAATCACACATAGATTAGATAGATAGAAACATGTCAGTCACATATATATGAAGTACAGTGACAGTGTTGCTTACTGTACTTGTCATTTAGTGTAAAGGATTTATTAAAAAAAATAATAGTGTTTTCATGCACCGTCTCTTTAAGAAAGCCGGCCGGCAATTCAGCATCTGTACCCGACAATTTAGAATAGAAAGAATAGAGAATCACACATAGATTAGATAGATAGAAACATGTCAGTCACATATATATGAAGTACAGTGACAGTGTTGATTACTGTACTTGTCATTTAGTGTTAAAATAAAGGATTTATTTTAAAAAAAATTGGCGTGGGGTTCCCCTTAATTTTAGGCTCTAGCGGAGGTTAAGCAGACAGCTGGGGCAAATGTTTGAAGCCTGGGAAGGGGGTAATACCCACGGAGCTTCCCAGGCTACTAATATCAGCCCCCAGCTGAATACCTAGCCTTTACTAGCTATTAAAATGGGGGAACCCCCCCAAAAAAAATAACGTGGGGTCCCCCCTAATTTAATAGCTAGCACAGGCTAGGCAGACAGCTGGGGGCTGATATTAATAGCCCAGGAAGGGTGCCATGAATATTGGCCCCCTCCCAGGCTAGAAACACCAGCCGTCAGCCGCCCCAGAAATGGCGCATCCATAGGATGCGCCAATTCTGGCACTTAGCCTCGCTCTTCCACGCTGCCCTGGTGCGGTGGCAGGGGGTAATAGGGTTGGGGTTGATGTCAGCTTATAATGCCAGCTGACATCAAGCCCAGGTTAGTAATGGAGAGGCGTCTATAAGACACCCCCATTACTAACCCCATAGTCAAAGTTAAAAGAAAACACAAACACCCAGAATAAAGTCCTTTAATTGAAATAAAGACACAATTCTTTATTGTTCTAAATTAAACCATACTTACCATCACGCCCATTCCAGCTGAAGCCAACGATCTCCTGCAATAAAAGTAAAATAATAAAGCAACCTCATCCTTACCTTTCCATGGTTCCCACGACAGCTTCAGCTCTGCTACATCGAGATGACAGGCTGGACCGCAGCAGAACGCTGCCATCCAGCCTGTCATCCCGCAGACACTGAGAAGCGCAGGCATGCTTGCGCTCCTCAGTGTCTCTCTGTGACGTCATCCAGATGAGCCGAGTTCATGTCCAATGAACTCAGCTCACCTCATGCACGTCACTGACAGCGTGGGAAAATTCTCCTGCACTCAGCGCTTCAGCGTGAGAATTCTCCCACGCTGTCAGTGACATACATGAGGTGAGGTCATGTCCAATGAACTCAGCTCACCTCATGCACGTCACTGACAGCGTGGGAAAATTCTCACGCTGAAGTGCTGAGTGCAGGAGAATTTTCCCACGCTGTCAGTGACATGCATGAGGTGAGCTGAGTTCATTGGACATGACCTCGGCTCATCTGGATGCCGTCACAGCCAGACACTGAGGAGTGGAAGTATGCCTGCGCTTCTCAGTGTCTGCGGGATGACAGGATGGATGGCAGCGTTCTGCTGCGGTCCAGCCTGTCATCTCGATGTAGCAGAGCTGAAGCTGTCGTGGGAACCATGGAAAGGTAAGGATGATGTTGCTTTATTATTTTACTTTTATTGCAGGAGATCGTTGGCTTCAGCTGGAATGGGCGTGATGGTAAGTATGGTTTAATTTAGAACAATAAAGAATTGTGTGTTTATTTCAATTAAAGGACTTTTTTCTGGGTGTTGTGTTTTTTTAAATACTTTACTAGAAATTCATGGTGGTCATGTCTAATATTGGCGTGACCCCATGAATTTCGGGCTTAGGGCCAGCTGATAATGCCAAGCTGGCCTTAACCCCTTTATTACCCAGTGAGCCACCGCACCAGGGCCCTGGATGAGTTGGGTACAGCGCCAGAAGATGGCGCTTCTATGAACGCGCCATTTTCTGGGGCGGCTGCGGACTGCAATTTGCAGCGGGGGTGGCCCAGAAAGCTTGGGTCTCCCTGCGCTGCGGATTCCAGCCCCCAGCTGCCTAGTTGTATCTGGCTGGACACAAAAATAGGGCGAAGCCCCACGCATTTTCTTTTAAAATTATTTCATGAAATTCATGGAATAATTAAGAAAAAAAGGGCTTCCCTATATTGTTGTGTCCAACCAGGTACAAATAGGCAGCTGGTGGTTGGGGGCAGCCCATTCCTGCCTGCTGTACCTGGCTGGACACAAATATAGTGCGAAGCCCCACGTCAATTTTTTTTTAATTATTTCATGAAATAATTTTTTTTAAAAAAGGGCTTCCCTATATTGTTGTGTCCGGCCAGGTACAAATAGGCAGCTGGTGGTTGGGGGCAGCCTGTTCCTGCCTGCTGTACCTGGCTGGACACAAATATAGGGCGAAGCCCCACGTCAATTTTTTTTAAAATAAATCCTTTATTTTAACACTAAATGACATTTGAGGAGTTAATAAAGATGCAGTCCCTAAATTATTATTTATTTTTTAATTAATTTTTCCCAAAACTTTTGACGTGGGCTTCGCCATATTTTTGTATGCCAGCCAGGTACAGCATCCAGCTTCTATGAACGCGCCATTTTCCGGGGTGGCTGCGGACTGCAATTTTCAGCGGGGGGTGGGGGGGGCAGAAAGCTTGGGCCTCCCTGCGCTGCAGATTCCATCCCCCAGCTGCCTAGTTGTACCTGGCTGGACACAAAAATAGGGAGAAGCTTCACGTATTTTTTTTTTTTTAATTATTTCATGAAATTCATGGAATAATTAAGAAAAAAAGGGCTTCCCTATATTGTTGTGTCCGGCTAGGTACAAATAGGCAGCTGGTGGTTGGGGGCAGCCCGTTCCTGCCTGCTGTACCTGGCTGGACACAAATATAGTGCGAAGCCCCACGTCAATTTTTTTTAAATCATTTCAGGAAATTCATGAAATAATTAAAAAAAATTGATGTGGGGCTTCGCCCTATATTTGTGTCCAGTCAGGTACAGCAGGCAGGAACGGGCTGCCCCCAACCACCAGCTGCCTATTTGTACCTAGCCGGACACAACAATATAGGGAAGCCCTTTTTTTCTTAATTATTCCATGAATTTCATGAATTTAAAAAAAAAAAACGTGGAGCTTCGCCCTATTTTTGTGTCCAGCCAGGTACAACTAGGCAGCTGGGGGCTGGAATCTGCAGCGCAGGGAGGCCCAAGCTTTCTGGGCCCCACCCGCTGCAAATTGCAGTCCGCAGCCGCCCCGGAAAATGGCGCGTTCATAGAAGCGCCATCTTCTGGCGCTGTACCCAACTCATCCAGGGCCCTGGTGCGGTGGCTCACTGGGTAATAAAGGGGTTAAGGCCAGCTTGGCATTATCAGCTGGCCCTAAGCCCGAAATTCATGGGGTCACGCCAATATTAGACATGACCACCATGAATTTCTAGTAAAGTATTTAAAAAAAACACAAACACCCAGAAAAAAGTCCTTTAATTGAAATAAACACACAATTCTTTATTGTTCTAAATTAAACCATACTTACCATCACGCCCATTCCAGCTGAAGCCAACGATCTCCTGCAATAAAAGAAAAATAATAAAGCAACCTCATCCTTACCTTTCCATGGCTCCCACGACGGCTCCAGCTCTGCTACATCGAGATGACAGGCTGGACCGCAGCAGAACGCTGCCATCCAGCCTGTCATCCCGCAGACACTGAGAAGCGCAGGCATACTTCCACTCCTCAGTGTCTGGCTGTGACGGCATCCAGATGAGCCGACAATGAACTCGGCTCACCTCATGTACGTCACTGACAGCGTGGGAGAATTCTCCTGCACTCAGCGCTTCAGCGTGAGAATTTTCCCACGCTGTCAGTGACGTGTATGAGGTGAGGTCATGTCCAATGAACTCGGCGCACCTCATGCACGTCACTGACAGCGTGGGAAAATTCTCACGCTGAAGCGCTGAGTGCAGGAGAATTTTCCCACGCTGTCAGTGACGTGCATGAGGTGAGCTGAGTTCATTGGACATGACCTCGGCTCATCTGGATGCCGTCACAGCGAGACACTGAGGAGCGCAAGCATGCCTGCGCTTCTCAGTGTCTGCGGGATGACAGGCTGGATGGCAGCGTTCTGCTGCGGTCCAGCCTGTCATCTCGATGTAGCAGAGCTGAAGCTGTCCTGGGAACCATGGAAAGGTAAGGATGAGGTTGCTTTATTATTTTACTTTTATTGCAGGAGATCGTTGGCTTCAGCTGGAATGGGCGTGACTGTAAGTATGGTTTAATTTAGAACAATAAAGAATTGTGTGTTTATTTCAATTAAAGGACTTTTTTCTGGGTGTTGTGTTTTTTTAAATACTTTACTAGAAATTCATGGTGGTCATGTCTAATATTGGCGTGACCCCATGAATTTCGGGCTTAGGGCCAGCTGATAATGCCAAGCTGGCCTTAACCCCTTTATTACCCAGTGAGCCACCGCACCAGGGCCCTGGATGAGTTGGGTACAGCGCCAGAAGATGGCGCTTCTATGAACGCGCCATTTTCCGGGGCGGCTGCGGACTGCAATTTGCAGCGGGTGGGGCCCAGAAAGCTTGGGCCTCCCTGCGCTGCGGATTCCAGCCCCCAGCTGCCTTGTTGTACCTGGCTGGACACAAAAATAGGGCGAAGCCCCACGTATTTTTTTTTTAAATTATTTCATGAAATTCATGGAATAATTAAGAAAAAAAGGGCTTCCCTATATTGTTGTGTCCGGCTAGGTACAAATAGGCAGCTGGTGGTTGGGGGCAGCCCGTTCCTGCCTGCTGTACCTGACTGGACACAAATATAGGGCGAAGCCCCACATAATTTTTTTTTAATTATTTCATGAATTTCCTGAAATAATTAAAAAAAAATTGACGTGGGGCTTTGCACTATATTTGGGTCCAGCCAGGTACAGCAGGCAGGAACGGGCTGCCCCCAACCACCAGCTGCCTATTTGTACCTGGTTGGACACAACAATATAGGGAAGCCCTTTTTTTCTTAATTATTCCATGAATTTCATGAAATAATTAAAAAAAAAAAAAACGTGGAGCTTCTCCCTATTTTTGTGTCCAGCCAGGTACAACTAGGCAGCTGGGGGATGGAATCTGCAGCGCAGGGAGGCCCAAGCTTTCTGCCCCCCGCTGAAAATTGCAGTCCGCAGCCGCCCCGGAAAATGGCGCGTTCATAGAAGCTGGATGCTGTACCTGGCTGGCATACAAAAATATGGCGAAGCTCACGTCAAAAGTTTTGGGAAAAATTAATTAAAAAATAAATAATAATTTAGGGACTGCATCTTTATTAACTCCTCAAATGTCATTTAGTGTTAAAATAATGGATTTATTTAAAAAAAAAATGGCGTGGGATCCCCCATAATTTTAGTCTCTAGCGGAGGTTAAGCAGACGGCTGGGGCAGATGTTTGAAGCCTGGGAAGGGGGTAAAACCCACGGAGCTTCCCAGGCTACTAATATCAGCCCCCAGCTGAATACCTAGCCTTTACTAGCTATTAAAATGGGGGACCCCCCCAAAAAAAATGACGTGGGGTCCCCCCTATTTTAATAGCTAGCAAAGGCTAGGCAGACAGCTGGGGGCTGATATTAATAGCCCAGGAAGGGTGCCATGAATATTGGCCCCCTCCCAGGCTAGAAACACCAGTTGTCAGCCGCCCCAGAAATGGCGCATCCATAGGATGCGCCAACTCTGGCACTTAGCCTCGCTCTTCCACGCTGCCCTGGTGCGGTGGCAGGGGGTAATAGTGGTGGGGTTCATGTCAGCGCCAGCTGCCATGAAGCCCAGGTTAGTAATGATGGGCGTCTATAAGACACCCCCATTACTAACCTACAAAGTGTTAAAAAGAAAAAACACACTACACCCAGAAAAAAATAATTTATTTGAAATAAAACACACAATTTTATTTAATTCTTAGTTTACTAAAAATAATAGTTACCTGTCCACGTTCCTGCGCTGATCTCCCATGCACAGCTGTCACATCTGGAGATGGTGACAGCTGTGCATGGCTGCTGTAAGCTCACGCTGCCGGGAACACGTCCGCTCCCGGCAGCGGGAGCCACTGACTGAGGTCACCGGAGTGCATTCAGGCAGCGTAGCTCCGGAGACCTCCTTTACGGCACTGCTGTACCGTGGGAATTTCTCACGATACAGCAGGGCCGTAAAGGAGCTAACCGGAGCAGCGCTGCCTGAACTCCGGTGAACCCTTACGGCCCCGTCATTCTAACGGCGGCAGAGGTTCAGAGCGGTCACATTCTATGTGGCTGCTCTGAACTGGAGATCTTCGTGGGACACTCGTGGACTGCTACGGAGGGGTAAGGATAAGGTTGTGGTTTATTATTTTATATTTTATTACAGGAGATCGATGGCTTCGGGGAATTAGGTGTCTTGGTGAGTATAGGTGTAGTTTTTTATTTTTTACTTTATTTTAGGTGGCGATCGGCGGGGACAGGTAATGTATGAACTAATTTCTTTTAGGTAACCACTGGCCACCAATGACATGTATTTAAAATTTATTGGGGACACAGTAGGGCAATTTATATAGCAGGATCAGGCTGATGGGAACTACTGCTCCCATCGAGCTGATCCTGCTGGCACGAGTGGACGGGGGACAGACATAGGCCGATGGGAGTAGTAGTGTCACATCGGCCTATGTCTGCTTGCATGCAAACACCCGCACACATCGCACAGACACCGCGCACACCCGCACAAACATCGCGCACACACCCCGCACACACACTAATCATGACGGTCTGATCGTCTGGGAGGTGAGGCTGACCTGTGCGGCCGTGGGAAAGTTCATGTGAGTTCATGCAGTCAAGCATGAACTCACATGAACCCTCTGAGGGCACCGCGGCTAATTCAAATGAACAGCTGATCGGCATCAGCTGATACCTCAGCTGTTCATTTGAAATAACCGGCGGGAAAGCGCAGCACAGAACGGGAAAGCCGGCGGTGAAGTCTTTTCACTGCCGGCTTCCCCGCCCGGGTCCTTCACTCCCCGCTCCTTGGAGCTGCGCTCCCCGCCCGGTCCTAACTTACGATCGGGATGGGAGGTGGCGAGGGGAGCGGAGGATCGGGGTGGGAGGCTGCGGGGAAGCAGTATGGGGCTGTGTGATTGTTTAAAAGCCGGCGGCTTTATACCGCCCGCCGGCTTTTAAACAATCAGGAGAATTCTCCCCCGCTGGGATGGCATTCTGATGACAGGCTGGATCGCGCTGCCATCCAACTTGTCATCCTTCACAGACACTGCAGAGCGCAGGCATTATGGGAACTTCCGATTCCGGTATCCGATATTGTAAAAGTATCGGAATTAAGTATCGGAATTCCGATACCGCGAATATCGGCCGATACCCGATATTACAGTATCGGAATGCTCAACACTAGTTATGAGAGCTAACCTTCTGAGACAAGGTATCACTGCGCTGTGTGAACTGTCACATTAAGCTTTGCTACATCTATACATAGTGAAGTTCAGGATCAAAATGCTGCAGGTCCCATCTCTTCTACAGAACAATCCCATGGAAATAAAGCTGATCATTTTATCAGATGGGATCATTAGACCTTACCTGGTTGGATCCTTTGTTTCTGGTGGTTTCTTTCCCAGGTCGTCATTAAGGCCCTTTACAATAAGCTCCAAAAACTCATCGGACTTTCTGAATCTTTCAAGCGTTTTCTCAATCACAGAAAGGACAGAAAGGAGGCGCTTATCCTGGCAGAGGAGAATCAGAGATATATTGTTCTACATCTTCCAGATGTTTGGATTTATCTACAGACTAATGATTAATCTCGCATGAAGAATGATAATATTATAAGACATCACAATTTTGGGGTAAAATTATTCAATTTAAAAAAAATATATATATATATAGCAATTACATTATTCTGACAAGACCAATTTTTTGTTTTTTTCCTCCCCTTTTTCCCAAAAAATATAACTTTGTTTTTTCATTCACATAGACGGAGGGCTTGTGTTTTATGGGACTAGTTGTTGTTTGGAATGACAACATTCAATTTACCACATAAAGTATTGAAAAATGGGGAAAATCAAAATTATTTTTGTTTGGGTTTTTTTTATGAACATTTAATAAAAAAATGTAGTTTGTGAGACCATTTTCATCTTGCGAAGACCTAATTTTATAAAATGATCCCATTGATGGAGTTGTCGGCTTTTTCTTGTGGAGAGATCAGTAGTTACAAGTTTCTGGCACTTTACTGTCCTTTACAGCATTGACCCGACGTGTAATAGATTTATATATAATGAAAGATTGTACTTATGTCAATGCAGCAGAAACAAATATTGTTTTACGCTTTTTCTTTTTTATAGTTGGCCAGAAAACCGCAGAACCTTAAGCAGAAAATGACATGAATGAGAACATCTGCCCGGCTTGTACCGGATCCGGGGGTGTTACGTACAAGGCGAAGGTCCCAGAATAAGGATTTGCTTCATTTTGGTGCAGAGTTTCTAGTAGTTTCTGGTTACTACTGTTACAGGCAGATGCCGTCTGCATAATACAGCCAGCACCGCCTCAACCCCTCCATGCATGTGGACCCCGGCACAAACACTCAGGTCCATCCTTTTATGCTGAGACATTAATAATTCTACAATTATCACCCACAACTTATATACAGAAACCCCCCAACCGTCCCCGATCCAATGGGACTGTCCGGCTGTCGCTGGAGGTCGGGGCTATGTCCTGACGAGCTGTGTTCTGTCAGGACAGTCTGTGTAGTACAAGAATGTCTCATGCCGAGCTGCTGTGATCGCTCCTGGAGAGGGGCAGCATCCGCACCTCGTACACGCCCGGCTCCGCTCCGCACGCCTCGTACACGCGGGGCTCCGCTCCGTACGCCTCGTACACGCGCGGCTCCGCTCCGCACGCCTCGTACACGCCCAGCTCCGCTCCGCACGCCTCGTACACGCCCACCTCCGCACGCCTCGTACACACGCGGCTCTGCTCCGTACACGCGCGGCTCCGCTCCGTACGCCTCGTACACACCTGACTCCGCTCCGCACGCCTCGTACACACCCGACTCCGCTCCGCACGCCTCGTACGCGCCCGGCTCCGCTCCGTACGCCTCGTAAACGCCCGGCTCCGCACGCCTCGTACACGCGCCTCCGGTCCGCACGCCTCGTACACAGCCGGCTCCGCACGCCTGGTACACGCCCGGCTCCGCTCCGCAGACTTCGTACACGCCCGGCTCTGCTCCGCACGCCTCGTACACGCCTGGCTCCGCACGCCTCGTACAAGCCCGGCTCCGCACGCCTCGTACACGCGCGGCTCCGCTCCGTACGCCTCGTACACGCCCGGCTCCGCTCTGTACACCTCGTACACACACGGCTCCGCTCCGTACACCTCGTACACACGCGGCTCCGCTCCGTACACTTCGTACACACGCGGCTCCGCTCCGTACACTTCGTACACACGCGGCTCCTCTCCGTACACTTCGTACACACGCGGCTCCGCTCCGTACACCTCGTACACACGCGGTTCCGCTCCATACTCCTCGTACACGCGCGGCTCTGTTCCGTACTCCTCGTACACGCGCGGCTCCGCACCATACACCTCGTACACGCGCGGCTCCGCTCCATACGCCTCGTACACGCGCGGCTCTGCTTCGTACGCCTCGTACATGCGCGGCTCCGCTCCGTATGCCTCGTATATGCGCGGCTCCGCTCCGTACGCCTCGTACACGTGCGGCTCCGCTCCGTACGCCTCGTACACGCGCGGCTCAGCTCCGCACGCCTCGTACACACGCGGCTCCGCACCGCACATCTCGTACACACGCGGCTCCGCTACGTACACCTCGTACGCGCGGCTCCGCTCCGTACACCTTGTACACACGCGGCTCTGCCCCGTACACCTCGTAGACACACGGCTCTGCTCCGTACACCTCGTACACGCGCGGCTCCGCTCCGTACACCTCATACACACGCGGCTCCACTCCGTACTCCTCGTAAACCCACGGATTTGCTCTGGACACTTCGTACACGCACAGCTCCACTTCGGACACCTCGTACACACACGGCTCCGCTCCGGACAGGTCGTACACACGCGGCTCCGCTCAGTACGCCTCGTACACGCGCGGCTCCGCTCCGTACACCTCGTACACGCGCGGCTCCGCTCCGTACACCTCGTACACGCGCGGCTCCGCTCCGTACACCTCGTACAAACGCGGCTCCGCTCCGTACACCTCGTACACACGCGGCTCTGCTCCGTACACCTCGTACACACGCGGCTCCGCTCCGTACACCTCGTACAAACGCGGCTCCGCTCCGTACACCTCGTACACACGCGGCTCCGCTCCGTACACCTCGTACACGCGCGGCTCCGCTCCGTACACATCGTACACGCCCGGCTCCGCTCCGTACAACTCGTACACACGCGGCTCCGCTCCGTACACCTCGTACACACGCGGCTCCGCTTCAAACACACGCAGCTCCGCTCCGTACACCTCGTACACACGCGGCTCCGCTTCAAACACACGCAGCTCCGCTCCGTACACATCGTACACACGCGGCTCCGCTCCGTTCACATCGTACACACGCGGCTCCGCTCCGTACACCTCGTGCACACGCGGCTACGCTCGGTACACCTTGTACACACGCGGCTCAGCTCCATACACCTCGTACACACGCGGCTCCGCTACGTACACCTCGTACACACGCGGCTCCGCTCCGTACCCCTCGTACACACGCAGATCCGCTTCGTACACACGCGGCTCCGCTCCGTACACCTCGTACACATGCGGCTCCGCTCCGTAGACATCGTACACACACGGCTCCGCTCCGTACACCTCGCACACACGCGGCTTCGCTCCGTACACCTTGTACACAGGCGGCTCCGCCCCGTATACCTCGTACACACGGGGCTCCGCTTCGTACACACGCGGCTCCGCTCCGTACACCTTTACACATGCGGCTCCGCTCCGTAGACATCGTACGCAAGCGGCTCCGCTCCGTACACCTCGCACACACGCGGCTCTGCTCCGTACACCTTGTACACGCGCGGCTCCGCTCCGTACGCCTCGTACACGGGCGGCTCCGCTCCGTACGCCTCGTACACGCGCGGCTCCGCTCCGTACGCCTGGTACACGCCCGGATCCGCTCCATACGCCTGGTACATGCGCGGCTCCGCACGCCTGGTACACGCGCGGCTCCGCTCCGTACGCCTCGTACACACGGCTCTGCTCCGTACACCTCGTAAATGCGCGGCTCCGCTCCGTACGCCTCGTACACGCGCTGCTCCGCTCCGTACGCCATGTACACGCGCGGCTTCGCTCCGTACGCCTCGTAAACGCGCGGCTCCGCTCCGTACACCTCGTACACGCGCGGCTCCGCTCCGTACACCTCGTACACACGCGGCTCCGCTCCGTACACATCGTACACGCCCGGCTCCGCTCCGTACACCTCGTACACACGCGGCTCCGTTCCGTACACCTCGTACACACGCAGCACCGCTTCGTACACACGCGGCTCCGCTCCGTACACCTCGTACACGCGCGGCTCCGCTAAGTACATCTCGTACACGCGCGGATCCGCTCCGTACACCTCGTACACGCGCGGCTCCGCTCCGTACACCTCGTACACGCGCGGCTCCGCTCCGTACACCTCGTACACGCGCGGCTCCGCTAAGTACACCTCGTACACGCGCGGATCCGCTCCGTACACCTCGTACACGCGCGGCTCCGCTCCGTACCCCTCGTCCACGCGCGGCTCCGCTCCGTACCCCTCGTCCACGCGCGGCTCCGCTCCGTACCCCTCGTACACGCGCGGCTCCGCTCCGTACACCTCGTACACGCGCGGCTCCGCTAAGTACACCTCGTACACGCGCGGCTCCGCTCCGTACACCTCGTACACGCGCGGCTCCGCTCCGTACACCTCGTACACGTGCGGCTCCGCTCCGTACACATCGTACACGCGCGGCTCCGCTCCTTACAGCTCGTACACACGCGGCTCCGCCTCGTACACGCGCAGCTCCGCTCCGTACGCCTGGTACACGCCTGGATCCGCTCCGTACGCCTGGTACACGCGCGGCTCCGCTCCGTACGACTGGTACGCGCGCGGCTCCGCTCCGTACGCCTCGTACACACGGCTCTGCTCCATACACCTCGTACACGCGCGGCTCCGCTCCGTACGCCTCGTACACGCGCGGCTCTGCTCCGTACGCCTCGTACACGAGCGGCTCCGCTCCGTACGCCTCGTACACGCACGGCTCCGCTCCGTACGCCTCGTACACACGCGGCTCCGCTCCGTACGCCTCGTACACGCGCAGCTCCGCTCCGTACAACTCGTACACGCTCCGCTCCGTACGCCTCGTACACGCACGGCTCTGCTCCGTACGCCTCGTACACGAGCGGCTCCGCTTCGTACGCCTCGTACACGCACGGCTCCGCTCCATACACCTCGTACACGCACGGCTCTGCTCCGTACGCCTCGTACACGAGCGGCTCCGCTCCGTACGCCTGTTACACGCGCGGCTCCGCTCCGTACACCTCGTACACGCGCGGCTCCGCTCCGTACACCTCGTACACGCGCGGCTCTGCTCCGTACGCCTCGTACACGAGCGGCTCCGCTCCGTACGCCTGGTACACGCGCGGCTCGCTCCGTACACCTCGTACACGCGCGGCTCCGCTCCGTACACCTCGTACACGCGCGGCTCCGCTCCGTACACCTCGTACACGCGCGGCTCCGCTCCGTACACCTCGTACACGCGCGGCTCCGCTCCGTACACCTCGTACACACGCGGCTCCGCACAACTCGTACACGCGCGGCTCCGCTCCGTACACATCGCACACGCCCGGCTCCGCTCCGTACACCTCGTACACACGCGACTCCGCTCCGTACACCTCGTACACACGCGGCTCCGCTCCGTACACCTCGTACAGATACGGCTCCGCTCCGTACACATCGTACACACGCGGCTCCGCTCCGTACACCTCGTACACACGCTGCTCCGCTTCGTACACACGCGGCTCCGCCCCGTACACCTCGTACACATGCGGCTCCGCTTCGTACACACGCGGCTCCGCTCCGTACACCTCGTACACATGCGGCTCCGCTCCGTACACATCGTACACACGCGGCTCCGCTCCGTACACCTTGTACACACGCGGCTCCGCTCCGTACACCTCGTACACACGCGGCTCCGCTCCGTACACCTTGTACACACGCGGCTCCGCTCCGTACACCTCGTACACACGCGGCTCCGCTCCGTACACACGCGGCTCCGCTTCGTACACACGCGGCTCTGCTCCGTACACCTCGTACACATGCGGCTCCGCTCCGTAGACATCGTACACACGCGGCTCCGCTCCGTACACCTCACACACACGCGGCTCCGCTCCGTATACCTCGTACACACGGGGCTCCGCTTCGTACACATGCGGCTCCGCTCCGTACACCTCGAACACATGCGGTTCCGCTCCGTAGACATCGTACACACGCGGCTCGGCTCCGTACACCTCGTACACGCGCGGCTCCGCACACCTTGTACACGCGCGGCTCCGCTCCGTACACCTCGTACACGCGCGGCTCCGCTCCATACGCCTCGTACACGCGCGGCTCCGCTCCGTACGCCTGGTACACGCGCAGCTCCGCTCCGTACGCCTGGTACACGCGCGGCTCCGCTCCGTACGGCTGGTACACGCACGCCTCCGCTCCGTACGCCTCGTACACACAGCTATGCTCCGTACACCTCGTACACGCGCGGCTCCGCTCCGTACGCCTCGTACACGCGCTGCTCCGCTCCGTACGCCTCGTACACGCGCGGCTTCGCTCCGTACGCTTCGTACACGCGCGGCTCCGCTCCGTACGCCTCGTACACGCACGGCTCTGCTCCGTACGCCTCGTACACGCGCGGCTCTGCTCCGTACGCCTCGTACACGCGCGGTTACGCTCCGTACGCCTCGTACACGCACGGCTCTGCTCCGTACACCTCGTACACACGGGGCTCCGCTTCGTCCACCTCGCACACATGCGGTTCCGCTCCGTACACCTCGCACACACGCGGCTCCGCACACCTTGTACACGCGCGGCTCCGCTCCGTACGCCTCGTACACGCGCAGCTCCGCTCCGTACGCCTCGTACACGCGCGGCTCCGCTCCGTACGCCTGGTACACGCCCGGCTCCGCTCCGTACGTCTGGTACACGCCCGGCTCCGCTCCGTATGCCTGGTACACGCGCGGCTCCGCTCCGTACGCCTCGTACACACAGCTCTGCTCCATACACCTCGTACACGCGCGGCTCCGCTCCGTACGCCTCGTACACGCGCTGCTCCACTCCGTACGCCTCGTACACGCGCGGCTTCGCTCCGTACGCCTCGTACACGCGCGGCTCCGCTCCGTTCGCCTCGTACACGCGCGGCTCCGCTCCGTACGCCTGGTACACGCCCGGCTCCGCTCCGTACGCCTGGTACACGCGCGGCTCCGCTCCGCACGACTGGTACGCGCGCGGCTGCGCTCCGTACGCTTCGTACACACGGCTCCGCTCCGTACACCTCGTACACGCGCGGCTCCGCTCCGTACGCCTCGTACACGCACGGCTCCGCTCCGTACGCCTCGTACACGCGCGGCTCCGCTCCATACACCTCGTACACGCGCGGCTCCGCTCCGTACACCTCGTGCACACGCGGCTCCGCTCCGTACACCTCGTACACGCGCGGCTCCGCTCCGTACACCTCGTACACGCCCGGCTCCGCTCCGTACACCTCGTACACATGCGGCTCCGCTCCGTACACCTCGTACACATGCGGCTCCGCTTCGTACACACGCGGATCCGCTCCGTACACCTCGTACACATGCGGCTCCGCTCCGTACACATCGTACACACGCGGCTCCGGTCCGTACACCTCGTACACACGCGGCTCCGCTCCGTACACCTCGTACACACGAGGCTCCGCTCCGTACACCTTGTACACACGCGGCTCCGCTCCGTACACCTCGTACACACGCGGCTCCGCTCCGTACACCTCGTACACACGCGGCTCCGCTTCGTACACACGCGGCTCCGCTCCGTACACCTCGTACACATGCGGCTCCGCTCCGTAGACATCGTACACACGCGGCTCCGCTCCGTACACCTCGCACACACGCGGCTCAGCTCCGTACACCTTGTACACACGCGGCTCCGCTCCGTATACCTCGTACACACGGCGCTCCGCTTCGTACACATGCGGCTCCGCTCCGTACACCTCGCACACATGCGGTTCCGCTCCGTAGACATCGTACACACGCGGCTCCGCTCCGTACACCTCGTACACGCCCGGCTCCGCTCCGTACACCTCGTACACATGCGGCTCCGCTCCGTACACCTCGTACACATGCGGCTCCGCTTCGTACACACGCGGCTCCGCTCCGTACACCTCGTACACATGCGGCTCCGCTCCGTACACATCGTACACACGCGGCTCCGGTCCGTACACCTCGTACACACGCGGCTCCGCTCCGTACACCTCGTACACACGAGGCTCCGCTCCGTACACCTTGTACACACGCGGCTCCGCTCCGTACACCTCGTACACACGCGGCTCCGCTCCGTACACCTCGTACACACGCGGCTCCGCTTCGTACACACGCGGCTCCGCTCCGTACACCTCGTACACATGCGGCTCCGCTCCGTAGACATCGTACACACGCGGCTCCGCTCCGTACACCTCGCACACACGCGGCTCAGCTCCGTACACCTCGCACACACGCGGCTCAGCTCCGTACACCTCGTACACACGCGGCTCCGCTTCGTACACATGCGGCTCCGCTCCGTACACCTCGCACACATGCGGTTCCGCTCCGTAGACATCGTACACACGCGGCTCGGCTCCGTACACCTCGTACACGCGCGGATCCGCACACCTTGTACACGCACGGCTCCGCTCTGTACGCCTCGTACACACAGCTCTGCTCCGTACACCTCGTACACGCGCAGCTCCGCTCCGTACGCCTCGTACAAGTGCTGCTCCGCTCCGTACGCCTCGTACACGCGCGGCTTCACTCCGTACGCTTCGTACACGCGCGGCTCCGCTCCATTCGCCTCGTACACGCGCGGCTCCGCTCCGTACGCCTGGTACACACGCGGCTCCGCTTCGTACACCTCGTACACATGCGGCTCCGCTCCGTAGACATCGTACACACGCGGCTCCGCTCCGTACACCTCGCACACACGCGGCTCCGCTCCGTACACCTTGTACACGCGTGGCTCCGCTCCGTATACCTCGTACACACGTGGCTCCGCTTCGTACACATGCGGCTCCGCTCCATTCGCCTCGTACACGCGCGGCTCCGCTCCGTACGCCTGGTACACGCCCGGCTCCACTCCGTACGCCTGGTACACACGTGGCTCCGCTCCGTACACCTCGTACACATGCGGATCCGCTCCGTAGACATCGTACACACGTGGCTCCGCTCCGTACACCTCGTACACGCGCGGCTCCGCACACCTTGTACACGCGCGGCTCCGCTCCGTACGCCTGGTACACGCGCGGCTCCGCTCCGTACGCCTGGTACACGCCCGACTCCGCTCCGTACGCCTGGTAAACGCCCGAATCCGCTCCGTACGGCTGGTACACGCGCGCCTCCGCTCCGTACGCCTCGTACACACAGCTCTGCTCCGTACACCTCGTACACGCGCGGCTCCACTCCGTACGCCTCGTACACGCGCTGCTCCGCTCCGTACGCCTCGTACACGCGCGGCTTCCCTCCGTACGCTTCGTACACGCGCGGCTCCGCTCCGTACGCCTCGTAGACGCGCGGCTCCGGTCCGTACGCCTGGTACACGCCCGGCTCCGCTCCGTACGTCTGGTACACGCCAGGCTCCGCTCCGTATGCCTGGTACACGCGCGGCTCCGCTCCGTACGCCTCGTACACACAGCTCTGCTCCATACACCTCGTACACGCGCTGCTCCACTCCGTACGCCTCGTACACGCGTGGCTTCGCTCCGTACGCCTCGTACACGTTCGGCTCCGCTCCGTTCGCCTCGTACACGCGCGGCTCCGCTCCGTACGCCTGGTACACGCCCGGCTCCGCTCCGTACGCCTGGTACACGCGCGGCTCCGCTCCGTACGCCTCGTACACACAGCTCTGCTCCATACACCTCGTACACGCGCGGCTCCGCTCTGTACGCCTCGTACACGCGCTGCTCCGCTCCGTACGCCTCGTATACGCGCGGCTCCGCTCCGTTCGCCTCGTACACGCGCGGCTCCGCTCCGTACGCCTGGTACACGCCCGGCTCCGCTCCGTACGCCTGGTACACGCGCAGCTCCGCTCCGTACGACTGGTACGCGCCCGGCTCCGCTCCGCACACCTCGTACACATGCGGCTCCGCTCCGTACACCTCGTACACGCCCGGCTCCGCTCCGTACACCTCGTACACATGCGGCTCCGCTCCGTACACCTTGTACACACGCGGCTCCGCTTCGTACACACGAGGCTCCGCTCCGTACACCTCGTACACACGCGGCTCCGCTCCGTACACATCGTACACACGCGGCTCCGCTCCGTACACCTCGTACACACGCGGCTCTGCTCCGTACACCTCGTACACATGCGACTCCGCTCCGTACACCTTGTACACACGCGGCTCCGCTTCGTACACACGCGGTTCCGCTCCGTACACCTCGTACACATGCGGCTCCGCTCCGTACACATCGTACACACGCGGCTCCGCTCCGTACACACGCGGCTCCGCTCCGTACACCTCGTACACGCCCGGCTCCGCTCCGTACACCTCGTACACATGCGGCTCCGCTCCGTACACCTCGTACACATGCGGCTCCGCTTCGTACACACGCGGCTCCGCTCCGTACACCTCGTACACATGCGGCTCCGCTCCGTACACATCGTACACACGCGGCTCCGGTCCGTACACCTCGTACACACGCGGCTCCGCTCCGTACACCTCGTACACACGAGGCTCCGCTCCGTACACCTTGTACACACGCGGCTCCGCTCCGTACACCTCGTACACACGCGGCTCCGCTCCGTACACCTCGTACACACGCGGCTCCGCTTCGTACACACGCGGCTCCGCTCCGTACACCTCGTACACATGCGGCTCCGCTCCGTAGACATCGTACACACGCGGCTCCGCTCCGTACACCTCGCACACACGCGGCTCAGCTCCGTACACCTCGCACACACGCGGCTCAGCTCCGTACACCTCGTACACACGCGGCTCCGCTTCGTACACATGCGGCTCCGCTCCGTACACCTCGCACACATGCGGTTCCGCTCCGTAGACATCGTACACACGCGGCTCGGCTCCGTACACCTCGTACACGCGCGGCTCCGCACACCTTGTACACGCACGGCTCCGCTCTGTACGCCTCGTACACGCGCAGCTCCGCTCCGTACGCCTCGTACACGCGCGGCTCCGCTCCGTACACCTGGTACACGCCCGGCTCCGCTCCGTACGCCTGGTACACGCGCGGCTCCGCTCCATACGGCTGGTACACGCGCGGCTCCGCTCCGTACGCCTCGTACACACAGCTCTGCTCCGTACACCTCGTACACGCGCGGCTCCGCTCCGTACGCCTCATACAAGTGCTGCTCCGCTCCGTACGCCTCGTACACGCGCGGCTTCACTCCGTACGCTTCGTACACGCGCGGCTCCGCTCCATTCGCCTCGTACACGCGCGGCTCCGCTCCGTACGCCTGGTACACGCCCGGCTCCACTCCGTACGCCTGGTACACACGCGGCTCCGCTTCGTACACCTCGTACACATGCGGCTCCGCTCCGTAGACATCGTACACACGCGGCTCCGCTCCGTACACCTCGCACACACGCGGCTCCGCTCCGTACACCTTGTACACGCGTGGCTCCGCTCCGTATACCTCGTACACACGTGGCTCCGCTTCGTACACATGCGGCTCCGCTCCATTCGCCTCGTACACGCGCGGCTCCGCTCCGTACGCCTGGTACACGCCCGGCTCCACTCCGTACGCCTGGTACACACGCGGCTCCCCTTCGTACACCTCGTACACATGCGGATCCGCTCCGTAGACATCGTACACACGTGGCTCCGCTCCGTACACCTCGTACACGCGCGGCTCCGCACACCTTGTACACGCGCGGCTCCGCTCCGTACGCCTGGTACACGCGCGGCTCCGCTCCGTACGCCTGGTACACGCCCGGCTCCGCTCCGTACGCCTGGTACACGCCCGAATCCGCTCCGTACGGCTGGTACACGCGCGCCTCCGCTCCGTACGCCTCGTACACACAGCTCTGCTCCGTACACCTCGTACACGCGCGGCTCCACTCCGTACGCCTCGTACACGCGCTGCTCCGCTCCGTACGCCTCGTACACGCGCGGCTTCCCTCCGTACGCTTCGTACACGCGCGGCTTCCCTCCGTACGCTTCGTACACGCGCGGCTCCGCTCCGTACGCCTCGTAGACGCGCGGCTCCGCTCCGTACGCCTGGTACACGCCCGGCTCCGCTCCGTACGCCTGGTACACGCGCGGCTCCGCTCCGTACGGCTGGTACACGCGCGCCTCCGTTCCGTACACCTCGTACACACAGCTCTGCTCCGTACGCCTCGTACACGCGCGGCTCCGCACCGTACGCCTCGTACACGCGCTGCTCCGCTCCGTACGCCTCATACACGCGCGGCTTCGCTCCGTACGCTTCGTACACGCGTGGCTCCGCTCCGTTCGCCTGGTACACGCCCGGCTCCGCTCCGTACACCTGGTACACTCCCGGCTCCGCTAAGTACGCCTGGTACACGCCCGGCTCCGCTCCGTACGACTGGTACGCGCGCGGCTCCGCTCCGTACGCCTTGTAAACACGGCTCCGCTCCGTACGCCTCGTACACGCACGACTCGGCTCCGTACGCCTCGTACACGCACGGCTCTGCTCCGTACGCCTCGTACACGCGCGGCTCCGCTCCGTACGCCTCGTACACGCACGGCTCTGCTCCGTACACCTCGTACACACGGGGCTCCGCTTCGTACACATGCGGCTCCCCTCCGTACACCTCGGACACATGAGGTTCCGCTCCGTACACCTCGCACACACGCGGCTCCGCACACCTTGTACACGCGTGGCTCCGCTCCGTACGCCTCGTACACGCGCAGCTCCGCTCCGTACGCCTGGTACACGCCCGGCTCCGCTCCGTACGTCTGGTACACGCCAGGCTCCGCTCCGTATGCCTGGTACACGCGCGGCTCCGCTCCGTACGCCTCGTACACACAGCTCTGCTCCATACACCTCGTACACGCGCTGCTCCACTCCGTACGCCTCGTACACGCGTGGCTTCGCTCCGTACGCCTCGTACACGTGCGGCTCCACTCCGTTCGCCTCGTACACGCGCGGCTCCGCTCCGTACGCCTGGTACACGCCCGGCTCCGCTCCGTACGCCTGGTACACGCGCGGCTCCGCTCCGTACGCCTCGTACACACAGCTCTGCTCCATACACCTCGTACACGCGCGGCTCCGCTCCGTACGCCTCGTACACGCGCTGCTCCGCTCCGTACGCCTCGTATACGCGCGGCTCCGCTCCGTTCGCCTCGTACACGCGCGGCTCCGCTCCGTACGCCTGGTACACGCCCGGCTCCGCTCCGTACGCCTGGTACACGCGCAGCTCCGCTCCGTACGACTGGTACGCGCCCGGCTCCGCTCCGCACACCTCGTACACATGCGGCTCCGCTCCGTACACCTCGTACACGCCCGGCTCCGCTCCGTACACCTCGTACACATGCGGCTCCGCTCCGTACACCTTGTACACACGCGGCTCCGCTTCGTACACACGAGGCTCCGCTCCGTACACCTCGTACACACGCGGCTCCGCTCCGTACACATCGTACACACGCGTCTCCGCTCCGTACACCTCGTACACACGCGGCTCTGCTCCGTACACCTCGTACACATGCGGCTCCGCTCCGTACACCTTGTACACACGCGGCTCCGCTTCGTACACACGCGGTTCCGCTCCGTACACCTCGTACACATGCGGCTCCGCTCCGTACACATCGTACACATGCGGCTCCGCTCCGTACACACGCGGCTCCGCTCCGTACACCTCGTACACACGCGGCTCCGCTCCGTACACCTTGTACACACGCGGCTCCGCTCTCTACACCTCGTACACACGCGGCTCCGCTCCGTACACCTCGTACACACGCGACTCCGCTCCGTACACCTCGTACACACGCGGCTCCGCTTCGTACACACGCGGCTCCGCTCCGTACACCTCGTACACATGCGGCTCCGCTCCATAGACATCGTACACACGCGGCTCCGCTCCGTACACCTCGCACACACGCGGCTCCGTTCCGTACACCTTGTACACACGCGGCTCCGCTCCGTACACCTCGCACACAGTCGGCTCCGCACACCTAGTACACGCGCGGCTCCGCTCCGTACGCCTCGTACACGCGCAGCTCCACTCCGTACGCCTCGTACACGCGCGGCTCCGCTCCGTACACCTGGTACACGCCCGGCTCCGCTCCGTACGCCTGGTACACGCCCGGCTCCGCTCCGTACGGCTGGTACACGCGCGGCTCCGCTCCGTACGCCTCGTACACACAGCTCTGCTCCGTACACCTCGTACACGCGCTGCTCCGCTTCGTACACCTCGTACACACGCGGCTTCGCCGCTGCATACGCCTCGTACACGCGCGGCTCCGCTCCGTACGCCTGGTACACGCCCGGCTCCGCACGCCTCGTACATGCGCGGCTCCGCTCCGTACGCCTCGTACACGCGCAGCTCCGCTCCGTACGACTGGTACGCGCGCGGCTCCGCTCCGTACGCCTCGTACACACGACTCCGCTCCATACACCTCGTACACGCGCGGCTCCGCTCCGTACGCCTCGTACACTTGCGGCTCCGCTCCGTACGCCTCGTACACGCGCGGCTCCGCTCCGTACGCATCGTACACACGCGGCTCCGCTCCGTACGCATCGTACACACGCGGCTCCGCTCCGTACACCTCGTACACACGCGGCTCCGCTCCGTACACCTCGTACACGTCCGGCTCCGCTCTGTACACCTCGTACACGCCCGGCTCCGCTCCGTACACCTCGTACACACGCGGCTGCGCTCCGTACACCTCGTACACACGCGGCTCCGCTTCGTACACACGCGGCTCCGCTCCGTACACCTCGTACACATGCGGCTCCGCTTCGTACACATCGTACACACGCGGCTCCGCTCCGTACACCTCGTACACACACGGCTCCGATCCGTACACCTCGTACACACGCGGCTCCGCTTCGTACACACGTGGCTCTGCTCTGTACACCTCGTACACACGCGGCTCTGCTCCGTACACCTCGTACACACGCGTCTCCGCTCATATACCTCGTACACACGTGGCTCCGCTCCGTACACCTCGTACACACGCGGCTCCGGTCCGTACACCTCGTACACACGCGGCTCTGCTCCGTACACCTAGTACACACGCGGCTCCACTCCGTACACCTCGTACACGCCCGGCTCCGCTCCGTACACACGCGGCTCCGCTCCGTACACCTCGTACACACGCGGGTCCACTTTGTACACACGCGGCTCCGCTCCGTACACCTCGTACACGCGCGGCTCCGCTCCGTACACATCGTACACACGCGGATCTGCTCCGTACACCTCGTACACACACGGCTCCGCTCCGTACACCTCTTACACACGCGGCTCCGCTTCGTACACACGCGGCTTTGCTCAGTACACCTCGTACACACGCGGCTCTGCTCCGTACACTTCGTACACACGCGGCTCCGCTCCGTACACCTCGTACACACGCGGCTCTGCTCCGTACACACGCGGCTCTGCTCCGTACACCTCGTACACACGCGGCTCTGCTCCGTACACACGCGGCTCTGCTCCGTACACATCGTACACACGCGGCTCCGCTCCGTACACCTCGTACACACGCGGTTTTGCTCCGTACACCTCGTACACACGCGGCTCCGCTCCGTACACCTCGTACACACGCGGCTCCGCTCCGTACACCTCGTACACACGCGGCTCTGCTCCGTACACCTTGTACACACTCGGCTCCGCTCCGTACACCTCGTACACACGCGGCTCTGCTCCGTACACCTTGTACACACTCGGCTCTGCTCCGTACACCTCGTACACCTGCGGCTCCGCTCCGTACGCCTCATACACACACGGCTCCGCTCCGTACACCTCGTACACACACGGCTCTGCTACGTACACCTCGTACACATGCGGCTCCGTTCCGTACACCTCGTACAAACACGGCTCTGCTCCGTACGCCTCGTACACACGCGGCTCCGCTCCGTACACCTCGTACACACGCGGCTCCGCTCCGTACACCTCGTACACACGCGGCTCCGCTCCGTACACCTCGTACACACGCGGCTCTGCTCCGTACACCTCGTACACACACGGCTCCGCTACGTATAGCTCGTACACACACGGCTCTGCTCCGTACACCTCGTACACACGCGGCTCTGCTCCGTACACCTCGTACACGCGCGGCTCTGCTCCGTACACCTCGTACACGCGCGGCTCTGCTCCGTACACCTCGTACACACATGGCTCTGCTCCGTACACTTCGTACACACGCGGCTCTGCTCCGTACACCTCGTACACACGGCTCCGCTCCGTACACCTCGTACACGCGCGGCTCCGCTCCGTACACCTCGTACACGCGCGGCTCCGCTCCGTACACCTCGTACACGCGCGGCTCCGCTCCGTACACCTCGTACACGTGCGGCTCCGCTCCGTACACATCGTACACGCGTGGCTCCGCTCCGTCCACCTCTTACACACGCGGCTCCGCTCCGTACACCTCGTACACACGCGGCTCCGCTCCGTACACCTCGTACACGCGCGGCTCCGCTCCGTACACCTCGTACACGTGCAGCTCCGCTCCGTACACCTCGTACACGCGTGGCTCCGCTCCGTACACCTCGTACACACGCGGCTCCGCTCCGTACACCTCGTACACACGCGGCTCCGCTCCGTACACCTCGTACACACACGGCTCTGCTCCGTACACCTCGTACACACACGGCTCCGCTCCGTACTCCTCGTACACGCGCGGCTCTGCTCCGTACACCTCGTACACACGCGGCTCTGCTACATCCACACTGTAAACCCCTCCTGACCCCACACATAAACTTCAGCTCATCCAGCACCATGACAACCAGCACAGCAGAGTCCTGCATCCACTGAGGCCCCTGATCATGTGACCCCTGACTCCTCCCCTCCTGTGACCTCATCACAGCTCCTGTGCGCACAGAGCAGCCATATATGTGGTGGCGGCTCTGCAGGTGGAGGTATGTGGAGACCCCATTACTGGGCGCGGGGGGTATTAACCCCTTCAGCACGGAGACTCTTTTGGGGTCTTGTGTTGCCTCTTTATAAGAACCATAAGGTTTCTATGGAGACAGGAAGGGAGGAAACGTATTGTTCTCATAGTACAGGACCCCTTTACTGGCCCCACAGTGTAATGCCCCCATTATGCCCCTTATGCAGGATGTATGAAGCCCACACAGTGTAATGCCCCCATTATGCCCCTTATGCAGGATGTTTGATGCCTCCACACAGTGTAATGCCCCCATTATGCCCCTTCTGCAGGATGTATGATGCCCCCCACACAGTGTAATGCCCCCATTATGCCCCTTATGCAGGATGTATGATGCCCCCACACAGTGTAATGCCCCTTATGCAGGATGTATGATGCCCCCATTATGCCCCTTATGCAGTATGTATGATGCCCCCACAGTGTAATGCCCCCATTATGCCCCTTATACAGGATGTATGATGCCCCCCACAGTGTAATGCCCCCATTATGCCACTTATGCAGGATGTATGATGTCCCCACACAGTGGTGTAATGCCCCCATTATGCCCCTTATGCAGGATGTATGATGCCCCCACACAGTGTAATGCCCTCATTATACCCCTTATGTAGTATATATGATGCTCCCCACACAATGTAATGCCCCTTATGCAGGATGTATGATGCCCCTTATGCAGGATGTATGATGCCCCCACAGTGTAATACCCCATTATACCCCTTATGCAGGATGTATGATGCCCCACACAGTGTAATGCCCCCATTATGTCCCTTATACAGGATGTATGATGCCCCACACAGTGTAATGCCCCCATTATGCCCCTTATGCAGGATGTATGATGCCCCCACACAGTGTAATGCCCCCATTATGCCCCTTATGCAGGATGTATGATGCCCCCACACAGTGTAATGCTCCCATTATGCCCCTTATGGAGGATGTATGATGCCCCCACACAGTATAATGCCCCCATTATGCCCCTTATGCAGTACGTATGATGCCCCCCACACAGTGTAATGCCCCCATTATGCCCCTTATGCAGGATGTATGATGCCCCACACAGTGTAATGTCCCCATTATGCCCCTTATGCAGGATGTATGATGCCCCCACACAGTATAATGCCCCCATTATGCCCCTTATGCAGGATGTATGATGCCCCCACACAGTGTAATGCCCTCATTATACCCCTTATGTAGTATATATGATGCTCCCCACACAATGTAATGCCCCTTATGCAGGATGTATGATGCCCCTTATGCAGGATGTATGATGCCCCCACAGTGTAATACCCCATTATACCCCTTATGCAGGATGTATGATGCCCCACACAGTGTAATGCCCCCATTATGTCCCTTATACAGGATGTATGATGCCCCACACAGTGTAATGCCCCCATTATGCCCCTTATGCAGGATGTATGATGCCCCCACACAGTGTAATGCCCCCATTATGCCCCTTATGCAGGATGTATGATGCCCCCACACAGTGTAATGCTCCCATTATGCCCCTTATGGAGGATGTATGATGCCCCCACACAGTATAATGCCCCCATTATGCCCCTTATGCAGTACGTATGATGCCCCCCACACAGTGTAATGCCCCCATTATGCCCCTTATGCAGGATGTATGATGCCCCACACAGTGTAATGTCCCCATTATGCCCCTTATGCAGGATGTATGATGCCCCCACACAGTATAATGCCCCCATTATGCCCCTTATTCAGGATGTATGATGCCCCCACACAGTATAATGCCCCCATTATGCCCCTTATGCAGTATGTATGATGCCCCCACACAGTATAATGTTCCCCCAGTATCGCCTGAGGTCCTGCACTTGGAATAATCCTTCTGGAATTGGTTTTCCCTCTGCCTGCTCCCCTACATGTAGACCCTCGAGCATGTATACATGCATATAGGGGATCAGGCCTTACTAGATATCGAGGCTTTGTACAGTAATATTCCGCATGAGGATGGTATCAGAGGAGTAAGACATTTCTTGAAATCGAGATCAGTAGAGTGTAGCAGACATAATGACTTCATGGAGGATCTTCTAAAATTCACTCTTACTCATAACTTCTTTCTTTTTGACAGGAAGTACTTCCACCAGCTCAGGGGTACTGCGATGGAGAGCCCCTGTGCCCCCTCGTATGCTAACCTTTTCCTATGCTGGTGGGAGGAATCCACAATATTCAGGGATGATCATACGTGGTGGCATCCATATATTGGGGTATGGTACAAATATATTGACTACATTTTAATCATCTGGTCAGAGACGAGTGAACAATCTTTTGAATTTGTCAGGGAACTCAACATCAATAGATGGGCCTGAGATTTACATCGGAGTTTAATTATAACCAGTTGACTTTCCTGGATGTACTAATCTAGATAGAATGGGATGGGACCCTAGGAACACTCAACTACCATAAACCTACTAGCACTAATAAACTATTGAAGTGGAATAGCCACCACCCCATCCCCATAAAAAGAGGAATACCCAAGGGTCAATTTTTATGGTTGAGAAGGTACTGCCATAATGTCACAGATTTTAATATACAGGCAATAGACCTGAACACCAGATTAAGGGATTATAGGGTACTCCTGGTACATTTTGGATTCCGCATCATCGTTTGCAGATAAATGGGAGAGACAGACACTCCTCCATACCTAATCAAGAGACCAAGAAAAAGATGGGATAACACAAGTAAGAAAAACTTATGACAATCAGAGTGACCTGGGATATACTTGTGGCCGACCCGGACCTGAGGGTGCTGTGTGATCTACTCCCACAATAACTTTCAGAAAGGGTTTGTAAATTAGGGACCGTTTAGTGCATAGTTTCTACAAAAAACCTGCACCCAAGGGGACTTGGCTAGATAGAAGAATCTGTGGTTTCTTTAGATGTGGAGAATGTTGTACATGTAATTGGATGAGACCATGTAAATCTTTCTCGAGTTCCTCCACGAATAAAAACTTTTTTCAGAGGGGTTATTCCAACTGTAAAACCTCAGGACTTGTATATATGGCCACATGCACCTGCCCCCTAGATTATGTAGGCAACATCTAAGCAAATAAGAAGAAAGGATAGCACTCACCGGTCCATAAAACGTGCTCCTTTATTGTATCACTTTAAAAGCAACATGCGGGCTAGACAGCTGTACACTATTCCTGGACCAATTTTCTTCCCCGTACAAAGGTGCCGGTTCTTGTTTTCTTTTTTGTGTTTGGACAGATTATGCAGGCAAGACTAAGAGGGAGTCTAGGAGAAGTGTGGGGGGGGCATTTGGGCGAAATACACCATGGTCAGGACACCCGATTAGCGAGACACATGAATAGTGTACATCGAGGTGAAACCAGAGACATCTCCTTTTGTATCATTGAGGTGGTTAAACCCAATGTGAGAGGAGGTGATCACAATAGATGTATCCTCCAAAAAGGAAAGTGAGTGGATTTCCATACTGGATTCACGAGCCCCTAAGGGACTGAATGAGCTAATTTCCTATGCTTGTTTTGTGTGAATACAGCCCCATTCTGGATTACATTTTTGGATTTTATACTCTACCCATTGCTACTCCGTTCCCAGTGATTGGGGTTCACATATTATTGCACTTCATCGAGATATCTGAGCTTCTATATCAGAATTATTTCTTATCAGTTATATCCTACATATACTATTTAGTAACTAACAAGTCTGGTGATCCTTGTGTATCTCTATGCAATAGGGGACAAATTTGATCATTTCGGAATATACTGTGGGCCACCATCCCATATTTTATGTAGTGATAAAGTAGATCTACATGCCTATTGCATGATGGGAGGATGTTCAATACTTGTTTTTAGTCTCCCATAATGCTGATCTCAGAGCTAGGATTTTTCTATGTTGGTGGTATACAATCCAATATCATATGCGTGAAACACATGCTTCCGGACATGCGCATTCGCAGATAGGAGACTGTGATGCACTCCGGCATGGAACGCACATGTCCGGGCACATTTGAGATTCTTCCGGCCTGTTGTTTTGTGCTGAATTATGGGGAATACTTGAGAATTTATTTTTGTTCCATCTGTCATTAGTCGATCCCACTGATACATCAGATAAGTCCTCAGAGAATTATAATTAGAGGAACCCATGGACACATTGGGATTTGTGAAGCTGACCTCCACTCTCCTCTATTTCCTTTGCTCTTGGTAGCTCTTGGTTTGTTTCATTTCCATGTGTAAATTGAATTTGACTCGTTGTCTTTGATATCTCTTTCAAACTTAGTTTTTTTGATGTCTGAGATAGCATCCTCCAGACTTTGTAAATTCTTTTGCATATTTTGTTTGAGTTTTGTATCCAAAAAGGCTTCTACACCAGATCTGGGCAACGTGCGGCCCGCGGGCCACATCTGGCCCTCTGGCTGTTCCAGTCCGGCCTGCGGACCGAGACAGCCGAAGGGCTGATAACAGTGGCCCACGGGCCGCACTGCACCGCACGCCGTCACCGCTCGCCTGCACACCGTCACCGCTTTCTCAATCCGTGGTCTCAATCCGCGGTGAATGCATTGGTGGAGGAGGGGCCGCCACTTCCCTCTTCCACCAATCAGCGTTAGAAACAGCTGACACAATGGCATCAGCCTGCACACTGTGGAGAGTCAGTGCATCAGAGACAGGAGCGTAGGGAAACGGGGAGTGAAGTAAGTATATGCTGGACACAGGTGGGGCTTTAATGCTGGACACAGGGACGGTTTTGCTTTGATGCTGGACACAGGGGGGCTTTAATGCTGGACACAAGAGATGCTTTAATGCTGGACACAGGGGGGGCTCTCATGTTGGACACGGGGGCTCTCATGCTGTACATAGTGGGGCTCTCATGCTGTACATAGTGGGGCTCTCATGCTGGACATAGTGGGGGGCTCTCATGCTGGACACAGGGGGGGCTCTCATGCTGGACACAGGGGGGGCTCTCATGCTGGAAACAGGGGGCTCTCATGCTGGACACAGGGGGCTCTCATGCTGGGCACTAGGGAGGGTTGTCATGCTGGACACAGGGGGGGCTCTCATGCTGGACACAGGGGGGGCTCTCATGCTGGACACAGGGGGGGCTCTCATGCTGGACACAGGGGGGGCTCTCATGCTGGACACAGGGGGGGCTCTCATGCTGGACACAGGGGGGGCTCTCATGCTGGACACTAGGGAGGGCTGTCAGGCTGGACACAGGGGGGCTCTCATGCTGGACATGGGGGGCTCTCATGCTGGACATGGGGGGCTTTAATGCTAGACACTGGGGCTTTAATGCTGGACACTGGGGGGCTGTCATGCTGGACACTTGGAAGGGCTGTCATGCTGGACATGAGGAGGCTCTCGAGCTCTCATACTGGACATGGGGGGCTGTGTGGAGCTCATGGTGGACACAGGAGAGCTGTGTGGTGCTCATGCTGGACACGGGAGGACTGTGTGTGGCTCATACTGGACATGGGGGGGGCTGTGTGGGGCTCATGCTGGACATGGGGGGGCTGTGTGGGGCTCATGCTGGACTTGGGGGCTGTGTGGGGCTCATGCTGGACATGGGGGGCTGTGTGGGGCTCATGCTGGACATGGGGGGGCTGTGTGGGGCTCATGCTGGACATGGGGGGCTTTGTGGGGCTCATGCTGGACATGGGGAGGCTGTGTGGGGCTCATGCTCATGTTAATATTAATATTGAGCAGAATTAATTTCAGCCTATTGGTTCGGCCCTCCCCAACAGTCACGGTCTCTCATGTGGCCCCTCGGGAAAATTAATTGCCCACCCCTGTTCTACACTCTGCGGAAAACTTTCCCTAGTTTTTTTTCAAGAAACAAATATCAAACGCAATGTGACTTGATTATCCTTTATAAATTTATCTTTATTAAGTTTTGAACAGGAAATACAAATACAAACACCGGGTACTAGTTGTGCAACAAGTAGTAGGTCAAACATGACCCCATAACAATAACCAGTATTTCCAAAACATTTGAAAACAAAATGAAAGAAGTTAACACAATCCAAAGTAGAGTCGCTGGTAGAACATTGGTTCAATGTGTTTTAGGATATACCAGCGTGGTGACTCAGACTTAAATATTAAGTCATTACATATTCATGTGGTTTAACAAATAAGGGCTATAAAAGGAAAAAATGAGTAGTTAAAACCAAAAACACAAATACACACAAAGACAAAGGGAAGTGGGGGAAGGTATGTATGGGTAAAAGGGTTAGGGTAACTTCAGAGAGGCTCCTGAAGTATAGACTTAGCTTTCCCCTATGAGGTCAAGGTAATCAGCGGAAGATTTAAACTCCAGTAGAACCATGTTTTATAAAATTTATCATGGAAGTTACTGATCGTGGAGGTGAGCTCCTCCGTTAACATAATCTCATTTATTTTGGAGAACCATAGTGAGATTGTCGCATAGTGTTACTTTTCCATAGAGAGGGAATACATGCTCTAGCAGACGTGATCAAGAGTCTCAGTATCAAATTTTTATATGTTTTTAAAGGGATGTTGCTGTGATGGAGAAGGACGAAAGCTGGGTCATGTCTTGCTCCATCCACGTCACGTTACAACACAAACTGTCCAGGAGTTTGCGGAACCTCATCAGTAGCATGCCCAGGCGTTGTAGGGAGGTTATACAGGCACGTGGAGGCCACACACAATACTGAGTCTCATTTTTGACTTGTTTTAAGGACATTACATCAAAGTTGGATCTGTTATGAACTGCTACAAACACTAAGGAAAAGAAAGGAAAACTGTCCCTACAATAGGACTAAGCTGATTCCCTACGATGCAGCGGGGGACCTGTTCCTTGTGAACAGGCCCCCCTAAGTCCTCGGCTAGTCTGAACGCAGACCTATAGATATAAGGGAGGTGTCCCTACAAGAACTAAGGACTGGGATATAGTTGGACACCTCCTAGCAGAAATTGTAGCAGAGCAAAGACAAACAAAAGTACAAGTGGTCAAAGACCAAGCAAACTACAGAGTAAGGTACAAAGCACCTGGCTAGCTTAAGAGTAAATGTAACACTGAAGTCCAGGAGGGTGGAGCTGGATTATATAGGCAAAAAGTCATGTGACCAGCAAAATAGAAAAAAGTAACAGGAGGGTTCTAACAGTACCCCCTCTTCTATGAGGATCCTCCGGATCCTCCAGGCCCAGGTCTATCAGGAAACCTCCTGTGAAACGCTCCGACAAGTCTAGGAGCAGAGACATCATCCGCCCTTACCCAGGAGTTATCCTCGGGACCGAAACCTTTCCAAGCGACGAGATACTGCAATCTCCCTCTATGCTATCTAGAATTAAGAATGCGAGAAATTTCATATTCACCGTCTGCCTCCACCGGAGGAACAGAAACAGTGGCGTCCCTATCAGAAACATCAGCTTTTTTCAATAAGGAAACATGAAACACCGGATTAATCTTCCAGGAGGTAGGAACCTCCAACCTAACAGCAGATTGGTTAACTACCTGAAGCACCTTAAACGGACCTACAAACTTCGGGCCCAATTTCTTAGAAGGAATCCTCAACCGCAGATTCCTAGAGGACAACCAAACCATGTCACCAACAGTAAACAAAACCTCTTGACGTTTCCTGTCAAAGTACCTCTTGGATTTTTTGTTAGCCTCTTGAAGGTTACGACGTACATCAGTCCAAACTCTCTCCAAATCACCGGAAAAATTCTCCTCCTCCAGCACAGCCGATACCAATTTGGAGAATGACCCAAACGACGGATGTCTCCCAGTACAACAAAAAAAAGGAGAACACCCAGCAGAAGAGAATGTATGGTTGTTAAGAGCAAATTCAGCCAGTGGCAGAAACTCAGACCACCCCTCTTGATTGTCAGCCACAAAACAACGCAAAAGTTATGGGCCCCAATATATAGAAAGGATATAAATGAGCTTGAAAAGGTACAAAGGAGGGCAACAAAATTAATAAAGGGAATGGAGGGACTGCAATACCCAGAGAGGTTGGCAAAACTAGGACTATTCAGCCTGGAAAAGAGAAGGTTGAGGGGGGACATAATAAATGTGTACAAATATGTTAGGGGACAGTATAGAGATCTTGCCCGGGATTTTTTCAAAATGAGGGATATTACGGTAACAAGAGGGCATTCACTAAGACTGGAAGAGAAAAGGTTTCAGCACCAGCATAGGAAGGGGTTCTTTACGGTAAGAGCTGTGAGAATATGGAATTCACTGAGTGAGGAGACGGTAATGTCGGATTCACTAAACCAGTTCTAGTGGGGACTGGATGCATTTCTAGATACCAGGCAGATTTCAGCATATACTTAAAAATAAAATAGTAGGTTGATACAGGGATTTATTCTGGCTGCTGGTTTCAGAGTCAGGAGGGAATTTTTCCTCAGGTGAAGATTGGCTAAATCATTTGGGGTTTTTGCCTTCCTCTGGATCAACTTTAGCAATTACAGAACTAACAGGTCGAACTTGATGGACGCAAGTCTTTATTCGGCTTTACTAACTATGTAACTATATGTAACTGTTCAACATCCTGGTTCTTTCTTTCTGTCTGTCCATTAGACTCAGGATGATAACCAGATGAAAATGACAAATGTACTCCCAACCTGTCACAAAAGGCATGCCAAAAACGAGCCACGAACTGAGGTCCCCTATCGGAAACAATGTCGGTAGGAACGCCATGGAGCCTGACAATTTCTTTCACAAAAGCCTTAGCGAGTGTCTTGGCGCAGGGCAGTTTGATGAAGGGAACCAAGTGACACATCTTGCTAAAACGGTCCACGACCACCCAGATAACAGTGAAACCCTCAGAGGCAGGAAGGTCAGTAATAAAATCCATAGCAAGATGCGTCCAAGGTGCACTAGGAACCTCCAGAGGGCAAAGCAACCCCGCAGCAGGAGCATGTGAAGACTTAGATCTAGCACACACAGTACATTGACGCACCCACTTAATGACTTCCTTCTGCCACCCAGGCCACCAAAAACTGCGACCTACAAGTCTCTTAGTCTCCGAAATTCCTGGATGACCTGCCAACAGAGACTCGTGACACTCCACAAACAAATCTCTCCTAAAGTTCTTAGGCACAAACAACCTCCCATGGGGAGTGTTAGATGGGGCATCCTCCTGGGCTTTCAGAATCCCATCTTCCAAAACGGAGTCCAATGATGCTATCACAACACCTTCCTGTAAAATGCTCTCCTCCTCCTCGGTACCAACCATGGGAGAAAAACTGCGAGATAAAGCATCAGCTTTTACATTCTTGGTACCCGGGATGTAAGTAACAGAAAAATTAAACCGCAAAAAAAAAGTGCCCACCTAGCTTGACGGGCATTCAAGCGCTTGGCAGCATCAAGATAGATCAGATTCTTATGATCAGTAAAAACCTGAATGGGAAATTTAGCTCCTTCCAAGAGATGACGCCAATGTTCAAATGCGAGTTTAATCGCCAGCAATTCCCGATTACCGACATCTTAATTAAGTTCGGTCTCAGAAATTTTTTTTGAAAAAAAAAAAAGCAAAGGGATGTACTCCATCCTTGTTTTCCTGAGACAAAACAGCACCGACCCCCACCGAAGAAGCATCATCCTCGACCAAGAAAGGCTTGGTCTCATCAGGCTGCATAAGGATGGGGGCAGAACTGAACCTCTCCTTGAGATACACAAAAGCTTCAATGGCCTCAGTAGTCCACTGGACAGTATTCGCACCTTTCCTGGTGAGATCGGTCAGCGGCTTAACAATTATAGAAAAATTCTTAATGAATTTTCTGTAATAATTGGCAAAACCCAAAAATCTCTGTATTGGTTTTAAACCAATAGGCCTAGGCCATTCCTGCACCGCCTGAACCTTCACCGGGTCCATCTCAAAGCCCTCGCTGGAGATAATGTAGCCCAAAAAACTAATTCTCTGCACAGCGAACTCACATTTCTCCAGCTTAGCAAAAAGTGAATTGTCGCTTAACAACTGCAATACCTCACGTACGCTTAAGAGTAAATGTAACACTGTAGTCCAGCAAGGCCAGGAGGGCGGAGCTGGATTATATAGGCGAAAAGTCATGTGACCAGCAAAATAGAAAAAAGTAACAGGAGGGTTCTAACAGGATCAGCCTGTAGTGTGTTTTTCCACTTTAATTTTGGGGGTGACTCAAAATCCAGGCCTCCATTGGTTAATAAATTTGATTTCCTTTGATAATTTTTGTGTGATTTTGTAGTCAGCACATTCAACTTTGTACAGAACAAAGTATTCAATGAGAATATTTCATTGATTCAGATCTAGGATGTGTTATTTGAGTGTTCCCTTTATTTTTTTGAGCAGTGCATTTAATAGAATGTATAGAGAGTAAACTAAAATATGTGGGATGCACGTCAGAGTCGCAAAAAAAATGTATTAGAAGACATTTATCTGACGCAATCAATCCCACAACATTAAACGTTTGTGGTTTCAAGACGCTTCACCATGACATATGATTCAAGCCGTGTTAGTTTCCTTGATACCGTGGTGATCAAGGATACACAGGGCCACCTAACAACTGACCTCTATTCTAAGCCCACCGATCGCAATGGCCTATTACACTTTTCTAGCAATCATCCAAGGTCGATGAAGAAATCTATACCTACATCACGATTTCAGAGGGTCAAACGGATTGTGTCCAGTGAAACTATCCACAATCAGAGGTTACAAGAAATGTCGACCAAATTCACTGAACGAGGCTATCCACCTAGCTTCTTGCATCCCCAGGCGTCGAATTCCAGAACTGATCGTCCAAACACTAAGGACAGAATCCCTTTCGTTCACACGTTACACCCCTTCGCCTACATCTTACATAAAACCATTAGGAAACACAGGAACATCTTACAAACCGGCTATCCCACGATCCCTGCGTTCCAACAACCCTTCCTACCGTGTTTTATAAGAGCAACCAATATTAGAGACTCCCTAGTACGTGCCGATTTGGGCGCAGTGCACCAAGGTCCTAAACAATGGTTTTTGCAGAATCCCAAAATGGGCACATTCCCATCTCTCCAATGTCGTCAATGCAACAATGTCCTCAGGGGTAGCATTGTTCATCACCCACAAACTGGCAAAATATGCAACATCAAAAGGTACTTTACATGTGACAGTTCATATGTGGTATATCTTATTAAATGTCCATTCGGCCGAATCTATGTGGGGGAGACGGCACAGCCCATAAGGGATAGGATTTCAAAGCACAAGTCCACAATTTGGTGCAAAAACCTAATGTTACCCATTCCCCAACAGTTTTTCATGGCAGGACATAGTATTTCTCAATTCAAGTACCAGGTATTGGAACAAGTTTTGACACCACGTCGGGGGAGCGACTGAGTGAGCCTTCTCAAACGTACAGAAGCCTACTGGATTCATGAATTACAGTCCTTAGAGCCGAAAGGCCTTAATAGGGACTATGACCTACTGGCTTTTTATATAAGTTTTTTTTATGTTTGGAGTTTGGTTCTCATTGAACAATTGGTATAGAGAAACTTGTCACCCAGGGATCTTATGTGACCCTATGTTGAAATGTATTTGACATTTGGAAATGTGGTCTTCAATTTGAATAGGTCAATAATATACATTATTGATCTCCATATCCTACTCCTATATTGTCTCCTTTATTGCAGATTATTCCTCTCTGGCACACTCTTGTCCCCCCTCCTGGATCCTTCTCCACTCCAACAAAGGCTCTGGCTCATGCCCATTGGGTCTTATGCTCTATACTGGTGGAACGCACGTTCTCTCTCCCTGGCACTCAAACTTCCGGCTCACTGGAACGCATTTACACCAGCCAGCGGATCGCACAGCTTCCTGGGAGCAGCGCGTCACTTCAGGTGATGTCACACGTGCACTTCCGGAGTTCACACTACACAACACTGCGGGATTGGCGGTGATTGGTCAGCCGATACCATCCTGCCCCTGACAACTCTCACAGCACGAGGAACTAGCGGTGGACACTGCGTTCCTCTAACCCACTACATGCAGTACCACCTTATAACCAGGAACTAGGGGTCACAGGTATGCTACGTCCAGCTCTAATCGGTCTATCTCTGCCTCCACAGTCCCTCTCAGCTGTTAACTCTGAGTCTCCCACTCTCTGCTCTTTTCTGCAGACCCAAGCAACCAGTGTCACCATATCTCCACACTTTTGAATTCCTACCTTTGAATACCATCCAGCAGTCTAGTAGGTGTCACCTCTCTTCAATTTGTATATATATTTGCTCTATACTATGATGTTGTATCCGCATTAATGGGGTTTGACGAAATATTATACACTGTTTAAGAGGGGTTTGGGAGAAATTGTTAATATTTTCTCAATATTTCCCTGACAGTGTGTCTATGAGAAACGTATTCAGCTGCAGACTCCAAGGAAGAAACTGCTTGTTGTCTGTGTCCTAAAATATATAGGTTTTATTACTAGATGTAAAGAAGAAAACGAAATACTGTCAAATAATAAATCTCCTTATATGTTTCCTCTCATTATCTCCAATAGATGTATTATTACACAGGATTTTTATGATGTTCCATCAACTTATCTTTTTCTCCTTCCGGTCTCTACAATATCGGATCCTCCTCAGTGGAGATCTTCTATATAAGAAAATTTTTCTGATTTACCCATCAAAGATGGAAATGGACAGAGACAAGATGGCAGAGAGGATATTACACCTCACCCTAGAGATCCTCTTCCGGCTTACTGGAGAGGTGAGAGATTCTGATGACATCACATTACATCATTCTTATCTATGGGAATAACAGATGGACAGAACTGGAGAGGTGAGGACTCTGGAAATGTCTGGAGTGAGATTTATTAATGTGTCTCTCCATAACCAGAGATTAATCACAGGACCTCCACCTCACCCCCTGATACATGAGGACATCAATGACCAGATCCTAGAACTCGCCTACAAGATGATTGAGCTGCTGACTGGAGAGGTGACACTGCTGGGAGATTATACAGTAACGCTATGAAGGGATCGGGGGGATGACTGTATCATTGTGTGTGTCAGGTTCCTATAAGGTGTCAGGATGTCGCTGTCTATTTCTCCATGGAGGAGTGGGAGTATTTAGAAGGACACAAAGATCTGTACAGGGACTTCATGATGGAGGTTCCCCAGCCCCTCACATCACCAGGTAATAGACAGGACTAAATACACACGGCCTATAATTATCTGTATGTAAAGAATGAATTCAGTCCCTGTATGTGTTTCCTCCAGATCTATCCAGTAAGAGGACAACACCAGAGAGATGTCCCCGTCCTCTTCTTCCACAGGACTGTAAACAAGAAGATCCCAATGTCCCTCAGGATCATCAGGTAGATGGAGAGAAGGTGTCATGAGATCTCCCCTATGATGTGTAGACGGCTGTGATGGTCTTGTCCTCAGTCTTGTTTTATCCGCCATTATTATGTTTTATATTTGTGTAATGAGAACGGTGGAGATGGCAGGATTAGAGCTGATCATAGATGTGACTTCTCCATCTGTCTTTGACTTTTATAATATTTATTTGTTTAAGGGTGAAGATCTGACCCGTATTAATACTACAGAGACATATGTGAGGGGTGATGAGCGGTGTAAAGAGGAGATTCCTACATATGACTACCCAGGTGAGTAGTGACCACTAAATGCAGAGAAGTTACAGATTCTTCTCAGTCACCGGGTGTGACTGCTTTATCGGTGGTGTAGTCCGGCCGAATCACAATCTTGTGGTCACCATTTTGCTGCTAGATCACAACATTCTCCTCCGTCCGAAAATGTTCAGAATACTTTGGGAAATTGTGAAAGCCCTTTTCTATAGAACTTACAACCTGGAGGATCCATCTCCCCCTGGGATTAGATGATGCTGACCGTTACCTGCCCATGTCTATGTCTGTAAACTACAAAGCTAAATGACAGCGTGCGTAGAATGTGCAGATGATCAGACCCCATTTTTCAAATCTGACGTGTGTCACTTTATGTGGTGAAAACTTTGAAATTTTTCACAAAGGATAATAAGAAACAAATGGACCTTACAAATTATTTTCCAACTTCTTTTGAATTTGACAATACCCTATATACGGTTGTACACTACTGTCTGGGCACATGGCAGGTTAAGAAGGGAAGGAGCGCCATTTAGCTATTAGGAATGCAGATTTTGCTGGAATAGTTCCCAGACACAATGTATTGGGGGCGCTGTTCATGGTCACCTGGAAGCTCAAAAGATGGTTACCACGAAGAGGCTTGCCTTATCTACCCCGTTTACATATTTCACAAATTACTTTCCTCATCACCCTTTAACCCCTCTACATAGATCTGGACTTACACAGAGACCCCTAGGCTTGGGCCATGGTGTTACCTGCTGTTCTGTGGAGTGAGATGGGAAGAAGAATAGTCAGGTAGCCGGGTCAGAAGAGGGCAGAAAAAATACAAAATCAGAAGACACAAGAGTAGTCAGTAAATGGGCCGGGATCACAACAGGAAACAAATACACAAGAAGGGAGCTGAGCACAGAGGACTGAACCAGAGGAGAACAAGGCTGGATCTGGCAGCTTCCGGCAATATGCTTCCAGCTTTAGTAGGGTGTGATGCTCTCCAAATGGCTAAAGCAGGGAGCAGATTACTCCAGCTGGATAGCACAGACACCCACACTGCAAAACTGGATGGTACTACTGGTCCCAGCAACCCTAATCTTAGTGGCTGGACAGAGCCTGCAGCACCCAGAGCTTCTGGTTTTGACGTCTCTTCCATTACCAGCGCTGCCCGCAGAATGAATAAGGCGGCTCCTGGTGACAGAAGCAAACATCACACAAGTCGAAGCAGGAGAAGTAGACGTCCCAGAGGAGATGGGACACATCCTTTGCAGAAGCCCTAATATGACAAAATGGCAGAAAACCAGAGCAGTAGAAATCCCCATAAAGTGACTCCATTTTGGAAATTATAACCCTCAGTGAATTAATCTATAGGAGAAGTGACTATTTTGACTCTCACAGTCACTCTCCAGAAATTAGTATACAGTGGATGTTGGAGAGTGAAATTACAAATATGCCATTTTATTACCCAACACATAGTGTGCCCAGATAGTGCTCCAGGAGACACACACCATAAATTAAGTGGGTTCTTCTCATTATAGTAATGCCAAATACATGGATGCTAAATGTGACTTAGGCACATAAACTACTGCAAATCTCAGTGAGGGGGAGATCTGACATTGGGAGAGTGGATATTGCTGGATTGGTTTATGGAAGCCATGTTGCTTTTCAAGAGCCTTTGAGCCACTAATAATGTGGAAACCTCTGGTTTTCCACTGAAAGATGATGGACCTGAGTGGGGACTTGTTTTTTGTCAAATAAGTAGAAGGTTTTATTGGTATTATTTTTGCCTACATATCATCATTTGGTGGCTTTTTATTCCATATTTGGGAGGCAGAATTGAAAATCAGTTGAACACCACGCTCTACTGGTTCATCCTATGAGGTTTTCTATTAGACAGTCATTGTCCTGGTGAATAAGTGATTTTTTTTATATAACTTGCCTTTTTTACAGACAGTTTAAGTAGAAATGTTCAAAAATATAAAATTGAAGGATTTTTTATTAAAAATAATAATTGGTTTTATTCTTGGCAGATGACTGTACCAGGAGATCTGAGGGGCAGTTGACATCTTCAATTTTCAAATCAGATAATTTTCAGATCCCACAGGATACAATTGAAGTGAATGCTATTGCTCCAGATATACCATCATCCCTTCACAGCAAAGATCTGTCATCTGATTCTTTGAAACAGGTCCTGTCTTCTGATTCATTACTGACTACTAAGGAAAATCAAAGTCACAAAATAAGCATTAAAAAACAAACTGCTTCTAATGCAAAGAAGCCATTTTCACATTCAGAATATGGAAATAGTTTTCCTCTTAAAAAGTCTTTTCTTAAACCTCAAAAAATTCACACAGCGAAGAATAGATTTTCTTGTTCCAAGTGTGGAAGATGTTTTAATCAGAAATCAGATCTTGTTAGGCACCAGAGAACTCACACAGGGGAGAAGCCATTTTCATGTTCAGATTGTGGAAAATGTTTTACAGAGAAATCAAATCTTATCGCACATCAGAGAACTCACACAGGAGAAAAGCCATTTTCCTGTTCAGAATGTGGGAAATGTTTTACAGCGAAATCAACTCTTACCAAACATCACAAAACTCACACAGGGGAGAAGCCTTTTCCATGTTCAGAATGTGAGAAATGTTTTTCAGAGAAATCAAATCTTATCGCACATCAGAGAACTCACACAGGGGAGAAGCCATTTTCATGTTCAGAATGTGGGAAATCTTTTGCAAAGAAATCAAATCTTATCAAACATCAGAGAACTCACACAGGGGAGAAGCCTTTTCCATGTTCAGAATGTGGAAAATGTTTTAACCATAAATGTAGTTTTCTTAAGCACCAGAGAACCCACATAGGGGAGAAGCCTTTTTCATGTTCAGATTGTGAAAAATGTTTTGGACACAAATCATATCTTAATAAACATCAGAGAACTCACACAGGAGAAAAGCCATTTTCCTGTTCAGAATGTGGGAAATGTTTTACAGAGAAATCAAATCTTATCGCACATGAGAGAACTCACACAGGGGAGAAGCCATTTTCCTGTTCAGAATGTGGGAAATGTTTTACAGAGAAATCAAATCTTATCACACATGAGAGAACTCACACAGGGGAGAAGCCATTTTCCTGTTCAGAATGTGGGAAATGTTTTACAGAGAAATCAAATCTTATCGCACATGAGAGAATTCACACGAGGGAGAAGCCTTTTTCATGTTCAGAATGTGGAAAATGTTTTACAAAGAAATCAATTCTTATCAAACCTCAGAGAACTCACACAGGGGAGAAGCCTTTTTCATATTCAGAATGTGGGAAATGTTTTAACCAGAAATCGGATATTGATAAGCACCAGAGAACTCGCACAGGGGAGAAGCCTTTTTCATGTTCAAAATGTGGGAAATGTTTTAAACAGAAAGCGCATCTTGATAACCACCGGAGAACCCACATAGGGGAGAATGCTGCAACTACACCCAACTAGTCTCTATACAGAGTAGAAAGGCCCTAGCTGCACAACTAAAAATGCCACCACACACCTAACTAACTAATAAGCCGTTGAGGAGTTTCTCATACCTCCTGAGGAACCAGAGAGGAGGCTGCAACACACTATCAACAAGGGGAAAGGAAAGTATGAAGTAAAATATGAAAACTCTGAATCAGAAACAAAAACACATTCATATAGGGCAAAGAAGGCAAGGTAAGGAGAACCAAAAATAAAAGGAACAAGTATAATCTGCCAGAAACCAAACATTGTTAGAATGAAAAGATACTGGGAGGGAAAGCAAACTGACCGGGAGGATAGTTCCACCTTTGTGGTGAAACTTACAAAATTCATCCTGACCAACTTTAAATGTAAACCTGTCCGTTTATAATGACCATGGACAAGATAAAGATTCCCAACTCACATCAGGACCACAGGATCCCAGGTACTTTCAGCTGCATCACAACTAATGTAATGTACTTAATTATATGTAGCAAATGTCCAACTGGGGGTCGGTATGTAGGGGAGACAAGGCAAAAACTTAAAACTAGGATGAATTCTCATCGCCACACAATAAAAGAAAAAAAGAATAGATCTACTTGTGTCCACACATATTTACGGCCACAACTGTTTCTCCCTCTCCCATACTGATAGTTCTGCTTCACGTCACTTGTCTTATCTATTGCATTATTCCTATGCCCTGTTGTGTATAAATATGTGACTCTTCAGATTTTGTGTTATACTATGTCTGCTGAAGAGATCTGAGTAGTCTCGAAAGCTTACTGACTAATGGCTAACTGAAAAGATGGAATCAACCACTGAGGACTTTCAAATTTTAATGTTTTTCTCCAAACAGCAATTTTAAGATCTCTCCACAGGTGTTCAATGGGATTTAGACCCAGACTCATTGCTAGTCAGAACTGTCCAGCACTTTGTTTCCATCCATTTTCTGGGTGCTTCTTGAAGTATATTTGGGGTCATTGTCATGCTGGAAGACCCATGACCTAGGACGCAAACCCAGCTTTCTGACACTAGGCACTACATTGTGCCCCAAAATCCTTTGCTAATCTTCAGATTTCATGATTCCTTGCACACAGTCAGAGGCAGCAAAACAACCCCTAAACCTCTTTGAAGCTCCACCATATTTGACTGTATGTGTTGTAAATTTATTGATTATGTTGCGCACCTTGGACATAGGAATATCCGGATCTCTAAAGATGGACTTATAACCTTGAAATTATTGATATTTTTCAACAATTTTGGTTCTCAAGTTCTCAGACAGTTCTCCTTCTTCTGTTTTCTCCATGCTTAGTGTGCCACACATTTGCACACAATGCAAAGATAGAATCAACTTCTCCCTTTTTTATCTGGTTTTAGTTGTGATTTTCATATTACCCACACCTGTTACTTGCCACAATTGCGTTTGAACAAGCTTCACATGCTTGAAACAAAGTTGTTTACCCACAATTTTGGCTAGGTGTCAATAATTTTGTCCGACCTATTTTATGTGGTTTTGTTTGAAATTATGTTCAATTTGCCTTTTTTTTCTGTGTTTTCTTGTGTTGTTCCAATACACACAAAGGAAATAAACGTGTATAACAAAACATGTAATTGCAATAATTTTCTGGGAGAATTACTTCATTTTCTGGAACAATTTCAAGGGAGCCAACAGTTTTGACTATGACTTGTTTTTGTTGCCTTTTTAATTTGTTGCAGCATATCATCCTCTTCATGTTCAGCTATATTAGGAAGCTTGTAACAAAGTCCAATTATCAGCTTTCCATTATTGCCATTTCCATGTACTTTACCCATACTGATTTTACATCAGGGATGTAAAGCTCAAAACATGCAGAGGGCCAAAATGAAAAACTTGGACAAAGTTGTGGACCAACCAGTATACAGTATAATGGGCCCCACATAGTCCTCCATACAGAATAATGGGCCCCACAAAGTCATCCATTCAGTATGATTGGCCCCACATAGCTTTCCATACAGTAAAATGGGCCCCACAAAGTCCTCCATGCAGAATAATGGCCCCACATAGGTGTGGTGGTTCTGGTGTCGTGAGTCAAATATAATCACCAAGAGTTGGGCATGTGTGCTGTACATTGTCGAAGCTGCCCCCCATGTCGTCATTGAGCTTGAGGTCTTAAGTTGGTTTTAACGAAAATACACACCCATCTACCTATTTTTCTTTCCTATCCGTTTTAATGTAGTGTAACCCTCTATGTTTGTCACCCAGTCATGGCTTTCATCCAACCAGGTTTCTGTAATCTGTGGCTGACCTAAGAGTCTCTGATTCATTCATTTTGTTTTCAAGACTTCTTTCATTTGCCTGCAGACATTTAATACTATTAGCACATTTATTACTGCTACTCGCCTCCTTAATTTCCTTGAATGTCTCACTCTCTGTCTACTCTATCCCCTTATTTGCACGGCTACCCTCCCTCCCCCAGATCCTAGGTTGAAAGCTCCTCCATCCATCTGACCATTTTTTTCCCCAGCACATCTGCATTCTCCCCATTGAGGTGCAGCCTGTAGCCGACAGAGAAGTCAGCCCAGTTCTCCATGAACCCAAACCCTTTCTTCCTGACAATTATCTCCTTAAGTTCCCGCTGACTTTCTAGTGACGTAGTGGAATCAGCAGTATTTCTGAAGACACCACCTGTACTTCAGCTTCTCTCCTAATTCCCTGTAATCATTTTGAAAGACCTTTCACCTCCCTCTAACTTTGTCATTGGTACCAACGTGTACCATGACTACTGGGTTTTCCCCAGTCCCACCCAATAATCTGTATCTGATCGCATGAAGATCCCCCTGTTAGTGGCACACAAAATGTGTGTGTTTCGTCTTAGTTGTCTGCCACCAAATTGTATATAGGATCTATTTGTCGGAGAAATCACAAATGAACACTGAGTAGTGTCTCAAATAGGCTTTTTATAGGAAAAATCAGGAACCTTTCCACACATTACCTCATTGTCTTATCTCATAATTATGGCTGACATCTGTCGCTAATGGGTCATTATTTTAATATGTAAATTTAGTTAAGCTGACTCTCAAATCAATTAAGTCCGTCTTGCACATAAGGTTCAAAGGTCAATCAGTATAGTCACTTATCTTTTATTATTCTGTAATTTCCCTTAAAGAAATAAAGATCATCAGCAAGCTCTTATTATCAGATTAATATGTTAGTCAATAATCATTAGGGATTTTCTATAATTCCATGTTCCACGTAGTATGTGGATCTTTGATCAATATGAGGTTGTTGGTACAATGTGGTACGGGGAGGAGGAGGGCATTTTGGATTGTCTGTAATTCTTAATACATAAAAGTATGGAGTTCCATTTTTATATAACTTCCATAATCATACAGTATATTTATCTATAACACCCCAAATTAACTTAGGAATTATCTTAAGGACCATAATCTTCCACTTGACGAGATAATGCAAAAAAGTACCTGACCCACCTAGAACCAAGAATTCACCTTACTTCATACTCCCGATTCCCTTCCAAATCCACCTCAATTATGTCTTGAGGTCCCCTCAAATTTTTTTAAAAGAGAAGAATGGAAAGAATTATTGATTTTCCAGGCAATAGGAAGCTGCAACTTAACTGTCACAGGATTTAAAATTTTAATAATTTTATAAGGACCTACAAATTTAGGTGCAAACTCTCTAGATATTATCTTTAAGCGCAGATTTTTTTAGGACAACCACACAAAATACCCCACCCTAAAGACAGGAGCCTTCCTACGTCTGCGGTTAGCAACTCTTTTGGTCCAGTCACTATCTGCCAAAAGATACCTTTCGACATCCCTCCAGACCTTAAAGAGGTTGTCCACTACTATTAACAATGCCCCTGTTACGCTCACGCCCGGACTGATTGGTGTGAGGGTGGTTAGTGGTCCCACTGGGCCATGAACCGAGGAGTGCATGGAGGGGCGTGACTAAGGGCCTCGCTATATCCGACCACGAATACACTGCGGCTTAATCGACTCTGTGGTCTGAGGAGGGACGTGGGAGGTGGCCCAGGTGCTACTCCAGGTCAGACCCCGGACACAGCTGTTGACCCACACCGGGGAATGCAGAAACGGGCAGGCACAGCTGGTATGCAGACAGGCGAGTACTGGCAGGCACGGCTGGTATGCAGACAGGCGGGTACTGGCAGGCGCGGCTGGTATGCAGACAGGCGGGTACTGGCAGGTGCGGCTGGTATGCAGACTGGCGGGTACTGGCAGGCATGGCTGGTATGCAGACAGGCGGGTACTGGCAGGTAGGAACGCAGGCTGGATAGGGACCAGTACAGACTGGGATACAGGAACAGAGCCGCAGGTGTGGTGGACAAGCGGAGCAGAACCGCAGGTGCGTTGGACAAGTGGAGCAGAGTGAAACCGCAGGTGCGGTGGACAAGCAGAGCAGAGCAAAACCGCAGGTGCAGTGGACAAGCAGAGCAAAACCGCAGGTGCGGTGGACAAGCGACGCAGAGCAGAGCGAAACCGCAGAGCAGAGGGTGCAGGCAGACAGGATAGGGCTCTGTTCACATGGAACAGACTGGGAAACACAGGAAGATAGTTAGAACACAGGAGGTAGACGGAGGCAGGGAGATGGGACAAACAGAACCAGATACACACAAGGTACTTACAATGAAGTAGCGAGTGGACACAAAACTCACAAACAGAAGTACAGAGACCATGAGTTGGAGTTAGGTGCAGGTTCAGACACTGCAGGAAAAGGGCAGGTACGGACATAGAGACAAACAGGTAATGGGCTAGGACAGGGTTCCCCAACTCCAGTCCTCAAGGCCCACCAACAGGTCATGTTTTCAGGATTTCCTTAGTATTGCACAGGTGATAATTCCATCATCAGCACAGGCAATAGTTACATCACCTGTGCAATACTAAGGAAATCCTGAAAACATGACCTGTTGGTGGGCCTTGAGGACTGGAGTTGGGGAACCCTGGGCTAGGACACCGTTCATACATGAACTGAACCTGGAACAAGATACAGGAACGAGCCTGGGAACTCAGCCCCCAGGGTGGCGGAAACAGACTAGAAGTCACAGATACAGGTAACGGGCCTGGGTATACAGCCCCTAGGGTGGTGGAAACAGACAAGATACAGGACAAGACTTGGCAACTCAGTTGCACAGAACACACTGAAAGAAAGTGTTGCTCAGGCACCTCCTACTGGGTGGAGGGGGTTTAAGTATCCAGTGACTCACAGCAATAGGCTGGGGACGCATTAGGAGTGCGCACACTGTAACTTTAAGAATCAGGCAGTAACGGCGCCGCCGCCCTAAGCAATTAGACAAGAGACATGCACACAGCAAGTACTGAAGCAAAGTGTGCAGCCTGGACTGATAGGTAAGTTGGCGGTCTTGCATGGTGGAAGATGGTAAGCCATGCCAGCATTCCGCCTGGGATATTACAGTCCCCATGGAATTAAATTGTGCCAACAAGTCTTTTTGTAAATGCCTTGCTTGTTCTTTATTGCCTGTGAGCGGCGTTATTGCTGGCCTCTCACCAGGCATCACGTGACCCCGGCTGCAGCCGGCTCCGACATCTGCTGATGTCACGTCAAGTTCCGGCTGCAGTCGGGCATGAGCACGTGATGCACTCCCCCTTGATTGATGGGCTGTGGGCAGGGTTGCATCGCACATCGCAGCCCAGCATCCACCGCACGCTTTCCCTCTCTGCTTTAGTTGGGAAAGAGCAATAAAAAATCAAATTGCACTCGGACCAATGTTAATGAATGAGTGACATCTCATCTGCGATTTTTTTTTTCTCAGCTGAAATCAGGCTGAGAAAAAATTCACAGCATGCTGCGATTTGCCACGTATCTCAGGCGGCGAGACTTGCCAATGCAAGTCAATGGGTGTGTGAAAAAAATCGCACATCACTCGGACCATGCGAGTGCCGTCCGATTTTCACGCCCCCGTCTCTTTAAAAGCCGGCAATTCATCAGCCGCATACAGTTAACAATACATCGGTACCTGACAATATGAAAATAGAAAGAATAGCTATACACATAGAATAGATAGAAAGGTGTCAGTCATGTATATAATTAGTACAGTGACAGTGTTGGCTACTGTACTTGTCATTTATTGTCAAATTAAAGGATTTATTAAAAAAATTTGGTGTGGGGTCCCCCGTAATTTTATTGTCTAGCAGAGGTTAAGCAGATGGCTGGGGCAGATTTTTGAAGCCTGGGAAGGGGGTAATACCCACAGAGCTTCCCAGGCTACTAATATCAGCCCCCCAGCTGAATACTTAGCCTTTACAGGCTATTAAAATGGGGGATCCACAAAAAATGACTTGCTAGCAAAGGCTATGCAGACAGTTGGGGACTGATATTAATAGCCTAGGAAGGGGCCATGAATATTGGCCCCCTCCGAGGCTAGAAACAGCAGCAATCAGCCGCCCCAGAAGTGGCGTATCCATAGGATGCACCAATTCTGGCACTTAGCCTCCGCTCTGCCCACTGCCCTGTAGCGATGGCAGTGGGGTTATAGGGTTGGGGTTGATGTCAGCTTATAAGGCCAGCTGACAACAAGCCCAGGTTAGTAATGGAGAGGCGTCTATAAGACGCCCCCATTACTAACACCATAGTGAAAGTGATATGTGAAATAACTACAACAACACCATGAATAAAATATTTTATTTGAAATAAACACAGAGACCTTTTATTGTTCTAAATTAAACCCTACCTACCATAACGCCCATTCCAGCTGAAGCCAATGTCACCTGCAATGAAAGTTAAATAATAAAGCAACCTCATCCTTACCTAACTAGAAACACTAGCGATCTTAGGCCACGGCCCAACTATCAGTATTCGGTCAGTATTTTTTTCTCAGGAGTTGGAGCCAAAACCAGGTGAGTAACAATCAGAGAAAAGGTATAATGGAAACAAGTCACCAATTCTGCATTTATCCCCCATTCCTGAGAAAAAATACTGACCGAATACTGATAGTGGGACCGGGGCCTTAGAATAAAAAACTGCATTGTATTGACATCAGGGGTATAGATTTGAGTAACTAACTCAAAACCAACGAGGAATAAAGTGCAGATTTTTGGGGGCACATGATACAATACATACAGTTGAAACCAGAAGTTTACATACACTATATATAAAAAGACACATCTGCATGTTTTTCTCAATATCTGACATGAAATCAAAATAAAACTTTCCCGTTTTAGGTCCATTAGAATTACCATCATTTTTTATATTTGCCAAATGCCAGAATAATGAGATAATGTTTTAAGGCATTTTTATTACTTACTGCAAAGTCAAAAGTTTACATACATTTCATTAGTATTTGGTACCACTGCCCTTAAACTAAATGACTTGGGTCAAACATTTGGTACATCCTTCCACAAGCTTCTCACAATAGCTGGTCGGAATTTGGGCCCATTCCTGCTGACAAAATTGATGTAGCTGATCCAGGTTTGTAGGTCGCCTTGCTCGCACCTGCCTTGCCCATAAATTTTCAATAGGATTGAGATCAGGGCATTGTGATGGCCACTCCAAAACATTGACTTGTTATCCTTAAGCCACTTTGTTACCATTTTGGCAGTATGCTTCGGGTCGTTGTCCTTTTGGAAGACCCATTTCCACCCAAGCTTTAACTTCTTGGCTGATGTCTTGAGATGTTGCTTCAGTATTGCCACATAATCTTGTTTGCTAATGAAGCCATCTATTTTGTGAAGTGCACCAGTCCCTCCTGCAGCAAAACAACCCCACAACATGATGCTGCCGCCCCTATGTTTCACAGTTGGGATGGTGTTCTTAGTAGTGTTGAGCGAGTATGTTCTATTAACCCTTTCGCCGAGTATGCTCGGGCCGAGCTCCGAGTATTTATAGCTGCTCGGTGATATGGTTGAATCGCTCCCGTGTGCATGATTTGCAACTGTTAGACATTCCTCACATGTAATAAAACTGTCAAACAGTTGCAAATCATGCACACGGGAGCGATTCAACCATATCACCGAGCAGCTATAAATACTCCGAGCTTGGCCCGAGCATACTCGGACAGAACATACTCACTCAACACTAGTTCTTAGGCTTCCAAGCTTCTCCCTTTTTCCTCCCAACGTAACAATAGTCATTATGCCCAAAAAGTTGAATTTTAGTTTCATCAGACCACAGAACGTCTCCAGAAATTAAGGTATTTGTTCCTGTGTGCATTTGCAAACATTAAACTGACTTTTTTATGTTTCTTTTGGAGTAATGGCTTCTTCCTGGCAGAGTGACCTTTCAGCCCATGTTGATATAGTACTCGTTTCACTGTGATAATTGACACAATCTTACCAGCTTCTGCCATCATCTTCACAAGGTCTTTTGCTTTTGTTCTTGGGTTGATATGCACATGTCGGACCAAAGCACATTCATCGCTGGGACACAGAACCCATCTCCTTCCTGAATGATATGATGGCTGGACATTCCCATCTTGTTTGTACTTGCGTATAATTATTTGTACAGATGAACGAGGCACCTTCATGTATCTTGAAATTGTACCCAAGGATGAGCCAGACTTGTGCAAGTCCACAATTCTCTTTCTGATATATTGGCTGATTTCTTTAGACTTTCCCATGATGCTGCACAAAGAAGCAGTGTGTTTCAGGTGTGCATTAAAATACATCCACAGGTGTGTCTCAGAAGCTTCCAAAACACATGACATCATCATATAGGCAGTCCAGAATTGTTTAAAGGCATAGTAATCTTAGTGTATGTAAACTTTTGACTTTGCAGTAAGTAATAAAAATGCCTTAAAAAATTCTCTCTCATTATTCTGGCATTTGGCAAATATTAAAAATTATGATAATCCTAATTAACCTAAAATGGGAAAGGTTTAATCTGATTTCATGTGTCTTTTTATATAGTGTATGTAAACGTCTGGTTTCAACTGTAAATACACCGACACTGCTAAAGGACAACATGTCCCAGCAGTCCCAAAAAACATACACCAATGAGGACACGGCAAACATGGCCAGCAATGTAACTCAAGTACCACAACGTCACCACAAGTAAGAAATGATTATATCTGCCTAAAAAGCAAACTATACGGGCGGCCTGGATGAACGGATCTGCCGGCACCATACTGGAACTGCTGTGGAACAACTGGTCCCAGAAGTCCTGGCTGAGGAACCATTGCTACCAATGCAGCAGACATGACAGGTGAGTGGAATGAATGGGAAGAATTGTAAAGCAAAAGCCAACGATCCAATGGACCGGCCGTCTACACTACTGCGATAGATACAGATGGAAATATATACAAATTCCATAAGGGAGTTTTATCGTCTCTTACTAAACGCATTGCCAGATAATTATTAGGAGAAAATACAAGTGTGAATGGTGAATCAGATAGTGATTCACAGGAAGCAGATACATCATTTACAAAAGAAAACTGAACGTGTGCACAGGGTCCGACTGTAGAATACATATAGTGAATCACAACTGATCATTAAACATTATGTAAATTGTATGTCCACATTCCTGAATAAGGAAACACATTGTTTTGATGTAAAATTGAAATTAAATATACATCGCCAAGCCGAAAAACAAGGAAATATTAGTAGATGAAAAACAAATCATTTTTGAAGTTCACGCCATGGGGGGACTCCATGTTTAGAGTCAGGATCCAATACGCTTCCCTCAGGGCCGGCTGCTTTTTCCAGCTGTCACCACAGGCCACAAGATTGATCTTTTCGAGTCCGAAAAATGATTAACATGAAGTGTCCTGTTTATGTATTATGGTAAAATGTTAAACCGCACCAGAATACCCGGAGTTGTTGGTGATGTTGATGTGTTCGGCGATCCTCTTCTTCAGTTTACGTGTGGTATAGCCAATATACTGAAGGTGACGGCTACTGCAGAATATACCGTATACCACATGACTGGTCTCGCAATTTATGTCCCCTCACAAGATTTTGACCTATTTCAAACAATAAGAAATGTAAATCCCTTTATACGGTTATTAACAGTTACAAAACATTTCTTCAATGAGTCCGAAGAGTCTTCCACTCCAAATAACATGACGGCAGAGATTATGGAACATAATGATGCTACACTTACAGTCGTTGAACAGATTGCTTACTAACTTTGTCTTCATTGCAGGATCCAGATTTTTCTTTGAATAAACCACAAGATCGAGGAATTAACATCATCCCATCTAACCCTGCATACTATCCTCTGCAATCCAGGGTTCCAACTTTAGGTTTATTTCAAACTCTAGTTGAAAATGACCTTAAAAATTACATGGTGGTATCTGTAATATGAAGCATAATAGTAATTTTGATATGCTTCAGTGGTTAGAGAACTTCAACAAAATGTTAGTATAACCATACAGCATTTAGACAAATGTGGATGTGTTGTGGTATTGGACACCGAATTGTATTGTAACATGGCTCTTTCCATCCTCAGCGACACAAACACCTACACCAGCTTAAGGTCTGTTCGTACTAATGCATTTAAATCTGAGTTACCAGAATGTCTGTGTCAAGGATTCCACACGATCCCGATTACTCATAGAGACCACCCACTGTGATCTCTGGAGTGAACAGCTCTCTGCTGCCCCCTATTGTCCGGACAATTGCACGATTAGCTGACGATCAATATAGGCGGCTGCAGGCTGTTCTCACTACGTAGGTATTGGCAAGCTAGCAGTGAGCGTACGACGTACACACCACCTTCCAACACATGGAATATATGTATACACCATTGTACGATCGCTGTCACTTCACAATAACCCAAGAAAGATTATTCTTTGCCACCACCAATCTGTTTTTCTGGCCGATTGGACGCCTTATAGGTAGCGTGTGGCTTCGGAAGAGGAACTATTACAGAGCAAAAGAAACAGCTATTAAATTTTATATTTAAAGAAGTTGTCCACTACTTTCACATTGGTGCCCTATCCATAGGATAGGGCATCAATGTGTGATTGGCTGGGGTCCCGCACCAGGCACCCCTGCCGATCAGCTGTTATCGGTGACGGCGGCTGTAAGTGCTTGCCTGCGGTGCTTGGCCGTCCATCTGTAGTGGCTGCCGCGGGGTACTGAACATCCACCTCCAATTGAATTGAATAGGAGGCAGATGTGCAGTAACAAGCACCGGCCACTACAGCTTGAAGGCCAAGCACCGCAGGTAAGCACTTCCTGCCGCCGCCGGCCGCCACCACCGATCGCAGCTGATTGGCGGGGGTGGCGGGTGCGGGACCCCGGCTGATCATACATTGATGCCCTATTCTAAGGATAGGGCATCAATGTGAAAGTATTGGACAACACCTTTAATCCAAAGGGAGGCAATGTTTATGAAAAAAATCTACAAAAGATTTTACAAAGGGGGACAAAACAATACAGCATATACAGTTACACAAAATAAATGGGATTAATAGAAGAACTTACTATACAAATCACAGAGACGATTCAGTTTAGCCGAAGGAGAGCACTTCGATTGATTTGGCCGTTACAGTGAAAGTGATCCCTGCTTACATGAAAATATGTATCTCCCAGCATGAGCATATATCAATATTCGGCTTGATGTTTTATGACGAAGTAGGTCCTGCCCGCACACTCCACTGTGATGGCATCACATGGGTTGGTCACCGCCCTTCATGGTTTTATTAAATCTCTAATTTCTGTGATATCTCCTCGCTCGATGATCGCAGAAGTAAGTGAATGATGCCATATTTTTTATTGCGATTTTACCTTTCCTTAGAGATCAAACATGATGCTGTCGGTTATCTCTGCACTGTTGTGTTACAGCTCATCGGCAGGGCTCACAGATACAGAAAAATATGCATACTGTTCCTTATTTAGCCCCGCCACTAAAAATATATGTCCTATCACAATTGGAAATATAGAAATGCCGCTATTCCATATTTCATTTCGGTGCCTCAGAGTCTGGAGATCGAATTCATATGCAGCTAGGAATGTCCTGGCTATTGTAAGGAGTGTGATAGATTTCCTTTGAAGCCTTAACGAGATATTTACTATCTCTTTCAGGTGTCATACTTGTTATTTCTGATCAAATGCACAACTCATTCAGTCTCTGGCCCATATGTTCAAAGGTGTCTATTTGTCACACATGTCTCCTTTACCAGAAGCTCCATTTCGTTTCGTAATTAGCCTGGATAATAAAGTTTGTCACTTCTTTTGTACACTGCTATTTTGCATAGAAGCAGCTTTTTAGATTGCTAGCTCTTCTTACTCCAAATGGGATAGGGGAGGTGGGGACGGATAAAGACTTGGGAGGGAGAGATTTGAGAGATGTTTAATATTTCCTAACAGTCTGGATATAGCAGACTTGGTATTTTGAACCCTAAATTACGAAAACTGTTGATTCCTGAATACCCCATCATTCTTATTTTCCACGGACTCCCTAAGGTTCACAAGGGGGTTTTCCTCCCTCCGCTCAGACCAATAATTTCTGGTATTGGATCCCTGAACGAGAACCTTAGTGAGTGGGTGGATGTCATCTCCAAATACTCCATTATTAGAACCCCAGGTTTTTTGAAGGACACTTCTACTGTCCCTAAGGTTTTTGATCATTTCAAATGGCATCCTAACTATTCTTTTGCTACATTTGATATGGTCAAATTATACTCATCAGTACCTCACAATAGAGCTATGGTGGCTATTGCATACCATTTAGAGAAGTATAGTGCCTATTCGGTAAATAAACAAAAAAGCAGCCTCACCATGTCCTATTTATATGACTCAGTCCGTTTTGCAATGCTGTGGGTCTCCAACCAATAGCCGTGACTTTAAGGCTTCACATAGGAAAAATAATTATGGTGAGTCCCAAAAATAATTAAAATCCTCAATTTATTGCAAAATAATTAAAAGATCATACAGGTTGGGAATACATCTCAACGCGTTTCTGGAAAAAAGCCATTATTCACTGATTCCGATTCCTTATGATACATGGTATAAAAACAAATGATGACCAACCGTTGATCAATAAACACATATGTTAGCAATCAATCACATTTGAGAATAATTAGCATAATCACAAGGCTAAATCACAAGGAAACCAGAAGGAGAGGGGATGAAAAAAACACAAAAAACCACAGGCATTTAAATCTCTAAGATTTAATATAGATAAAGGGTATCATTCCTATAGTTCATGCTGTTGGGGTATTTTGTATCCAGTTTAATAATCCAAAATAATTCTCTTAGGAGGAGTTTTTTCCTCTAATAGGAATATCCACCTTTTCTAACCCATAGAATGAAAAATTGTTTAATTCACCTTTATGTCTCTCTACAAAATGCTTGCACGCTCCTGAATAGGATGCTTTTTTATTTTTGATGTTGGTCACATGTTCTGCCATCCTTTTCTTTAATTTACGTATTGTGCAGCCAATGTATTTTATTTTACATTCTTTGCAAAATATGCAATACACAACATAATTTGTATTGCAACTAATAAATCTTTTTGTATCATTGGCTGCATCAATTTTTTGCGTTTGCAATGTATACTGGCACATCGTACATTTGGAACATGCACATTTAAAAAAACCTTTACAACTGAGCCAGATTTTTTATCACTTTTTTGTGGCATGTATAGACTTGGGGAAAGAGTAGCACCCATTGATCTCCCTTTTCACGGCACACATACTAATCCATTCTCCAGGATTTTATTTAAGTCCCAATCTTGAAATAATACAGGGACATATCTGTTTACAATGTTTTTTATTTCCTGAAATTGGCAACTATATGGGGTACTGAAGATGTTTTTTTTGTCAAACGATATGGACAAAAAAAACATCTTCAGTACCCCTCGCATTAGTATGTGTGCCGAGAAAAGGGAGATCAATAGGTGCTACTCTTTCCCCAAGTCTATACATGCCACAAAAAAAGTGATGAAAAAATCTGGCTCAGTTGTAAAGGTTTTTTTAAATGTGCATGTTCCAAATGTACGATGTGCCAGTATACATTGCAAACTCAAAAAATTGATGCAGCCAATGATATTAAAAGATTTATTAATTGCAATACAAATTATGTTGTGTATTGCATATTTTGCAAAGAATGTAAAATAAAATACATTGGCTGCACAATACGTAAATTAAAGAAAAGGATGGCAGAACATGTTACCAACATCAAAAATAAAAAAGCATCCTATTCAGGAGCATGCAAGCATTTTGTATAGAGACATAAAGGGGAATTAAATAATTTTTCATTCTATGGGATAGAAAAAGTGGATATTCCTATTAGAGGAAAAAACTCCTCCTAAGAGAATTATTTTGGATTATTAAACTGGATACAAAATACCCCAACGGCATGAACTATAGAAATGATACCCTTTATCTATATTAAGTCTTAGAGATTTGAATGCCTGTGTTTTTTTTTCCCCCTCTCCTTCTGGTTTCCTTGTGATTTAGCCTTGTGATTATGCTAATTATTCTCAAATGTGATTGATTGCTAACATATGTGTTTATTGATCAATGGTTGGTCACCATTTGTTTTTATACCATGTATCATAAGGAATCTGTATCTCAGTGAATAAGGGCTTTTTGCCAGAAACGCGTTGAGATGTATTCCCAACCTGTATGATCTTTTAATTATTTTGCAATAAATTGAGGATTATTTTTGGGACTCACCATAATTATTTTTCCTATCTCTACACGTGAGCTGGCATTAGCATACATACATCTCAATGGCTAAAGGTAATTCTGTCTACATCCTGCTGAACAGTCTAGGTGTGTCTCTCACTTAGGTTTTGTTTCTCAATTATGTCTTCTCTAAGTCCGTTAAACAAAGACATTTGTAAGGGACCCCTTATGACAAAACACACATACTGGCTCAAACTCTATCTTGGAAAGCAGGAGATACACATACTAAAATCAAAATCAAGTCAGGATAGATGAAATAACTCATGCTCTCACAATTCCCTTCTCTTGTGGCAGTGGGTGGCTGTTCCAGACAAAGTGCCCGTCTACAGACTTCCCCAGATACATTCCAACACCCCTAATAGAAGAAGCCGGTCTTCTACACCACTTCACCAGATTCTCCAGATCGGTTTGCCTGTCACACCATCGGATGGACACACACAAGACACAACAAGCAAGGGAACTATACGGGTGCCACATTCATGTCAGAGTTAGCACCCAACAGTTGGTCGTAGTAGATATAATTTTTCTAGTCCACATTTTTATTTGCTGTAACGATGGGGAATAGCGAATTCAAATGCCACTGCTACTTGATCTCTGGCTTTGAATTCGTCTGGCACTCCTCTTGGGACTCCAATAGCGTGGATGGACACGTGAATGTCGAAAGAAGTAGGAGTGCTGGTGTCACGCTTGTGTCTCTGGTTTCCCATTGCATATTCATGGAGCTTGTCTATATTCGGAGTCACCATCTGGAATGGTAACAGGAAATTAACAATAGCACATGTGCCATTCCATCCCACTAGCAGTATTGGATAAAAGTCACCATTTCCACACACCCATCACAAGTCAGCCTTAGCTACCATCTGATTCAGGAGGACATAGACTTGTACCAAGTTAGTGGCGGTGGTGGGACTGCGGTACAAGGAACTTAATTGCTTTAGGTCAATGTTACCTATTAAAATCGGGAAACACGTGTTATTCCTCGGATAGGGTCTAACTCCATTAGCCTTTATGTTTTTAGGGTCTAGAAGGGGATAAAACTGCTGTTGCAGATTACACTTCGAAGTATTTTCTCCTTCTACAGCAGAAAATACCTGAATTAGGCAGGAGAAATAAATGAGGTTTGTCTAGTCGCTTATAGGGAAGTACACCAGCGATAAGTCTTGGAAGCTTAGGTTGCAGGGTTTCAGTCTTATTTAGAATAGGTCAGTCCCTGATATCCTTAAGATAAATGTCCTAAATGGTCAGTGTCCCCCGGGATATTTATGCCCATCACATCTATAGTTCTGCATCTGTAACAGAGCGGTTCTCTATTGTCAAGCATAGGGGAAGACAGTTGTCAGACTTACTGTACAATGTTTGGACATGTATTCTGGTTGTAGCTGAGTCATTCTACAGTCATGGCCAAAAGTTTTGAGAATGACACCAAAATTATATTTTCACATGATCTGCTGGCCTCTGGTTTTTATTAGTGTTTGTCTGATGTTTATATCACATACAGAAATATAATTGCAATCATATTATGAGTACCAATAGGTTATATTGACAGAATGAGTTAATGCAGCAAGTCAGCAAGTCAATATTTGCAGTGTTGCCCCTTCTTCTTCAAGATCTCTGTAATTCTCCCTGGCATGCTCTCAATCAACTTTTGGACCAAATCCTGACTGATAGCAGTCCATTCTTGCATAATCAATGCTTGCATTTTGCCAGAATTTGTTGGTTTTTGTTTGTCCACCCGTCTCTTGATGATTGACCACAAGTTCTCAATGGGATTAAGATCTGGGGAGTTTCCAGGCCATGGACCCAAAATCTCTATGTTTTGTTCCATGAGCCATTTAGTTATCACCTTTGCTTTATGGCAAGGTGCTCCATCATGCTGGAAAAGGCATTGTTGGGCGCCAAACTGCTCTTGGACGGTTGGGAGAAGTTGCTCTTGGAGGACATTCTGGTACCATTCTTTATTCATGGCTGTGTTTTTAGGCAAGACTGTGAGTGAGCCGATTCCCTTGGCTGAGAAGCAACCCCACACATGAATGGTTTCAGGATGCTTTACAGTTGGCATGAGACAAGACTGGTGGTAGCGCTCACCTCTTCTTCTCCGAATAAGCTGTTTTCCAGATGTACCAAACAATCAAAAAGGGGATTCATCAGAGAAAATGACTTTGCCCCAGTCCTCAGCAGTCCACTCCCTGTACCTTTTGCAGAATATCAGTCGGTCCCTGATGTTTTTTCTGGAGAGAAGTGGCTTCTTTGCTGCCCTCCTTGAAACCAGCCCTTGCTCAAAGAGTCTCCGCCTCACAGTGCGTGCAGAAGCACTCACACCAGCCTGCTGCCATTCCTGAGCAAGCTTGGCACTGCTGGTAGTCCGATCCCGCAGCTGAAACAGTTTTAAGATACGGTCCTGGTGCTTGCTGGTCTTTCTTGGGCGCCCTGGAGCCTTTTTGACAACAATGGAAGCTCTCTCCTTGAAGTTCTTGATGATGCGATAGATTGTTGACTGAGGTGCAATCTTTGTAGCTGCCATACTCTTCTCTGTTAGGCCATTTTTGTGCAGTGCAATGATGGCTGCACGTGTTTCTTTAGAGATAACCATGGTTAACTGAAGAGAAACAATGATACCAAGAACCAGCCTCCTTTTAAAGTGTCCAGTGATGTCATTCTTACTTAATCATGACTGATTGATTGCCAGCCCTGTCCTCATCAACACCCACACCTGTGTTAATGGATCAATCACTAAAACGATGTTAGCTGCTCCTTTTAAGGCAGGACGGCAATGATGTTGAAATGTGTTTTGGGGGTTAAAGTTCATTTTCTGGGCAAATATTGACTTTGCAAGTACAGTAATTGCTGTTAAGCTGATCACTCTTTGACAATCAGGAGTATATGCAAATTGCCATTACAAAAAATGAAGCAGTAAACTTTGGAAAAATTACTATTTGTCTCATTCTCAATACTTTTGGCCATGACTGTAGTAAGGAGGCTTCTACCCATGCTGTCTGTCTTTTTGCGGGCTACAGAAGGGTTGTCTTTCCCAATGTTCCAGCCTACCATAGTCCAGAACTCACAATCAGACCCATAGCCAGTGTTGGCATTGGTGACACATATATACTTTTGGGTGAGTCTACAGATGTCCCCACGCTGCCACTCCACCCTAGGGCAGCAGACCATGTTACACAGGTCAAATTTGTAACTGATTACATGGTCTGAGGTATTAAACCAGAAAGTGCTAACTAGCTCCCCATTCTTTATATCTTGGGACATAGTCTTCGATGAGCCCCCATTTATCAAAGTTAAAGGATAAGGCACAAGGTGTACTGTACATCCACATCAATCAGTGGCTTTCTTGGGTCAGCTGTCATCCTGCAGTGTGAGTCATGGATCCAATTGGGCTTTCTCTCGAACAGCCGTCTCAGTTGTCATCAGACCTTGGAAGGATCCATCAAATTGAGGCTCAATGGCTCTTCTGATGTGTCTTTTGACCACCACCCAGTCTTCGGGCTGCAAGGGGTGGCTCCCTTCCACAGAATCTGGATCTAGAAAGGAAGAGTAAACTCGAGAGTATACAGTTATATGAAAAAGTTTGGGCACCCATATTAATCTTAAGCTTAATGTTTTATAAAAATTGGTGTTTTTGCAACAGCTATTTCAGTTTGATATATGTAATAACTGTTGGACACAGTAATGTTTCTGCCTTGAAATGAGATTTATTGTACTAACAGAAAATGTGCAATCTGCATTCAAATAAAATTTGACAGGTGCATAAGTATGGGCACCTCACCAGAAAAGTGACATTAATATTTAGTAGATCCTCCTTTTGCAAAAATAACAGCCTCTAGTCGCTTCCTGTAGATTTTAATGATTTCCTGGATCCTGGATGAAGGTATTTTTCACCATTCCTCTTTACAAAACAATTCCAGTTCAGTTAAGTTTGATGGTCGCCGAGCATGGACAGCCCTCTTCAAATGATCCCACAGATGTTCAATGATATTCAGGTCTGGGACTGGGATGGCCATTCCAGGACATTGTAATTGTTCCTCTGCATGAATGCCTGAGTAGATTTGGAGCGGTGTTTTGGATCATTGTCTTGCTGAAAGATCCATCCCCTGCGTAACTTCAACTTTGTCACTGATTCTTGAACATTATTGTCAAGAATCTGCTGATACTGAGTGGAATCCATGCGTCCCTCAACTTTAACAAGATTCCCGGTGCCGGCATTGGCCACACAGCCCCAAAGCATGATGGAACCTCCACCAAATTTTACTGTGGGTAGCAAGTGTTTTTCTTGGAATGCTGTGTTTTTTTGCCGCCATGCATAACACCTTTTTGTATGACCAAACAACTCAATCTTGGTTTCATCAGTCCACAGGACCTTCTTCCAAAAAGAAATTGGCTTCTCCAAATGTGCTTTTGCATACCTCAGCCGACTCTGTTTGTGGCGTGCTTGCAGAAACGGCTTCTTTCGCATCACTCTCCCATACAGCTTCTCCTTGTGCAAAGTGCGTTGTATAGTTGACCGATGCACAGTGACACCATCTGCAGCAAGTTGATGCTGCAGCTCTCTGGAGGTGGTCTGAGGATTATCCTTGACTGATCTCACCATTCTTCTTCTCTGCCTTTCTGATGTTTTTCTTGGCCTGCCACATCTGGCCTTAACAAGAACTGTCCCTGTGTTCTTCCATTTCCTTACTATGTCTCTCACAGTGGAAACTGACAGGTTAAATCTCTGAGACAGCTTTTTGTATCCTTCCCCTGAACAACTATGTTGAATAATCTTTGTTTTCAGATCATTTGACAGTTGTTTTGAGGAGCCCATGATGCCACTCTTCACAGGAGATTCAAACAGGAGAACAACTTGCAAGTGGCCACTTTAAGTAGCTTTTCTCATGATTGCATACACCTGGCTATGAAGTTCAAAGCTCAATGAGGTTATAAAACCAAAAAAAGTGCTTTAGTAAGTTAGTAAAAAGTAGGTAGGAGTATTTAAAACAAGAAAATGATAAGGGTGCCCATACTTATGCACCTGTCAAATTTTGTTTGAATGCAGATTGCACATTTTCTGTTAGTACAATGAACCTCATTTCAAGGCAGAAACATTACTGTGTCCAACAGTTATTACATATATCAAACTGAAATAGCTGTTGCAAAAACGCCAATTTTTATAAAACATTAAGCTTAAGATTAATAGGGGTGCCCAAACTTTTTCATATAACTGTATGCTAGACAAGCATTTTGTAAGTGACATATCATAAGAAGACAGCCTATCATGTTGCATCTGGAGCTGCTATGGAAAATACAACCCTAGCCTAGGGGCTGACCCAAAAAACACCTCATATAGGCAGAGGCCTGTTTTTTTTGTTGGGAGTGTACATGATTAAAAAGAGTGCAAGGGGCAAGCATTCTGTCCATGGTCTGCCCGTTTCAGCCATGGCTTTCTAGATTTTGAGTTTCAGGGCCGAATTCAATGTCTCTACACTACCTCTACTCTGTGGATGGTACATAGTATGAAAGGCCTTTTCCACTCCCAGGGCGGACATTATTTCCTGCATTACTTCTCCGGAAAAGTGGCGCCTCTGTCACCGTCTATGGCCTCGGGCACCCCGTATCTGCTGATAAATTCTAAGATTAGTTTCTTTGCTGTAGCCTTGGCAGTGGCTTTACACATGTGGTACGCCCTGCATGTTTGTCACTTTTTAGACAGCCAAAAATCATGTGGGGATTTCCTACCAGTCACTGTAATGCCGTAGCCACCCTGGTTGTGGCGTTACTGTGATTGACTGGCCGCATAGTGTCATCAGGTCTATATAAGACACTGTATCCCGGAAACAGGCAGAGTAAGGAGAGCTGAAGATGAGAGAGGGACAGAACTGTAGCTGCATAAAGTCAGGGATAAAACCACATTTCTATTTCTTTGAACTACAGGGCTAATTATAATCAAGATTAATACTGCTGTTAGCAGTGCCTCAGGAGAGATTGTGCTGAAGGGATCGTGTAGGACAAGATAGGGTGAATTGTACGTCCTATATGCTTCAACTGATACGAAAAGCCCTTCTCAGGCATAATAGGCATAATTCTCAGGCATAATAATAATATTTTTGCTCTTAATCCTGCAAATTTTTCTGAGCAGGAAATTATTATACACCATTTTAACTAAGGAAGTTGTGTGTCAAAAGCATACAGCCAGACTTGGTTGGATCTCAATATGATCGCTATATTGCTCCTACAGTGAAACCAGTCCATCTGAAGTGGGTAAATTTTCCTGCCATTGTAATACAATGCATTTTTTTCACCAGTGAAATTTTTTATGGTATTTATTGTGCTGCAGTTGTGGCTCAAACACAAAAATAAATTGTTTTCCTGCCATTATAATACTGCAACGTTTTCTCAACAGGGGTATATCATACGTAATTTAAAATGGGCAGGGTGCGGGGTAAGGGACGGGGTAGTGGACGTGATGCTGATGGTGAGAGAAAAGGCCGAAGTCATGGGCAAGGTGAAACTGTGGCTGCTGTGGGAGCACAACTAACACACTTATCATGTCAATCTAGCTTCATCTCTTTGTACGTGGGTGTGGCGTGGAACACCACTCTTTTCATGCCAAACCAGAGTGAAAAGGTTGTTAGATTGAGAACAGATAATGCTTCCAATCACTTTGCCAGCGCCACCCTGTCTTCCACACGGTCCAGTCTCAGTAGCTGTGATTTTGGACCACATAATTCTGACCATGATCCTCCTTTCTCCCACCATGCAGAGTGCCTAGAGACAGAGTGTCTGCCCTTGGACACTCCAAAGAGCTGTTCACATGTCCATTTATAGATTCTGGCCTCTCGCTCTGTCCATTTCAAGCGGGACATGAGGAGTTCGCAGGTAGGGATGCATAAATATTTGAGCAGCCACACTCGCAAGAAGACAATGGTGGAAAAAATGCAATTACTATCGCAAGAGGTGGATGATGATGAGACACAATTGCCAACACATGGCGTTTCAATGTCAGCAAGTCAAGAGGAGGACCAGGGTGCAGAAGTGGAAGACAAGATGGTGGATGATGCTGACTGACCCAACCTGGGAAGGTGACATGCAGAGTGAGGACAGCAGTGCACAGGGGAAGGGAGCTGCAGCACCACAACAGCCAGGAAGATGCAGTTGAGTGGACAGAGACACAAGGTGGGCAACTGTTCCCCAGAGTATCAACAAGGGTGAAGTTGACAAGCCAAGAGTTAGGTCTTCCCAAGTCTGGCGCTTTTTTGAAGACAGTCCAGTTAACCCAAAAAAGGCAATTTAGAACATCTACCATGCCAGCATCAGCAGGGCCAGCACAAGTACCAGCCTGACCACCACCAGCATGCTCAGGCTCATCCAAGCGAAGCACCAGACTACTTTGGGCCGAACGCCAGGGGCCAAAAGCTGTGTCTGCGGGTGACATCATTGCCTCTTCCCCTGTTGAACATGTACACTAATACCCTGTCCATGATGTTGGTGAAGATGCCTCCCACCCTGCACCTGTCATTGCACACTTGCAAACACCGTCAGCATCCATTTCCATGTCCTTGTCCCAGCGCAGCATTCAATTGTACCTACCCCAGTCCTTGGAACGCAAGAGTAAATACACAGCCGCTCACCCATAAGCCACAATACTAAATGGCCACATTTCCATACTGCTTGCCCTGGAAATGTTGCCGTTTAGGCTTGTGGAGACGAAAGCTTTTCGCAACCTCATGGCGGTGGCCATCCCCAGCCGCCACTACACAGCCTCACTGCGCATGGGCGGGGAGCCGCTCATCACAGTGCATGCATGGCTCACAGCACAGTAAGCTTTGCTGGCTGGCTATGTTATACTGCGCAAGTGCAACATACTTACTTCAGCGCGAGCTGGGAGCAGAATTCAAATGCGTGAGTGGCACCAGCCCTGATTGAATGCAAGGATCACACCCCTATGACTAAACGAGCAGGTATGATATAACTATATAAAGTGCTATATACGCATGATATTAGCGCCAATTTTAATGAAAAAAAGAGTGTTACTGATGACATTGACAGGTTCCCTTTAAAAAGATACAATTTCCGGATAAAATATTTTCAACATTCTAAACATGAAAGCGACTTCTCCCCTGTGTGACTTCTCTGATGTTCATTAACAGTTGATTTACAAGTAAAACATTTCCCACATTAAGAATCTAAAAAAGGCTTCTACCCTGTGTGACTGCTCTGGTGACTAAGAAGAGATGATTTCCACAGAAAACATTTTCCACATTCTAAACATGAAAAAGGCTTCTCCCCTGTGTGGGTTCTCCGGTGTCTGGTAAGCTTTGATTTTTCTGCAAATTTTTTTCCACATACTGAACAGGAAAAAGGGTACTCCCCTGTGTGGGTTCTTTGGTGTATAACAAGTTGCTCTTTCCGATTAAAACCTTTCCCGCATTCTGAACATGAAAAAGGCTTCTCCCCTGTGTGAGTTCTCTGATGGGCAATAAGACTTGGTTTCCCTGCAAAGCATTTCTCACATTCTGAACATGAAAATGGCTTCTCCCCTGTGTGAGTTTTTTGATGCTTAACAAGATTCCATTTCTGGTTAAAACATTTTCCACATTCTGAACAGGAAAAAGGATTCGCCCCTGTGTGAATTATCTGATGCTTGATAAGGCTTGGTTTCACTCTAAAACATTTCCCACATTCTGAACATGAAAATGGCTTCTCCCCTGTGTGAGTTCTCTGGTGACTAATAAGGTGTGATTTCTGGTTACAACATTTCCCACATTCTGAACATGAAAATGGCTTCTCCCCTGTGTGAATTCTCTGGTGAGTAACAAGATTTGATTTGTAGTTAAAACATTTCCCACACTTGGAACAAAAAAATCTATTCTCCGATGTGTGAATGTTTTGACGTTTAAGAAAAGACTTTTCGAGGGGAAAACTCTTTCCATATTCTGAACATGAAAATGGCTTCTTTGCTTCAGGAGCAATTTGTTTAATAATGCTTATTTTGTAACTTTGATTTTCCTTAGTAGTCGGTAATGAATCAGAAGACAGGACCTGCTTCAAAGGATCAGATGACAGATCTTTGCTGTGAAGGGATGATGGGATATCTGGAGTAATGGCATTCACTTCAATTGCATTTTGGGGGATCTCAAGATCGTCTGATTTCAAAATTGAAGATGTCAGCTGTTCCTCTGATCTCCTGGTACAGTCATCTGCCAAGAAGAAAATAAATTATTTTTAATAAAAAAAATTGAAATTTATATTTATTAACATTTCTATTTAAACGGTCTGTAGAAAAGGCAAGTTATGTAAACATATTGAATTATTCACCAAGACAATGACAGGTCACAGTCTAATAGAAAACCTCATAGGATGAACCAGTGGAGCGTGGTGTTCAATTGTTTGTTCATTCTGCCTCCCAAATATAAAGGCACCAAACTGTGTTATATAGGCGAACATAATACCAATACAACAACTACTCATCCTGCAAAAAACAATCCCCCACTAAGATCCATTATCTGTCATTGGAAAAATAGGTTTCCATATTATTAGTGGCTCAAAGGCTTTTGAAAAGCAACATGGCTTCCATAAACCAATCCAGCAATATCCGCTCTCCCAAAGTCAGATCTCCCCCTCGCTTCTGAGCCTTGCAGTGTGCCCAAACCACATAGCATCCATGTATTTAGCATTACTATAGTGAGAAGAGCCCACTTAATTGATGGTGTGTGTCTCCTGGAGCACAATCTGGGCACTATGTGTTGGGTAATGAAACTATATATTTGTAATTTTCACTCTCCATCATCCACTGTGTGCTAATTTCCGGGAAGTGCCTGAGGAGTAAAAATAGTCACTACTCCTATAGATTAATTCACTGAGGGTTATAAAATGTATTCACTATATGGGGATTTCCACTGCTCTGGTTTTCTGATATTTTATCATATTAGGGCTTCTGTAAATGGTGGGTCCCATCTCCTCTGGGATCTGCTCCTGCGATATCTGCTTCTCTCAGCAGAAGCCGCCTTATTCATCCTGCAGGCGGCGCTGGTGATGGAGGAGACGTCAGAACCAGAAGCTCTGGGCGGCGCTGGTTCTGTCCAGCCACTAAGATTAGGGTGCCTGGGACCAGTAGTACCATCCAGTCTAGCAGTGTTGGTGTGTGTGCTGTCCAGCTGGAGTAATCTGCTCCCTACTTCAGCCAACTGGAAAGCACCACACCCTACTAAAGCTGGAAGCATATTGCCGGAAGCTGCCAGATACAGCCTTGTTCTCCTCTGGTTCAGTCCTCTGTGCTCAGCTCCCGGCTTGTGTATTTGTTTCCTGTTGTGACCTCGGCCCGTTTACTGACTACTCTTGTGTCTTCTGATGTTGTATGTTCTCTGCCCTCCTGGTTCTGACCCGGCTACCTGACTATTCTTCTTCCCATCTCACACCACAGAACAGCAGGTAACACCGTGGCCCAAAGAACTACGGAACGCAAGCATCCATTCAGCATCAAACCTGAGGACATTGGTTTTAGTTATATATCAACATTAGTTGCTTTACTGTTATATATTATATAAAAATAACTTTATTTTAGGTTTGTGCATAAATGTTGCTAAGATTTCTACCATTGAGGCAGCATGTCGATATATGGATTATCGCTATGCGATTCTGCAAGTATCACTAAGGAAGATTGTTATGATACTCATCATTGAAGCAGTATGCTCACATATGGACTATCGCCATGCGACTCTGCAAGTGTCACTAAGGAAGATCGCCAAGATACTTACCATCGAAACAGCATGCTGACATGTGGACTATCGCTATGCGATTTTATAAATATTATTTGGGAAGTATCTTTGAAAGGCGGTAAGCTCTATATGTATTCTCCTTAGGTGACAATACAGATTGCTGCTATGCGATTTTACAAATGTCTTTGGGGGAATAATTTTTGAAAATTGAAGGTCACATATATGCCCTTCCCATATTGATATATATAAATTCTCGTGTTATGTGACGATATGGATCGTTGCCACATAATTTTGTAGATATTTGTAAGGGAAGTATGTTTCGAACATGGAGGGCTACATATGTGCCCTTTTTTGTATTTTTGCTGTAACCTATCTTTGTAAGCATCTGCATGGCAATACTTTTTGAGTATGAGTGGTTATATATATGTCCCTCCCATATCGATATTTTATTATTCTTCAGGAGGGATCTACTATCTGCCATCTCCTATGATCATGCTGTCGGTATTAGATATAGCAAGTTTGGAATATTTACCATTAATGACTCAGCCATGTACCTTCTGGCAGTGGTATACTTAATAGGATATACGCCCTCATCTCTATCCCTCTAAGCCATTATAAATCTACCAGAATTATTTATTAAACCTAATCTTTAATTCTTAAATATTTGGAATCATCTGTAGCTTTACCTTAGTGGTGCAGACACACCTCGCACATGTGCTGTTTGTCCCCTGTGGCGCCGCGGGCTGGATTCGTTGCCGGGACGACGGGAGTGATGACGTTGTCCTCCCTCCCATTGTTTCCGGCATGCGCTGGCCGGCCACGCCCTGAGGGGAGTAACAACATGACGAGCGGTGCGCCGATTCGCCAGCCACCCGGACATACTCATTTATATAGTGCCCCTTTTTAAATTCTCCCCACGCCTCCTGACAAAGCCGGAAGGAGAAACGCGCGTCGAGGCGCTTACTTGGACCTCCTACCCGCTCTAGGACACGCCAGCATGTCTTCAGGTATAGCACTTCATATTTAATGTTTGCAATGTTCTGATAACCCATTAGGTGCTTGTGTGCAATTGCGCACAAGTTATCTGTATAATATTCTGCACTGCACCTATCCCTGAAGGAGAACATGTTCCTTTGCTGCCTATCCTATAATCCCAAGTGATTAGGGTTGGGGATCCAATGTGTTCTTATGGGTTTTTATCTGCACACTATTGCTTTAAATAATCCTAGCAATTTATTCTGTCTCACATTTCATGGGTTTTCTACTTATATGAATATATATTCTCAATAAAAATTTGTTATATGTATAATTAAACTGATCCCACAGTTTTTTTCTGATTAGTGTCCTCTGGCATCTTCTATATGACTTTAATAATCATTAAGAACCTCTAGATACTTTTATTACATTACTACTTTTCTGGGGGGTTTCTTGAACTGACTATACATTTCAGATCATAGGACTCTGTCAACTTTTCGTTTTAACACCGTGGCCCAAGCCTAGAGGTCTCGGTGTAAGAACAGATCCATGTAGAGGGGTTAAAGGGTGATAAAGTAATCCCTGGCATCTCGAAAATGGAGTAGATAGCACCAAGCCTGTTTGTGGTAGCCATCATTTGAGCTGCCAGGTGACCATTGTCTGCAAACTATTCCAGCAAGATCTGCATTCAAATAGCTAAATGTCGCTCCTTCCCTTCTTAACCTGCCATGTGCCCAGACAGTAGTGTACAATTGCATACAGAGTATTGCCAGATTCAAGAGAAGTTGGAAAATAATTTGTAAGGTCCATTTGTTTCCTATTAAGTTTGGAATTATTCACAAAGGATATCACCATATAAAGTGACACACGTCAGATTTGAAAAATGGGCCCAGATAGGAACACAAAACTGGCTGCAGGAAGGGATTAAATCAGAGTATTTTGGGCACTAACTACTGTAGTCAAAACTGTGAGTATAGACCATAACACATCTACTGAAATGATCAAACTCAACACTTCATCAGTAAGTAGTGAGTAACTAGTGGTGAAACCTCTCTGGGGTAATTAGAGTATGGGGCTCGGTGGCTCTTGGGAATCTAAACTATCGTAAGGAACAATATTTTCTGTCAGATGAGTTTCAAGAAGAGAACTTTTTATAATAGTGCAGAGCTGAGGTGTCTTAAATTTGGACCTCTGGGATTTGGAAAAGGCATTATTTTAAAGACCACCAAGGAGTTATATATTCACATAAGTGAGGCAGGCCGATCCCACCACAATCAAACTATCATGCAGAATGAAGTTGTAAAAAAAGAGATAGAATAAAAAATGTTACATCCCCAACAACAAAGTATGTATGAGGGGAGAAATCCAACACTAAACCAGAGTCGCACTCATTTATGGTGGACCATTGGAGCTACTATGAGTCCTGATCAGAAGAGTAGAGAAAGTATTAGCACCCCCATTTCAGGAGAGATTGTGCAGTAATCTGAATTCCTTAGGATTGAAAACATAATGGAATTTATGATGTGGAGTGAATCCATGAAACCAGGGCTGGAGCCATGCCAACACATCTCCTGCAGGCGTGAATAAATGTATATTACAGCCATCAGCCACGCACAGCTTAGAGATATATCATGGCACAGGTGTAATGTTTTCTGTATAGGTTATCACAATTATGTTTGAAGTTAGTTGGTTTTAAAAGAAATTGAAAACTCAGGATAAAGGGAAACTCTGTTGTTATTGTACAGAAATTCACAGTTGGCCTCACTGCACATTTAATGTTGTCGATCATAAAAGCAAAGTTTGGTCAGAAAGACTGGACCTGGTCTTGTATGGACCATATGAGCACATTCAGCAGCACAGAAGGGGGAGAAGGTAGATTCATCCAATAAGATATCAGGGATCTAGGAAGGAACAGCATCATTACCCTCCGCTTTCTCTTACAGGCCCATCATAATATTTTTCTTCAAGTGATTTTTTAACTTGTCAACACATTCTACATACGCTGTAATTTGGCTTTTTAGTTTACAGATCTGGGCAGGTAAGGAGGTAAGGTTCAGCATCTTCTAATCCCAGGGGGTAGGTGGATCCTCCAGATTGTAAATTCTATAAAAAAGGGCTTTCAATACCCAAAGTCATTTGAACAATTTTTTGGTGGATGAGAATGTTATGGGTTGGTAGCAAAATGGTGGTCACACGATTGTGATACGGCCGGACTACACCACCGATAAAGCAGCCACAGCCGGTGACTGAGAAGAATCCATGACTTCTCTGCATTTAGTGGTCACTACTCACCTGGGTAGTCATATGTAGGAATCTCCTCTTTACACCACTCATCACCCCTCACATATGTCTCTGTAGTATTAATATGGGTCACATCTTCACCCTGAAACCAGTATTGTAAAAGTCACAGACACATGGAGAAGTCACATCTATGATCAGCCCTAATCCGGCCATCTTCACCGTTCTCATTACACAAGTAGAAAGCATATAATAATGGTGGATAAAACAAGACTGAGCACAAGACCTTCACAGCCGTCTACACATCATAGGGGAGATCTCATGACACCTTCTCTCCATCTACCTGATTATCCTGAGGAACATTGGGATCTTCTTGTTTACAGTCCTGTGGAAGAAGAGGACGGGGACATCTCTCTGGTGTTGTCCTCTTACTGGATAGTTCTGGAGGAAACACATACAGGGACTGAATTCATTCTTTACATACAGATAATATAGGCCATGTGTATTTAGTCCTGTCCATTACCTGGTGATGTGAGGGGCTGGGGAACCTCCATCATGATGTCCTTCTAAATATTCCCACTCCTCCATGGAGAAATAGACGGCGACATCCTGACACCTTATAGGAACCTGACACATACAATGATACAGTCACCCCCACGATCCCTTCATAGCGTTACTGTATAATGTCCCAGCATTCCCAGCAGTGTCACCTCTCCAGTCAGCAGCTCAATCATCTTGTAGGTGAGTTCTAGGATCTTCTGGTCATTCATGTCATCATGCATCAGGGGGTGAGGTGTAGGCCCTGTGATTGGGCTCAGGGGTCTTCCCCATCCCTCAGACACAGGGTCCTGACAGCGCTCACTAGAGGTCTTCTTCACTACTGTGTAATCCTGGTTATGGAGAGACACATTAATAAATCTCACTACAGACATTTCCAGAGTCCTCAACTCTCCAGTTCTGTCCATCTGTTATTCCCATAGATAAGAATGATGTAATGTGACGTCATCAGAATCTCTCACCTCTCCAGTAAGACGGAAGAGGATCTCTAGGGTGAGGTGTAATATCCTCTCCACCATCTTGTCTCTGTCCATATCCATCTTTGATGGGTCCATAAGGAAAATTCTCTTATATAGAAGATCTTCACTGAGAGGATCTGACATTGTGCGGACCTGAATGAGAAGATGATGAGCCGATGTAACATCATAAAAATCCTGTGTAATAATACAATTACTGGAGATAATAAGGGGAAACCCATGAGGAGACATATTATTTTACAGTATTTTGTTTTCTTCTTTACATCTAGTAATAAAACCTTTATATTTTAGGCCACAGACAACAAGAAGTTTCTTCCTCGGAGTCTGCAGCTGAAGACTCTTCTCATAGACTCATCTTCCATAAAGCTAATTCTGGAATCATTTACTGATATTTTAATAATACAAGTACTGGACACAATAAGGGAATTCATATGAGGAGATATATTATTTTATGGCATTTTGCTTTCCTCTTTACGTCTATATATATATATAAATCAGTAAATCTGTGTGTTGAGCCCGTTAAATACAAAACCACATTTTTCACAAGGTTTAAGTGAAATTTTGCACGGCCCGTCTTTAACACCAGACTAAAAATATTGCAAACACTAAAACTCAAAATTTCCCCCTTTCATGGGATTTGGCCCTCTGAATTTAGGCTGGAAAGGTATAAAGGAGAAAATGGGTGTCTGTCTGTTGAATGCAAAACTACAGTTTTTGCCCAAAGGATTTTAAAGAATTAGAGCGACAGCGATCAAAGAGTCACTCTTTACAGAAGACGGAAACGTGAACAGCGAGGATATACTGCAACAATCAGATTTCAAAGGGTTAATCAGTACACAGATAATGAAATAATCAGTGGGTTGTATCTTTGAAAAATGTTTGACGCGCACATTAACGTGAAATATTGCAATTCTTTGGAGTCAAATATACTTGCAAATCAGCTAACAAAGGCAGTGATATGGCAGTGTTTCCGTTACACAAACAAAAATGGGGAGGTATATAAGTAGTAACGAATCCATGTGGTGATTACTCAATTTTGCCATCTATGAAAAACATCCGACTGTAGTTCATCTCAGAGTCCATCTTGAAAATGGACAAGTTTATTTCACTACCAATAATTTAAAAGAAAGAGCGGCTCGACCACCTAATACAACATTAACAGCTTTCTTTCTCCCGTGTCAAGCAGATCCATTTGCGAGAACTTTATTATATTCAGAAGTTCCAAAAATATTATACATGGAATAAGTTGAGAAAAGTATTTTGCAAAAGGAAACAAGGTGCAAGGGTCCAAGGATGGGACGGAAGTTTCAGTGATGCTCTTGGACTCGTGTATACACTTCATCCAAACAACGCAGAGTGTTACCACCTACGTTTACTGCGTCACACTGTCCGCGGGCCAGAGACTTTCACAGATTTAAAAACAGTTGGTGGTGAGCTGTGTCAATCTTACAGGGAGGCATGCCAAAAGCGTGGTCTGATCGAAGATTATCAACACTGGGACATGACATTGCAGAAAATGTCCCTCACTCACTTTCCACCTCAACTTCGAAACTTGTTCGCTATAATAATTACAACCTGTGCACCTTTCAATCCCCGAGCTCTTTGGGAAAAACACAAAGAATATCTTAGCGAAGATATTCTGAGAGTGCACAGGAGAGTTAATCCGGATTTAGGCTTAAATTTCACTGCCGACATATTCACCAAAGTCCTCTTGACGCCAGAAGAAAGGTGCAAGTGTATCAATAGTAAAACTCTAATACAATTTGGTTTACCAGCACCAGTTCGACCATCCTTTGATGTTAATGGCTGTGATATTCTGCAAAACAAAAGCTATGATTTGGAAAGGTTGAAAGAATTTGTCACATTGAATAAGCCTCATTTGGTTGATGACCAAAGATCGGCGTATTTGGCAATTACAGATCCGATTTCAAGTGGAAATGGGAGACTGTTTTTCCTTGATGGACCAGGAGGTATCGGTAAAATATTCTTAATTAATTTCCTGCTCACAGAAATTCGCTCAAACAATAACATTGCTCTGGCCGATGCTTCATCTGGAATTGCGGCCACTCTTAAAGATGGAGGGCGCACGGCTCATTCAGTACTAGGATTGCCCTTGAATCTAGTGCTGTTGGAAACTCTTGGCTGTAATATCACTAAAGGCTCAGGGAAAGCTAAAGAATTACAGATTTGCAAATTAATTGTCTGGGAGGAATGTACCATGGCGCACAAGAAAGCTGTTGAGGCCCTCGATCGCACCTTGAAAGATCTGCAGGGATCCAATCGCTTAATGGGGGAAATTGTACTTTTTACAGGTGACTTCTGCCAAACGTTACCTGTTCTTAAGGGAGCAACGCCAGCAGACGAGCTGAATGCCTGTTTAATATCTTCTCATCTATGGAGACATATGCAAAACCTACAAGGAACAAAGTGATCATAAACCCTGCTGTAACTAAATAAGTAAAAAAGCAAAAGTGCATTTAAATAACATAGGGTCCTTAGTGAACACAGTTTTTGATCAAAAAAGCATAACAGCCATCCCACCATGGCAAGGTGACCCTTTTCAGGATGGAGACATATTCAGGAGCTACTCTGACTACTAATATGTGGGTTCACTTGATGGAAAATTCTACTGCAGACGAATTTACACCCCACGTACTATGCCTCAGAAACTACAGGTTCCCTACAGATTCCACTACCGGCTTAATCTCCTTCCCAGAAGACTTTTGCAAAATGACGTCCTCAGTACTGGAGGTTATTAACCAAGTTTTTCCTGATATTTGTCACAATTTTAACAATCATCAGTCGCTTTGTGAACGCGTAATCCTATAAAACTATAGTGTCAGCTCCATAAACCTACAAATACAGAAGAGACGGCCTGGTCCAGAGACCACATACATGTCCACTGATTCAGTCATGGATGGTGAACGAGCCGTAATGTCCCCATTGGGGTTCCTGAATTGTGTGGAGCCTCCTGGATGTCACCGCATAGACTCACTATAAAGAAAGGCGCCCCGATAATGACCCAACCAAAGGGAGTGTAATGTATTATGTCCTATAGAAACTGCAGAGAAATAATCATCTAATGCTGCGATTCCAGGATTATTCTAGAGGGAATCGGCTGCGATATCCCCTGTACAATATATATCTAGTATTAATGCTCCAGTAATGGGGTCTCCACATACCTCCACCTGCAGAGCCGCCACCACATATATGGCTGCTCTGTGCGCACAGGAGCTGTGATGAGGTCACAGGAGGGGAGGAGTCAGGGGTCACATGATCAGGGGCCTCAGTGGATGCAGGACTCTGCTGTGCTGGTTGTCATGGTGCTGGATGAGCTGAAGTTTATGTGTGGGGTCAGGAGGGGTTTACAGTGTGGATGTAGCAGAGCCGTGTGTGTACGAGGTGTACGGAGCAGAGTCGTGTGTGTACGAGGTGTACGGAGCAGAGCCGCGTGTGTACGAGGTGTACGGAGCAGAGCCGCGTGTGTACGAGGTGTACGGAGCAGAGCCGCGTGTGTACGAGGTGTACGGAGCAGAGCCGCGTGTGTACGAGGTGTACGGAGCGGTGCCGCGTGTGTACGAGGTGTACGGAGCAGAGCCGCGTGTGTACGAGGTGTACGGAGCAGAGCCGCGTGTGTATGAGGTGTACGGAGCAGAGCCGTGTGTGTACGAGGTGTACGGAGCAGAGCCGCGTGTGTATGAGGTGTACGGAGCAGAGCCGTGTGTGTACGAGGTGTACGGAGCGGAGCCGCGTGTGTACGAGGTGTACGGAGCAGAGCCGAGTGTGTACGAGGTGTACGGAGCGGAGCCACGTGTGTACGAGGTGTACGGAGCGGAGCCGCGTGTGTACGAGGTGTACGGAGCAGAGCCGAGTGTGTACGAGGTGTACGGAGCGGAGCCGCGTGTGTACGAGGTGTACGGAGTGGAGCCGCGCGTGTACGAGGCGTACGGAGCGGAGCCGCGCGTGTACGAGGCGTACGGAGCGGAACCGCTTGTGTACGAGGTGTACTGAGTTGAGCCGTGTGTGTACGAGGTGTACGGAGCGGAGCCGCGCGTGTACGAGGTGTACGGAGCAGAGCCGCGTGTGTATGAGGTGTACGGAGCAGAGCCGTGTGTGTACGAGGTGTACGGAGCAGAGCCGCGTGTGTATGAGGTGTACGGAGCAGAGCCGTGTGTGTACGAGGTGTACGGAGCGGAGCCGCGTGTGTACGAGGTGTACGGAGCAGAGCCGAGTGTGTACGAGGTGTACGGAGCGGAGCCACGTGTGTACGAGGTGTACGGAGCGGAGCCGCGTGTGTACGAGGTGTACGGAGCAGAGCCGAGTGTGTACGAGGTGTACGGAGCGGAGCCGCGTGTGTACGAGGTGTACGGAGTGGAGCCGCGCGTGTACGAGGCGTACGGAGCGGAGCCGCGCGTGTACGAGGCGTACGGAGCGGAACCGCTTGTGTACGAGGTGTACTGAGTTGAGCCGTGTGTGTACGAGGTGTACGGAGCGGAGCCGCGCGTGTACGAGGTGTACAGAGCGGAACTTCGTGTGTAAGAGGTGTACGGAGCGGAGCCGCGTGTGTACGAGGCGTACGGAGCGGAGCCGCGCGTGTACGAGGCGTACGGAGCGGAGCCGCGCGTGTACGAGGCTTACGGAGCGGAGCCGCGCGTGTACGAGGCGTACGGAGCGGAGCCGCGCGTGTACGAGGCGTATGGAGCGGAGCCGCGCGTGTACGAGGCGTACGGAGCGGAGCCGTGCGTGTACGAGGCGTACGGAGCGGAGCCGCGCGTGTACGAGGCTTACGGAGCGGAGCCGCCCGTGTACGAGGCGTACGGAGCGGAGCCTCGTGTGTACGAGGTGTACGGAGCAGAACCTCGTGTATGAGGTGTACGGAGTGGAGCCGCGTGTGTACGAGGTGTACGGAGCGGAACCTCGTGTGTACGAGGCGTACGGAGCGGAGCCGCGTGTGTACGAGGCGTACGGAGCGGAGCCGCGTGTGTACAAGGCGTACGGAGCGGAGCCGCGCGTGTACGAGGCGTACGGAGCGGAGCCGCGCGTGTACGAAGCGTACGGAGCGGAGCCGCGCGTGTACAAGGCGTACGGAGCGGAGCCGCGTTTCCCTTCAGGAAAGTTGTGGATGCTCCGGGAAAGTTGTGGACACTCCAGGAAAGCTGTGGACTGCTCTTGTAAGGGCAGGAGTCATGGGGCATGTAGGGTTACGGTACTGACCTATATGGCAGAATAGAGCTAATTTCTCCGGTCTCTACCCTTCCCAGACCTGAAGAGGATTCTGTCCTTTGTTTGCCTTGGATGAGGAGGAACTTCCTATTCACTCAGTGGATCTGAATTTTGGGTGAGAGATTTCCAATTTTATTTTCCACCCTGATTTGTTGACTGTAAAAAAATACTTCTTTCTGTATTTTTTCCTATCGAGGACTTCTTATCAGATGTGATTAATCAAAGACTATATTCTTATGAAAAAAATGTATAGATTTATTCTTGGATTGTCCATTAAAAAGAATGATTGCAGTAATTATATATAATAGTTAAATGGTTACAGAGTGATTGTCCATTTGCCCATAATTAGCTTAATAGTTGAGATTCACCCATCTTTCCCTGGGATCCTGAATGGTAGATTGTCTGTCTGTGTCCAGCACGTGTGTCAGTATGACACCATGTGTCCGTTGGACCTACATCAGCAGCTGTTTCACACACAGATCCTCGTTCAGTGTCCTGTGGAATGGCCAGCACCCCCCTGTCTCTAACATAGGCTTTTATAGGCCCCCCCATAGCACCTGTTCTTCTGTATATGGCACTGAACTTAAAATACACAAATAGCGCATGTCATCTAGAAACCCTAGCACGATGGCTGATTCAATCTTATGCAATGTATGGTGCAGAATTCAGAATAAAATGAATATCCGTAATTAGTATTTAACATTGACATTTCCTCCTATACTTCATATGCATTATATGTGACCACTGTCATTTTCAGGCATTTGTATGACGTTTTTCGTACAGGTCTATCTCCATTTACAGATATATTGTCCACCACTATAGCGCTCTGTTCATTTAAATCTATATTTATGAGAAACAGGTGTTCTTATTTTTATACTACTGAAGTCGTTTTTATACACTTTAATCAAAAGTTATGTTTTATTATTGTTCTTACCTTGCTGCTATCTACCTCAAGCAAGTTATTGGTAGATTTGGAAAGAATAAAGGATGTGGGTGTGGGGCGTGTAAGACCATTGATGTAGGAAAGTCCTTCTATAACAAAGACATGGAAGAAAAATATGTCATCAGATCATTCATAAATTGCAGAAGTGAAGGGGTCATCTATAAAGCCACATGTGTCTGTGGTTTGGAATATGAAGGACTTTTTTTTATAGAAGGACTTGCTCGTGTGCGTGCTGTTATTTTGAGTCATGCGTTCCGGCAGTATGCCGATCATTGATGCACCGGAAATGACGCGTCGCTATGTCACGTTGCAGAATAATGCGTTCCAATAAGAGGAAATGACGTTGTGGTGTTCAGAAATGAAGGGTTTTGCTTGGTACTTTTGAATTATTTAAGGGGGACCGGGAAACAGGTCACTATTACACAGGAGGAGACTTGAAGACCTACATAACTGAATGGTTTAATTCCCTGGTGAATCCCACACAGGGAAGAAAAGTTTCATGAAAATAAGGACACCCTTACCTGGTTCCTTAACAGGATGATAGTTAGACATTTGTCTTTGCTCCCATTCATGTGGATCTGAAAAGGATCTGATGCCTGAGAATTAACTACTAGAATTGGGGGGAGACCTTTCCTTTTTTCTCACGTATATGAGGGCATGTGGGACATGTTGTTTGGATCGGTATATCTACCCATTGTGTTCAGAGGCGTTGCTTGAGATTTGTTAATGTATATGTAATACCTCTCTGTGCTGTGACATTCACACCTGCCCACCTGTGGTTTATATATATATATATATATCTATATACATATCTTGTTTGTGTCTCTATTTTAATTCTGATATTTTAATGAATTAAATTAAATGCTATCTTCTAATTTATATCCTTTGTATAAACCTATATTATATTCATCTGGGAAAGTACCTTTTCTGTTTTCTACCTTTACAAACTGATTACGCTATTGCTTGATCACATTATAAGTGACCTGCTTTATCTCCCTCTTCACAATATTGCATCTTGTGAAACATCTTCTTCCTTCCTGCAGCGGCAATGTTCCCTGATTCCTCGTGTCCTGAGCTGCTTTCAGCCTGTTTTGAGCAGCCGGCGTTGGATCTGTAATCATCGCAATCTCTATCTCCCAATTCCTGAAACACCAAATGATCCTGCTGCTTAGTCCGGGATTCAGCTGCTGAGATTTCTGTTATATATATTCCTCTAAGGTCGTCCTTCATGGCTTCCCATACATAGAAAATAGAAGTTGTATTTTTATTAATCACAAGATTCTCCTTTAGTTTCCCATCAATTTTCCCCTTAAGGTCTATAACTTGCAACCAAAAGGGGTTAATTTCCCTGTGGGTCTGTGCTGCATTGGGAGATTAAGCTTAGGGAGACACAGAGGAGAATGATGGGATAGGACTCTGGGCAGGAGCTGATGTCAGATATAAGACCCGGCATCCATTCATTTCCAAGAGACAAATCCATTCTCCACAAAGAGGAGAATGTGGACGAGAAGCAGGAGTATTGGTATACATTAGGACGACCGGCTCTCCAAAGATCAATTACAGCTGTCTCCTTAAGTAAGTGACCAAAAGGAGTACAATTGCCTTTTACCCTCTTAGCTTCATGTCTCCCTCTATCCCAGAGAGAGTCCAGTATATTATTAATGTCCCCTATTATAATATAGGGGGTGTGCGAGAAACCATCAATAATAGAGAGAATTTTGTGTATGATTCTACTGGAATATGGTGGTGGTATGTAGATAGAGATTAGTAATAGAGACTTAGTAATAACTTACAGAACAAACATCCGTACTGACCCTCTGTATCTATTTATCACTATAAGACGTTCACATTGTGCACTAGGGTGTACTAATATACTGACTCCCCAAGAGTATGGAGAGCGCGTGGAGTGATAGTCGCCTGTAACCACTTATCGTTTAGTAGGTGAAGTTTTTGAAGAGGTAAGATGTGCTTCTTGCAGGAAAATCAAAGCAAGTTTTTCCATCTGAAGATACTGAAAGATCACCTGTCTTTTAAAACTAGAAGAAAGACCCCTTACATTCCCGCTATTGCCACGGACCCCGCCATATATAATCAAATAGATAAACGGAGGCTCAGTCACTGTTGAATGTATGGGAGAATCCCACCTACAACTTAAGTCTCCTTGGAGGATGATTCAACCCCACTTAGACATAAAACAGTGATATAATCATAATAGAACCTGAAGAAAACAACATTTGTAAAGAACTGTCCAACAAGCAGGGACACACTTCTTCCCATATACTCACAGATCATCGTGTTTCTGAAGAATTGGGGTTTGTACCACAGGATCTTCAACTTGTAACATCCCGAATTTGATCCCGGTGTATTTGCCTCTCATTCATATCCAGCCAGTGAAGGACTTCTTTTGAATCTTGAATAAAGCGCACAGAACCTCCGGCTACCACCCTTAATTTGGCAGGGAATATCATTGACTATAGAACGTGCAGATCTCTCAGATGTTTTTTGATATCAAGTAATCTGGCTCTTTGTTTCTGTACTTCTATAGAGTAATCTGGAAAGATTGAGATTTTGGATCTATTAATTATTAGATCTGGGTGATCCCTTGCCTGCCGCAGGATAATATCTCTGTTCTGATAGGGTAATGTTTTAGCCAGCACAGGTCTTTGTGGAAGCCCAGGAGGAAGAGGACGGGTTGGCGCCCTATGAGCTCATTCTACAGCCTATAGGGGGTTAAGGTTTCAGGCCCAATTTTTAATTTCCTCCAGTTTTCAAAGAATTCAATAGGAGAGGAGCCTTCTATTTTTTTTCAGGCACATCAATAAGTGGTATATTATTGCATCTTGATCTATTTTCAGGGTCATCTGCTTTGCCAGCAGTGCAGATATTTGCTGTTCTACAAGCCTGTTCTCCTTGCTCATATCAGCTATCTGATCCTCAGTGGCGCTGACTCTGCCTTCCACTGCCCCTGCTGTTTTGTATTCTCTGCAGTTTGCGACGTATATCTGCTATCTCATCTTTAAGACCACCAAACTGTACATTCAAAACAGAGAGGATTTACATGTATGTCATCTTGGTGAAGATTAGGCCGTGGGGCAGTGAGTACTGTGCCACATGCAGTTTCGCTGACTTTTCACCCCTTCAGTAATGCAGCTGCTTCTCCCATCTCCTCTTCACCCCACTCCTCTGCTCCAGAGCCCATGGACAACTACGGGGTAGCTGCTATAAGAAGGTCACCGTCACCTGCTGAGACCTGTGTTTCTGTGCAGGCAAATCACTCCAGCCTGACCAGCACTATCCTCCTCCTTGTCTCCCCTGCTCAATCTGTCCCCTGCGTGACAACCGCGGTGTCATCTTGGAGCTGAGAGCCGCTTCTCCTGCAGTCTTTCTGTGGCTTTCCCTGGTCATTTTTTTTTCCTGGAGCAAAGTACCTCCACACTCAGCAAGATATGACACAGTTCTCTATATTTTCCATCTCTTGGGAGGGCACTATATGGAGATTGCTTATTATATATAAATACGAAAAAAAACTACAAAAAACTAAGTCTCTTTATTACTCACAGGATACTAAGGCTGGAACGCTATTAGCCAATAGAGTAAAAACCCAAGCGATTAAAGCTAAAATTCCCTTTCTCAAGAAAAGCCTGAATCAATCATAACTGTTCATAACTCCATTCCCATAGGTGGAGAGGAGTGAATATTCATTCTCTTTAGTAGCAGGCACACGTGTTCAACGAGCAGCAGCAGCCAGCTACAGCTACTGCCTGTGCCCCGCTCCTCCGCCGCCGTCCCCCCCTCCACAGTCAAAATGTATTATCCGAGCTATAAGATACACCCCCCACTTTCCTACAAAACTTTGGAGGAAAAAAGTGTGTCTTATAGTCCAAAAAATATCGTACCTTTTAGGTACAGTGCAAAGGTCAGAAGGGAAGAAGCACCATATTGAAGTTCAGATTTTGTTGTACTGGTTTGAGAGTACCATGTCACTTTGGCAGAGCCGCTGAAGTGCCAGAACAGCAGACCCATCCCCATAAGAGACCCCATTTTACAAACTAAACTTATTAATGAATTCCTCTAGGGGTGCAATGATCAAATTGACACCACAGGTGGGTCACAGAATTTATACCATTGGGCAGTGAAAAAAAAATAATTAAATTTTTACCACCAAAATTTAGTGTTAGCCCCAGATTTTACATTTTCACAAGGGGAAATGGCAAAAATGGCACCAAAATTTGTCCCACAATTTCTGGTGAATGTAAAAATACCCCATATGTGGCTGTACAGTACTGCTTAGCCATACCGAGACTTGGGAGAGGCGGACCGCTATTTTTCTACTGGAACGCAGATTTTCCTAGAATAGTTTGTGGACTCCATATACAGAGCCCCTTACTGCTAGAAAAGCAGAATCCCCCCTCAAATGACCCTATTTTGGAAATGATACCCCTTTTGGGAATTTATCTACAGGTGTAATGACGATTTTGACTCAATGGGTGTTTTCCAGAAACAGGCAGCAGTGGATATTGCTGAGTGAAAACTGCAAACTGCCATTGTATTCCCCAGTACGTTGTAGTGCCCAGTACATTGTAGTGCCCATACATTGTGCCCAGCTCGTGCTGCTGGAGACATGCACCCTTAAATTAAGCGGGTTGTCATCACTACAGAAATGACAAACATATGGGAGCTAAATGTGATTTAGGCACACTGGGGCTCAGAAGGGAGGTGGGTACTTGGATTTGAGAGCGCAGAATTTGCTGAACTTCTTTTGCGGGGAGCGAGGAGCCATAGTCCTCTTCTAGAGCCTTTGTACTACCAATAACGTGGAAGCCACCTATATTTCCATTGACAGATGACGGACCTAAGTGGGCACTTGCTTTTTTGTGGATTGATTTGAAGCTTTTTTTGGGAACATTTTACATAACATATGGGATCACATTTATCCTGCGCTCTACACTGAGCACTTATATCGGGGTTTCCATGTAAATCTCCAAGAGGTGTGATTCAAATGAAACCCAGAGGGACCCATTTACTAAAAGGAGGCAACAGAGTTACTCTGGCCTCTGTTCAGTGGTGTCCTTCTTTTCAGAAGTGCATAAAACTGTGGCAGACTTCGCTTTTATGCACACCTAAAAAGACGGACACCGCCGGATCACAGGCCAGACGGTGTCCTCAATGCCTCCATCTGCCTCATTGTAGGGAATCTTCTGCCAGGGGTTCTGTTTGAATCACGAGATTTCAGAGATTTACACAGAAACCCCGGGTGTAAGCCCTTAGCGCTGAGTGCAGGATAGATGTGTGCGGAGCCTTACTAAGATCTTTGGGAGGCAAAATGAACAAATCAGCAGCAGCAGTGTGCTGTCACACACTAAGACGCTTTTTATTGTAAAAATTACGTTTTGCATTGCCATATTTTGAGAACTATAATTTTTCCATATTTCTGCCGACAGAGTAATGTAAGGGCTTGTTTTTTGCAGGACAAGTTGACATTTTTATTGTACCATTTTCGTACACATGACATTTTTTGATCGCTTACTATTCTGACTTTTGGGAGGCAGAATGAACAAAAAACAGCAATTAAGTAGTTGTTTTTTTTATGCCGTTCAGGTCGTGGTAAAATTAATACGGCAGCTTTGTTCTTCGGGTCGGTACGATTACAGTGATACAACATTTATATCTTTTTTTTATGTTTTGACTCTTTTACACAATACAAACTATTTTATAGATAAAATATATTTTTGCATCACTTTATTCTGAGAGCTGTAACTGTTTTATTTTTAGGCTAAGGGAGCTATATCACGACTTATTTTGCCGGACAAGATGATGTTTTCAGCGATACCATTTTTCTTTACATTCGTCTTTTTGATGGCGTTTTACTCCACTTTTTCTTGATCACAGCATTTAAGGGTTAAAGTACTGGGAGTGGTGTGGGCACTGCTCCTGTCACTGAGTGCCAGGTGTCAGCTGTCAGAATTAGTTGACACCCAGCGGCAATCATGCGTGCACAGTACCTACCGACCTGAACGTATGGATACATCCAAGGTCGTAAAGGGTTAAGAACCATCTGAGATAGACTTAGACACTAACAAAAAAAGAAGAATATCAGTTACACTAACTAAAACCACAGATAGACTAAACAAAAAAAGGAAAAACAACCTTAAAGAAAAGGAAGACAAATAAGAGGTCAATTATGTGACCTACTCAATCTGAGAGGCAGAAAACAGGATCTCAGTGGAGAGTATTTTGTCAATGCCGAGGTAGGCCAAATACATGCCTAGGTCACCTCAGCCGTCTTTTCCTTTTTTCTGGAAGGGACAGTTTGCCAGTCATTCTCCCTGCAACGTGGGTTCAAATTTTGCTCTTGAGGATGATCTGGGATGTTGAGGTCCCTTCGTCTCAGTAGGTCTCTACCCTCTTCGTATGTTGTGATGGAGTGCCAGGCATTGCTGTGGTTAATGGGTAGATATAAGGGGAATCCCCATCTGTAAATGATCAAGTTCTCCCTGAGACTAGAGGTAATGGGGACAGATTCCTGCAAAAGCGAAGGCTAGTAGAGGACACATCAGAGAAAATCTTCATTTGGTTGAAGGTTTTGGGGAGTTACACTTTCTTTCTTGAGCAGAAGAGCAGGTACTCTTTAACATGAAAGAAGTGGATTCTGGTTAGGACATCACGTGGAGCAGTCTCTGGAAGGTGTTTAGGGCATGGGACCCTAAGGCTTTGTCAATAATCATATCATGGCTGGAGCAGTCTGGTTATCATACCTGGGTAATGGAACAGTGCTGGAGCTATATTAATAGGACAGGTACTGAGGTAGTTGCTAAATAAGGGCACGGGCTGCCAGTGCACTGCAGTCAAGGGGCAATCTTCTTCAGCTTCCAAGTCATGCCCCCCTCACTGTCAAATTTTAATTCAGAAGGTCAAAATCATTAAGAAATGGCTCATTTCATAACTAAACCTGACAACTTTTGAAAATATGTAAAACAATGTTACATGATCTGAAAGATCCTTGAGCTAGTCGAGTGGAAGGTCCTTCAGCTGCTCACTCAGGACATGCAACCTCTGATGGTCCCGGTTCCTTCCTTTCCTGCACTGCACCAATCAGTTACATAAGTGTTGGGGCTAGAGGAGAGAGAGCAGTTCTCTCAGTGATCAGAAAGGACAATGTCTCAGCATTCTCCACTGTCACAGGAAGCTGCCTCCAGTCTATAACACCCAATCACTTATTAGCAAGATTTGTTTCTTGCTAAAAGTGTATTTTATAGGCCAAAAACTACGGTAAGTTCTAAGGTAATTTCCCTTTCTCATTTAATTATAAGATTGTGCAAAAACATATAACAATTTGTCAATAACATACATAGTTTCTTCCCATTTGAGTTAATTTTTGATGGTCAACAAAATCCGATTTTCCAGTAATTAATTTTTCACACGCTAGGTATGATAATGACTTATTTCTCTGTGGGATTTTTGATGTTTAAAAGGTTTGCACAACCCCTTCTCATTCCTCTTGTTTGGTCCCATAAAAATAAAAACACTTATACAAATCTCCCATGTCAGTGCTGACAGCGGTGTCGGTACTTGCGTTCTCAGTGCCCATGTGAGGTTGTTACGTCATGTAAGCCCTGCGCCCAATCAGCGCTGGCGTCACTGTCCCCACTTTCAGACAAATCAAACCTCATGACGAAGTCAGATAGCAGCCGTAGCCCTGGCTTCATGTTGATGTTTAATACATCTGAAGGTGGTGACAGTGAAGCCGGCACTGATTCGTGTGAGTCCCAGGAACGTGAGTCCCGACACTGCTGGAACAGCGGCAGCACGGGATCTGAGTATTAGTGTTTTTATTTAATCAAGGCAAACATGAGGAATGACAAGGGGTTGTTGTCGTAGTGGACAACCCCTTTAAGAAGATACAATTTTCAGTTAAAACATTCCAACATTCTGAACATTAAAAAATATTCTCCCCTGTGTGACTTCTCTGAAGTTTATTAAGAATTGTTTTCCCAAGTAAAAAATTTCTAAAATTAAGAAAATAAAAATGGTTTTTACCCTGTGTGACTTCTCTGGTGACTAAGAAGAGATTTATTCATAAAACATTTTACACATTCTGAACAGGAGAAAGGCTTTTACCCTGTGTGAGTTCTCTGGTGCCTAACAAAATTTGATTTCTGTGTAAAATATTTCCCACATTTTGAACATGAAAAACATTTCTCCCCTGTGTGAATTCTCTGATGTTTGATAAGACTTGATTTATCTGCAAAATATTTCCTACATTCTGAGCATGAAAAAGGCTTCTCCCCTGTGTGAGTTCTCTGATGTTGAATAAGACATGATTTCTCTGTAAAACATTTCCCACATTCTGAACATGAAAAGCGCTTCTCCCCTGTGTGAGTTCTCTGATGTCTGGTAAGACTTGGCTTCTCTGTAAAACATTTCCCACATTCTGAACATAAAAAAGGCTTCTCCCCTGTGTGAGTTCTCTGATGTTTGATAAGACTTGATTTATCTACAAAACATTTCCCACATTCTGAACATGAAAAACGCTTCTCCCCTGTGTGAATTTTCTGATGGCCAAGAAGATGCGCTTTCCGGTTAAAACATTTCCCACATTCGGAACATGAAAACGGCTTCTCCCCTGTGTGACTTCTCTTGTGAGTAACAAGATATGAATTCCAAAAAAAACATTTCCCACATTCTGAACATGAAAATGGCTTTTCCCCTTTGTGAGTTCTCTGGTGACTAACAAGGTCTGATTTCTCTTTAAAACATTTCTCACACTTTGAACAAGAAAATATATTCTCCGCTGTGTGAAATTGTTGATGTTTTAGAAAAGACTTTTGGAGGGGAAAACTATTTCCATATTTTGAACATGAAAATGGCTTATTTGCTTTAGGAGCAATTTGTTTTTTATTGCTTATTTTGTGACTTCGGTTTTCCTTAGTAGTCGGTAATGAATCAGAAGACAGGACCTGTTTCAAAAGATCAGATGACAGATCTTTGCTATGAAGGGATGATGGTATATCTAGAGTAATGGCATTCACTTCAATTGTATCTTGTGGGATCTCAAGATCATCCGATTTGAAAATTGAAGATGTCAGCGGTCTCTCTGAACTCCAGGTACAGTCATCTGCCAAGAATAAAACCAATTATTATTTTTGAATAAAAAAGGCTTGAATTTTATATTTTTGAACATTTCTACTTAAATTATCCATATCCTGTGCTGGGCCGATTGCAAGCACTACAAGTCAAAAAACAACCAGCGAGGCTGCCGAGCATGAAGAGGCTGGATTGAGCGTCCCAGAGGCTGCAGTTAAGTACAAAGGCGGCAGTAAAGTACATAGTTAAACGCAATAACATAGTTTAACACCAGAGCATAGTTTGGTGTTTTCCTTACTAACCTTCTATTTGTTTTTCTGCTTTTACTTGTATTGTTTATCACCATATAGTATGTGCTCCATGGGCAATGCTACCAGGTGTGCGTCTTGTGAGATGTATGCATGCTTTGAACAGCAGTTTGAGGGTGAAAATGTCTGCGCTCGATGTCAACGAGTTACATATTTGTAAGCCCAGATACCGGATCTAAACGTGCAGCTAGCGACACTCAGGAGCATTGCAAACCTGGACAGGAGTTTAGAGTTCACTGAGCTTGTACTGATTGGGGCCAGTGATATGGAGGAGGGTGGAGGTGGGGAAGACCAGGATAGAGAAGTACGCAGCTGGGTAAATGTTACAAGAAGGAGTAGAGGGAAAAGTGCCAGGAAGCCCAGTCCTGATCTGGCACAACCTAGTAAATATGCCTGTTTGGCTGATATTAGGATTGCTATCCCAGGACTGGGATCACTGCAGCAGGACGCTCCTAGCAACCAGGAAGACGTCTGTCGTACAGTGCTGGCCAAAAGTATTGGCACACCTGCAATTCTGTCAGATAATACTCAGTTTCTTCCTGAAAATGATTGCAATCACAAATTCTTTGGTATTATTCTCTTCATTTAATTTGCTTGCAAGGAAAAAACACAAAAGAGAATGAAACAAAAATCAAATCATTGATAATTTCACACAAAATCCCAAAAAAGGGCCGGACAAAAGTATTGGCACCCTCAGCCTAATACTTGGTTGCACAACCTTTAGCCAAAGTAACTGCGAACAACCGCTTCCGGTAACCATCAATGAGTTTCTTACAATGCTCTGCTGGAATTGTAGACCATTCTTCTTTGGCAAACTGCTCCAGGTCCCTGATATTTGAAGGGTGCCTTCTCCAAATTGCCATTCTGAGATCTCTCCACAGGTGTTCTATGGGATTTAGGTCTGGACTCATTGCTGGCCACCTTAGAAGTCTCCAGTGCTTTCTCTAAAACCATTTTATAGTGCTTTTGGAAGTGTGTTTTGGGTCATTGTCCTGCTGGAAGACCCATGACCTCTGAGGGAAAATTTGTTGGTAGTCTTCAGACTTCATAATGCCATGCACACGGTCAAGCAGTCCAGTGCCAGAGGCAGCAAAGCAACCCCAAAACATCAGGAAACCTCCGCCATGTTTGACTGTAGGGACCGTGTTCTTTTCTTTGAATGCCTCTTTTTTTTTCCTGTACACTCTATGTTGATGCTTTTTCCCAAAAAGCTCTACTTTTGTCTCATCTGACCAGAGAACATTCTTCCAAAACGTTTTAGGCTTTCTCAGGTAAGTTTTGGCAAACTCCAGCCTGGATTTTTTATGTCTCGGGGTAAGAAGTGGGGTCTTCCTGGGTATCCTACCATACAGTCCCTTTTCATTCAGACGTCGACGGATAGTACGGGCTGACACTGTTTTACCCTCGGACTGCAGGGCAGCTTGAACTTGTTTGGATGTTAGTCGAGGTTCTTTATCCACCATCTGCACAATGTTGCATTGAAATCTCTCGTCAATTTTTCTTTTCCTTCCACATCTAGGGAGGTTAGCCACAGTGCCATGGGCTTTAAACTTCTTGATGACACTGCGCATGGAAGACACAGGAACATTCAGGTCTTTGGAGATGGACTTGTAGCCTTGAGATTGCTCATGCTTCCTCACAATTTGGTTTCCCAAGTCCTCAGACAGTTCTTTGGTCTTCTTTCTTTTCTCCATGCTCAATGTAGTATACACAAGGACACAGGACAGAGGTTGAGTCAATTTTAATCCATGTTAACTGGCTGCAAGTGTGATTTAGTTATTGCCAACACCTGTTAGGTGCCACAGGTAAGTTACAGGTGCTGTTAATTAAACGAATTAGAGAAGCATCACATGATTTTTCAAAGGGTGCCAATACTTTTGTCCACCCCCTTTTTTAGGTTTGGTGTGGAATTATATCCAATTTGGCTTTAGGAGAATTCTTTTTGTGTTTTTTTCATTGAAGACAAATTAAATGAAGAGAATAATACCAAAGAATTTGTGATTGCAATAATTTTCAGGAAGAAACTGAGTATTATCTGACAGAATTGCAGGGGTGCCAATACTTTTGGCCAGCACTGTAGGAAGGAGGGTAATAGGAATGCAGCAAAGACCAGACAGATGTTGGTGGTAGGAGACTCTATAATTAGGCGGACAGACGGAGTCATCTGCCGCCGAGACCGTGAATGCCGAACAGTGTGTTGTCTGCTGGTTGCTCGGGTTCAACATATTGCGGATCGGATAAACAGATTGCTGGGTGGGTTTGGGCAAAACCCAGCAGTCATGGTACATATCGGTACTAATGACAAAGTTAGAGGGAGGTGGAAGGTCCTTTAACCGGTTCCCGACCGCCCACTGTAGATAAACGTCGGCGCTTGCCGGGCTCTGTGCAGTGCCGACGTTTAAAAACGGTGGGTGGTCTCGCAGTGCTCAGGACCCCCAGGGTCCTGCAAGCACTGCGATTCCGGTGCAGAGCGTTAGCTCTGACAGGGTACATCATCGGGACCTGATTAGATCAGGTCCCAGTGATGTTAACCCTTTTCTGTCTGCTATAGGCTGTGATCTATAGTGATCGTGGCATATAGGAGACAGCAGGAAGAGAGGGGGTCGTCTTACTTACCTCCGAAGACCTCCGTTTCGTTTGAGGACCTGGGGTTGCTATGGCAGCTGGAGGTCACATGACCGCCTCCAGCTCTGCCATATATGGTGTCCTTCCTGTCTGGCTTCAGCCTGTATGTAGCTGATACCAGACAGGAGACTCTGACTGAAACAGTCAGTGAAGATCTCATATAATGTAATATATGTGTATTACATTACATGAGATCAGTGATCAGAAAAATAAAAATTAATGTCCCAAACAGGGACTAAGTAAAAATGTAAAAAAAAGTAAAAAAAAAGTTTTTAAACTATTAAAAAAAAAATCACAAAATAAATAAAAATAAATAAATAAAATATTAAACCAATAAATCCGTAAATTATTACAAAACCAAAAAAAGTACACATATTTGGTATCGCCGCGTCCGAAACAACCCGAGCTATAAAACTGTCACACTAATTAACTCCTTCTGTGCACACCGTAATAAAAATAAATAAAAAACGGAGCAAAAAAATATGCTTTTTCATCATATCGCCAAACAAAAAGTGGAAAAAAATGCGATCAAAAAGCAGAATAGAAATAAAAATGGTACCACTGAAAACGTCATCTTGTTCCGCAAAAAAAAGCTGCCATACAGCTCCATCAGCCAAAAAATAAAAAAGTTATAGCGCTCAGAATAAAGCAATGCAAAAAAAATATTTTTTTTTCTATAAAATTGTTTTATTGTGTAAAAGCGCCAAAACATAAAAAAAATACAGTAAGTGTAGTATCGCTGTAAACGTACTGACCCGAAGAATAACGCTGCCTGATCACTTTTACCACACGCTGAACGGCATAAAAAAAACCTCAAAAAACAATTCCTGAAGTGTTTGTTTTTGTTAACTTTACCTCCCAAAAAACGGAATAGAAAGCGATCAAAAAATGTCACGTGCCCAAAAATGGTTCCAATAAAAATTTCAACTCGTCCCGCAAAAAACAAGCCGTCACATGACTCTATCGGCCGAAATATGGAAAAATTATAGCTCTCAAAATATGGTGATGCAAAAACTAGATTTTGCAAAAAAAGCGTATTTTAGTGTGTGACAGCTGTCAGTCATAAAAACCCGATATAAATCTGGTATCTCTGTAATTGCACCGACCCGAAGAATAAAGTAATCTAATCAGTTATATCACACTAGGAACGGCATAAAAAATAAATAAAACAAATATTATTCACCTGCTACTGATTTGTTTATTATGTCTCCCAAAGATCCCAGTAAGGCTCTGCTCACATTTATCCTGTGCTCTGCGCTGAGCACTTACACCAGAGTTTCCGTGTAAATCTCTGAAATACGTGATTCAGCCAGAACCCATGATGGAAGATTCCCTGTAATGAGGCAGATATAGGCCACTGTGGATGCTGTCTAGCCTGGGATCCCACGGTGTCATTTGTTTTAGGCGTGCATAAAAGTGCGGTTGGCCACAGTTTTGTGCACTTCTGAAAAAAAGGACACCACTAAACAGAGGCCAGACGGAGTCCAGAGTAACTCTGCTGCCTCATTACAGTGAATGGATCCTGCAGGGGTTTCATCTGAATTACATCACTTGGAAAATTAGATGGAAACCCCGATGTAAGTGCTCAGCCTAGAGCGCCGGATAAATGTTACGTAAAATGTTCCCAATAAAAGCTTCAACTCAGTCCTCAAAAAAAGCTAGTCCCCACTCAGGTCCATCATCTGTTAAAAATATAAGGGACTTCCAAGTTACTGGTAGCAGAAAGGCTCTGGAAAAGCAAAATGGTCCTTGCCCCCCAAAAGAAATTCAGAAAATTTTGTGCTCCCAAATCCAAATGCCTATTCTACAATAATTTGTTCTCCAATTGTCAAATAGCGCTCCGTCCCCCCCAGATCTCGCCGTATGGCTGAGCGGTACGATACAGCCACATATGGGGTATTGCCACTTTTAGAAGAAATTGTGTGACACATTTCGGCACCATTTTTACCCATTGCCCTGTGTGAAAATGTAAAATCTGAGGGTAAAACATTTTTTTGTGGTAAAAATATAATTATGCTTTTTTCACTGCCCAATGGTATAAATTTAAAAATTAAAAAATGCTCACTACTTCCCTAGATGAATTCCTTGAGAGGTGTAGTTTACAAAATGGGGTCACTTGTGGGGGTTTCTGCTGTTTTGGCATGTCAGCGACTCTTCAAATGTGACATGGTGTCTGCTGCCTATCCCAGCCAACATAGCGCTTCTTTCTCTTCCGAACCCTGCCGTACACCAAAGCAGTGGTTTTCCCCCACATATGGGGTATCGGCGTACTCAGGAGAAATTGTACAACAAATTTCATGGTGCAATTTATCCTGTTACCCTTATGATAATGCAAAATTAGGGAATGAAAAACATTTTTTATGGGAAAAATGTGAAAATTTTATTTTTACGGCTCAATATTATAAACTTCTGTGAAGCAGCTAGGGGTGCAAGGTGCTCACCACACATCTACATAAGTTCCCTAAGGGGTATAGTTTCCAAAATGGTGGCACTTGTGGGGGGTTTCCACTGTTTAGGCACATTAGGGGCTCCCCAAATGTGACATGGCGTCCGCTAATTATTCAAACAAATTTTACATTCAAAAAGTCAAATGGCGCTCCTTCCCTTTCAAACCCTGCCATGTGCCCAAACAGTAATTTGCCTCCACATATGGGGTATCGGCGTGTTCAGGAGAAATTGCACAACAAATTTCATGGTGCAATTTATCCTGTTACCCTTATGATAATACAAAATTAGGGAATGAAAAACATTTTTTGAGGGAAAAATGTGAAAATTTTATTTTTATGGCTCAATATTATAAACTTCTGTGAAGCAGCTGGGGGTGCAAGGTGCTCACCACACATCTAGATAAGTTCCCTAAGGGGTCTAGTTTCCAAAATGGTGGCACTTGTGGGGGGTTTCCGCTGTTTAGGCACATTAGGGGCTCCCCAAATGTGACATGGCGTCCGCTAATTATTCAAACAAATTTTACATTCAAAAAGTCAAATGGCGCTCCTTCCCTTTCAAACCCTGCCATGCGCCCAAACAGTAATTTGCCTCCACATATGGGGTATCAGCGTGTTCAGGAGAAATTGCATAACAAATTTCATGGTGCAATTTATCCTATTACCCTTATGATAATGCAAAATTAAGGGATGAAAAACGGTTTTGTGGGAAAAATGTGAAAATTTTATTTTTACAGCTCAATATTATAAACTTCTGTGAAGCACCTTGGGGTTCAAGGTGCTCACCACACATCTAGATAAGTTCCCTAAGGGGTCTAGTTTCCAAAATGGTGTCACTTGTGGGGGGTTTCCACTGTTTAGGCACATCAGGAGCTCTCCAAACGCAACATGGCGTCCGCTAATTATTCAGACAAATTTTACATTCAAAAAGTCTAATGGCGCTCCTTCCCTTCCGAACCCTGCCGTGCGCCCAAACAGTGGTTTTCCCTCACATATGGGGTATCAGCACGCTCAAGAGAAATTGCACAAAAAAATTTGGGGTCCATTTTTTCATGTTACCCCTGTGAAAATAAAAAAATTGGGTCTAAAGTAACATTTTTGTGAAAAAAGTTAAATGTTAATTTTTTTCTTCCACATTCCAAAAATTCCTGTGAAGCACCTGAAGGGTTAATAAAGTTCTTGAATGTGGTTTTGAGCACCTTGAGGGGTGCAGTTTTTAGAATGGTGTCACTTTTGGGTATTTTCTGTCATAAAGACCCCTCAAAGTGACTTCAAATATGATGTGGTCCCTAAAAAAATGTTTTTGTAAATTTTGTTGGAAAAATGAGAAATCGCTGGTCAACTTTTAACCCTTATAGCTCCCTAACAAAAAAAAATTTGGGTTCCAAAATTGTGCTGATGTAAAGTAGACATGTGGGAAATGTTATTTATTAACTATTTTGTGTGACATATCTCTCTGATTTAAGGGCATGAAAATTCAAAGTTTGAAAATTGCAACATTTTCAAAATTTTCGCCAAATTTCCGATTTTTTCACAAATAAACGCAAGTGATATCGAAGAAATTTTACCACTATCATGAAGTACAATATGTCACGAAAAAACAATCTCAGAATCAGGGGAATACGTTGAAGCGTTCCAGGGTAATTACTTCATAAACTGGCAGTGGTCAGAATTGAAAAAATTGGCCCGGTCACGAAGGCAAAAACAGGCTCTGGCGCAAAGTGGTTAAAATTATTACAGGGAACTAGGAGAGAAGCTGAAGGCCAGGACCTCCAAGGTGGTGTTTTCAGAAATACTGTCGGTGTCACGAGCGTCACTAGACAGACATCGGGAGCTTAGGGAGATAAATAAGTGGCTTAGACATTGGTGCAGGAAGGAAGGGATTGGTTTCATGGAGACCTGGGCCGACCTTCTCACCAGTCCGGTGAGAGGGGGCAGGTGGATGCTGGTTGACTTCAGTAATAATGTCTTTTACAATTAGATTTTTGCCCTAGTTTTTACTCAATATTTATTCCTGTACAAAGGACCTTTTTGAATGAATTAAATTTAATGTAATTGACTCCTGGATGAAATGTAATCATGTTATTTTGAAAAAGAAGTGATGTTTTGATTAAAAATGACTATGAATTATATAGAATCATATGAAATAATCATGTTCAAAAGGGGATACTTAAAGGGACTATGAACTATATGTAATCATCAGACTAACCATTCATTAGTTACTAAATATTTTAGTGACATATCTGCACATCCTGTATATGTTAATTCTGATAGATATATATCACTTGCACTTTATATTTATATAATTATATACATATTCCCTTTATTAAATCCCATTATGACTAATAAGTAATACATCATACATACTCCCCTGTATGCGTTACCCCCTGATTCCCTCATTTGAGCTTCATTTTTATCTTATTTGTATTGTTGTATGTTTTTTGTCTATGTCTGTGCCCTTTTGTGTTTTTATTACATTAATTGCTATCAAATAAAAAATATTTTTATATGACTTTTTTGTCCAGTGAATATCGTTTTGTTGGTTTATTGATCTTGTGTTTAGATATTGTGAATTTATTTTCTTGGTAACTCTGAGAAACTCCTTCTGTTTTGTAGGATTTATTCTACTGTAGGGAAGGGCCGCATCTCAATGGGGAGGGAGCAGCTATGCTGGGGGAAAAAATGGTCAGACGGATGGAGGAGCTTTTAAACTAGGATCTGGGGGGAGGGAGGGTATGCGTGCTTATAAGGGGATAGATAGACTAGACCAGGGATCTCAAACTCAGCTGGGCATATGGGCCGCACACGGAAAAACATTTCATTTGGGGGGCTGCATTATTTGCATGACAAAGTGACATTTTTAGTGATATCATTTTATTTTATATACACCTTTTGAACTGGTCCTCATCTTGCAGACATGGTCTCCCATCCAGGTTCCCCATATTGCAGACATGGTCTCCCATCCAGGTTCCCCATATTGCAGACATGGTCTCCCATCCAGGTCCTTCATATTGCAGACATGGTCTCCCATCCAGGTCCTTCATATTGCAGACATGGTCTCCCATCCAGGTCCCCCATATTGCAGACATGGTCTCCCATCCAGGTCCCCCATATTGCAGACATGGTCTCCCATCCAGGTCCCCCGTATTGCAGACATGGTCTCCCATCCAGGTCCCCCATATTGCAGACATGGTCTCCCATCCAGGTCCCCCATATTGCAGACGTGGTCTCCCATCCAGGTCCCCCATATTGCAGACGTGGTCTCCCATCCAGGTTCCCCATATTGCAGACGTGGTCTCCCATCCAGGTCCCCCATATTGCAGACGTGGTCTCCCATCCAGGTCCCCCATATTGCAGACATGGTCCTCATATTGCAGACATGGTCTCCCATCCAAGTCCCCCATATTGCAGACATGGTCCCCCATCCAGGTCCCCCATATTGCAGACATGGTCCCCCATATTGCAGACATGGTTCCCATATTGCAGACATGGTCTCCCATCCAGGTCCCCCATATTGCAGACATGGTCCCCCATATTGCAGACATGGTCCTCCATCCTGGTTCTTATCTTGCAGACATGTACCCCATCCAGGTCCCCCCCATACTGCGCACAGGGTCCATCCGTCCCCATACTGCGCTAAGGGTCCCCATCCCCCCATACTGCGCTAAGGGTCCCCATCCCCCCATACTGCGCTAAGGTTCCCGTCCCCCCATACTGCGCTCAGGGTCCCCGTCCCCCCATACTGCGCTCAGGGTCCCCGTCCCCCCATACTGCGCTCAGGGTCCCAGTCCCCCCATACTGCGCTCAGGGTCCCAGTCCCCCCATACTGCGCACAGGGTCCCGTCCCCCCATACTGCGCACAGGGTCCCCGCCCCCCCAGCCGTGATCGTTACGGGGTCTATGTGCCTGCAGCCCGCAAGAAGCAGCCGGAGGGGCAACATGCGGCCCGTGTGTTTGAGACCCCGGGACTAGACAGACAGAGTGGGACAGCAGGGGCAATAGAGCATCTAGGGTGGGGCTAGGATATGCAAGGCATGTAGGGAGCTGAGTAGGAGTAGCAAATGTGCTAATTGTATTAAATGTCTGCTGGCAAATGCAAGAAGTCTCGCAAACAAAATGGCTGAACTGGAGACTCTTATGTCGGTCATGGAATATGATGTGGTGGGCATTACGGAAACTTGGCTGGATGAAAGCCATGACTGGGTGACAAACATGGAGGGATACATTACATTTAGAAAGGACAGGAAAGACAAAAAAGGTGGAGGGGTGTGTATTTTCGTAAGATCCAACTTAAAACGTGTTCAATGATAACATGGCTGGAAGCTGCGACAATGTAGAGTCAATTTGGGTAAATGTACATGGGGATGGCAATAATGGAAAGCTGCTAAGTGGAGTTTGTTACAAGCCTCCTAATATAGCTGAACTGGTAGAGGACAAAATGATGGAACAAATTAAAAATGCAGCAAATAATAATAGGGTCCTTAATATGGGGGATTTTAACTATCCAGACATTCAATGGGACACAGAATCTTCCAGATGTGTTAAAAGCTGAAAATTCTTATCCACAGTCCAGGACAATTACCTCTCTCAGCTGGTAGATGAACCAACCAGGGGAGGTAATCTGCTGGATCTGGTGCTGTCATATAGACCAGATACCATTTCAGATCTACAGGTCTGGGAGCATTTGGGATAAGTTTCAATGTAATATTCAATAAAACATTTCAAAAAGGAAATGCAAAAACCTGAAACTTTAGGAAAGCTGATTTCAACAAATTAAGGGAAGAGCTTAATTGTGTAGACTGGGACCATATCATGGTAACTGGGGATAGATACCGAACGTAAATGGGGCATGTTTAAGGAAATACTTTGGACTTTGCAAAGGCATTCAATACTGTATCACATAACAGCCTTATACTGAAGCTACAGAAGAAAGGACTTAGATGGGTAAGGAATTGGCTAAATGATAGGAAACAAAGGGTCGTCATAAATGGCACATTCTCTAAATGGGATATAGTCAGCAGTGGGGGGCCGCAGGGATCTGTGCTAGGACCAATTCTCTTTAACCTCTTTATTAATGACCTGGGGGATGGGATTGTGAGTAAAACATCAGTTTTTGCTGACGATATCAAACTATGTAGGATATTGAAATCTGATCTTGACATTACGATATTGCAGAATGATCTGGATAAGATGACTGAATGGACAAACACTTGGCAAATGAGGTTTAATGTAGATAAATGTAGTGTAATGCACACAGGATGGAGTAATCCTATGGCTACATATACATTAAATGGGAGTATACTCGGGACTACAGAACAGGAGAAGGATTTGGGTATTCTGGTTACAAGTACTCAATGTCAAGCAGCTGCCGCAAAAGCAAACAACATTTTAGGGTGTATAAAAATAGAAATAAAATCCTGCGATCCCAACATATTGTTACCCCTTTATAAATCACTGGTGAGGCCACATCTGGAATATGGAATCCAGTTTTGGGCTTCACATTTTAAAAGGGATATTCAGATGTTAGAGTCAGTTCAAAGGTGGTAACTAGATTATTACAAGGGATGGAGGCCTCTCATATGATGAGAGGTTGGAAAAGTTGAGCTTGTTTAGCTTAGAAAAACGACGGATCTCATTGACATGTATAAATATATGTGTGGTCAGTACAAAGGTCTAGCACATGACTTATTCCTTCCAAAGACTAAGGACCAGGGGGCAATCATTACTGGTGGAAGAAAGGCGATTCCGGCACCTAAACAGAAAAGGGTTCTTTACAGTCAGAGCAGTCAGACTGAGGAATGCCCTACTACAGGAGGTAGTAATGGCCGACACTATAACAGCTTTCAAAAAAGGGCTGGATGATTTCCTTGATACACATAACATTGTGGGCTAGAGTTAAATTAGACAAAATGTTACACCTATAAAAGTACATTTGATGCAGGGTTCTTGTACTGATCGCCTTTCTCGGCGTCAAGAAGAAGGAATTTTTCCCCATGATGCAAATTGGCTGAATGTATCCTGGTTTTTTTGCCTTCTTCTGGATCAAAAGATTTAGGTACAGGGATTTTAGTAATACCATAACAGTAATACAAAAAATAAAACTAATTAAAAATTATTTATGGTTATTTGTAATTGTAATAGTGCAGTAATAATAAAAATGGTAATCCATTTGTGAAGCCTAGTTCCAGTAAGTTAGTATAGTGTTGGTATGGGGAGTACAATTGGGGGAGAAAGGTTGAACTTGATGGATCTAGGTCTTTATTCAACCTACGTTACTATGTTACACTATCTGACTTCCAAACAAGAACACATCTATCTAGCCAATATCTCTCAGTACACGGGCGCACACTCAGCAGCGTCTGTGTCCTTCAGTAACATGGATAAAATGGCGCTGAGGGAACTTGGCCGGTTTTTATATCGAGAGGAAATGTGATTTCAGCAGCCAATTGCAGAAGCCCTTGTATCTGGACACTGTGGATGCTTCCTGCGCTCTGACTGGCTAGCCGCGCTTTCCTGACTTAAAGTTACCGGCTACAGGAAAAAATAAATAAATAAAAAAATTACAAGCGCACCACTGATCTGACCTGATTTGAGCTATCACCAGCCCCCCCCACTCATCTGCCACGTCCCCCCGCTCATCATAAACAAGCACTATGCTAGCTAAACTGATCAAAACGCTGTAGTTGCCCCGCAATCACGTTCCCGCATTTATTCCCTGATTTTGCCGATTATTTCCAAATTTAAGAAATTTTGCTTGCACTTCCGATCATGAATCCGAATGTGCCATATTCGTGTCGAATTGAGGCTGTGTGCCCACAATGCGTTTTTCAAGCGTTTTCGCTGCGGAATTTCTGCTGCGGAAACGCTTGAAAAACGCTTGGTAATACGTGCCCCATGGTCCCCAATGACAATCCGCATGTTCTGTGCCCATGCTGCGGAATTTTCCGCAGCGGATTTTATGCGCGGAAAAATCCGCAGCATGCCCATTATTTTTGCGTTTATGCATGCGGAATTGCCTACTCAATGCATTAGAAAAACGCATGGCAATTCCGCATGTCAAAAACACTTCAAAACCGCGTGTTAAATTCCCCACACGTTTTTTCTGACAAGGAGATGCAGAAATTAAGCAGAAATTTTCCGCTTCATTTCTGCATCGTGGGCACATAGCCTTAAGTCGCAAGATCGGATTTCGAATAAATTCGCTATTCACTACTTACCATGCTGCTAGCCTATTGTCCTGTAGCTGATCCCAGCCTTGTGCAGGTCTACAATTTTGTCCCTGGTGTCCTTAGACATCTCTTTGGTCTTGGCCATGGGGGAGAGATTGGAGTGTGATTGATTGAGTGTGTGGACAGGTGTCTTTTATACAGGTAACGAGTTCAAACAGGTGCATTTAATACAGGTAATGAGTGCAGAGTAGGAGGGCTTCTTAAAGAAAAACTAACATGTCTGTGAGAGAACAGAATTCTTGCTGGTTGGTAGGTGATCAAATATTTATTTAATGCAATAAAATACAATTTAATTATTTAAAAATCATACAATGTGATTTTCTGGATTTTTTTTAAGATTCTGTCTCTCACAGGTGAAGTGTAGCTACGATAAACTTGCAAAATCAGCAGTGTATCAAATACTTATTTTCCCCACTGTAACAGCAGCTATGGACGTCCATCACGATAGCTTCATCCTCATCTCTAATGCTATAATATGAGAAGTTCAGCTAACAGGCTCTAATGATTGGCATTATCTAGGAGACTGTCTATTGTACTATATGATTGCTGAAAAGATTAGGGATAAAGCAAGAGAATCTCTCAATATCCTATAACTGCTGCTATAAGCACAAGATAAGAGAAACTGACAATGTGTCGGCTTCATGAATTTTAAAGCTTACCACAGTGAATTTATTCACAGTTCTCCTGAATAAATTGTGCTGTTAGATACGGTAGGAAGATCTGTTGTCCTGATTAAATAAATATAATTGATATATATTGCAATAATTTTGAGTGACAAACTCTTTACTGCTAATATCCTAGCTGACTTTCAGTTCAGGTACAATTCAGTCAATAATTTTTACATTTTGCTACTATATTTCTAGTTTTAATCGTGAAAAAATAAAAGTTAATTTTTACCCTTTACTCCAATTGGATTAGTCTGTGAAATTTGGAAATATAAGTTTTGGAGATATATAATAATTTGTCAGAGCAGTGAATTTACTTACACATCTGGGCAGGTAATGGTCAGCATCTCCTAATCCCAGTGGGGAGGTGGATCCTCCAGGTTGTAAGTTCTATAGAAAAGGGCTTTCACAATTTCACAAAGTCATTTGAACAGTTTTAGGTGGACGAGAATGTTGTACTTTAACGGCAAAATGGTGATCACACGACCAATAAAGCAGCCACAGCCGGTGACTGAGAAGAATCTGTGACTTCTCTGCATTTAGTGGTCACTACTCACCTGGGTAGTCATATGTAGGAATCTCCTCTTTACACCGCTCATCACCCCTCACATATGTCTCTGTAGTATTAATACGGGTCAGATCTTCACCCTGAAACAAATATTATAAAAGTCACAGACAGATGGAGAAGTCACATCTATGATCAGCTCTAATCCTACCATCTCCACCGTTCTCATTACACAAGTATAAAACATATAATACTGGTGGATAAAACAAGACTGAGCACAAGACCTTCACAGCCGTCTACACATCATAGGGGAGATCTCATGACACCTTCTCTCCATCTACCTGATGATCCTGAGGAACATTGGGATCTTCTTGTTTACAGTCATGTGGAAGAAGAGGACGGGGACATCTCTCTGGTGTTGTCCTCTTACTGGATAGAGCTGGAGGAAACACATACAGGGACTGAATTTATTCTTTACATACAGATAATTATAGGCCGTGTGTATTTAGTCCTGTCTATTACCTGGTGATGTGAGGGGCTGGGGAACCTCCATCATGACGTCCTTGTACAGATCGTTGTGTCCTTCTAAATACTCCCACTCCTCCATGGAGAAATAGACAGAGACATCCTGACACCTTATAGGAACCTGACACATACAATGATACCGTCATCTCCACGATCCCTTCATAGCGTTACTGTATAATGTCCCATCATTCCCAGCAGTGTCACCTCTCCAGTCAGCAGCTCAATCATCTTGTAGGTGAGTTCTAGGATCTTCTGGTCATTGATGCCCTCATGTATCAGGGGGTGAGGTGGAGGTCCTGTGATTGGGCTCAGGGGTCTTCCCCATCCCTCAGACACAGGGTCCTGACAGCGCTCACTAGAGGTCTTCTTCACTACTGTGTAATCCTGGTTATGGAGAGACACATTAATAAATCTCACTCCAGACATTTCCAGAGTCCTCACCTCTCCAGTTCTGTCCATCTGTTATTCCCATAGATAAGAATGATGTAATGTGACGTCATCAGAATCTCTCACCTCTCCAGTAAGACGGAAGAGGATCTCTAGGGTGAGGTGTAATATCCTCTCTGCCATCTTGTCTCTGTCCATATCCATCCTTGATGAGTAAATCAGGAAAATTCTCTTATATAGAAGATCTTCACTGAGGAGGATCTGATATTGTAGAGAACTGAATGAGAAGAAGATGAGCCGATGTAACATCATAAAAATCCTGTGTAATAATACAATTACTGGAGATAATAAGGGAAACATATGAGGAGATTTATTATTTTACAGTATTTAGTTTTCTTCTTTACATCTAGTAATAAAACTTATATATTTTAGGCCACAGACCACAAACAGTTTCTTCCTCGAAGTCTGCAGCTGAACACGTTTCTCATAGACTCATCTTCCATAACGCGATATCTCGTCTCATTTACCGACTCTGGAATCGGCATTAGCAATACTGCAGGAGATACAGTTGTGCTCAAAAGTTTACATACCCCGGCAGAATTTTTCCTTTCTTGGCCTTGTTTCAGAGAATATGAATGATAACAAAAAACTTTTTCTCCACTCATGGTTATTGGTTGTGTGAAGCCATTTATTGTCAAACTACTGTGTTTTCTCTTTTTAAATCTTAATGACAACCAAAAACATCCAAATGACCCTGATCAAAAGTTCACATACCCTGGTGATTTTGGGCTGATAACATGAACAGAATTTGACACAAATGGGTTTGAATGGCTACTAAAGGTAACGTCCTCACCTGTGACCTGTGTGCTTGTAATCAGTGTGTGTGCATAAAAGCTGAGTGAGTTTCTGGGATCCAGACAGACTCTTGCATCTTTCATCCAACCACTGATGTTTCTGGATTGTGAGTCAAAAGAATTGTCAACGGATCTACGGGAAAAGGTAGTTGAACTATATAACACGGGAAAAGGATACAAAAAAATAGCCAAGGAATTGATAATACCAGTCAGCAGCGTTCAAACTGTGATTAACAAATGGAAAATCAGGGGCTCTGTAAAAACCAAACCATGGTCAGGTAGACCAAGAAAAATTTCAGCCACAACTGCCAGGAAAATTGTTTGGGATGCAAAGAAAAACCCACAAATAACATCAGCTGAAATTCTGGACTCTGAAAACTAGCGGTGTGGCTGTTTCAAGATGCTCAATAAGGAGGCACTTGAAGAAAAATGGGCTGCCTGGTCGAGTCGCCAGAAGAAAGCCATTACTACGCAAATGCCACAAAGTATCTCGCCTACAATACGCCAAACAGCACCGAGACAAGCCTCAAAACTTCTGGAACAAGGTAATTTGGAGTGATGACACCAAAATTGAACTTTTTGGCCATAAACATAAATGTTACATTTGGAGAGAGGTCAACAAGGCCTATGATGAAAGGAACACCATTCCAACAGTAAAGCACGGAGGTGGATTGCTGATGTTTTGGGGACGTGTGAGCTACAAAGGCACAGGAAACTTGGTAAAAGTTGAAGGAAAGATTAATGCAGGACATTATCAGCAAATACTGGAGGCAAATTTGCACTCATCAGTCTGGAAGCTGCGCATGGGATGTACTTGGACATTCCAACATGACAACGATCCAAAACACAAGGCCAAGTCGACCTGTCATTGGCTACAGCAGAACAAAGTGAAGGTTCTGGAGTGGCCATCTCAGTCTCCTGACCTCAATATCATTGAGCCACTCTGGGGAGATCTCAAGCGTGCAGTTCATGCTAGAAAGCCCAGGAATTTACAGGAACTGGAAGCTTTTTGCCAAGAAGAATGGGCAGCTTTACAATCTGAGATAATAACCTCATCCACAACTACTACAAAAGACTTCAAGCTATCATTGATGTTAGAGGGGGGCAATACATGGTATTAACAACTGGGGTATGTGAACTTTTGATCAGAATCATTTAGATGTTTTTGTCATTAAGATTTAAAAAGATAAAACACAGTAGTTTGACAATAAATGGCTTCACCCGACCAATAACCATGAGTGGAGAAAAAGTTATTTTGTTATCATTCATATTCTCTGAAACAAGTGCAACTAAGGAAAAATTCTGACGGGGTATGTAAACTTTTCAGCACAACTGTATTCATTACACATGACATGAGAAATTAAGCACCTACGATCTCAATCTTTATAGTAAGGCTTATATTCATCATATCAACAATAACCTAATTTTTTTTTTAAAATGGAAGCCAAAATATATTAAAAACATATCATTTATTTATAAAAGTAGAACAAAAAATAACACGATAATAATGAGACAACACAGGTAGGAAAAAGGGGGCACACGTGGCATCTATAATATAACCGGAGATGTGTCCTTCTGTCCGAAGCCTAGTAGTACAGTATGGCGCCGGCGTCAGAGCATGTGCACACTGTACTGCGGCGCCCTTTTATTGGAGGAGGGGGCACCTGGGACCGCTGGCTCTGACAACGCTCACTCTTATTAGGACCCCACACAACAAAGCTCTAGCTCTATAGTTTAGCCTGAGCGAAAGCGTTACGAATTGTCTTTTCTAACGATTATTTCCCAGCGACACCCTCCCTGCTGCAGGTACAGGTGGACACGGTACCCAGCCGGCAGGCTGTCACGCCGAACTGTGTATTATAAATACCACCCGGAGAAAGACGAGAGTAGGCCAAACCCAGCGGACACATCACAGCGACTGCTGACGTGCCGGTAATGTTTGCGGGCACCAGATTTGAAAGATAAATGAGAGACGGCAATAAGTTAGGACTTCTACCATTATGTGCGGGTCATACACTGCCCGGGCTGTAGGCGAGAGGGCAGCACTCAGCGGAGGTTCTGTGTACATAGGTATATAGCAGTGGTGTGTGTACGTTTGTATACAGTGCTGGCCAAAAGTATTGGCACCCCTGCAATTCTGCCAGATAATACTCAGTTTCTTCCTGAAAATGATTGCAATCACAAATTCTTTGGTATTATTCTCTTCATTTAATTTGTCTTCAATGAAAAAAACACAAAAAGAATTGTCCTAAAGCCAAATTGGATATAATTCCACACCAAACCTAAAAAAGGGGGTGGACAAAAGTATTGGCACCCTTTGAAAAATCACGTGATGCTCCTCTAATTCGTGTAATTAGCAGCACCTGTAACTTACCTGTGGCACCTAACAGGTGTTGGCAATAACTAAATCATACTTGCAGCCAGTTAACATGGATTAAAGTTGACTCAACCTCTCTCCTGTGTCCTTGTGTGTACCACATTGAGCATGGAGAAAAGAAAGAAGACCAAAGAACTGTCTGAGGACTTGAGAAACCAAATTGTGAGGAAGCATGAGCAATCTCAAGGCTACAAGTCCATCTCCAAAGACCCGAATGTTCCTGTGTCTTCCGTGCGCAGTGTCATCAAGAAGTTTAAAGCCCATGGCACTGTGGCTAACCTCCCTAGATGTGGACGGAAAAGAAAAATTGACCAGAGATTTCAACGCAAGATTGTGCGGATGGTGGATAAAGAACCTCGACTAACATCCAAACAAGTTCAAGCTGCCCTGCAGTCCGAGGGTACAACAGTGTCAACCCATACTATCCGTCGACGTCTGAATGAAAAGGGACTGTATGGTAGGATACCCAGGAAGACCCCACTTCTTACCCCGAGACATAAAAAAGCCAGGCTGGAGTTTGCCAAAACTTACCTGAGAAAGCCTAAAACGTTTTGGAAGAATGTTCTCTGGTCAAATGAGACAAAAGTAGGACTTTTTGGGAAAAAGCATCAACATAGAGTATACAGGAAAAAAAAGAGGCATTCAAAGAAAAGAACACGGTCCCTACAGTCAAACATGGCGGAGGTTCCCTGATGTTTTGGGGTTGCTTTGCTGCCTCTGGCACTGGACTGATTGACCGTGTGCATGGCATTATGAAGTCTGCAGACTACCAACAAATTTTGCAGCATAATGTAGGGCCCAGTGTGAGAAAGCTGGGTCTCCCTCAGAGGTCATGGGTCTTCCAGCAGGACAATGACCCAAAACACACTTCCAAAAGCACTATAAAAATGGTTTTAGAGAAAGCACTGGAGACTTCTAAGGTGGCCAGCAATGAGTCCTGACCTAAATCCCATAGAACACCTGTGGAGAGATCTCAAAATGACAGTTTGGAGAAGGCACCCTTCAAATATCAGGGACCTGGAGCAATTTGCCAAAGAAGAATGGTCTACAATTCCAGCCGAGCATTGTAAGAAACTCATTGATGGTTACCGGAAGCGGTTGTTCGCAGTTATTTTGGCTAAAGGTTGTGCAACCAAGTATTAGGCTGAGGGTGCCAATACTTTTGTCCGGCCCTTTTTTGGAGTTTTGTGTGAAATGATCAATGATTTGATTTTTGCTTCATTCTCTTTTGTGTTTTTTCCTTGCAAGAAAATTAAATGAAGAGAATAATACCAAAGAATTTGTGATTGCAATCATTTTCAGGAAGAAACTGAGTATTATCTGACAGAATTGCAGGGGTGCCAATACTTTTGGCCAGCACTGTACATGTGTGTGTTTATATATACATACACTCAGGAATGAGGCGTGTATATAGCACTGGTGTGTGTATACAGGAATGCCTGTGTACGTATGTATAAAGCACTTATGTGTGCATATGAATAAAGGAAATGGCTGTGTACATAGTTATGTGGCTGTATACATGTGTGTATAATATTAGTATCTTATATATAATGGTGATTGTGTCCTTCTGTCCGAATCTTGGTGCCGGAGTCAGCATGTGCGCATACCGCATTATGGCGCTGTTTTATTGAAGATATTGTGTGTGCGAATTCGCAGACACAGTGTCTTCAATAAAATGACACCGGAGGGTATTGCAGAGCACAAACTTGCCGGGTCCATGTGCCACAATACACGCTGCCGGCCAATCAAGGGCCAGCAGCTGACGGTGGCGTGCATGTGACTGGGAAAATGGCAGTGACATCATTCACCCCGTTGCTTGGACGCTGAAGTCAGCAGCTGTCTTCAGAAGACGACGATGCCCTGTAGGGGAGCGAGGGAAAGGTGAGTTTTTTAGTTCTAACTATTGAAGAACACCGGCGTGGGCAGCATGAGGGGCATATACCAGGATGGAGGGACATATGCCAGGATAGAGGGACATACGCCAGGATGGAGGGACATACGCCAGGATGGAGGGAGTATATACCAGGATAGAGGGACATAAGCCAGAATGGAGGGACATATGCCAGGATGGAGGGACATACGCCAGGATGGAGGGAGTATATACCAGGATGGAGGAACATATGCCAGGATGGAGGGACTCACGCCAGGATGGAGGGAGTATATACCAGGCTGAATGGACATATGCCAGGATGGAGGAACATATGCCAGGATGGAGGAACATATGCCAGGATGGAGGGAGTATATACCAGGCTGAATGGACATATGCCAGGATGGAGGAACATATGCCAGGATGAAGGAACATACGCCAGGATGGAGAGAGTATATACCAGGATAGAGGGAGTATATGCCAGGATGGAGAGAGTATATGACAGGATGGAGGAACATATGACAGGATGGAGGAACAATATTTTCTTCTATTTAGCTCTTTGTCATATAACAGGACTGTGTAAGTTGCAGCCGACAGAAAGGGACAGACAGAAATCATAACCCATGGGAGCTAATGCGGGCGTAATTATACAGCATGAGAGCTTATGTGGGGGCCATTATACAGCATGAGAACTAATGTGGGGGCCATTATACAGTGAGATAGCTATTGCGGGGACCATTATACAGTTTGAAGGCTACTGGGGGACCATCATACAGTATTGGGTCCTATACACAGTGTGGGAGTTACTGTGGGGGCCTTTATACAGTGTAGGAGCTACTGTAGGAACCATTAAAGAGTGTGAAGGCTACTGTGAAGGCACAAAGACACATATTTCTATGTAAGGAGCTCAGCAGTGGCATTAGTATGTGGGGCAGTGAGAGGATCTCTGCTTTTATACCACACAGTAGGTGCAGTAATAGGGACACATACGGCAGCGGCGGCTCAGCATTGGGGTATCGTCAGGATGAGGAGTTTGTGCAGGTTGGGAATAGATGAGGACGGTGGTGAGGAGTCAGATGTGTCTGTGCTGCAATCTCCGCAGACGAGTCCTGGCTGGAGAAGTCACAATGACTTTCTGAGAAAGATGGAAAAGTGAACGAGTCCATCAGAAAGAACGTCAGCTCTGATCTGTAACTGTGCTGTATCTTCTGTGTGTCCTGCAGGACTGGGATCTACCACTAGATGTCACCATATCGCGGGAATAGTGTTGGGCTTTGTGGAGATTTTTCTTTCAGTTACAGCGCGGTCATCTGCTGAGGTTCTCCTATACCCACTAATAGGCTGCACCAGCATAGTGTGATCAGGGGTTACCAGTAAGGGGCCACTCAGATACTGCGCCCCCCGAAGCTGAATACCTAGCTACACCTCTGCAAGTGTTACGTCACTGTTCACACCACACAGAGACCCCAAAAGAGTCTCCGTGCTGCAGGGGTTAATGCCCCCTGCGCCCAGTGATGGGGGATCTCCACATACCTCCACCTGCAGAGCCGCCACCACATATATGGCTGCTCTGTGCACACAGGACCTGTGATGAGGTCACAGGAGGGGAGGAGTCAGGGGTCACATGATCAGGGGCCTCAGTGGATGCAGGACTCTGCTGTGCTGGCTCAGTTGTTCTCACTGACTTCTATTTATACCTCTCATCTCTCTGTAGCTCCTCCTCCTTAGGGGGCAGGGGCCACTCAATAGTCAGTGAATAAATGAAATTATAGTACACTCACCTCTTCCTTCTCCTGTGATCACATCTGCCAGGACTTGAACTAGGAGCTCAGTGTTCAGAGACTGCAGCTCTAACCACTGAGCTACAGCTCTCAATGGTGAACAGAGGAGGATTTGGTTAACTTGACTCTAGAATGCAGGCAATGCATTGTAGAGTCAAGAAGCACAGACAGTACAGAAGCAGAGTATACATCTTCATAGAAATATGACGCGCCCCCTGGGCCGTGGGGTACTCGGTAGCCGGGCCGGTCGATGCTGGGGGATGTCACAGTGGCAGTGACCCGCTCCGTGACCCAAGGCGGTCAATCAAAAGGGGTTTAAAGAAAAGGGGAATTAGTTTTTTTTAATGTTCGTGACGACACCTGTGGTATGCAGCTATATGGAGCCGCCGCTGCGGAGCAGGTCTTCTGGAGCTGTTGTTAATGCAGCAGAGTTGATTCAGCTCTCCACAGGTAGAGCTCCAGGGCGGTGCTGTGATGGTAAATGATGAGGTAGCTGTTGTTGGGCAGTGTAGTGCAGGTGATGGCACACCAATAATTCACCGAGACAGTGGGGTGCAGTCTTCAAGGTTTACTCACGATTATCATGTTGCTCCTGGTTACAATGGCCAAATTATCACCACCCAAGTCGTTCTGCGTTCACCGAGGCTAGGGTTCAGCAAATTCCCAGGTATCTCTGGAGTATTTGACGGGACCCTGTGTTGTGTGCCTTTCACGGTCGTCTTCCTGCGCTGGCTTTTCCCCTCCTGCCCTGCGCCTCACAACCAGTGTCCCAAGCCAGTAACCTGAGATCTTGACGGGCAACCTGGAGTTCCCTGGATCCTGTGCGGCTACCTTTTTAGTGATTAGTTGCGGCTGTGGGAAACTACACCTTGAAAGTACAGTAGCCTCCGGTTATCTAGCTGAGCCTTGTAGTTTTCCACTAGTTAGGGGCCGGTCCCCTCTGCGGCCTGATCCCTCCAAGTCCGTTTAGATTCGGGCGCACGGGTGGCTTCCTGCACTCATCGTGCCCCTGGGATCCCCTCTGTTCCTGGAGCCTTCCCTCTGCTCCCGTCCTCTCTCAGTCTGTCCTCCTGGGCCTCTCTTACTAGACCCGCTCCTCCTGAGCAGAGCTCCTACAGAGCCCCTGCTCCCAACTCTCTCCCTCTCCTCTGACTCTCTCCTCAGACTGATCTCCTTCTAGATGGTTCCCCTCCTTTTTATACTCCTACTGAAGTGCTCCCCTGAACTTCTTCCTCCACCCACACCCACTACACGGTTCCACCCTCTAGCCAGGGACCAGGGACTGTGCTCTCCCTTAGGAGCAATCTCGCCCTTCCCTCTTGAAGTATAATGGATGCAAGTGTGTGGGTTCCAGGTAGTACTCCATCCTTACCTGAGAGTGAGATACCACACCTCTGCGTGAGATGCAGTACCTCTGTGGCGACTGAGCCCGCAGTGGCGCCGCATACCCCCCTGGTAAAACACAGCACGTCCATGGGGTGGAACAGAGTAAAAACAAACATGCAAATTTTTAGAATGCATTCACATAGAAGTATTTGTCACGCTGTCTCTGTATACTGGAGGTAGGGGGCCTAAGCTGACCCTAAGCTGGGGCCCTGGCTAATCCCTCAACCTGGAGGTACTGTTAAAGGTACAGAGGTCCAGGCCGCCAGCGTAACCCCTACCTCCTGAGGATCCCTGCACCTAAGTAATCTAGTCCTGAGAAGGACCCCGATCACAACAAAAGGGGACAAGTAATAATATGCCCACACACAGTACTTAGACGAACGAGACAGTACAAGGGAAAAACCAAAACCACCTTGCATACAAAAACTACACAACTACAACAGAGGGAACACCAACGGGAAAGGAGATAAATGATAAAGCGAGGAAGGGAAAAAACTCTCCGAATACACTTATCTCTGAAACTCCAAATACCACGATCCGCTCTGTTAGTCTGCATGAAATGCTTTCACCGACACTTCCCTAACAGACCAGCAGGCATTTGAAGGAGTCTCACTACAGCAGCATTGATTGCAGCTGGGCGAGGCTGGACCTCGTCTAGCACAGAGAGAGAGAGAATTAACTCCCTCACTGCCGAAAAACACAAAGCACCAAAAAGTCAACTGCGAGAAGTCAGACTGTGTAATCGTGACGATCTTCATGGCGACACACCCGTGACAGTATTATGACATTACTTTTTCTTCCCTTTATGGGAGGCACATTTTTTTGAACGTTACATGTTACTGTATCAGCTTATAAAACATTATCAAACTTTCTTGAATAAAACTTTCTTCATATATATAAAACATTTTTTCATATCAAACATTTTCAATAACTACAGTGAAATCTATAGCCGCGTGTCCATTTCACTGAACAAGGTGCAATTTGAGGGACCCGTCTGAAAACCCTCAATGTAGGCCCTGGGCGTGGCTGCAGGGCATAGGTGGTCCAGCTGTTGGAACACGTCTTCGGCCACGCCAAACGGGTTTTTGTTCAGAGGTCTTTATATATAAAACCAATAAGAAGCACCTTAAGAAGTGCCAACTATATACAGTTAAAAGTTTTTGGCTGCTCACAGTCCTCAGCTCTTCAGTTCTTGTACCCTTACCGGGTAGCTAAGTAAACACAAGACTTTTTCAGTTCACTCAAACACGGATGTACCCTTCCGGGTAACTATAATAACTATATACAGTTCCTTCAAATGAATAGTTTCATAGTGGTGCTCCTTCCCTGGAGACACCTGTTCTCTGTAGGCTGGCCCAGCCGGGTCGTCAGTCTCGAACTGCAGGGGCATGTCCTCTTCCTCCTCCACTACTCTATGTACATGGAGGGCATACCAGCCCCGCTCTCCTCTGTGCCGGGAATAGGTGACTCGGTCACCAGGGTACAGATCCCGCACTGGATGTCCATGCTGTAAATGGGACTCTACGTCCCGCCGGTTAACAAAGAGGTCGGTGCCAAGTTGAGGCTCTCGGATAAAGCCCCATCCTCCATCCAGGTCAAACTTGACCACGACCCCTTCCACCTGTGGATCGGGCATGGCCGGCTTGGCTTTGTGGGCCCGGGCCTTCTCCTCCATGTTGCGAGCCTCCATTGTCTCCCAGCGCACCCGGCGTGCGGTTCCTTCTCCAGCTGAAGGAGTTCCCGCCAACAATACTCCTCTCGGCGTGCGGCCTCCTTTTGGGTCTCCGGGGGAAAACCCATCAGGTCACCCGCCGGGTTATCCCATTGGAATTGGTCCCCATCTTCCCTGTGGGCAACCAAGGGCACGGGAGCGGGCACTAAAGGGAGGCTCTGATCTTCAACCTACTCGGACCAGTCCCATACCGGCGGCCGTACACCCATTCGGGTGTGGGGGCAGGTGGCTCCTGCAGGTGGCCTAGGAGCAGGTCGGCATCGTGAGCGCCCGGGGACGGAGGTTCCTGCAGGGGGACCAGGAACAGATCAGCGCCAGCGGCGTCCGGGACAGGGATATCGCTCCTACCTGCTCCCGTGATCGCTTCAGCTCGGCCTGACGCCTCCTGGTCCAGGAGCAGCTCCTCCGGGGCTGGGGCGCTGCCACTCGCATGCATCGCAGACTGCTGCCGGGTCAGCATCTTCTCAAGGAGCTCGGCTCTCCAGACGGCGACAGCTAAGGCCGTGTTCACACCTAGCATAAATGCTGCTTTCTTTTTGCTTCTTTTTTTCTGCAGGTGTTCGCACCACACGACGCAGTAACAATCTTCTCTGATTATTGTGTGTTGGCTGCGTTTCTTTTATGTGTTTTCCCGATTATTTGATGCGATTTTGGGGCAGATATGAAGCAGAGTTTTTAACGCTTTTTAATAGTACAGAAAAGCTTTGATTCTGCACTTAAAAATGCAGCGGCGTTTTTTTTTTCTTCATGCGTTTTTTTTCAGAAGAAGCCGAGGAGAAAATGCTCCAAAATCACAGAGTAGTGATGAGCGAGCGTGGATTGTTAACCCTTTCGGTGCGCACACTCGCGTGCTCGCAGAGTATTTTCGGCGTGCTCGGCATCTACAGCTGTGACATGTGCAGGATGCCATGACACATGCAGCTACGGCGGCACTAACATAAATGCTGAGCATGCTTTCCGAAAGGGTTAACAACACATGCTCACTCATCACTACCGCAGAGTTCAGCAGCGTCTTCAGACGCTTCTATGTGGAGCCTAAAAAAAATGCAAATACTTCATTAAGTGCAAAATCAAAGCTTTTCTGTACTATAAAAAGCACCTTAAAAACGCGGCTTCACATCTGCACCAGAAACGCATCAAATAAGGGGGAAGAGACTGTTATTGTGGAGTTTGGTGCGGACATCTGCAGAAAACAAAGAACACAGCATTTTTGCAATGTGTGAATGTTCTTGCGGCTCCGACTATGAATGAGGGAACAAAAAATAATCCTCAGGTCCCAACGAGAGATGAGCAGGACGCACAGATGACGTTGCGCTGCCCTGAAAGATAAGAGATTCACAGTGTCCCGTCCAGCCGCCAGGTAGCACTGATTTAGACACTGGACCAGAGACTCAGGAATCCATCCGCTCATCTCTAGTCCCAACTGTCCGGGATACAGCGGACAGTCCTGGATTTGGTTCTACACACTGCAGTCTTGGCCTTCTGCTGAATTTCTCTCACTACCAGCGCCCTTCTGACAACTGCTCCTGCCAGGGGAGAAAGATAATGGTAAATGGGCGTCGATTGGGTTGTGGCCAGAGGCATGGACAAGTTTTGCCTCTTTCTGTTCTTCAAGAGTTGGGAGGTATGCCTGTACGAGGTGTTCGGAGTGGAGCCGTGAGTGTACGAGGTGTACGGAGCGGAGCCGCATGTGTACAAGGTGTACGGACCGAAGCCAGGAAGAAGCCATTACTCCAAAGGAAACATAAAAAGGCCAGATTAATGTTTGCAAATGCACACAGGAACAAAGACCTTAAAGAAGTTGTCCAGTACTTTGTCGCGCCTCACTTGATGTGACATCAGCGGAAGGAAGAGCCGGATGCAGCCGGGGGTCACGTGTTGCCTGTAAGCAAAACCCTTACAAAAACCCTTATCTGAACAGGGTAAATACATTGGGGGATATTTGGTCTACAGTAAAAAGTGCTGGACAACTCCTTTAATTTTTGGAGACATGTTCTGTGGTCTGATGAAACTAAAATAGAACTTTTTGGGCAAAATGACCATCGTTACGCTTGGAGGAAAAAGGGAGAAGCTTGGAAGCCTAAGAACACCATCCCAACTGTTGTGCGGTTATTTTGCTGCAGGAGGGTCTGGTGCACTTCACAAAATAGATGGTAGCATGAGAAAAGAAGATTATGTGGCAATACTGAATCAACATCTCAAGACATCAGCCAGGAAGTTAAAGCTTGAGCGGAAATGGGTCTTCCAAGTAGACAATGACCCAGAGCCCTGATCTCAATCCTATTGAAAATTTATGGGCAAAGCTGAAAAGGTAGGTGCAAGCAAGGTGACCTACAAACCTGGATCAGTTACACCAGTTTTGTCAGGAAGAATGGGCCCAAATTCCAACCAACTATTGTGAGAAGCTTGTGGAAGGATATCCCCAACATTTGACCCAAGTCATTCAGTTTAAGGGCAATGGTACCAAATGCTAATGAAATGTATGTAAACTTTTGTCTTTGCAGTAAGTAATAAAATGCCTTAAAACAGTCTCTCATTTTTACAGGGATTTACATAGCAAACAACAAATACAATAATTTGAATAAAAACAAGTCAGTGACTGGTACAGGAGGAGAGGGGACCCGGCCCACGAGAGCTCACAATCTACAAGGGATGGGTGAGGATACAGTAGGTGAGGGTAGAGCTGGTTGTGCAGCAGCATGGTGGAGAGAGGGTTAATGCAGGTTGCAGACTTGTCGGAAGAGGGGGGTCTTCAGGTTTCTTTTGAAGGTTTCCACGGTAGGCAAGAGTCTGATATGTTAGGGTAGAGAGTTCCAGAGTATGGGTGATGCACGGGAAAAATCTTGCATGCGATTGTTTGGAAGAGGAGATAAGAGGGGAGTAGAGAAGGAGATCTTGTGAGGATCGGAGGTTGCGTGCAGGTAAGTACCGAGAGACTAGGTCACAGATGATTGGAGGAGACAGGTTGTGGGTGGCTTTATATGCCATGGTTAGGGTTTTGGAGTCTCTGGGCAATGGAGAGCCAGTGAAGGGATTAACACAGGGTTGAAGAATGTGCGAATCTGGGAAATATTTTTGAGCTGGAGTCAGCAGGAAGTGGAAAGGGCTTGGATATGAGGTTTGAAGGAGAGATCAGAGTCAGGGGTTAACCCAAGGCAGCGAGCTTGCGAGACTGGGGAGAGTGGACAGCCATTGACTTTGATGGATAGGTCAGATGGGGGGGTTGAGCGAGATGGTGGAAAGATGATGAATTCAGTTTTATTCATATTAAGTTTTAGGAGTCTAACAGAGAAGAAAGATGAAATAGCGGACATCACATACCCTTGTGATTTTGGCCTGATAACATGCACAGAATTTGACACAAATGGGTTTGAATGACTACTAAAGGTAACATCCTCACCTGTGACCTGTTTGCTTGTAATCAGTGTGTGTGCATAAAAGCTGAGTAAGTATCTGGGATATCTCAATGTTAAAATTAACCTACCCTTAAAATTATAGACTGTTCATTTCTTTATCAGTGGGAAAACTTACAAAAACAGCAAGGGATCAAATACTTATTCCCCCACTGTATATATCTAAATGTTTATGAATGTCTCTATAAAATGCTATAAGACAATGATTATATACTGTACATTGTGGACCATTCAGACTCAGATGCAGAGTGTGAACATTGCCAAAAATCTTTATTGTACATTTAACTAAAGTAAATGATACAATTCATCAGAAATGTTAACCATTTAAACGGTTTTCCGACATAGTTAGTAAAACCAAAGTTCTGGATAAATATGAACAAAATGTAAATGTTCATTGATAAGCCGTGAATTCAGCGGGTCGGTCCTGAGGGAATTTACATCCCATGTAGGAATTCAGAGGATCTGGGAAGGGATTTCGCACCAAATGAACAAAACCGGATGGAATGGGCCAGATAACCCGGGACCCAGGCTGGAAAAGATCCATACGCTGGTTTTCTTACATTACTTATATTTTCTAACTTTTTTCTATTTTTTTTTTTTTAGAAATATTTGATATTAACCCCTTTACCCCTTTTTGAGTTTCTCAATTTTTGCGTTTTCGTTTCTCGCTCCCCTTCTTCCCATAACTTTTTTATTTTCCCGTCAATATGGCCATGTGAGGGCTTGTTTTTTGCAGGATGAGTTGTACTTTTAAACGACACCATTGGTTTTACCAAACGTGTGCTGGAAAATGGGAAAAAATTCAGTGCGGTGAAATTGCAAAAATAGTGCAATTTCACAATTATTATATTTTTTTACCATGTTCACTATATGATAAAACTGACCTGCCATTATTATTCTCCAGGTCATTAGGAGTTAGTAGATACCAAACATGTATAGGTTCTTTTTTATACAAACAAAGTGCGAAAGCAACCCAGGAATCTTTTACTGTAAAGAAGTGGAAAATTCTGCAATGGCCGAGTCAGTCACCAGATCTCAACCCCATCATGGCTTCCAGACTTCAGGCTGTCATTGCTGCAAAGGATTCTCTACAAATCGTACACGTGCGGCTCCGCTCTGTACACCTCGTACACGCACGGCTCCGCTCCGTACACCTCGTACACGCGCGGCTCCGCTCCGTACACCTCGTACACGCGCGGCTCCGCTCCGTACACCTCGTACACGCGCGGCTCCGCTCCGTACACCTCGTACACGCGCGGCTCCGCTCCGTACACCTCGTACACACGCGGCTCCGCTCCGTACACCTCGTACACACGCGGCTCCGCTCCGTACACCTCGTACACACGCGGCTCCGCTCCGTACACCTCGTACACACACGGCTCCGCTCCGTACACCTCGTACACGCGCGACTCCGCTCCGTACGCCTCGTACACGCGCGGCTCCGCTCCGTACGCCTCGTACACGCGCGGCTCCGCTCCGTACACCTCGTACACACGCGGCTCCGCTCCGTACACCTCGTACACACGCGGCTCCGCTCCGTACACCTCGTACACACGCGGCTCTGCTCCGTACACCTCGTACACACGCGGCTCCGCTCCGTACACCTCGTACACACGCGGCTCCGCTCCGTACACCTCGTACACACACGGCTCCGCTCCGTACACCTCGTACACACGCGACTCCGCTCCGTACGCCTCGTACACGCGCGGCTCCGCTCCGTACGCCTCGTACACACGCGGCTCTGCTCCGTACACCTCGTACACACGCGGCTCTGCTCCGTACGCCTCGTACACACGCGGCTCCGCTCCGTACACCTCGTACACACGCGGCTCCGCTCCGTACACCTCGTACACACGCGGCTCTGCTCCGTACACCTCGTACACACACGGCTTCGCTCCGTACGCCTCGTACACACGCGGCTCTGCTCCGTACACTTCGTACACACGCGGCTCTGCTACATCCACACTGTAAACCCCTCCTGACCCCACACATAAACTTCAGCTCATCCAGCACCATGACAACCAGCACAGCAGAGTCCTGCATCCACTGAGGCCCCTGATCATGTGACCCCTGACTCCTCCCCTCCTGTGACCTCATCACAGGTCCTGTGCGCACAGAGCAGCCATATATGTGGTGGCGGCTCTGCAGGTGGAGGTATGTGGAGACCCCCATTACTGGGCGCAGGGGGCATTAACCCCTTCAGCACGGAGACTCTTTTGGGGTCTTGTGTTGCCCCTTTATAAGAGTCATAAGGTTTTTGTTCTGTTTCCTGTAATAGATACATACGACCCAACTATGGAGACAGGAAGGAGGAAACGTATTGTTCTCATAGGACAGGACCCCTTTACTGGCCCCACAGTGTAATGCCCCCATTATACCCCTTATGCAGGAAGTATGATGCCCCCACAGTGTAATGCCCCCATTATGCCCCTTATGCAGGATGTATGATGCCCCCACACAGTGTAATGCCCCCATTATGTCCCTTATGCAGGATATATGATGCCCCCACAGTGTAATGCCCCCATTATGCCCCTTATGCAGGATATATGATGCCCCCACACAGTGTAATGCCCCCATTATGCCCCTTATGCAGTATGTATGATGCCCCCACACAGTGTAATGCCCCCATTATGCCCCTTATGAAGGATGTATGATGCCCCACACAGTGTAATGCCCCCATTATGCCCCTTATGCAGTATGTATGATGCCCCCACACAGTGTAATGCCCCCATTATGTCCCTTATGCAGGATATATGATGCCCCCACAGTGTAATACCCCCATTATGCCCCTTATGCAGGATATATGATGCCCCCACACAGTGTAATGCCCCCATTATGCCCCTTATGCAGTATGTATGATGCCCCCACACAGTGTAATGCCCCCATTATGCCCCTTATGAAGGATGTATGATGCCCCACACAGTGTAATGCCCCCATTATGCCCCTTATGCAGGATGTATGATGCCCCCACACAGTGTAATGCCCCCATTATGTCCCTTATGCAGGATATATGATGCCCCCACAGTGTAATGCCCCCATTATGCCCCTTATGCAGGATATATGATGCCCCCACACAGTGTAATGCCCCCATTATGCCCCTTATGCAGTATGTATGATGCCCCCACACAGTGTAATGCCCCCATTATGCCCCTTATGAAGGATGTATGATGCCCCACACAGTGTAATGCCCCCATTATGCCCCTTATGCAGTATGTATGATTCCCCACAGTGTAATGCCCCTTATGCAGTATGTATGATACCCCCACAGTATAATGTTCCCCCAGTACCACCTGAGGTCTTGCAGTTGGAATAATCCCTCTGGAGTTGGTTTTCCCTTTGCTTGCTCCCCTACATGTAGACTCTCGAGCATGTATACACTCATGTAGGGGAGCAGGCCTTACTAGATATCGAGGCTTTGTACAGTAATATACCGCATGATGATGGTATCAGAGGAGTAAGACATTTCTTGAAATCGAGATCAATAGAGTGTAGCAGACATAATGACTTCATGTAGTATCTTCTAAAATTCGCTATTACTCATAACTTCTTTCTTTTTGACAGGAAGTACTTCCTCCAGCTCAGGGGTACTGCGATGGGAAGCCTCTGTGCCCCTCATATGCTATCCTATCCCTGGCTGGACTGGTGGGAGGAAACCACAATATTCAGGGATGATCATAAGTGATGGCATCCATATATTGGGGTATGGTACAAATATATTGACTACTTTTTTATCATCTGGTCAGGGACGAGTGAACAATCTTTTGAATTTGTCAGGGAATTCCACATCAATAGAGTGGGCCTAAGATTTATATCAGAGATTAATTATTACCAGTTTCCTTTCCTGGATGTACTAATCAAGAAAGATTGCAATGGGACCCTATGGACACTCAACTGCCATAAACCTTCAAGCACTGATAAACTATTGAAGTGGGATAGCCACCACCCCATCCCCATAAAAAGAGTTATACCCAAGGGTCAATTTTTATGGTTGAGAGGGTACTGCTCTATTGTCACAGATTTTAATATACAGGCAATAGACCTGAACATCAGATTCAGGGAAAAAGGGTACTCATGGTACATTTTGGATTCCGCATCATCGTTTGCAGAAAAATGGGAGAGACAGACACTCCTCCATACCTAACCAAGAGACCAAGAAAAACTTATGACAATCAGAGTCACTGTATCTTTCATATCTTCAGAAAACACTGGGATATACTTGTGGCTGACCCGGACCTGAGGGTGCTGTGGGATCTACTCCCACAATAACTTTCAGAAAGGGTGGGTCAATTAGGGACCATTTAGTGCATAGTTTCTGTCAAGGAAATATTGAGAAAGTATTAACAATTTCTCTCTGTCCCTGAAACCCCTCTTCATCCCTCCCTTATCCACCATTTGTCACCAGAGGAGAGCTGACACTCCAGGCAGCTGTTGGTATGCAAATAATAATACAAGAAGCTCTTCTACTTAACATACGAATGCATCTCCTCTTAGCACAGACCTGGGATAGATTGACAACTTCCAGCATAGGGGCAGAGATGGAAGGAAAGAGGAAATGGCTTCTTTTAGGCTCAAAAGGGGTTTAACAAAGACTGCAGGATTTTCGGAGTCGAAACGAAATATGGAATAACTAAAGTTCCATAATTCTGATAATCATGGGACCTATATTTTTAGTGACAGGGTCAGCTAGGGAACGATATGGATATTTTCTTGTCTCTGTAGGTCCCTCTGGGGGCTGTGGCGCAAAGTCCCAAAATAACAGATCGCAGCTATACCGTGTGAGGTCTCTGGACAAAGGTAAAATCACAACGGAAATTTTTTTTATCACTTTCGTGCCTCTTCGATCAAGCCACGATAAGTTATCACAAAAAAAACTGATATCTAATAAAGATATGAAGGCTGGAGACCAGGCCCTGTTTTGTCATCCCAGGGGGTGTGTGTGTCTTTCCCTTCAGCAGCATAAAAGAATCTGCTGAGGTTGGAGTAGTATTCATTGCGGGAGTATATATTTATTATAGCAACGGATCCTGAATCATCTCAGCGATCGTTATAGTAAGTCTTCTTTAATCCTGTTTATTATGTGTAACTGCTTATGTATTGTATTGTCCCCTTTTGTAAAATCTTGTATATTTTTCATAACACTGCCTCCCTTTTGGATTAAATATAAAATTTAATAGTTCTATTTCTTTTGTGCTGTAATTGTTCCCTCCCACGAAGCCATACGCTACCAGAAAGCAGGCGTCCGCCCAGGCCTGTATTATATTTCAAATCTGGATGGTGGTGGCAGTGAATAATATTAATTGGGCTATTGTGAAGCTGACAGTGACCGTGCGGGGGCATGTTCCATGCGTTGGAATCCGGAGGTGTGATGCCATACGCTCACTGGTCGCTTGCCGATACCTACGTAGTGGGTAGTCGGGATCGTGAGCTCGCCACTCCCTGACGAAATCCGGACAGAGTGACGGCAACGGTGAGATATTGTGTGATCTCCCCGGTGTTGTTTCTGCGGAACCCTGACAAATTGGAGGCAAGCGGTGGGATATTACAGAACATCAATGGCTGGATTGAGCAATCATTCCTTTCACTGAAAACTTACACGGTTCTTGCAAGAATACTGTGCAGATTTTTAAGAAATCAGAGTCAGTGTTTTAATATTTTTTTTATTTGGGACATTACTGTACGTATACGCTGTTGCATCCCCTCCCCTTCTCTTGTTTTTCTGTCCTATCTTTTATTTGGCAATGATGGCTACAGGTGAAGAGCCCAGGTATCACCAACAGTCAAAGGACACTCTCACTGCTCTCTATGAGCTGAGACAAATTGACCCCACAGGCAAGACCAGGCACCAAATGATTGCTGAACTGTTGCAAGGTGCTGCAGAGTCCGTCTGACAGCAGAGCTCGGATTATGGGGCGACCAGCCAAGGCCCGGATGGTGCTGCTGCAGGGGTCCCACCTATGATTGCCAGCCAGACCCGCAGCCAGGCTAGTGTGGACCCCCAACTACAGATGGCCTTGGAGCCGGCCAAAGCTGACCGAGAGGCTGCTGAGCAACAGGCCGAAGCTGACCGAGAGGCTGCTGAGCGACAGGCCGAGGCTGAGAGAGCTGAGCAACAGGCCCAAGCTGATCGAGAAGCTGCTGAGCGAAAGTGGCAAGTTGAGAAGCGGTACCAGCTGGAGTTAGCCCAAATCCAGCTGCCGAAATCCACCGCATCGGGCAATGAGCCCGGCAACACCAACTGCTTTTAACCCCTTCCGGAGCATTTTCCTGCAATGGAAGACTATGAGGCCAGGATAAAAAAAAGTACCAGCTGACTCCTGAAGTTTACCGGAAAAAGTTCAGAGCCCTCCAACGTTGACCACATGACCGCTACAGTGATGTGGTGGATGGGCTCAGGACCAATTTTGAGCAGTGGGTCCAAGGACTGTCACCACCTTCGAGGACCTGAAGGATCTCTGATGATGAAGGACCAATTTCTTCGTCTTTGCCCAGTGGAAGTTCGACAGTTTGTGCTTGACCGGGAGCCAAAGGAGGCTGCCAAAGCAGCCCAGATCGCAGATGCCTATGAGGCCAACCACACACCAGAGGTGCGGAAGTCAGCCGCCGCCAGCTGGAAAGGGGGTAAGCCCACAACCACCCCCCAGTGTTCCAGCCAGCTGGCCCTCAGCGGGTTCTGCCCCATCTTCTAGCACCTGGCCTGCATTTGACTCCCTTAAGTGTTATGTTTGTGACCAAACGGGTCACACAAGCCTTGTCTGCCTGGAGAGGCAGAAGATGAACACCACACCTGAGGCCCCAGGACCTACTGCAGCCATTCTTTTTGTGGGTGGGGCGGTTGGCAGGGCCCGGGAAAATGTACAACCTGTTACTGTGGGCAACACCGTTACTGTTGGTCTTAAGAACACTGGCGCAGAATGTACCCTCATCCGCCCTGAGTTTGTGTTACCAGAGGAACTCATTCCTGGGAAGACCCTGACTGTCACTGGGTTTGGGGGTGTTTGCTGTCCCATACCGATGGCCCAAGTTTTTCTGGACTGGGGTGCGGGGAGGGGGTTAAGAGAAGTGGGGGTGTTGGAGATTCTCCCCACTAATGTGCTATTGGGAACTGATCTGGGACGGTTGGTTGCCCGATACATCCCTGACCACCCTCCCAGATCTGATATGTCATGTAATGCCACTGTCAATAATGTCAGTCATGCATAATAAAAATGTATGTTGTGTTAAAGGGAATTCAGCCACCTCACCCTGTGGGGTGATGCTGCTGAGGATCCCCTAAAGCGAGCCAGCATAAGTGCTATGGGCAAGGGGAGCAGGCATGGACACCAGGAAGCAGGTTGTTCTATGCGGGTGACCAGTGTCACGCCAGATAGTGACATGGTCAATGGTAGCTGCCCATGACTAGCACAGCTCCAGAGGTGATGAACAGGGATGGGGAGAAACATGGGGATCATAGGGAAAGTGATTCCGTGCCGCTGACCAGTGTCATGACGGACTGTGACATGGCCGGTCGTAGCTCCCCCCTAGTGAGCATGGCTCCTAAGGTAAAAATAATGACAGGAAGGGTAGGCCCCACAACCGGGCAAGGTAAAAGAAAGGTGTGTCCCCCTGTCTGTCAGGAGTATGGGAGGAAGGTACCCATAGCCTGTTAGAGGTGTGGGGAAAATGTTCCCCGAACCGGTCAGGGTGATCGGAAAGCTAGATCTCCATTCAGTCAGAGTGGGGGGCAAGTTGGGTCAACGGCTTGTCGGATCAGCTGTAAAGGTGGGCCAGGAGGTGGGCTTAAAGGGGCGATCTGTAAATCAGCCCCTACACCACCTCAAAGAGACAGAGAGGTCAGGGAAATATTGATAAAGTATTAACAATTTCTCTCTGTCTCTGAAACCCCTTTTCACCCCTCCCTTATCCATCATTTGTCACCAGAGGACAGCTGACACTCCACGCAGCTGTCGGTATGCAAATAACAGTACAAGAAGCTCAATAGTCTATTCTACTTAACATACAAATGCATCTCCTCTTAGCACAGACCTGGGATAGATTGACACCTTCCAGCATAGGGGCAGAGATGGAAGGAAAGAAGAAATGGCTCGTTTAGGCTCAAAAGGGGTTTAACAAAGACTGCCGGATCTTCGGAGCCAAAACGAAATATGGAATAGCTAAAGTTCCATAATTCTGATAATGATGGGACCCATATTTTTAGTGACAGGGTAAGCTAGGGAACGATATGAATATTTTCCTGTCACTATAGGCCCCTCTGGGGGGCTCTGGCGCAAAAGTCCCAAAATAAATGTGGTCTCTGGAGAAAGGTAAAATCATAACGGAAAAAATGGTATCACATTCGGGCCTCTATGATCAACCCATAATAAGTTATCACAAAAACCAGATATCTAATAAAGATATGAAGGCTGGAGACCAGCCCCGTGATGTCATCCCAGGGGGTGTGTGGGCTGGTCTCTCCCTTCAGCATAAAAGAATCTGCTGAAGTTGGAGTAGTAATCATTGTGGGAATATATATTTTTTCTAGCAACGGATCCTGCTCTATAACAGTCAAATCAAGCGGAGTGTCTCCCCTCAACCTATATTGAATCATCTCAGCGATCGTTATAGTAAGTCTTCTTTAATCCTGTTTATTTTGTGTAACTGCTTATGTATTGTATTGTCCACTTTTGTAAAATCTTGTATATTTTTCTTAATTCTGCCTCCCTTTTGGATTAAATATAAAATGTAATAATTCTGTTTCTTTTGTGCTGCAATTGTTCCCTCCCCCTAAGCCATACACTACCAGAACGCAGGCGTCCGCCCAGGCCTGTATTATATTTCAAATCTGGATGGTGGTGGCTGCGAATAATATTAATTGGGCTATTGTGAAGCTGACGGTGACCGTACGGGGACGTAGACACACATTCTATGCGTTGGAATCTGGAGTTGTGACGCCATACGCTCACTGGTCGCTTGCCGATACCTACGTAGTGGGTAGTCGGGATCGTGTGCTCGCCACTCCCTGACTATATCCGGACAGAGTGACGGCAATGGTGAGATATTGTGTGATCTCCACGGTGTCGTCACTGCGGAACCCTGACAGTTTCTATAAAAAAACTGCACCCAAGGGGACTTGGCTAGATAGAGGAATCTATGGTTTCTTTAGATTTGGAGAACATTGTCCATTTAATTGGATGAGACAATATAAATCTTTCTTGAGTTCCTCTTTGGTTAAAATCTTTTTCCAGTGGGATTATTCCAACTGTTAGTCCTCAGGACTAGTATATATGGTCACATGCACCTGCCCCCTAGATTATGTAGGCAAGATCAATAGGAAGTCTAGGAGGAGGGTGGGGGACCATTTGGGCAGTGTACGCCATGGTTGGGACACCCTATTAGCGAGACACATGAACAGTGTACATTGAGATCAAACTGGAGACATCTCCTTTTGTATCATTGAGATGGTTAAACCCAATGTGAGAGGAAGGGATCACAATAGATATCTCCTCAAAAAAGAAAGTGAGTGGATTGTTAGACTGGATTCACTGGCCCCTAAGGGACTCAATGAGCAAATTTCTTATGCCTGTTTTGTGTGAATACAGCCCCATTCTGGATTACATTTTTGGATTTTATACTCTACCCATTGCTACTCAGTTCCCTGTGAATGGGGTTCACATATTGTTGTACTTCATCGAGATATCTGAGCTTCTATATCAGAATTATTACTTAGCAATTATTCCACATATACTATTTATTAATTAACAAGTGTGGTGATCCGTGTGTATCTCTAATTGTGCAATAGGGGTCAAATTTGACCATTTAGGAAAATACTGTGGGCCATCATCCCATATCTTATGTAGTGATAAAGTATATCTTCATGCTTATTGCATGATGGGATGTGCAATACTTGTTTTTAGTCTCCCATGACGTTGATCTCAGAGATAGGACTTTTCTATGTTGGTGGTATGCAATCCAAAACCATCATACGCTCCGGCGTGGAACGCATGCTTCCTGACATGCGCATTCGCAGATAGGAGACCGTGATGCACTCCGGCGTGGAACGCACATGTCCGGGCACGTTTGTGCTTTCTGCCCGCCTGTGTCCGTTGTTTTGTGCTGAATTGTGGGGAGTATTTGAGAATTTATTTTTGTTCCATCTGTCTTTAGTTGATCCCACTGATACATCAATTAAGTCCTCAGAAAATTATAATTAGAGGAACCCATGGACACATTAGTATTTGTGAAGCTGACCTCCGCTCTCCTCTATTTCCTTTGAATTTATTGTGTGACCTGTATTTCAGAACAGTAGCTCTTGGTTTGTTTCATTTCCATGTGTAAATTGAATTTGACTCGTAGTCTTTGATATCTCTTTCAAACTTAGTTTTTTTGATCTCTGAGATCCATCCTCCAGACTTTGTAAATTCTTTTGCATATTTTGAGTTTTGTATCCAAAAAGGCTTCTAAACTAGGCGGAAAACTTTCACCTATTTTTTTTCAAGAAACAAATATCAAACGCAATGTAACTTGGTTATCCGTGGTTAGGCTTTTTTTTAAAATTTAGATTGTGAGCCCCAATGGGGACAGCGATGATAATGTATGTAAAGCGCTGCGGAATATGTTGGCGCTATATAAAAATAAAAAATATATACCGTATTTTTCAGACTATAAGACGCACCTAGGTTTTAGAGGAGGAAAATGGAAAAAAAATGTAAGCAAAAAATGTGGTCACAATGCACTGTTAAGGGGGAATAGGGGGAATGTCCCCAAATTCTGATAATATCCCCCATCCTGGTAGATATGCCCCCCCTTCCTATTATACGTGGCTCCCATCCCCATCCTGATATGCATGGCACCCCGCATCCTTATCCTGGTATGCATGGCACTCCTCAACCCTATCCTGGTATGCATGGCACCCCTCATCCCTATCCTGGTATGCATGGCACCCCTCATCCCTATCCTGGTATGCATGGCACCCCTCATCCCTATCCTGGTATGCATGGCACCCCTCATCCCTATCCTGGTATGCATGGCACCCCTCATCTCTATCATGGTATGCATGGCACCCCTCATCCCTATCCTGGCATGCATGGCACCCCTCATCCCTATCCTGGTATGCATGGCACCCCTCATCCCTATCCTGGTATGCATGGCACCCCTCATCCCTATCCTGGCATGCATGGCACCCCTCATCCCTATCCTGGTATGCATGGCACCCCTCATCCTTATCCTGCTATGCATGGCACCCCTCATCCTTACCCTGGTATGCATGGCACCACTCATCCTTACCCTGGTATGTATTGCCCCCTCATTCTTATCCTAGTGTGCATGGTCCCCCTAATCCCCATCAGGCTGCACATAAAAAAATAAATAGTCCTACTCACCTTTCTTCTCTCTCCTCCAGCGCTGCATCTGTCTGCCCGCACTGATCTCTACATGTGAGCCGCCCATGACGTCACTGCCATGCGCGGCTCACAAGGAGAGATCAGCTGCCGGAAGTCACTGCTCCCCACACTGGGACTGTGTGCATGGGGAGCAGTGACTTCATGCTTCTTAATAGCCGGCACACAGCATAGCCGCAGTGCGGCTCCTGCTGCTGCCGGGCTGTCGCGTGTGCCCGCTGTTAAAGGGCATGAATATTCACCCCCTCCCAACGCCCATGGGCGTAGAGAGGGGGTGAATATTCATACCCTTTAATAGCGGGCGCACAGGATTGCCCGGCAGCAGCAGGAGCCGCGCTGCTGATACACTGTGTACCGCTTCCCCCAGCACAGTATATAAACATATATATATATATATATATATATATATATATATATATATATATATATAATATAATATATATATAATATAATATATATACACCCCCCCAGCAACATTTGGACTAGAAGACGAAAACCCCATTTTCCTCCAATTTTGGAGGAAAAAGTGCGTCTTATAGTCCGAAAAATACGGTATATATATATAATATATGTGTGTGTGTATATACAGTACAGACCAAAAGTTTGGACACGCCTTGTCATTTAAAGATTTTTCTGTATTTTCATTACTATGAAAATTGTACATTCACACTGAAGACATCAAAACTATGAATTAACACATGTGGAATTATATACTTAACAAAAAAGTGTGAAACAACTGAAAATATGTCTTATATTCTAGGTTCTTCAAAGTAGCCACCTTTTGCTTTGATGACTGCTTTGCACACTCTTGGCATTCTCTTGATGAGCTTCAAGAGGTAGTCACCGGAAATGGTTTTCACTTCACAGGTGTGCCCTGTCAGGTTTAATAAGTGGGATTTCTTGCCTTATTAATGGGGTTGGGACCATCAGTTGTGTTGTGCAGAAGTCTGGTGGATACACAGCTGATAGTCCTACTGAATAGAGTGTTAGAATTTGTATTATGGCAAGAAAAAAGCAGCTAAGTAAAGAAAAACGAGAGGCCATCATTACTTTAAGAAATGAAGGTCAGTCAGTCCAAAAAATTTGGAAAACTTTGAAAGTGTCCCCAAGTGCAGTTGCAAAAACCATCAAGCCCTACAAAGAAACTGGCTCACATGAGTACCGACCCAGGAAAGGAAGACCGAGAGTAACCTCTGCTTCTCAGGATAAGTTTATCCGAGTCACCAGCCTCAGAAATTGCAGGTTAACAGCTGCTCAGGTTAGAGACCAGGTCAATGCCACGCAGAGTTCTAGCAGCAGACACATCTCTTCAACAACTGTTAAGAGGAGACTTTGTGCAGCAGGCCTTCATGGTAAAATAGCTGCTAGGAAACCACTGCTAAGGACAGGCAACAAGCAGAAGAGACTTTTTTGGGCTAAAGAACACAAGGAATGGACATTAGACCAGTGGAAATCTGTGCTTTGGTCTGATGAGTCCAAATTTGAGATCTTTGGTTCCAACCACCTTGTTTTTGTGCGACGCCGAAAAGGTGAACGGATGGACTCTACATGCCTGGTTCCCACCATGAAGCATGGAGTAGGAGGTGTGATAGTGTGGGGGTGCTTTGCTGGTGACACTGTTGGGGATTTATTCAAAATTGAAGGCATACTGAACCAGCATGGCTACCACAGCATCTTGCAGCGGCATGCTATTCCATCTGGTTTGCATTTAGTTGAACCATCATTTATTTTTCAACAGGACAGTGACCCCAAACACACCTTCAGGCTGTGTTAGGGCTATTTGACCAAGAGGGAGAGTGATGGGGTGCTACGCCAGATGACCTGGCCTCCATAGTCCCCAGACCTGGACCCAATCAAGATGGTTTGGGGTGAGCTGGACCGCAGAGTGAAGGCAAAAGGGCCAACAAGTGCTAAGCATTTCTGGGAACTCCTTCAAGATTGTTAGAAGACCATTTCCAGTGACTACCTCTTGAAGCTCATCAAGAGAATGCCAAGAGTGTGCAAAGCAGTCATCAAAGCTAAAGGTGACTACTTTGAAGAACCTAGAATATAAGACATATTTTGAGTTGTTTCACACTTTAAGTATTTAATTCATAGTTTTGATGCCTTCAGTGTGAATGTACAATTTTCATAGTCAAGAAAATACAGAAAAATCTTTAAATGAGAAGGTGTGTCCAAACTTTTGGTCTGTACTGTAGGTTTCCATATATTACATGAAATACGCCCCCAAAAAATAAAATTGGGGATGGAGGTACTGTGGGAATATTATACAGAGTGTGGGTGGATGGCGGTACTAGGGGAACAGTATACTGTGTGTGGGGACCAAGAAAGGGGCACTGTACTATGAGATCAATACATGATTCCTTCACAAAAACACCCTAAATATAACATTTTTAAAACAACCCTACAATTTGTGAATCTTCAGGGTAAATCGATATATAACCATTTGATTAGAGCTGATACTATTACGCTAAAGTGTCTAAACAGACTTTCTTTCAAATCCATAAAGGGGCACTTTTCCGTGTCTGTCATGCCAGAACTGTTGGAGCATTATTAGAGGTGATAGTTTTCCCACCAATTAGAAGGGACACCTGTGGATATTGGTGGTTTTTACCTGCTACATTTCTGGTGTGATTTACTCTCAGTTCCCTTGTGTTACAGGGGTTGTCCATTACTTTATATGATCCCCCAATGTATTCCCCCAGGGCCCATAAGTGTTTCTCTAAATACCTTGTGGTGCCTTTTCTGCCTGTGAGCGGCGCTATCACTGGCCGCTCACAGGCATCACGTGACCCCCGGCTGCAGCCACGTGATGCCTCTGAGCGGCAAGCAGTAGCGCTGCTCAGAGGCAGAAAAGGCACAGCAAGGTATTTGCAAAAACATTTCTGGGCCCCGGGGGATACGTTGGGGGGGTCCATATAAAGTAGTGGACAAATTCTTTAAAGTGGACATTGGACAAACGTCACGGTAAATTACAATCAGACTGAAGAAACATCACTCCTCTATTCGGCTCTATGAGTCTAGGATGAAATCCACTGCTTCCACTGCAAGAAAAAGAATGAAGAAGAGCAGAAGTTTGGTGAGACCACCGTGGCCAGACATTTCTCGGAGATAGTGATAAAAGTTCTTATCTCCGATGGTCCGTGTTAGAAGAAACCCCCGCAGCGGATTCACAATCACAACGCAGTAAACTTCTACTGAGACGTGTTCTGGATTTACTCCCTGGAATCACTTTCTCCCAAAGGGTTAAATGACGTCTGTAACTTCATGGTCTTTCTATGAAGCTTCTTCTCTGAACTTTATTCCTCTGTTGTCTGTCGGGGAGTTGTTTTCTAAAAAAATATTTTTGGGTGTTTTCTTTCTTTTAGTTTACTGGGTTAGTAATGGGGGTGTCTGATAGACGCTTCTCTATTACTAACTCTAGGGATTGATGCCAGCTGAGAATACACAACTGACGTAAACCCAAAAAATATTACCCCAGTTGCCAACATACCAGGGCAATTAGGAAGAGGCGGGAAAAGTGTCAAAATTTGTCGCATCTAATGTGATTTGCCAATTCTGGGGCTGCTGTGGACTGGTATTTTTAGGCTGGAAGGGGCCAATATCCATGGACCTTCCCAGCAGGATAATATCAGCCCCAAGCTGTCTGCTTTACCTTAGCCGGTTATCAAAAATAGGGGGGGGGGTACTCCACGTAATTTTTTTAAATTCATTATTTATTTAATAGGTTTAACCCCTTCATGACCGGAGCATTTTAAGTTTTTGAGTTTTCGTTTTTTGCTCCCCTTCTTCCCAGAGCCTTAGCCTTTTTATTTTTCAGTCAATATGGCCATGTGAGGGCTTATTTTTTGCGGGACGAGTTGTACATTTAAACACCATTACTAGTTTTACCATATTGTGTACTGGAAAATGGGAAAAAAATTCCAAGTGCGGTGAAATTGCATAAAAAAATGCAATTCCACAGTTGTTTTTTTTTTTTTTTTCTTTCCACGTTCACTGGATGCTAAAACTGACCTGCCATTACTATTCTCCAGGTCATTACGAGTTCGTAGACACCAAACATAGGTTCTTTTTTATTTAAGTGGTGAAAAAAAATTCCAAAGTTTGCTAAAAAAAAAAAAAAAAAAAGAGCCATTTTCCGAGACCCGTAGCGTCTCCATTTATCGGGATCTGGGGCTGGGTGAGGGCTTATTTTTTGCGCGCCGAACTGATGTTTTTATTGATAGCATTTTGGGGTAGATCCAATGTTTTGATCGTCCTTTATTGCATTTTATTGCAATGTTGCGGCGACCAAAAAAACGTAATTCTGGCGTTTGGAATTTTTTTCTCGTTACGCCATTTACCGATAGGATTAATTCTTTTTTTATATTGATAGATCGGGCGATTCTGAATGCGGCGATACTAAATATGTGTATGTGGGGCTTAGTTTTTATTATTTTATTTTGAATGAGGCAAAAGGGGGATGATTTAAACTTTTATATTTTTTAAAAAAAATTATATTTTTTTTCACTTTTTGCATGCTTCTACAGTCTCTATAGGAGACTAGAAGCAGCAACTGTCCGATCGCCTCTGCTACATAGAGGTGATGAGCAGATCACCTCTATGTAGCAGAAATGCTCCTGTGTTATGAGCGCCGACCACTAGGTGGGGCTCATAGCGATTAGCACATGACAACCACTGGGGTCTGCTGCAGACCCAGGGTTGTCATGCCCACCCATCAGTGACCTGCGATCACGCGACGGGGTCACCGATGGGCGGGGTAAGTGATGTGCTTCCGGCGCGACGCTGTTAATGAGATTGACAGCAGTATTTAACTAGTTAACAGTCGTGGGTGGATCGCGATTCCACCCGCGGCTGTTGCGGGCACATGTCAGCTGTAATAATCAGCTGACATGTGCCCGGTTCAGTGCCCCCGCTGAACCCGGCCTTTCCGATGTGGTGAGTACTATTACTGACCATGTCGGAAAGGGGTTAAAAAAGGTGAAATACACCCTTTAGTGCCCATTGGAAGGCAACTATGTTAATAAAACCAAAACATTTGAAGAAAACCTAACGGGACAACAATTTGCAATACACAATTTCATCAGTTGTAACACTAGGGGGTCATCTATTTAATAGAATGTATAGAGAGTTACCTGCAATATGTGGGATGGACGTCAGACCTGCTAAAAAAATGTATTAGAAGACATTTATCTGACGCAATCAATCCCACCGCATTAAACCTGTCTGTGGTTTCAAGACACTTTTCACAAAAACATAAAGGGGATATCAGATCCTTCAGATATCAAGAATAGAAAAGATTTATAAACCATTAAGAGGTGGAGATGTGAAAAGAAAAATCTTAAATAGAAAGTCATATTGGATATTTATATTACACACTAGAGCCCCACAGGGAATGAACATCAGACAGGATTAATATTACAGTGCAATTAATTGTATTTGTCTTTGATTTCCAGTGATTTTATTGAATGTCTCATGCATGAGTTGTATTTGTGTATTCTCTTTTTCTTCCATACAATACAGGGTTAAATTGTCTGAGAAGTACTCAGTAATTAATGGACACCCAGGAAAGGGAAGGATATAAAAGTATCACGGAGACTCACATGTTGTAAATCAGGAATAAGCATTGGTTGGGTATGTGGGCACTTGGTGGTATGCCATCACAACAGTTTTTATTAATTCACAATAATTCAGTTTTAAACAAGTCTCCTTTGTACGATCATACAACACAGAAGCCTCTGATTTCTCAGGTGATGCACTGTACTACTGTAGTGCGTGTATTATCACTGCCTGTCAGTGTAATACTAACTGCCCCATACACATGAGATAAGTGTTGGCTGAACGGTCATTTGGCAGACGGTTATCTCTCCAGACTCCCCCATACACACAAATATTCCAGCTTTCCTATGATCTGTAGGAGAGTCGCCTCCAGACTCCTCTAGACTCTGCCCTGACATTATCTGTTGGGAGGCCCCCAAATACATTATATAGTTTACCAAACCCCTCAAAATCAGTGATATCATGCAGCTTTAGTCTAATATGTGTCTGGGGGCGTTAAAAGGTAACTTATGGAATGCTGCCTCTGGCTCGGCCTAATAGACTTTCGTACATTGCAGGCCCAGACACCATTATTAGGCATTTAAGTATTGTAGGAACTAGGCAGCCCCATACTATCGAGTACTTGGGGGAGGAGGAGGGGCATTCAGCCGAACTCTGTCAAACCTTCTTAGATGCCATGTTTGCTTTTTGCAGGAGCAAGTGGTTAAACTGCCAGGGATTTTATTGCAGCCGCAACTGTGCCAGCCTTGCGGTGTACATCTATGTTCTGGTGCCCAAAAGAATTCATATAAGAACAAAAACAAATGTTTAACTTGTTAAAAAATGACAATGTGTCTTTTGCTTTTTCATGTTATTTTTTTTTACAAGAATTGTTGGTGCCAATTTTCTTTTGAAACATTTTAATATCTGCTTTTTTCAGTTTTTTTTTGTAATATAGGAAAGTCTAAGGCCAGAAGTAAACCCTATAATACACTGCACATGTAGACTTTAGTATCAAATCATTTCTGTATGCCGTGTTTGTGCAAACAAAACAGCTTTTTTAAAAGCCTCAAACTTCTGTGTGTGAATCAGATATGAGATCTAACTTGATAGAAGATTACAGTCTGGGGAAGACGGGAAACATTCATATAGACGGCCAGTGGTGCAGTAGTCAGTGACTGTCTCTTGCCAAATATGGTTTTTGAGCCGTAGTAGTACATGTTGCCTCATCATGAAGTAGTTATTTCTCATGTTACTTGTCATGAATATCTCCTGCAGTATTGCTAATGCCAATTCCAGTGTCGGAAAATGAGACGAGAATTAGCGTTATGGAAGGTGAGTGTCAGGAACTCACAAAGAGACGACACTGGGGAGATCACACAATCTCTCACCTGTGCCGTCACTCTGTCAAGATATGTGTATATTCCCCTGTATGTTCACTGTCAGCTTCACGATAACCCAATTATTATTATTCGCTGCCACCACCGTCCAGATTTTAAATATAATACAGGCCTGGTCGGACGCCTGCGTTCTGGTATATGGCTTCAGGGGAGGGAACGATTACAGAAAAAAAGAAACGGGACTATTACATTTTATATTTAATCCAAAAGGAAGGCAGTGTTATGAAAAATATACAAGGATTTTACAAGGGGGACAATACAGTACAGAATATACAGTTACACAATATAAACAGGATTAAAGAAGACTTATGTACTAGACAGATCGCAGACACAATTCTGTTTAGCTGGAGGGGGCGCCCCACTTATTGATTTGACTGTTATCGAACAAGATCCATTTATTATAGTCTCTGTACCCCCTGGCAATGAATACTCATCCATCCTCCGTGGATTCTTTTATGCCTAGAGACCTGCCCACACAGCACCTGGGATGACATTACGTGGGCTGGTCTCCAGTCTCCATATTTTTATTAGAATATCTGGCTTTTGCGATAACTTATCGTTGGTTGATCGCAGAAACCCGTAAGTAATACCATTTTTTCCGTTATGAATTTACCTTCCTTTAGAGACCACACATGACATAGTTGCGGTCTGTTATTTTGTTACTTTTGCACCCCAGCTACCAATAGGGGCTCTCAGCTGCAAAAAAATAAGCATATTGTTCCTTGGCTGACTCTACCACTAAAAATATGGTTCCCATTATTAGCGGAGCTATGGAACTTCCAACATTCCATATTTCATATCAGCTCCGGACATCCTGGAGTTTGTGTTAAACACCTTTGAAGCCTAAATGAGTTTTCCTTCAAACTGCCCCTGCTGGAAGGTGTCAGTCTATCCCATGTCTGTGCTAAGAGGAGATGCATTCGTATGTTAAGTGGGTCAGTAGCACCTTTTGTGCTGCATTTGTCTACAAGTGACTTCTGCTGTGTGTGTTAAATTGCATGGAAACAGTTGGCCCAAATGGTGGATAAAGGAGGGGTGAGAGGGAAATGGGGTTTGTCAGGACCCTGTGTCTGAGGGATGGGGAAGACCCCTGAGCCCAATCAAAGGGCCTCCACTTCATCCTCTCATACATGAGGACATCAATGACCAGAAGATCCTAGAACTCACCTACAAGATGATTGAGCTGCTGACTGGAGAGGTGACACTGCTGGGAATGCTGGGATATTATACAGTAACGCTATGAAGGGATCGGGGAGATGACGATATCATTGTATTTGTTAGGTTCCTATAAGGTGTCAGGATTTCGCTGTCTATTTCTCCATTGAGGAGTGGGAGTATTTAGAAGGACACAAAGATCTGTACAAGGACATCATGATGGAGGTTCCCCAGCCCCTCACATCACCAGGTAATAGACAGGACTAAATACACACGGCCTATAATTATCTGTATGTAAAGAATGAATTCAGTCCCTGTATGTGTTTCCTCCAGATCTATCCAGTAAGAGGACAACACCAGAGAGATGTCCCCTTCGTCTTCTTCTACAGGACTGTAAACAAGAAGATCCCAATGTTCCTCAGGTAGATACAGAGAAGATGTCATGAGATGTCTCCTATGATGTGTAGACGGCTGTAAAGGTCTTGTGTTCAGTCTTGTTTTATCCACCAGTATTATGTTTTATATTTGTGTAATGAGAACGGTGGAGATGACAGGATTAGAGCTGATCATAGAGGTGACTTCTCCATCTGTCTTTGACTTTTATAATATTTGTTTCAGGGTGAAGATCTGATCCATATTAATATTACAGAGACATATGTGAGGGGTGATGAGCGGTGTAAAGAGGAGATTCCTACATATGACTACCCAGGTGAGTAGTAACCACTAAATGCAGAGAAGTCACAGATTCTTCTCAGTCACCGGCTGTGGCTGCTTTATCGGTGGTGTAGTCCGGCAATATCACAATCGTGTGATCACCATTTTGCCGCTCTACCACAACATTCTCCTCCGTTCGAAAATATTCAATTTACTTTGGGAAATTGTAAAAGCCCTTTTCTATAGAACTTACAACCTGGAGGATCCACCTACCCCCTGGGATTACAAGACGCTGACTGTTACCTGCCCAGATCTGTAAACTATAAAGCCTAATGACAGCGTACGTAGAATGTGCTGACAAGTGAGAAAATCACTTGAAGAAAAATATTATGATGGGCCTGTAAGAGAAAGCAGAGGGTAATGATGCTGTTGGCTTCCTAGAACCCTGATATCTTATTGGATGAATCTACCTTGTCTCCCTTCTGTGCTACTGAATGTGCTCATATGGTCCCTACAAGACCAGGTCCAGTCTTTCTGGCCAAACTTTACTTTTATGATCTACAACATTAAATGTGCAGTGAGGCCAAGTGTGAATTTCTGTACAATAACAGCAGAGTTTCCCTTTATCTAAACTTTAACATTTATTTTAAATTTAACTTCAAACAGGATTGTGATAACCTAGACAAAAAAACTACACCTGTGCCATGATATATCTCTAAGCTGTGCGTGGCTGATGGCTGTAATATACATTTATTCACGCCTGCAGGAGATGTGTTGGCATGGCTCGAGCCCTGGTTTCATGGATTCACTCCACGTCATAAATTCCATTATGTTTTCAATCCTAAGGAATTCAGATTACTGCACAATCTCTCCTTAAATGGGGGCGCTAATACTTTCTCTACTCTCCTGGTCAGGACTCATAGTTGCTCCAATGGTCCACCATAAATGAGTGTAACTCCATCTTAGTGTTGGATTTCTCCCCTCATACATACGTTGTTGTTGGGGATGTTACATGTTTATATATTCTTTTTTTTTTTACAAGTTCACTCTCTATGATAGTTTGATTGTAGTGGGATCGGCCGGCCTCACTTATGTGACTCTGTAACTCCCTGGTAGTCTTTCAAAAATATCTCCATTGCCTCTTCCAAATGCCCGAGATCTAAATTTAAGACACCTCAGCTCTGCAGTATTATAAAAAGTTCTCTTTCAATGTGTAATATTTCTTCTTGAAACTCATCTGACAGAAAATATTGTCCCTTACGATAGTTTAGATTGCTAAGAGCCACCGAGCCCCATACTCTAATTACCCCAGAGAGGTTTCACCACTAGTTACTCATTTTTTCTCTAATTTTTCTCTTTATTGTCTAATCACAATTTTTGACTTCAGTAGTTAGTGCCCAAAATACCCTGATGTAACCTCTTCCTGCAGCCAGTTTTGTGTTCCTATCTGGGCCCATTTTTCAAATCTGACGTGTGTCACTTTATATGGTGATAACTCTGGAATTCTTCACAAAGGATAATAGAAAACAAATGGACCTTACAAATTATTTTCCAACTTCTCTTGAATCTGACAATCCCCTATATACGGTTGTACACTGCTATCTGGGCACATGGCAGGTTAAGAAGGGAAGGAGCGCCATTTGGCTATTAGGAATGCAGATTTTGCTGGAATGGTTTGCAGACACAATGTATTGGGGACACTGTTCATGGTCACCTGGAAGATCAAAAGATGGCCACCACGAATAGGCTTGGCACTATCTACCCCATTTACAGATTTCATAAATTACTTTGCTCATCGCCGTTTAACCCCTCTACATGGATCTGGAGTTACACAGAGACCCCTAGGCTTGGGCCACGGTGTTACCTGCTGTTCTGTGGAGTGAGATGGGAAGATGAATAGTCAGATAGCCGGGTCAGAACCAAGAGGGCTGAGAAAATACAAAATCAGAAGACACGAGTAGTCAGTAAACGGGCCGAGGTCACAACAGGAAACAAATACACAAGCCAGGAGCTGAGCACAGAGGACTGAACCAGAGGAGAACAAGGCTGTATCTGGCAGCTTCCAGCAATATGCTTCCAGCTTTAGTAGGGTGCGGTGCTTTCCAATTGGCTGAAGTAGGGAGCAGATTACTCCAGCTGGACAGCACACTCACCCATACTGCCAGACTGGATGGTACTACAGGTCCCAGCAACCCTAATCTTAGTTGCTGGACAGAACCTGCACTGCCCAGAGCTTCTGGTTCTGATGTCTCTTTCATCACCAGCGTCGCCTGCAGGATGAATAAGGCGGTTCCTGGTGAGAGAAGCAGATATCGCAGGAGCAGATCCCAGAGGAGATGGTATACACCTTTTGCCGAAGCCCTAATATAACAAAATGTCAGAATACCAGAGCAGTAAAAATCCACATAAAGTGACTTCATTTTGGAAATTATAACCCTCAGTGAATTAAGCTATAGGAGCAGTGACTATTTTGACTCCACAGTCACTTTCCAGAAATTAGCACGCAGTGGATGATGGAGAGTGAAAATAACAAATATACCATTTTATTACCCAACACATAGTGCCCAGATTGTGCTCCAGGAGACACACACCGTAAATTAAATGGGTTCTTCTCATTATAGTAATGCTAAATACATGGATGCTAAATGTGGTTTGGGTGCACTGCAAGGCTCAGAAGTGAGGGGGAGATCTGACTTTGGGAGAGCGGATATTGCTGGATTGGTTTATGGAAGCCATGTTGCTTTTCAAGAGCCTTTGAGCCACTAATAATGTGGAAACCTCTGTTTTTCCACTGACAGATGATGGACCTGAGTGGGGACTTGTTTTTTTGTGAGATGAGTAGAAGTTTTTATTGGTATTATTTTCGCCTACATAACATTGGTGGCTTTTTATTCCATATTTGGGAGGGAGAATGAAAAAACAGTTGAACACCACGCTCTACTGGTTCATCCTATGAGGTTTTCTATTAGACAGTCATTGTCCTGGTGAATAATTACATTTTTTTATTTAACTTGCCTTTTTTACAGACAGTTTAAGTAGAAATGTTCAAAAATATAAAATTCAAGGATTTTTTATTAAAAAATAATTGGTTTTCTTCTTGGCAGATGACTGTACCAGGAGATCAGAGGGACAGCTGACATCTTCAATTTTTAAATCAGATGATTTTGAGATCCCACAGGATACAATTGAAGTGAATGCCATTACTCCAGATATACCATCATCCCTTCACAGCAAAGAGCTATCATCTGATCCTTTGAAACACGTCCTGTCTTCTGATTCATTACTGACTACTAAGGAAAATCAAAGTCACAAAATAAGCATTAAAAAACAATCTGCTCCTAAAGCAAAGAAGCCATTTTCACATTCAGAATATACAAATAGTTTTCCCCTCAAAAAGTCTTTTCTTAAACATCAAAAAATTCACACAGCGGAGAATAGATTTTCTTGTTCCAAGTGTGGGAGATGTTTCAATCAGAAATCAGATCTTGTAAGGCACCAGAGAACTCACACAGGAGAGAAGCCATTTTCCTGTTCAGAATGTGGGAAATGTTTTACAGAGAAATCAACTCTTATCGCACATCAGAGAACTCACACAGGGGAGAAGCCTTTTTCATGTCCAGATTGTGGGAAATGTTTTGTTCAGAAATCACATCTTAATATACATCAGAGAACTCACACGGGAGAAACATTTTTCATGTTCAGAATGTGGGAAATAGTTTACAGAAAAATCAACTCTTATCACACATCAGAGAACTCACACAGGGGAGAAGCCATTTTCATGTTCAGAATGTGGGAAATGTTTTGCAAAAAAATCAAATCTTATCAAACATCAGAGAACTCACACAGGGGAGAAGTTTTTTCAGCAACACATAAAAAGTACAAGCGTCACATGGAAAGGGTTAAGTAAGGCATACTTAGTGAAAGTAAACAGATAACCAGCAGTGTCAGGGGAGGCCCCGACACGTGTTTCCGTACTTCCTCAGGGGGCGTGGTGGGATGTGTGTGGATACAGGGCCTCTTATATATACATGGGTCCCATGTGAAGCAATCAGTTACTGACCAATAACGGCGTATGTCGCCGCATAGCAGCAGACATTGGTGGCAGCGGCGTGGTCTCAGGCGGCGCCCAGGAAGAGGGGAACTCCCCCACTGACGTCACATATTCCAGGGCACCGCCCACCCGAGACCGCGTCGCGGCCACATGACCGCTGCATCCGGCGCATGCGCAGAAGGTCGGACGACAGGAATCGATCGTGATCATATAAGGAATAAATATGGAGCAGGACAGACTACTTAACAACAAAGGAAGAGATACATTATATCGGTGGAGTAACAAGTGTCACCCTGCACCAAAAGGTCATCCATGTAATACATAACAGATGATATTGCAGTAAATGTCCATACGAAACAGGTGTCCATGTCCGCTCCTTATCCTTAAAGGGAAAGAGTTCTATTTAGATCCAACCAATTTGTCATCAAAAACAATCCGGTTCTCTTCCAATGGTCTGATGAAGCCCCAAACACAGAGAGAGGCCGGGGGGAATAGAAGTGAGCTAAAAAAATAAGATAAAACACACACTTACTAAAAGACAGACTGAAAAGAGAGAAATATAGGGCAGAGATGCAGAGATAAATCAACAAAAAAAAAATATTATTTGATTAATACTATACCAGTATATATAGGGAGTGGGGGGAGGGGGTGGGTATTTTTTAATTGCCCCCCTCAAAGTACACCAGGGGGAGGCATCTAGGTAGGAGGACTTATAAAAATCATGTCGAGGGCAATCACAAGAGGAGTCAAAGAACATGCTAAATCTAATAGGTAAAACCCATAGATAATAAAGTAGCCAAGAGAGCATGGATCTTACCCCGAGGGCGCTCACGTCCAAGGAAGAGGAGACACGGAGGGGGCAAACAACCACCAATGGCTAGAGGAAGGGGGAAAAACTCAATCGTTCATTTAGGCCTGCTGGTGACATAGTTCCCAGTCTATAGATCCAGAGGCATTCAAATTTGACCAATGCCTTCTTTACATCACCACCTCTTAGGCCCAAATGGACCTGATCAATGCCGCAGATCTGCAGACTCTTAGGGTCGCAATGATGATATTGCTTAAAATGTCTTGGCTGGGTCCGAAGTGATGATACATCCTCCACCTCCCCAGCCCCCAAAATATCCAAAACGTGCTCCCTCACGCGTCTCCTCAATTCCCTAGACGTGAGCCCCACGTAGATGAGCCCACATCCACAGGTGGCACGATCAATGACGCCAACGCTGCTACAAGAGATATATTGCCTGATGTCAAAAACTCTCGTGCCATCTACATTAGAAAATGTTTTAGTCCTAACCATGTTTCTGCAGGAGAGGCGTGAGCCACAGGGATAGCAGCCCCATTTAGGGTTGCCAACTTTGAAAGGCAGGACACTCTGGTGTACATAGTGACTATGCACCAGAGTATCCCTGAGACTCCTGCCCCTCCTTGCTGTCATAAGAGGACGATCCGGCAAAAACTCCCGGAGACTTGGGTGAGTTTTTAGGACCCGCCAGTGTCTATCAAGGATGTCTCCGATGGCGTGCCACTGATTATTAAATGTAGATATGAACCTCACCACGGGTTGGCCGGTGGACCCCAAAGGCGGCTTAGGTGCAAGCAGCTCTTGTCTGGAGGCTCTGTATCCACACACATCCCACCACGCCCCCTGAGGAAGTACGGAAACACGTATCGGGGCCTCCCCTGACACTGCTGATTATCTGTTTACTTTCACTAAGTATGTCTTACTTAACCCTTTCCATGTGATCTTGTACTTTGTGTTGCTGAAAAAACCTCTGATGGTTGTCTATACTGTGACTTGTTACAGGTCACTTGATCTAGGTCATTATAACTTTTTCTATAACTTTTTCTGCACACATTGTTTGTGACTTATGGATTGTATGGGTTGGACTATGTGACCTATTATAGGTCCAATGTGAATTTGATACCAGCTGTGTCTCTATCTACCCCCTGCTGCCTCACATGCCCATGTTATGTCCTTTCACACATGTTATTTATACCTATGTGCTATCTTTTTTAAAAAAAATATATAAATAAAGCATTGATCTTTTTTAGTCTAACATATGGTGTTTTGATTATGTTACTTTGGGGTTTTGAAAATACCTATGGTCTCTCTGGTTCATATAATGTTTAGTGGTATGCCCCTTATTACATTCAAAGTCCTATTGGTCATTGTTATTTTGTTGTATTATGCTGGGAGTTATAGTTCACCCTACATTTATTTCATGTGATTTCCCTGAGAACTATAACTCCCAGCATGTCCTGCAGCTTCTATGGCATGCTAGGAGTTATAGTTCATCACAGTGGTAGTGTTTTGCTGTATGTGCTTTAATGCTTGCCTCACTGTTTCTTGTTTGGAGGGAGCGGGGTCGCACTGCAGGGAGAGGATCATCAGGGATCAACGGCGCAGCATGTGATCTGGCCCGGGACCGCCCACTAACTCCTGTCTAACACTGCCATAGTGAATTCATAACAGCGCCGTTGGATTCACTATGACAGCTCCATCGGGCTAAGCAGTGAGAGGTATCACACACAGCAAAATCAGCGGTGCTGCCATTAATGCACTTACACTGCATTACACAGGAGAAAGTGGGTGGTCCCGGGCCAGATCACATGCTGCAGTGATGATACAAAAGAGGCAGGGCCGAGACAACACATAACAGCTCAGCGTGCAGTCCCCCCGACCCCGCCTCTTTTGTATCGTCACTGCAGCATGTGATCTGGCCCGGGACCACCCACTTTCTCCTGTGTAGTGAAGCGTAAGTGCATTAATGGCGGCGCCCCTGATTTTGTGGTGTGTGATACCTCTCCCTGCCCTGCCACCCGCTACCTGCAGTACGACCACACTCAATCACCACCGCTGCCGCCTCCGCCCCACACCACCACAGTAAGCACCATAATATCTATATTTTGACTAGATTCGGACCATAAGACGCAACCCCTTTTCCCCCAAAATTTTTGGGGAAAAAAAGTGTGTCTTATGGTACGAAAAATACGGTAACTCCCTAATAGGCCATTGAGGAGTTTCTCGTACCTCCGGAGGAACCAGAGGGGAGGCCGCAACACACTGTCAACAAGGAGAAAGGAAAGTATGAAGGAAAATATGAAAACTCTGAATGAGAAACAAAAACACATTCATATAGGGCAATGTAGGCAAGCTAAGGAGAACCAAAAATAAAAGGAACAAGTATAATCTCCCAGAAACCTAACATTGTTAGAATGAAAAGGTACTGGGAAGGAAAGCAAACTGACCGGGAGAATAGTTTCACCTTTGTGGTGAAACTTATAAAATTCATCCTCACCAACTGTAAATGTAAAACCCGTCCATTTATAATGACCATGTACAAGATAAAGGTTCCCAACTCACATCAGGACCACAAAATCCCAGGTACTTTCAGCTGCATCACATCCAATGTAGTGTACTTCATTATATGTACCAAATGTCCAACTGGGGTCGGTATGTAGGGGAGACAGGGCAGAAACTTAGAACAAGGATGAATTCTCATCGCCATACAATAAAAGAAAAAAAGAATCGATCTACTTGTGGCCAAACATTTTTGTATGCTTGATCACAGCATCATGGACATGAAATTACTTGTATTAAAAGGTAACTTCAAATCTCAGAGAGACAAAGTTATGACAACCTTTGACACACTCAGAGCAGGAATGAATGTGTCTCATGGATTTATGTCTGTTTACATCAACTAAGGAATGTGCACCTCAGACCGTTTGAGGGCATCACAATCAAGGACCGGACCTCAATCACAGGGCAATAAAACTTTCATACTCCTTATCTTTGAACTTTTCCAATATTTACGGCCACAACTGCTTCTCCCTCTCCCATACTGATAGTTCTGCTTCACATCACTTGTCTTATCTATTGCATTATTCCTGTGCCCTGTTGTGTATAAATATGTGACTCTTCAGATTTTGTGTTATACTATGCTTGATGAACAGACTTGAGTAGTCTCGAAAGCTTGAAATTTCTTACCTTTTAATGGCTAACTGAAAGGATGGTATCAACCACTGAGGACTCTCAAATTTTAATACTTTTCTCCAAACAGCAATTTTAAGATCTCTCCACAGGTGTTCAATGGGATTTAGATCCAGACTCATTGCTGGTCAGAACTCTCCAGCACTTTGTTTCCGTCCATTTCTAGGTGCTTTTTGAAGTATGTTTGGGGTCATTGTCATGCTGGAAGACCGAAGACCTAGGACGCAAACCCAGCTTTTTGATACTAGGCACTACATTGTGACCCAAAATCCTTTGCTAATCTTCAGATTTCATGATGCCTTGCACACAGTCAAGGCACCTAGTGCCAGAGGCAGCAAAAGAATCCCAGAACATCTTTGAACCTCCACCATATTTGACTGTATAGGTAGTAAATTTATTAATTATGTTGCTCACCATGGACAAAGGAACATCCGGATCTCTGAAGATGGACCTTGAAATTCTTTATATTTTTCAACAAGTTTGGTTCTTAACTCCTCAGACAGTTCTCTTCTTCTTTTTCTGTTTTCTCTATGCTTAGTGTGGCACACATATGCACACAATGCAAAGATTGAATCAACTTCTCCCTTTTTTATCTGGTTTTAGGTGTAATTTTCATATTGCCCATTCCTGTTACTTGCCACAATTGCATTTGAAGAAGCTTCACATGCTTGAAACTAAGTTGTTTACCCACAAGTTTGGCAAGGTGTCAGCAATTGTGTCCGGCCTATTTTATGTGGTTTTGTGTGAAATTATGTTCAATTAGATTTTTTTTTCTATTTTCTTGTGTTGTTCCAATACACAGAAATGAAATAAACAAGTATAACAAAAAGTGTAATTGCAATAATTTTCTGGGAGAATTACTTCATTTCTGGAACAATTTCAAGGGAGCCAACACTATGACGATGACTTGTTTTTGTTGCCTTTTTAATTTGTTGCAGCATATCATCCTCTAAGTGTTCAGTTATATTAGGAGGCTTGTGGCAAAGTCCAATTAGCAGCTTTCCATTATTGCCATTTCCATGCACATTTACCCAGACTGACTCTCTACATCAGGGATATAAAACTCAAAACACGCAGAGGGCCAAAATGAAAAACGTGGACAAAGTCGTTGGACAACCACTTTACAGTATAATGGGCCCCACATAGTCCTCCATACAGAATAATGGGCCCCACATAGTCCTCCATACAGTATGATAGGCCCCACATAGCTTTCCATACAGTATAAAGGGGCCCCACATAGCTTTCCATACAGTTTAATGGGCCCCACAAAGTCCTCCATGCAGAATAATTGCCCCTCATAGGTGTGGTGGTTCTGGTGTCGCGGTCTTTCCCTCACTGCTTTCGTTGATAAAGCACGCAGTGGATTCTGGGCTGTGACGTGCGGTGAAATTCTGTCCACAGCCCATCAATCAAGGGGGAGCGCGTCACTTGCTCACGCCCGACTGCAGCCGGAACTTGACGTGACATCAGTGGATGTCGGAGCCGGCTGCAGCCGGGGTCACGTGATGCCTGGTGATAGTGCCGCCCACAGGCAATAAAGAACAAGCAATGTATTTACAAAAAGACTTGTTGCCACTATATAAATCCATAGGGGCAATGTTAATAGTAGTGGACAACCTCTTTAATTAATTGGGAACAAAATCTCTCCTCTTCTGGCATGGAGGACTGTAATCCTGAAAAATTCCCAAACACTGGATGAAAACTACCGCAGCTAAAAAAAAAAAGGCAAAATCCCGATAGCTTTAGAGGAATGTTTATTTAGAGCACGCTCGGTAAGGGGCAGAAATTCCACCCAGTCTTCCTGATTAGAGGAGACAAAACATCCCTAATACTGCTCTATCTCCTGGTTCATTCTTTCTGTTTGACCATTAGACTCGGCATGATAGACTGAGAGAAAAGACAATGGCTAGGGAAGGAGGGGAGGTGGAGGCTTACCATGTTGAGAGAAGAAATGACTTCAACTGGAGAAATCCTGTGGGTGCGGCACCCATCGGTGATTACAGACCATGAATGGAGAAAAAAAAAGTAGAAGCGGCACATCTTACCAGGACTCATAAAAGGGAAAAAAAAATATTTGAAGAAAAAAGTTAAATCATGGAAATAAATTCAGAAACCTCAGGAAATCTGATGCGTTTCAGGTGCAGAACGCACCCTTAGTCATAGGATGTCAGAGGTAAGACATAAATGCTGCTATGTATCTTAAAGAACAATGTCCATTGACTGGATAATGAATTAATCAATACTGAGGCATCAGGTGTTCGCATACACATAATGTGAGTACATGGCGTTATAAGCTGACATGAATGACAGATATATTAAATAAAAACAAAAAGACTACCACAGGGAAACACAGCACCATCTAACACCAGCCCAAAAACCACACAACTGGATACCAAAGAAAACCAGACACCCTGCCACACTCAACAATGGACTAAAGAAACCAGCGATCTTGGGAAAGAAAAAGGGTAGATTGTATGAACATCAGGAGTATGGATCCTAGATGACTAACTCACAACTACCAAGAGAAGCAGCAGCGGCTCAAAGAGGCACATAGCACCACACACGAAACCACCGATATCCCGCCGAAGACACCAAGGAACAACATGTCCCAGCAATCCCGGAAAGCTGTCTACAACTACGAACACAGCAGACACGGCCAACACTGCAACACAAGTGCCAAACGCCATGTTACACGCAAAGAATGAACTAGAAGAACCAGCAATCTTAGAAGAAAACACTGCATTGTATTGACATCAGCGGTATAGATCAGGGTAACTAACTGGAAGCCAACGAGGAATAAAGTGTGGTTTATAGGGGCACATGATATTACATCCAAATACACCGACTCTGCGATGGAAACATTAAAGGACAACATGTCCCAGCAAAAAGTCCACCAATGCGGACACGGCGAGCATGGCCAGCGATGCAACTCAGATGCCACAACGTCACCACCAGTAAGTAAAATGATTATAGCAATCTATACCGGCGGCCTGGATGAACGGATCTGCCGACACCTTACTGGAACCTCTGAGGAACAACTGGTCCCAGGAGTCCTGACTGACGAACCATTGCTACCAATGCAGCAGACATGGCTGACAATGCAACTGAATGCTGCAACTTGTCCGCAGGTGAGTGGAATGAATGTGAACAATTGTAAAACAACAAAAGCCAACGATCCAATGGACCGGCCGTCTACACTACTGCGATAGACACAGATGGAAATATATACAAAGTCCATAAGGGAGTTTTATCGTCTCTTACTAAACGCATTGCCAGATAATTATTAGGAGAACATACAAGTGTGAATGGTGTATCAGATAGTGATTCACAGGAAGCAGACACATCATTTACAAAAGAAAACTGAACGTGTGCACAGGGTGCGACTTGGGAATATATATAGTGAATCACAAATGATCATTAGACATTATATAGATTAAATGTCCACATTCCTGAATAAGGAAACACATTATTTTGATGTAAAATTGAAATTAAATATACATCGCCGAGCCGAAAAATGGGGAAAATGTTCGTAGATGAAAACAAATCATTTTTGAAGTTCACGCCATGGTGGTACTTTGTGTTTAAAGTCAAGATCCAATACGCCTCCCTCAGGGCCGGCTGCTTTTTCCAGCTGCCACCACAGGCCGCAAAATTGACCTTTTCGAGTCCGAAAAATGATGAACACAAGGAGTCCCCTTTATGTATTATGGTAAAATGTTTGGCCGCACCAGAATACCCCGAGTTGTTGTTGGTGATATTGTTGATGTGTTCGGCGATCCTCTTCTTCAGTTTGCGTGTGGTATAGCCAATATACTGAAGCTGACGCTACAGCAGAATATACCGTATACCATGTGGCTGGACTCACAATTTATAAAGGATTTGATTGGATAGGATAAATGAGATGAAGTGCTCATAGAGGGGAATTCCTGTTCTCTATTGTCAGTAAAGCCACATACGCTGCATCTATTTAATGCACAACCGGAAACCGAGAGCCATATAGAAGGTGTTCTGGTATTACGCAGCATACCGGGGGACAACATATTCCCAAGGGTTCTTCCTCTCTTAGCAACTACTTGACACCCCCCTTCCAAAATAGTTTGGGGACATTTGTCCTGGTTAATAACCGGCAAGTATTTCAGAATAATATTCTTTATAGTGTTAAACTGTCTACTGTACGGAGTGGAAAATACAATATTCTGAGGAGAGGACTGTTTCAAATATTATTGGTGCCGTACAATAAATCCCTGCGTGGAGTGTTCCTCACCTGTATGACGGATGTTAGATTTATGATCGCCTCTATCTAATAACCTGTCAGTTATGATTTTTCCTTCATTGGTAAAAGTGTCATCATTGGAGCAGATTCTCCTGGCCCTGGTATATTCTCCTCTGGGGATTGCATTGGTCGTGTGCCTGGGTTGAGAACTGGATGCCAACAGAATGGTGTTACCGGCAATGTCTTTACGGTGTAAAGAAGTATCAACCCTACCGGTGATTGTGTTACCATGCAATTCAATATCCAAAAATGAGACATGGATGGACAGCTGGCTAGAAGGAAAACGGATGTTACAATTGTTTGAATTGATGTAAGAGACAAACTCAGAATATGTGGATGAGTCTCCCTGCCAGACAAGGAGTACATCATCCACATATCTGGAAAACCAAACCAACTGAGTAGAGAATGTATTATTAATAGAAAAAAAATGTAAATTTCTTCCCACCAGGCCATAAAACGTATTGCTAAAGATGGGGAGAACTTGGGACCCATCGGTGCCCCCAATGTCTGTAAATAAAATTTAGTACCAAACATGAAAAAATTATGTTTTAACAAATAATCCAATGATAATAAATTAAAATGTTTGAGGGCTGGCGAATAGGCACTATACCTCTCCCAATGGTATGCAATAGCCACCATAGCTGTATTGTGAGGCACGGATGAGTATCAGTTGACCATATCACATGTAGCAAAAGAATAGTTAGGATGCCATTTGAAATGATCGAAAAACCTTAAGGACAGTAGAAGTGTCCTTCAAAAAACCTGGAGTTCTAATAATGAGTAGTTAGAGATGACCATCCACCCACTCACCAAGGTTCTTGTTCAGGGATCCAATACCAGAAATTATTGGTCTGAGCGGAGGGAGGAAAACCCCTTTGTAAACCTTAGGGAGCCAGTGGAAAATAGGAATGATGGGGTATTCAGGAATCAACCGTTTTCGTAATTTAGGGTTCAAAATACCAAGTCTGCTATATCCAGACTGTCAGGAAATATTACAAATCTCTCCCTCCAAACTCTTCAGCCCCCCCCCCCTCACCTATCCCATTTGGAGTAAGAAGAGCTAGCAATCTAAAAAGCTGCTTCTATGCAAAATATTAGACACTTATAGGGGGCGCTGTGGACTCACAACCTTGACCTGCAGCTGATATTTGCAGTGAACGAGAAAGGCTGCATGAATAAATACAAACAGAGATGGGGTATCTGCGTTGGTCTAGGTGGGTAAAGCCCCCGTCTCACATAGCGAGATCGCTCCTGTGTCACGGTTTTGGTGACGCAACAGCGACCTCACCAGCGATGTCGCTATGTGTGACACTTTGCAGCGATCAGGCCCCTGCTGTGAGGTCGCTGATCGCTGCAGAATGTCCTGGACCATTTTTTGGTCGTTGCTCTCCCGCTGGTCAGCACACATCGCTGTGTGTGACCAGCGGGAGCAGCGATCAGGCTGGTAACCACGGTAAACATCGGGTTACTAGGGGCACACGAGCACCTAGTAACCCGCTGTTTATCATGGTTACGAGCCTGCTAAATTAAGCGGTAACCTCCCGCTTACCGTAGCAGGCTCGTAACCATGATAAACAGCGGGTTACTAGGTGCGCGTGTGCCCCTAGTAACCCGATGTTTACCATAGTTACCAGCCTGATCCTGCTTCAGCAGGCTGGTAACCAGGAGCAGGACATCGTGGAAAGATTCTTTCCACGATGTCGCTGCTCCCCTGATCGTTGGTGAACCTGCCTGTTTGACAGCTCACCAGCGACCACATAGCGACGCAGCAACGATCCCTGACAGGTCGTATCGTTGTCGGGATCGCTGCAGCGTCGCTAAGTGTGACGGGGCCATTAGAAGCACTGATAAAGGTGACTGTAGACAGTTAAGTAAAATAGATAAATATTTATTAATTCATTGTTTAAAAGGTGTAGGCACAAGACATAAAGGTAGTGTTTTAGTAAAATCAGTGGGGGTGGCTGACCTACTTAAAAACACAATTTAAGAACACAATTAAAATGATGATATTTAAGAACACAATTGGTAGGGATCTTGCTTGGAGCTTTTAATTGTGTTCTTAAATTGTGTTTTTAAGTAGGTCAGCCACCCCCACTGATTTTACTAAAACACTACCTTTATGTCTTGTGCCTACACCTTTTAAACAATGAATTAATAAATATTTATCTATTTTACTTAACTGTCTACAGTCACCTTTATCAGTGCTTCTAACCCACCTAGACCAGCGCAGATACCCCATCTCTGTTTGTATTTATTCATGCAGCCTTTCTGGTTCACTGCAAGTATCAGCTGCAGGTCAAGGTTGTGAGTCCACAGCGCCCCCTATAAGTGTCTAATATAGTTCTATTTGAACCAAATAAGGAGGCAGCACCGACTTATGGGATTAGATACTGACTACCTACCATACCATCAAGTCCCAAAATCCAGTTAACATGGGGGACCTATGATCGGACAGAACAAACAGGATCCACAATATCCATAATTTTTTTTAATACCACCTACTACCATCCACCAAGTAACCCCAATCCAGAGAACCTTGACAGAATCAAGGAATCATTAAAAAATCTGGAACAACTCCTACTAAAGGAGATGCGCGATTTATGGGAAGTAGCCACTCTAGAAAGATATTTAGCATATAACATTATTCCCACAGGACTATGTGTCACTAAACCATTATCCGGAGATATAGCGGACCCCACTACACTATCAGAATGGGAGACCATGTTTAAAACATTTTCAAGACAGGCGGTGACATTCATCATTGAAAAAAGAAAGGGCAATTTAACAGAGAATAAAAACTCGATATCCAAACTATTTAAGGAGATAAAACTCCACCAGAACCACCCAGAAATAATCAATCTATCCAACAATATTCGAAATAGAATCCACACTAAAGAAAAAGAGATTCTCTTTAAGAAACGCAGGAAATTTGGAAGAGATGCAGTTCCAGACCCCCATACAAATCAAGTATCAAGCCAGGAAGCCTTCGAAATCATAGATGAGATAGAAGGTAGCCTGGACCAAATAGAAGACAGATTTTCTGTTCACCCAACCTCCTATCATGAATCCATTCTCAGCCCCCCTTCACCTACCAACTCAAGACCCTCCACTCCTAGGACCCAACCTATACCTAATCCCACCACTCCGGATGAACCACTAGACCTACAAAATAGGTTCAGCATCTTACCCGATTCACCCAACACACCAAGATCTCCGGCTAGACCTGTACTAGAACCCCAAAATTCGGAGTCTAATACTAACAGCCTCCTTACCTCCATATCACAGCAAACCAACTCCCAATGTCTACAAGTACGTAAACGACAAGCCAATTCTAATTTTTTTCACAAGGCACCACAAAAAAAGTAAGAAGGGCTGTAGGGGGGGGGGGGACTCACCAAAAAGAAAAAGCTACACCCTCAGGAAGTGAATCAAGATCATTCCGCAATTTTTAATCTGAGTCAATACACCTTGAAACCGGACGAATGTAAATTATTGAACAAGGGCCTAAAATACGCACCAGCATGCCGATTTGATAAATTTGAAGCATTCATAGGGGTGAAGAAATTTATGCGACAACTCTCCATAAAAAAAACATTTAATAAAAAACACCAATAACATCAGTAATTCCCCTCACACCACCAACCAGAGCGTTCACCATGCCACACTTAGAAAAAAATCAAGCTTCCATCCCCTGAATGAGTACTCGGAATCGATGGAAGCATTTAAAAAAAATGTGATAGACGACATATATCGTATAAGTGACAAAAATTGTTCTAAAATTAAACATAACCTCACCCGAGGTGAACGAAAAGCAATCAAAACGTTAGCACAAAACCACGATCTGGTTATACGTCCAGCAGACAAAGGTGGAGGTATTGTCATTTTGGATTATACACAATACCATAGGGAATGTCTTAGACTCCTGAGCGATGCACACACCTACGAACTAATGTCCTCTGACCCAACTCCTAGTTACACACTGGACCTAAAAAAATTGCTAAATAAAGGTCTTAGTGAAAGCCTTCTTAATAAAAATGAGTATGATTACATACTCACACTCTATCCAAGAACAGCAATATTTTATTATCTCCCAAAGATTCATAAATCAATGACTAACCCACCTGGTAGACCTATCATATCTGGCATTCAGAGCTTAACCTCCAATTTATCGAGATATATTGATAATCATTTACAAAATCTAGTCCCCCTATTGCCAGCTCATCTTAAAGACACAAAACATACCTTACAATTGTTGGATAAAATTAAATGGCAAAACCACTATATAATAGGAACATTGGATATCACATCCCTCTACACGGTTATCCTACACCAAAAGGGCTGCCAAGCAGCCAAATTTTTTCTAAAACAACACACTACCATGCCGGAAAAACAAATCAACTTTATCAAGGACTGTATGCTCTTTATCCTAAACCACAATTCTTTTAAATACGAGGAAAGACACTATAGGCAGAAATGGGGTACCGCAATGGGCACACGTTTTGCGCCCAGTTATGCTAATTTATATGTAGGCATGTGGGAGCACCACAATATCTTCACCAATAGCAGTCTACACCCGGATCTAATTTTTTTGGCACCGCTTCATCGACGATATCCTTTTTATTTGGTCGGGTAGACAGGACTCACTTAAACAATTCCTGGCTGACCTTAATAACAATGAATTTTTTCTCCAATTTACTTCAACAATAAGCACTAATCAGGTGAACTTCCTGGATTTGAACATATACATTAATGACAGCCAAATATGCACTCGCACTTTCTTCAAACCTACCGACACCAACAGTTTCATACATACAAGTAGCTGCCACCTTCCAAGCTGGCTTCTAAAAGTACCAAATAGCCAATACAGGAGACTATATCGGAATTGTTCAAAACCAAAGGACTTTGAGGAAGAAGCAAACCTCATGACGGCAACATTTCTTAATAAAGGTTACGATCCACTGCTTCTGACCAACGCCAGAAATCAGACATGTAAAACTCCCCGGACAAAACTCCTGGATAACAAAGAAGCCACAAGTAACAACAATAAAAACGTAAATGATTCCAACATCGATATTCCAATAATCACCACTTATAATTCTAACACTCATCTCATAAGGAAAATTATCTAACGGCATTGGAATATCCTTAGGGATGACAAGATAATAGGAGACCAGATCCCCCCAAAACCAAGATTCATATTTAGGAAAGCCAGGAACCTAGGCAACCTAATAGCCCCATCCATAAAAAATCTACCGCCTTACCAAATAGCCTTTCCTTAAACCCAATTGGCTTCTATCCATGTAACAAGTGCACAGTGTGCAAGAATTTACATACTAAAAAACAAAATAAAATATCCCATGGAGATACTGAATTTCCAATAAAGGACTTCATCACTTGTACCACCAAGGGAGTAATTTATGGACTTAAATGCCCCTGTGAGAAACTGTATGTGGGACGTACAATACGTCCCCTAAATAGGAGAATAGGTGAACACCTACGTAATATACGGCCCAAATTCCCAAAACACCCTCTCTCCAAACACTTTGCAGACAAGCACAAAGGCTCAATCAAAGATATAAAAATGACGGGCATTCAAATATTACAGAAACATTGGAGACAAGGTCACTACATCAATCAGATGTCCCGAATCGAAAGCAGCTGGATTTTTAAACTATACTCACTGAGACCAAAAGGTCTGAACAGGGAGATAGAACTCTTTGCGCTTAATTGAGCAACAAATTGACAATAAAGGAATCACTTATCTCAGACAAGAACAAATTGATCTGAGTTACGCTTCTATCAGCAGCAAGTTACGATTACTTCTTGCCAACAACCATAATAACCATATGAGTCTGTTAATTACATCTATACATTAATTGACTTTAATCTAGCAGCACAGGAGGACAGAATACTTACCTATATAAGGAAGCATCCAGCACTGAAGGACATACCTGAAGAAGGATTCCATGCAAATCCGAAACGCGTAGGAAAGGTCCTCAGTGCTACCTGTACCCGCTCCATCGCGAGACTCCGTGGGATCTGATGTCAGGGCCGGCGTCAGCACCCAGCACACCCGGGCAAGTGCCGGGGCCCGGAGCAGGCAGAGGGGCCCACTGGCAGTCGCGCACCCCGCTGGGCTATGGGCGGAGGAGAGCGGTGTCAGCGCCCGCCCTTCTCCCCCGCTTGCTCAGGGCCCCGGCAGCGGGATACTTACCTCTCCCCGTGCCTCCGCAGATCTGCTATCTTCCTGCTCTGCGCTCCCTGTGACGTCTCAGGTCAGAGGGCGCGGTGACGTCCTTCCACCGCGCGCTCCCCTGAGCTGTCACAGGGAGCGCAGAGTGGGAAGATGCCGACAACGCTGGAGTCCGGACCCGAGCAGCTGCAGGAGGTGAGGAGGAGGGAGGTGAGTATTTGATTTTTTTTTTTTAATGTATGGAGGCATGGGGCATTATGGAGAGAGGGGGTGACAGCCTGCATGGGGCATTATAGAGAGAAGGGGGGTACATCCTGAATGGGGCATTATAGACAGAGGGGGTGACAGCCTGCATGGGGCATTATAAGGGGGGGGGACAACCTGCATGGGGAATTATAAGGGGCGGGGACAGCCTGCATAGTGCATTATAAGGGGGGGGACAGCCTGTATGGGGCATTATGTGGGTGGTAACAGCCTGTATGGAGCAGTATAAGTGGGGGGGACAGCCTGTATGGGGCATTATGTGGGGGGTAACAGCCTGCATGCAGCATTATATGGGGACCAGTATCCTGTATGGAGCGTTATATGGGGGCCAGTATCCTGTATGGAGCTTTATAAGGGGGCCAGTATCCTGTATGGAGCGTTATATGGGGGCCAGTATTCTGTATGGAGCCTTATATGGGGGCCAGTATTCCATATGGAGCCTTATATGGGGGCCAGTATTCCGTATGGAGCCTTATATGGGGGCCAGTATTCCGTATGGAGCCTTATATGGAGGCCAGTATTCCGTATGGAGCCTTATATGGAGGCCAGTATTCTGTATGGAGCCTTATATGGGGGCCAGTATTCCGTATGGAGCCTTATATGGGGGCCAGTATTCCGTATGGAGCCTTATATGGGGGCCAGTATTCCGTATGGAGCCTTATATGGGGGCCAGTATTCCGTATGGAGCCTTATATGGGGGCCAGTATTCCGTATGGAGCCTTATATGGGGGCCAGTATTCCGTATGGAGCCTTATATGGGGGCCAGTATTCCGTATGGGGCCTTATATGGGGGCCAGTATTCCGTATGGGGCCTTATATGGGGGCCAGTATTCCGTATGGGGCCTTATATGGGGGCCAGTATTCTATATGGAGCCTTATATGGGGGCCAGTATTCCGTATGGAGCCTTATATGGGGGCCAGTATTCCGTATGGGGCCTAATATGGGGGCCAGTATTCCGTATGGAGCCTTATATGGGGGCCAGTATTCCGTATGGGGCCTTATATGGGGGCCAGTATTCTGTATGGGGCCTTATATGGGGGCCAGTATTCCGTATGGGGCCTTATATGGGGGCCAGTATTCCGTATGGGGCCTTATATGGGGGCCAGTATTCCGTATGGGGCCTTATATGGGGGCCAGTATTCTGTGTGGAGCGATTCGCTGGTTTCTGAGCTTTTGTAGAATTTACAATAGATATCACTCATGTAATGTAAGAAGTGAAATCTTTGCATTGTACTATATATATATATATATATATATATATATATGCATATATATATATCTGCGGTATCTGTGCATCATGAATCGTGGTATGTATTAAAGGGGCCCACTGAGACTCTTTCGCCCGGGGCCCAGAAAAACCTGGATCCGGCCCTGTCTGACGTCACACCTACCACGTGACCGGACGTCCAGCCAGTCCCCACAAACAGGAAGTAGGTAACTCCGCACGCCCGCTACCACCGGAGCCTCTGGCCGGGACTCTGTGTGCGGCGCGATACCACCAGGCTATCTAGCCCTCATCAACAGGTAACAGGTCAGTACCACTAGACATGCACAACATCACCAACGAGTGAAGCTCCAGGAAAGTTATGTGCTTGCAACGCCAGCAGCCGCCACCAGTATACAAGGTACACCACCACTGAACTACTTACCGATACAGCAAGTAGATGCGGTCACCGACTCCTGCCCAATACCACGGACAGTGATCTCTGAGCTAAAAAGGAGGAAATCCCCCCTTGCTCACCAGCCCTCAGCATCAATTGCTAATTCTAATACAGAAACAAGGTGGTATACAGGAACCGAGTCCTCCTTCAACGCAGGGTAAATTAACATCTGCACCCCCCTCTATAACGAGACATTATATCCTAACCACATACCTAACTGTCTACCTTTTAACCCCGACCAGACACGCAGGACAGCCGTCAGCCACGTAACCATCGCTGGACATATACTCTACCAGCATCATCCAATATCCCATCCAATAAGGTATATCCTTACCCACCGGATATCTGATCTAAATTCCTAGTGTTCTCTCCTTTAATTACCAATTGTTTTCACAGACTTATACTCCAGGCATCCTCAGGGATCCGAAACCTCCACCTCTACACCTATACCTCCAAATAGGTAACACCTCTCTCTAATCTCACTGTGGATTATAAACCCCAAAGGAATAGGGCTATAAACTAATCCCTTCCCTCTCCTTCCCTTCCAGGTTTTCCTTACCTACCTCAAACCATCCGCTTAATCACTCCCTGAAGCAAGCTCCAAGCAAGATCCCTACCAATTGTGTTGTTAATATCATCATTTTAAATGTGTTCTTAAATTGTGTTTTTAAGTAGGTCAGCCACCCCCACTGATTTTACTAAAACACTACCTTTATGTCTTGTGCCTACACCTTTTAAACAATTAATTAATAAATATCTATCTATTTTAATTAACTGTCTACAGTCACCTTTATCAGTGCTTCTAACCCACCTAGACCAGCGCAGATACCCCATCTCTGTTTCTATGCAAACTAGTAGTGTACAAAAGAAGTGACAAACTTAATTATCCAGGCTAATTACCATACAAAATGGAGCTCCTGGTAAAGGAGACGTGTGACAAATAGACACCTTTGAACATATGGGCCAGAGACTGAATGAGTTGTGCTCTTGATCAGAAATAACAAGTATGACACCTGAAAGAGATAGTAAACATCTTGTTAAGGCTTCAAAGGGAATCTATCACACTCCTTACAATAGCCAGGACAGTCCCAGCTGCACATGAGTTCGATCTCCAGACTCTGAGGCACCAAAATGAAATATGGAATAGCGGCATTTCTATATTTCCGATTGTGATAGGACATATATTTTTAGGGGCGGGGCTAAATAAGGAACAGTATGCATATTTTTCCGTATCTGTGAGCCCTGCCGGTGAGCTGTAATGCAACAGTGCAGAGATAACCGACAGCATCATGTTTGATCTCTAAGGAAAGGTAAAATCGCAATAAAAAATATGGCATCATTTGCTAACTTCTGCAATCATCGAGCGAGGAGATATCACAGAAATTAGAGATTTAACAAAACCATGAAGGGCGGCGACCAGCCCACGTGAGGTCATCACAGGGGAGTGTGTGAGCAGGGCCCACTTTGGCATAAAAGATCAAGCCGAATATTGATCTATGCTCATGCTGGGAGATACATATTTTCATGCAAGCAGGGGTCACATTCACTGAAATGGCCAAATCAATCGAAGTGCTCTCCATTGGCTAAACTGAATCGTCTCTGTGATTAGTATACTAAGTTCTTCTATTAATCCCTTTTATTTTGTGTAACTGTATATGCTGAATGGTTTTGTCCCCCTTTGTAAAATCTTTTGTAGATTTTTTTCATAAACATTGCTTCCCTTTGGATTAAAGGTGTTGTCCACTACTTTCACAATGATGCCCTATCCTTAGAATAGGGCATCAATGTTTGATCAGCTGGGGTCCCGCACCCGGCACCCATGCCAATCAGCTGTGATCGGTGGCGGCGGCGGCCGACGGCAGGAAGTGCTTACCTGCGGTGCTTGGCCGTCAAGCTGTAGTGGTCGGCACTTATTACTGTTAGAACTCTCCTGTTAGGTTTTTTTCTATCTTGCTGGTCACATGACCTTTTTTGCCTATTTAATCCTGCTCCGCCCTTCTGGCCATGCTGGACTTCATTGTAATTTCTACTCTTAAGCTAGCCAGGTGCTTTGTTACCTTTCTCAGTCAGTTTAGCTTGGTCTTTTGACCTCTATGTTCTATGTTGTTTGTTTGTCTTTTTACTGCTACAATTTCTGCTAGGCGGTGTCCATCTTTCTCCCAGTCCCTAGTTCTTGTAGGGATCCCTCCCTCACATCTATAGGTCTTCGTTCAGACTAGCCGAGGACTTTAGCGGGTCTGATCGCAGGATCAGGTTCCCCGTTACATCGTAGGGATCTAGCTTAGTTCTATTGTAGGGACAGATTTCCTGTCATTCCTTAGTGCTTGTAGCAGATCATAACAATTACTGCACATCCGCCTCCGATTCAATTCAGTGGGAGGCAGTTGTGCAGTACCCTGCGGCGGGCACTACAGATGGACGGCCAAGCACCACAGGCAAGCGCTTCTGGCCGACCGATAACAGCTGATCGGTGGGGGTGCCGGGTGCGGGACCTCGGCCGATCATACATTGATGCCCTATCCTATAGATAGGGCATCAATGCGAAAGTAGTGGGCAACTTCTTTAAATATAAAATTTCATAGGAAGTAGATGTGAAAAACTCCAGCACCTTCTCCGTATCCATCACAAGAAATTTAAAGTTAAAAAGTCCATTTTATTAGTTCCATTAAAAAAGCGCCATATGTAAGGCAGACCTTAAGCGTTTCGAACCAAACAGGGGTTCTTAATCACAGGTTACATTGCTATGGTTAAAAGACACATATATATATACATATGGACTGAAAACAAAAGAGAAAATAGGGTGGAGACAACAAAGAACAGGAAGTTCATCAGTGAATGAAAATCCTCCTGAGGATAATTGCTCAGTAATATGCATAAATTAAACTTATGTGCATGGTATGCTGGCAAATTAAGTACACCATTAGAAAAAAATATCAAAAAATGTACATTAGATTATTGCTAAAATTGAGACCATTGGGAATGCGAGAGTTAAGTTTAAGAATCCATGAGGCTTCTCTGGCTAAGAGCAGCTTGTCTCTATCTCCTCCACCTTATCTCCAGCTTGTCTCTATCTCCTCCACCTATTTGTCTTTGCACCTTGTCTATACCAATAACCTTAAGTGTGGAAAGATCACCACAGTGAAAATCAGCAAAATGTTTGCTGAGCCCTGACATGGAGGACTCGCTGCATTAGGATTCGGAGTCGCTCCAGAAACATGCTCTGCGGTGCGGCTTTTGAGCATGCGGCCAGTGGACCCTTATGGCATATGCATGGTAGGCTGAAATTTTCCCTTTTTTCCTTATATAAAATTTAATAGTTCTGTTTCTTTTGCTCTGTACTCGTTTCTCCTCAGAAGCCACATGCTACCTATAAGGCGTCCAATCGGCCGGAAAGATCCTAGTTACTTACCGGTAACGGGATTTTACAGAGCCCATGACAGCACCACCTGAGAGAGGGTATCCGCCCACCAAGGACAGGAACCTACTGAATAAAAAGGCGGTACCTCTCCTCCGCATCAGTTTTTTGTTTCAGAGCATGAGAGGGCCTCCGAAGACAGGTTAATACATAACCACCACCTCAACATATGTACTAAACACCTTAAAAAAAGTGCACACCACAGTGATAAAGGGGAGGGAATTAATAGGGTGCTGTCATGGGCTCTGTAAAATCCCGTTACCGGTAAGTAACTAGGATCTTTTCCCCTTCTCCCATGACAGCACCACCTGAGAGATTTATAGAGATTAAATACCAGAGGGAGGGATCACCGCTTGCAACACCCTTCTACCAAAGGACAGATCAGTAGAAGAGGAAAGGTCAAGACGGTAATGTTTGTAAAATGTAGCAGGGGATGACCAAGTTGCCGCCTTACATATAATGTCGATGGGCACATCCGCCTTCTCAGCCCAGGAAGCAGCTACCGCTCTGGTGGAATGGGCCTTCAGGTTCTCAGGAACCGGCAGATTGCTAGAAGAGTAGGCTAAGGTAATAGTATCCCTGACCCATCTAGCTATGGTCCCCCTTGTAACCTTAAGTCCTTTCCTAGCCCCCTGAAAGGATATAAATAAAGCGTCACTCTTTCTCCAGGCTTTTGTCACTTCCAAATACTGGACTAACACCCTCCTAACATCTAAGGTGTGAAGCTTATATTCCTCAGAATCCCTAGGATTAGGATAGAAGGAAGGGAGAGTGATTACTTGCGTCCTATGGAACTTGGAGGCTACCTTTGGAAGATAGGCCGGGTCTGGTCTTAAGATTACTCTATCCATACATACTTGAGTGAATGGATGGTTAACGGATAGTGCGTGTAAGTCACTGACTCTACGAGCTGATGTCAGGGCCACCAATAGCGCAGTCTTTAAAGTTAAGATTTTTTCTGAAACCTTCTCTAAGGGCTCGAAGGGAGGTTTGGTTAATGCTTCCAGAACTAAATTAAGGTCCCAAGGAGGCATTCTTGGAACAGGAATAGGTCTGGATCTATGACAGGCTTTAATAAATCTAATGATCCATCTATTTGCTGCCAAGTCATAATTATACAGTGCCCCCAGCCATGGAAATGCCAAAGGGAAGAGCTGCGAACTGAAAATGCCTTACGTGCCTGCCGAATTGTACAGCTACTCTTAGAAACTGTTGATGATCTGGCAAAATCGGGACGTGGTAGTAGGCGTCCTTCAGATCGAGGACGCACATAAAACAGTCCGGAAATAACATCTTTATGGCTGATTTTATTGTTTCCATCTTGAAAGGCCTGTAGATTAAATGGTCGTTCAGTCTCTTTAAGTTCGCAATGGTCCTGAAGGAGCCGTCCGGCTTCTTTATTAGGAAGAGGGTCGAATAGAATCCTCTTCCTTGCTCGGGAGCAGGTGTTTCCACCAGAACTCCTTTCCTGAGCAGAGAGAGAACTTCCTGCTGTAAGGCTATCTGTTCCGCTAAACCTCTGGGGGCTGATATTTTGACAGTGTTCTTGGGCCTGCTCTTGAACTCTAGTGTGAGCCCCCTCCTGATTATCCCTAAGATCCAAGAATTGGATGAAATTTTCTTCCAGGCAGGCAGGAAGTGGGACAATCTTCCTCCCACCTGGGGGGAACTGTCACTTAGGGGCTTTCTTATTCTCGGAGGAGGGACCCCCAAACATGAAGCCTCTGCTATACGGCTTTCAGTCTTTCCAGCTACCTTGGTCTCTGGGAGCTTTACTGCGGCTGTATTTTCTCTTCCGAAAGGAACTGTTAAATCGGGAACCAGACACCGTGGGAAATCCATGTTTTTTGTCTGCGGCTTTATCTAGGATGTCATCTAGACCTTTGCCGAACAAGAAGTCCCCCTCACAAGGGATTGAGCACAGTTTAGACTTTGACTGCACATCTCCTGGCCAGCTCTTGAGCCATAGCGCCCTACGGGCTGCATTAGAGAGGTTTGCAGACCGGGCAGCCAGCCTAACTGAATCTGCCGATGCATCTGCCAGGAATGCAGCCGCTCCCTGCACAAGAGGAAGGTCTGATAGAATTTTCTCCCTGGACACATTCCCCCTGATCTGGTCTTCCAATTGTTGAAGCCAGATCATCATAGATCTAGCAGTGCAGGTCGCTGCTACTGCCGGTTTAAGGGCCCCTGCTGACGACTCCCAGGTTTGCTTAAGGAAGGACTCCGCTTTTTTATCCAGCGGGTCTTTTAAGGCTCCTAAATCCTCAAAGGGCAGAGTGGATTTTTTTGAAGATTTTGAAATGGCCACGTCAATCTTAGGGGTTTCGTCCCATTTAGCCGCATCCTCATTCTCAAAGGGGTACCTCCGCTTGGAGGATGACGGCAGCTGACCCTTCCTCTCCGGTTTCTTCCATTCCCTTTCTATCAGAGATTTAATCCTGTCATTGACCGGGAATGAGCGTCTCCTCCTTTGGTCTAAGCCCCCGAACATAACATCCTGGACTGTTCTGGGCACTTTGGTATCGGTAATACCCATAGTCCCTCTGACGGCTTTAACTAGTCTCTCAGTATTATCAACCGAAAAACAAGGTCTGCCCCCCCCCCATTATCATCCGAAGACTCCGATGACGATGAGGAGTGATTAGAGGAGGAAGGCAGTTCTCTCGTAAAACGGGACTCCACTGATTCCTCTGATTCTGAAGAAACTAGTTTTCGCTTCTTCTTTTTGAGTGAGGTTAAGCCTCTTAAAGACTCTCTGACCTCTGTCTGGATTAGATCCTTTAATTCTAAAGAAAACCTGGGGGACTCCTCTGCAATGGTTTTCTGAATACAGTCTGAGCATAGGTTTTTGGCATAGGAGGTGGGAAGACCGATTTTGCATAAAGCACACTCCCTGTTTTTATTTTTAGCACTACACTTCTTCGCCTCCTGCCCCAAGAAATAAAAGGAGAAGAAGGAGGAAAAGAGAGAGAGGGAGAAGAGCACATTATTCAAGGTGAGACTTTCACGAAGATCACTCACCACACTGCCGTTCAGACTAGGGTACCGGAGGCGGTGGTTGCCGTTCACATGAGGGCTCCCATCTGGCGGAGGTGGACTGACGAAGTCTTTTCTGACCAGTCTTGCCGGAACTCGTACGCCCCTCACTGCTGTGACTTTGTCGATGGGAAGATTCCCGTTCCATTTGTTTGAGCTGCTTGCGCTGCTTTGATGGCTGTGGCTGCTGCTGTACTTCCTGTGGCGGTGACAACTGCTGCCCAGGTGACTGCGGTTCCTCATTCATCATGGCGGGGATGCAGACACCGCCATCCTGATTGCTCCCCATCCTTAAAAGCAGTAGGGCTCCACCTCCTTTAGGCTCCTCCCCTTCCGGCAGCGTGCTCATCTCTCTTTTTCTTTTTTAAATTTTAGCCAGCTGGCGCGCTACCCGCAGATCCACCTGCCTCTGCGCATGCGCAGCCCAGCGGCACCCAGCGCGCTTGCAGCGGGATGACAGCTTCCCACCCGCGCATGCGCAGACCCGGTTTCCGGCGCACTCCGTGATAGGGCGCGTCAGCACCCCGCGCGTGCGCAGCCCGGACTTCCGGCGCGCTCCGTCACAGGGTGCGACGCGACCCCCACGTGCGCAGCCCGGAAGACCTGCCGGCCGGCGCGCTCAGTTCATCTTTGCGAGGCGCAGACCCGGCCGCAGGCCCCGGCGCACGCGGGGAGGCATCCAAAGGAAAACAGCACCTCCTCCCCACACGCAGACCCAGGCAGCAGCCAGACGGGCTGGGAACAGGGACCATCTGCTGCTTCCACGGCCTCCAGGCCGCACCGTCCATAATCCAGGTACGTGAGGTACCACCTGGTGAGGCTCCCATCAGGGACAGGAACCAAAAACTGATGCGGAGGAGAGGTACCGCCTTTTTATTCAGTAGGTTCCTGTCCTTGGTGGGCGGATACCCTCTCTCAGGTGGTGCTGTCATGGGAGAAGGGGAAAAACAGATTGGTGGTGGCAAAGAATAATCTTTCTTGGGTTATTGTGAAGTGACAGCGATCGTACAAGGGTGTATACATATATTCCATGTGTTGGAAGGTGGTGTGTACGCCGTACGCTCACTGCTAGCTTACCGATACATACGTAGTGAGAACAGCCTGCAGCCGCCTATATTGATTGCCGGCCAATCGTGCAATTGTCTGGACAATAGGGGGCAGCAGAGAGCTGTTCACTCCAGAGAGCACAGTGGGTGGTCTCTATGAGTAATCGGGATCTTGTGGAATTCTTGACACAGACATTCTGGTAATTCAGATTTAAATGCATTAGTAGGATCAGACCTTAAGGTGGTGTAGGTGTTTGTGTCGCTGAGGATGGAAAGAGCCATGTTACAATACAATTCAGTGTCTAATACCACAACACATCCACCTTTGTCTGATTGCTGTATGGTTATACTAACATTTTGTTGTTCTCTAACTGCTTCAAAATGGAGCATATCAAAATTACTATAATACTTCATATTACAGATACCACCATGTAATTTTTCTTTAAGGTCATTTTCAACTAGAGTTTGAAATAAAACTAAAGATGGAACCCTAGATTGCAGAGGATAGTATGCAGGGTTAGATGGGATGATGTTAATTCCTCGGTCTTGTAGTTTATTCTAAGAAAAATCTGGATCCTGTAACGAAGACAAAGTTAGTAAGGCAGTCTGTTCAACGATTGTAAGTTTGCATGCCCACTATGCGTTTTTCAAGCATTTTGCCGCGGAATTTCCGCAGCAAAAAGGCTTAAAAAACACTTGGTAATACGAGCCTCATGGTCCCCAATGATAATCTGCATGTGCTGTGCACATGCTGCGGAAATTTCCGCTGCAGATTATCATTGTGGGAAAATCCGCAGGATGTTCATTAATTTTGCGGACACGCAGCGTAATTACCGCCATTGACTTGCATTGAAATGCTTCATATCCGCATCACTACATGTGCACACGAGGATGTTAAGTGATTCAATGTGTGGATGGTACCCGGGTCTGGAGAAGAGGAGACTCTCATCCAGGCCCAGGTACCATAGTACCTGTAAAAAAAAGAATTTAAAATAAAAACGCTGACGTCGGAGGTCGCGTGACCTGTCACATGACTAAATGACATCATGGAAGGTCCTTTTACACCAGCCGTACAAGAGACCGGACGCACCGGAAAGAAGACCGCGGGCCATCCGAAGGTAAGTATTTTTATTTTTTTTTACCATTTTTATTCTTTTTTTAACTATTAACTTGGTCACACTATATAAATCCATGCCGGTTGCATGGATTTATATAGTGTGACCAAGTTATCAAGCACTTTTCCAAGTGATGCTAAATTCGCTTGGAAAAGCGCTTGATAACCCGCATGCAGAAATGCATGTGAAGAACGCTTGACAAACGCTTCTACCTGGCAAGAAAAGCGCATGTAAAATCCGCATGCGTTTTTCCTGCCAGGGAGATGCAGAAAAAATCTGCAGCATTTCTGCATGGTGGGCACTTAGCCTAAGTGTAGCATCATTTTGCTCCATAATCTCTGCCGTCATGTTATTAGGAGTGGAAGACTCTTGGACTCATTGAAGAAATGTTTGTAAGTGTTAATAATCAAATACAGCGATTTACATCTCTTATTGTTTGAAAAGGGTCAAAATCTTGTGAGGGGACATAAATTGTGAGACCAGCCACGAGGTATACGGTATATTCTGCAGTAGCCGTCAGCTTCAGTATATTGGCTATACCACACGTAAACTGAAGAAGAGGATCGCCGAACACATCAACAATATCATCAACAACAACTCGGGGTATTCTGGTGCCGCCAAACATTTTACCATAATACATGAACAGGATACTTCATGTTAATCATTTTTTGGACTCAAGAAGGTCAATCTTGTGGCCCGTGGTGGCAGCTGGAAAAAGCAGCCGGTCCTGAGGGAAGCCTATTGGATCCTGACTCTAAACACAAAGTACCACCATGGTATGAACTTCAAAAATGATTTGTTTTTCATCTACTAATATTTCCTTGTTTTTCAGTTTGGCGATGCAGGTTTAACTTCAATTTCACATCAAATCAATGTGTTTCCTTATTCAGGAATGTGGACATACAATTTACATAATGTCTAATGATCAGTTGTGATTCACTATATGTATTCCCCAGTCGCACCCTGTGCACACGTTCAGTTTTCTTTTGTAAATGATGTATCTGCTTCCTGTGAATCACTATCTGATACACCATTCACACTTGTTTTTTCTCCTAATAATTATCTGGCAATGCGTTTAGTAAAAGACGATAAAACTCCTTTATGAAATTTGTATATATTTCCATCTGTATCTATCGCAGTAGTGTAGACGGCCGGTCCATTGGATCGTTGGCTTTTGTTTTACAATTCTTCCCATTCATTCCACTCACCTGCCATGTCTGCTGCATTGGTAGCAATGGTTCGTCAGCCAGGACTCCTGGGACCAGTTGTTCCACAGCAGTTCCAGTATGGTGCCGGCAGACCCGTTCATCCAGGCCGCCCGTATAGTTTGCTTTTTAGACAGATATAATCATTTCTTACTTGTGACGTTGTGGTGCTTGAGTTACATTGCTGGCCATGTTTGCCGTGTCCTCATTGGTGTATGTTTTTTGGGACTGCTGGGACATGTTGTCCTTTAGCAGAGTCCATCGCAGAGTTGGCGTATTTACAGTTCAAATCAGAAGTTTACATACACTATATAAAAAGACATGTAGGAGGTTTTTCTCAATATCTGACATGAAATCAGAATAAACCTTTCCTGTTTTAGGTCAATTAGGATTACCATAATTTTTAATATTTGCCAAATGCCAGAATAATGAGAGAGAGGGAATGTTTTAAGGCATTTTTATTAGTTACTGCAAAGTCAAAAGTTTACATACACTAAGATTACTATGCCTTTAAACAATTCTGCCTATATGATGTCATGTGTTTAGAAGCTTCTGAGACACACCTGTGGATGTATTTTAATGCACACCTGAAACACACTGCTTCTTTGTGCAGCATCATGGGAAAGTCTAAAGAAATCAGCCAATATATCAGAAAGAGAATTGTGGACTTGCACTTGTCTGGCTCATCCTTGGGTACAATTTCAAGAGACCTGAAGGTGCCTCGTTCAACTGTACAAATAATTATACACAAGTACAAACAAGATGGGAATGTCCAGCCATCATACCGCACAGGAAGGAGACGGGTTCTGTGTCCCAGAGATGAATGTGCTTTGGTCCGACATGTGCATATCAACCCAAGAACAAAAGCAAAAGACCTTGTGAAGATGATGGCGGAAGCTGGTAAGATTGTATCAATATCCACAGTGAAACGAGTACTATATCAACATGGGCTGAAAGGCCACTCTGCCAGGAAGAAGCCATTACTCCAAAAGAAACATAAAAAAGTCAGATTAATGTTTGCAAATGCACACTGGAACAAAGACCTTAATTTTTGGAGACGTCCTGTGGTCTGATGAAACTAAAATTCAACTTTTTGGGCATAATGACTATTGTTACATTGGGAGGAAAAAGGGAGAAGCTTGGAAGCCTAAGAACACCATGCCAACTGTGAAACATATGGGGGGGCAGCATCATGTTGTGGGGTTGTTTTGCTGCAGGAGGGACTGGTGCACTTCACAAAATAGATGACTTCATTAGTAAAGAAGATTATGTGGCAATACTGAAGCAACATCTCAAAACATCAGCCAAGAAGTTAAAGCTTGGGTGGAAATGGGTCTTCCAAATAGACAATGACCCGAAGCATACTGCCAAAATGGTAACAAAGTGGCTTAAGGATAACAAAGTCAATGTTGTGGAGTGGTCATCGCAAAGCCCTGATCTCAATCCTATTGAAAATTTATGGGCAAAGCTGAAAAGGCTGCGAGCAAGGTGACCTACACACCTGGATCAGTTACACCAGTTTTGTTAGGAGGAATGGGGTCAAATTCCGACCAACTATTGTGAGAAGCTTGTGGAAGGATATCCCAAATGTTTGACCCAAGTCATTCAGTTTAAGGGCAATGGTACCAAATACTAATGAAATGTATGTAAACTTTTTAAAAATGCCTTAAAACATTCTCTCTCTCTCTCTCTCTCTCTCTCTCTCATTATTCTGGCATTAGGCAAATATAAAAAATGATGGTAATCCTAATTGACCTAAAACGGAAAAGGTTTATTCTGATTTCATGTCAGATATTGAGAAAAACGCATGTGTCTTTTTATATAGTGTATGTAAACTTCTGATTTCAACTGTATATATTGTATCATGTGCCCCCAAAAATCTGCACTTTATTCCTCGTTGGTTTTGAGTTAGTTACTCAAATCTATACCCCTGATGTCAATACAATGCAGTTTTTTATTCTAAGGCCCCGGTCCCACTATCAGTATTCGGTCAGTATTTTTTTCTCAGGAATGGGAGATAAATTCAGAATTGGTGACTTGTTTCTATTATAGCTTTTCTCTGATTGTTCCTCACCTGGTTTTGGCTCCCACTCCTGAGAAAAAATACTGACCGAATACTGACCAAATACTGATAGTGGGGCCGTGGCCTAAGATCGCTAGTGTTTCTCGTTAGGTAGGGATGAGGTTGCTTTAACTTTCATTGCAGGGGACATTGGCTTCATCTGGAATGGGCGTTATGGTAAGTAGGGTTTCATTTAGAACAATAAAAGGTCTCTGTGTTTATTTCAAATGAAATATTTTATTCATGGTGCTGTTGTAGTTATTTCACATTTCACTATGGGGTTAGTAATGGGGGTGTCTTATAGACGCCTCTCCATTACTAACCTGGGCTTGATGTCAGGTGGCCTTATAAGCTGACATCAACCCCAGCCCTATAACCCCACTGCCACCACTACAGGGCAGTGGGCAGAGCGGAGGCTAAGTGCCAGAATTGGTGCATCCTATGGATGCGCCACTTCTGGGGCGACTGAAGGCGGCTGTTTCTAGCCTCGGAGGGGGCCATTATTTATGGCCCCTTTCTAGGCTATTAATATCAGTCCCCAACTGTCTACATAGCCTTTGCTAGCTGTTAAAAGAGGAGGACCCAACGTCATTATTTGGGGGGTGCCCCATTTTAATAGCCTGTAAAGGCTAAGTATTCAGCTGGAGGGGCTGATATTAGTAGCCTGGGAAGCTCCGTGGGTATTACCCCCTTGCCAGGCTTCAAAAATCTGCCCCAGCTGTCTGCCTAACCTCTGCTAGACTATAAAATTACGGGGGACCCCACACCAAATTTTAATAAATCCTTTAATTTAACAATAAATGACAAGTACAGTAACCAACAGTCACTGTACTAATTATATACATGACTGACACCTTTCTATCTATTCTATGTGTATAGCTTTTCTTTCTATTCTAAATTGTTGGGCACCGATGTATTGTAACTGTATGCGGCTGATGAATTGCCGGCTTTTAAAGAGACGGGTGCGTGAAAATCGGACGCCACTCAAATGGTCCGAGTGATGTGCGTGCGATTTTTTTCACGTACCCGTTGACTTGCACTGGCGAGTCTCGTCCGAGATACGTGGCATATCGCAGCATGCTGTGAATTTTTTCTCAGCCCGATTTCAGCTGAGAAAAAACAAAAAAATCGCAAATGAGATGTCACTCATTCATTAACATTGGTCCGAGTGCAATTAAATTTTTTATTGCTCTTCCTCAACTAAAGCAGAGAGGGAAAGCGCGCGGTGGATGCTGGGCTGTGATGTGCGATGAAACCCTGACCACAGCCCATCAATCAAGGGGGAGCGTGTCAGTTGCTCGCGTCCGACTGGAGCCGGAACTTGACGTGACATCAGAGGATGTCGGAGTCGGCTGCAGCGGGGGTCACGTGATACCTGGTGAGCGGCCAGCAATAGCGCCGCTCACAGGCAATAAAGAACAAGCAAGGTATTTACAAAAAGACTTGTTGGCACAATTTAAATCCATGGGGGCATTGTTAATAGTACTGGACAGCCTCTTTAAGCCCTGGAGGGAAGTCGAAATGTATCTTTTGGTAGATAGTGACTGGGCGAAAAAGTTGCTAACCGCAGACGTAGGAAAGCCCCTGTCTTTAGGGTGGGGGATTTTGTGTGGTTGTCTTCAAAAAATCTGCGCTTAAAGATCACACCTAGAAAGTTTGCACCTAAGTTTGTAGGTCCTTATAAAATTATTACAATTTTAAATCCTGTGACAGTTAAGCTGCAACTTCCTATTGCCTGGAAAATCAATAATTCTTTCCATTCTTCTCTTTTAAAAAATTTGAGGGGACCTCAAGACATAATTGAGGTGAATTTGGAAGGGTACCGGGAGTATGAAGTAAGGCGAATTCTTGCTTCCAGGCGGGTCAGGTACCGTTTGCATTATCTCGTCAAGTGGAAAGATTATGGTCCTTAAGATAATTTCTAAGTTAATTTAGGGTGTTATGGATAAATATATCTATGATTATGGAAGTTATATGAAAATAGTATGTATTAAGAATTGCAGACAATCCAAAATTCCCTCCTCCTGCCCGTACCACATTGTACCAATAACCTCATATTGATCAAAGATCCACATACTACATGGAACATAGTATGACAGAATCACTGACTGGGTGGATCAGGGAAATGCTGTAGATATAGTATATATTGACTTCAGCAAAGCATTTGACAAAGTATCTCACACCATCCCTATTGAAAAAATGACCAAGTATGGAATGGACAAGGCAACTGTTAGGTGGATTCATAACTGGCTTAGTAATCGGACTCAAAGGGTGGTCGTAAATGGCTTCACATCCAGCTGGATGAATGTCTCAAGTGGGGTACCACAGGGCTCTGTCATGGGACCTGTATTGTTCAACATCTTTATCAATGATTTAGATGAAGGAATTGAGGGTAAACTGATTAAATTTGCTGATGACACAAAGCTAGGAGGGATAGCTAACACTAGAGAAGAGAGAGAGAGAGGATTCAAAAAGACCTAAATAAACTGGAGCAGTGGGCAGCAACTAACAGAATGGTTTATAACAGGGAAAAATGCAAAGTACTACATCTGGGCAATAAAAATTAAAAAAGCATATACAAAATGGGAGGAATAGAGCTAAGCAACAGTACATGTGAAAAAGACTTAGGTATACTAATAGATCATAGACTGAACAGGAGTCAACAGTGTGATGCAGCAGCAAAAAAGGCAAATACAATTCTGGGATGTATTAACAGAAGCATACAGTCTAGATCACGTGAAGTCATTATCGCACTTTACTCCTCTTTGGTCAGACCTCATCTGGAATGCTGCGTCCAGTTTTGGGCACCACATTTAAAAAAAGATATCGACAAACTAGAACAAGTTCAGAGAAGAGCGACCAGAATGGTGACCGGTCTGTAAACCATGTCCTATGAGGAATGGTTGCAGGACTTGGGAATGTTTAGCTTGCAAAAAAGAAGACTGAGAGGAGACTTAATAACTGTCTACAAATATCTCAAGGGCTGTCACATTGTAGAAGGATCATCTTTATTCTCATTTGCACAAGGAAAGACTAGAAGCAATGGGATGAAACTGAATGGGAGGAGACACAGAATAGATATTAGAAAAAACTTTTTGACAGTTAGGGTGATCAATGAGTGGAACAGGCTGCCAGGAGAGGTGGGGAGTTCCCCTTCAATGGACGTCTTCAAACAGAGGCTGGACAGACATCTGTCTGAGATGATTTAGTGAATCCTGCTTTGAGCAGGGGGTTGGACCAGATGACCCAGGATGTCCCCTCCAACTCTATCATTCTATGAATCTATAACATGAAATTATGGAAATTCCCTAATGATTATTGACTAACATATTAATCTGATAATAAGAGCTTGCTAATGATCTTTATTACTTTTAGGGAAATTATAGAATAATAAAAGATAAGTGACTATACTGATTGACCTTTGAACCTTACGTGCAAGACGGACTTAATTGAGAGTCAGCTTGACTTAATTGTTTACATATTAAAATAATGACCCATTAGCGACAGATGTCAGCCATAATTATGAGATAAGGCAATGAGGTAATGTGTGGAAAAGTTCCTGATTTTTCCTACAAAAAGCCTATTTGAGACACTACTCAGTGTTAATTTGTGATTTCTCCGACCGTATAGATCCTATATACAATTTGGTGGCAGACAACTAAGACGAGAACACACACATTTTGTGTGCCCCTAACGGGGATCTTCATGCGATCAGATAGACAGATTATTGGGTGGGGCTGGGGAAAACCCAGCAGTCATGGTACACGTTGGTACCAATGACAAAGTTAGAGAGAGGTGAAAGGTCTTTAAAAATTATTACAGGGAATTAGGAGAGAAGCTGAAGTACAGGTGGTGTTTTCAGAAATACTGCTGATTCCACTACGTCACTAGAAAGTCAGCAGAAACTTAAGGAGATAATTGTCAGGAAGAAAGGGTTTAGGTTCATGGAGAACTGCGCTGACTTCTCTGTCGGCTACAGGTGTTACGATAGGGACAGGCTGCACCTCAATGGGGAGAATGCAGATGTGCTGGGGGAAAAAATGGTCAGATGGATGGAGGAGCTTTCAAACTAGGATCTGGAGAGAGGGAGGGTTGATGTGCAAATAAGGGGATAGAGTAGACAGAGAGAGTGAGACATTCAAGGAAAGTAAGGAGGCGAGTAGCCGTAATAAATGTGCTAATAGTATTAAATGTCTGCAGGCAAATGCAAGAAGTCTTGAAAACAAAATGAATGAATCAGAGACTCTTAGGTCAGCCACAGATTACGACGTGGTGGGCATTACAGAAACCTGGATGGATGAAAGCCATGACTGGGTGACAAACACAGAGGGTTACACTACATTGAAACAGATAGGAAAGAAAAATAGGTAAAGGGGTGGGTATTTTCGTTAAAATCAATTTAAGACCTCAAGCACAATGACGACATGGGGGGCAGCTTCGACAATGTACTGCACACATGCCCAACTTTTGATTATATTTGACCCACGACACCAGAACCACCACACCTATGTGAGGCCATTATTCTGCATGGAGGACTTTGTGGGGCCCATTATACTGGATGGAAAGCTATGTGGGGCCCATTATACTGGATGGAAAGTTATGCGAGGCCAATCATACTGTATGGAGGACTATGTGGGGCCCATTATTCTGTATGGAGGACTATGTGGGGCCCATTATACTGTATACTGGTTGGTCCATGACTTTGTCCAAGTTTTTCATTTTGGCCCTTTGCATGTTTTGAGCTTTACATCCCTGATGTACAATCTGTATGGGTAATGTACATGGAAATGGCAATAATGGAAAGCTGCTAATTGGACTTTGCTACAAGCCTCCTAATATAGCTGAACATGTAGAGGATGATATGCTGCAACAAATTAAAAAGGCAACAAAAACAAGTCAAAAGTGTTGGCTCCCTTGAAATTGTTCCAGAAAATGAAGTAATTCTCCCAGAAAATTATTGCCATTACACGTTTTGTTATTCACGTTTATTTCCTTTGCATGTATTGGAACAACACAAGAAAACAGAGAAAAAAAGGCAAATTGAACAATTTCACACAAAATGGGTCGGACAAAATTGTTGACACCTTGCCAAAATTGTGGGTAAACAACTTTGTTTCAAGCAAGTGAAGCTTGTTCAAACGCAATTGTGGCAAGTAACAGGTGTGGGCAATATGAAAATCACAACTAAAACCAGATAAAAAAGGGATAAGTTGATTCAATCTTTGCATGAGTCTGAGGACTTGAAAACCAAAATTGTTGAAAAATATCAATAATTTCAAGGTTATAAGTCCATCTTTAGAGATCCGGATGTTCTTCTGTCCAAGGTGCGCAACATAATCAATAAATTTACAACACATACAGTCAAATATGGTGGAACTTCAAAAATGTTTTGGGGTTGTTTTGCTGCCTCTGGTCAGGTACCTTAACTGTGTGCAAGGCATCATGAAATCTGAAGATTAGCAAAGGATTTTGGAGCACAATAGAGTGCCTAGAGTCAGAAAGCTGGGTTTGCTTGCTAGGTCATGGATCTTCCAGCATGACAATGACCCCAAACATATTTAAAGAAGCACCCAGAAAATGGATGGAAACAAAGTCCTGGACAGTTATGACCAGCAATGAATCCAGATCTAAATCCCATTGAACACCTGTGGAGAGATCTTAAAATTGCTGTTTGGAGAAAAATATAAAAATCTGAAAGTCCTCAGTGGTTGATACAATCTTTTCAGTTAGCCATTAGTCAGTAAGCTTTCGAGACTACTCAGGTCTCTTCATCAGACATAGTATAACACAAAACAAAAAACCAAGCAATGTGAACATTGCTTGTTTTTTTGTCTTGTTTGCATTCTGTGCAAATTAGGGGTGTGGCATCCCCCTTGTTGAGCTGGTCAGTATATATGTAGCTTACCATGGGCTTATGTGGTCTGATATTGGGACCCGGTTCTATTTGTCTACCCTTTAATATGCATCACTTCAACTTTGATATACAGTAAGGTTTTTAATATAGACAGTGTAGGACCGTCCCAATTAGGGTCACCTTGTCGCTGGTGGGACGGCTTGTATACTTTTTTTGATCAAAAATAGTTCACTTAGTACCCTATATTTAATATGCAACTTTGCATTACATTTATATATAATGATGGTAGGGTATGTGATATATTTTTTGTCTTTTGTAGGTTTTGTATAGTATAACACAAAATCTGAATAGTCACATATTAATACACAACAGGGCACAGGAATAATGCAATAGATAAGACAAGTGACTTGAAGCAGAACTATCAGCATGGGAGAGGGAGAAGCAGTTGTGGCCGTAAAAAGGTTTGGCCACAAGAAGAGCTATTCTTTTATTGTGTGGCGATGAGAATTCATCCTTGTTCTAAGTTTTTGCCCTGTCTCCCCTACATACAGACCCCCAGTTGGACATTTGGTACATATAATTAAGTACACTACATTAGTTGTGATGCAGCTGAAAGTACCTGGGATCTTGTGGTCCTGATGTGAGTTAGGGACCTTTATCTTGTCCGTGGTCATTATAAACGGACAGGTTTACATTTTCCAGTTGGTGAGAATGAATTTTATAAGTTTCACCACAAAGGTGAAACTATTCTCCCGGTCAGTTTGCTTTACCCCCCAGTACCTTTTCATTCTAACAATGTTAGGTTTCTGGGAGATTATACTTGTTGCCTTTTTTGTGGTTCTCCTTAGCTTGCCTTCTTTGCCCTATATGAATGTGTTTTTGTTTCTCACTCAAGAGTTTTTGTATTTTCCTTCATACTTTCCTTTTCCCTTGTTGATAGTGTGTTGCAGCCTCTCCTCTGGTTCCTCAGGAGGTATGAGAAACTCCTCAACGGCTTATTAGTTAGTTGAGTGTGTGGTGGAGTTTTTAGTTGTGCAGCTAGGGCCTTTCTAATCTCTACAGAGACTAGTTGGGTGTAGTTGCGGCATTCTCCCATGTGTGGATTCTCCGGTGGTTATCAAGATGCGCTTTCTGGTTAAAACATTTCCCACATTCTGGACATGAAAAAGGCTTCTCCCCTGTGTGAGTTCTCTGATGTTTATAAAGATATGATTTGTGTCCAAAATATTTTCCACAATCTGAGCATGAAAAAGGCTTCTCCCCTGTGTGAGTTCTCTGATGTTTGATAAGATTTGATTTCTTTGCAAAAGATTTCCCACATTCTGAACATGAAAATGGCTTCTCCCCTGTGTGAGTTCTATGATGTCGGATAAGATTTGATTTCTCTGTAAAACATTTCCCACATTCTGAACAGGAAAATGGCTTCTCCCCTGTGTGAGTTCTCTGATGTTTGCGAAGAGTTGATTTCACTGTAAAACATTTTCCACATTCTGAACAGGAAAATGGCTTCTCTCCTGTGTGAGTTCTCTCATGTGCGATAAGATATGATTTCTCTGTAAAACGTTTCCCACATTCTGAACAGGAAAATGGCTTCTCTCCTGTGTGAGTTCTCTGGTGCCTAACAAGATCTGATTTCTGATTAATACACCTCCCACACTTGGAACAAGAAAATCTATTCTTCGCTGTGTGAATTTTTTGAGGTTTAAGAAAAGACTTTTTGGGAGGAAAACTATTTCTATATTCTGAATGTGAAAATGGCTTCTTTGCATGAGGAGCAGATCGTTTTTTAATGCTTGTTTTGTGACTTTGATTTTCCTTAGTCTGTAATGAATCAGAAGACAGGGCCTGTATCAAAGGATCAGATGACAGATCTTTCCTGTGAATGGATGATGGTATATCTGGAGTAATGGCATTCACTTCAATTGTATCCTGTTGGATCTGAAAATTATCTGATTTGAAAATTGAAGATGTCAGCTGTCCCTCTGATCTCCTGGTACAGTCATCTGCCAAGAATAAAACCAATTATTATTTTTTAATAAAAAATCCTTGAATTTTATATTTTTGAACATTTCTACTTAAACTGTCCATAAAAAAGACAAGTTATATAAAAAAAATCACTTATTCACCAGGACAATGACTGTCTAATAGAAAACCTCATAGAATGGAGCAGTAGAGCGTGGTGTTCAACTGTTTGTTCATTCTGCCTCCCAAATATGGAATAAAAAGCCACCAAATGATGTTATGTAGGTGAAATAATACCAATAAAAACTTCTACTTATCTCACAAAAAACAAGTCCCCACTCAGGTCCATCACATGTCAATGGAATAACAGAGGTTTCCACATTATTAGTGGCTCAAAGGCTCTTGAAAAGCAACATGGCTTCCATAAACCAATCCAGCAATATCTGCTCTCCCAAAGCCAGATCTCCCCCTCACTTCTGAGCTTTGTAGTTGGTTATGTGCCTAAATCACATTTAATATCCATGTATTTGGCATTACTATAATGAAAAGAACCCATTTAATTTAAGGTGTGTGACTACTGGAGCACAATCTGAGCACTATGTGTTGGGTAATAAAATAGCATATTTGCAATTTTCACTCTCCAACATCCACTGCGTGCTAATATCCGGAAAGTGCCTGTGGAGTCAAAATAGTCACTACTCCTATAGATTAATTCACTGAGGGTTATAATTTCCAAAATGGAGTCACTTTATGGGGATTTCTACTGATCTGGTTTTCTACCATTTTGTTATATTAGGGCTTCTGCAAAAGGTGTGTACCATCTCGTCTGGGACGTCTACTTCTCCTCCTGCTTCGACTTGTGTGATGTCCGCTTTTGACACCAGGAGCCACCTTATTCATTCTGCAGGCAGCGCTGGTGATGGAAGAGACGTCAGAACCAGAAGCTCTGCGAGGCACAGGCTCTGCACAGCCACTAAGATTAGGGTTGCTGGTACCTGTAGTACCATCCAGTCTGGAAGTATGGGTGCATGTGCTGTCCAGCTGGAGTAATCTGCTCTCTGCTTCATCCAATTGGAGAGCGCCGCACCCTACTAAAGCTGGAAGCATATTGCTGGAAGCTGCCAGTTACAGCCTTGTTCTCCTCTGGTTCAGTCCTCTGTGCTCAGCTCCTGGCTTGAGTATTTGTTTCTGTTGTGACCTCGGCCCGTTTACTGACTACTTTTGTGTCTTCTGATTTTGTATTTTCTCTATCCTCTTGGTTCTGACCCGGCTACCCGACTATTCTTCTTCCCATCTCACTCCACAGAACAGCAGGTAACACCATGGCCCAAGCCTAGGGATCTCTGTGTTAGTCCAGATCCATGTAGAGGGGTTAAACGGCGATGAGCAAAGTAATTTGTGAAATCTGTAAACGGGGTAGATAAGACAAGCCTGTTTGTGGTAGCCATCTTTTGAACTTTCAAATGACCATAAACAGCGCCCCCAATACATTGTGTCTGGAAACTATTCCAGCAAAATCTGCATTCCTAATAGCTAAATGGCGCTTCTTCCCTTCTTAACCTCCCATGTGCCCAGACAGTAGTGTACAACCGTATATAGGGCATTGTCAGATTCAAGAGAAGTTGGAAAATAATTTGTAAGGTCCATTTGTTTCCTATTATCCTTTGTGAAGAATTCCAGAGATATCATCATATAAAGTGACACACGTCAGATTTGAAAAATGGCCCTGATTAGGAACAGAAAACTGGCTGCAGGAAGGGGTTAAATCAGAGGATCACTGAAGTCAAAAACTGTGACTATACACAATAAAACATCTACTGAAATGAACAAACTCAACAGTCTCCATCAGAGAAAAATGAGTAACTAGTGGTGAAACCTCTCTGGGGTAATTAGAGTATGGGGTTCGGTGGCTCTTGGCAATCTAAACTATCGTAAGGGACAATATTTTCTGTCAGATGAGTTTCAAGAAGAAATATTAGACATTTAAAGTGAACTTTTTATAATAATGTAGAGATGAGGCCTCTTAAATTTAGATCTCAGGCATTTGGAAGAGGCAATGGAGATCTTTCTGAAAGACTACCAGGGAGTTACAGAGTCACATAAGTGAGGCCGGCCGATCCCACCACAATCAAACTATCATAGAGAGTGAACTTGTAAAAAAAAGAAAGAATATAAAAACATGTAAAATCCCCAACAACAACGTATCTATGAAGGGAGAAATCCAACACTAAACCGGAGTCACACTCATTTATGGTGGACTATTGGAGCTACTATAAGTCCTGACCAGAAGAGTAGAGAAAGTATTAGCGCCCCCATTTCAGGAGAGATTGTGCAGTAATCTGAATTTCTTAGGATTGAAATCGTAATGTAATTTATGAGGTGGAGTGAATCCATGAAACCAGGGCTGGAGCCAACACATCTCCTGCAGGCGGGAGTAAATGTATATTACAGCCATCAGCCACGCACAGCTTAGAGATATATCATGGCACAGGTGTAATGTTTTCTGTATAGTTTATCACAATCCTGTTTGAAGTTAGTTGGTTTTAAAATAAATTGAAAAGTCAGGATAAAGGGAAACTCTGCTGTTATTGTACAGAAATTCACACTTGGCCTCACTGCACATTTAATGTCGATCATAAAAGTGAAGTTTGGCCAGAAAGACTGGACCTGGTCTTGTAGGGACCATATGAGCACATTCAACAGCACAGAAGGGAGAGAAGGTAGATTCATCCAATAAGATATCAGGGATCTAGGAAGCCAACAGCATCATTACCCTCCGCTTTCTCTTACAGGCCCATCATAATATTTTTCTTCAAGTGATTTTCTCACTTGTCAGCACATTCTATGTACGCTGTCATTTGGCTTTGTAGTTTACAGATCTGGGCAGGTAACGGACAGCGTCTCCTAATCCCAGGGGGTAGGTGGATCCTCCAGGTTGAAAATTTTATAGAAAAGGGCTTTCAGAATTTCCCAAAGTAATTTGAACATTTTCGGACGGAGGAGAATGTTGTGGTCTAGAGGTAAAATGGTGATCACACGATTGTGATATGACCGGACTCCACCACTGATAAAGCAGCCACAGCCGGTGACTGAGAAGAATCTGTGACTTCTCTGTATTTAGTGGTTACTACTCACCTGGGTAGTCATATGTAGGAATCTCCTTCTTACACTGCTCATCACCCCTCACATATGTCTCTGTAGTATTAATATGGGTCAGATCTTCACCCTGAAACAAATATTGTAAAAGTCACAGACAGATGGAGAAGTCCCATCTATGATCAGCTCTAATCCTGCCATCTCCACCATTCTCATTACACAAGTATAAAACATATAATACAGGTGGATAAAACAAGACTGAGCACAAGACCCTCACAGCCGTCTACACATCATAGGGGAGATCTCATGACACCTTCTCTCCATCTACCTGATGATCCTGAGGAACATTGGGATCTTCTTGTTTACAGTCCTGTGGAAGAAGAGGACGGGGACATCTCTCTGGTGTTGTCCTCTTACTGGATAGATCTGGAGGAAACACATAGAGGGACTGAATTCATTCTTTACATACAGATAATTATAGGCCGTGTGTATTTAGTCCGGTCTATTACCTGGTGATGTGAGGGGCTGGGGAATCTCCATCATGACGTCCTTGTACAGATCTTTGTGTCCTTCTAAATACTCCCACTCCTCCATGGAAAAATAGACAGCGACATCCTGACACCTTCTAGGAACCTGACACATACAATGATACCGTCATCCCCCCGATCTCTTCATAGCGTTACTGTATAATGTCCCAGCATTCCCAGCAGTGTCACCTCTCCAGTCAGCAGCTCAATCATCTTGTAGGCGAGTTCTAGGATCTTCTGGTCATTGATGTCCTCATGTATCAGGGGGTGAGGTGGAGGCCCCGTGCTTGGGCACAGAGGTCTTCCCCATCCCTCAGACACAGGGTCCTGACAGCGCTCACTAGAGGTCTTCTTCACTACTGTGTAATCCTGGTTATGGAGAGACACATTAATAAATCTCACTCCAGACATTTCCAGAGTCCTCACCTCTCCAGTTCTGTCCATCTGTTATTCCCATAGATAAGAATGATGTAATGTGACGTCATCAGAATCTCTCACCTCTCCAGTAAGCCGGAAGAGGATCTCTAGGGTGAGGTGTAATATCCTCTCCACCATCTTGTCTCTGTCCATATCCATCTTTGATGGGAAAATTCTCTTATGTAGAAGATCTTCACTGGGAGGATCCGATATTGTAGAGACCTGAATGAGAAGATGATGAGCCGATGTAATATCATAAAAATCCTGTGTAATAATACAATTACTGGAGATAATATGGGGAAACATATGAAGATATTTATTATTTCACAGTATTCAGTTTTTTATTTTACATCTAGTAATAAAACCTATATATTTTAGGCCACAGACAACAAGCAGTTTCTTCCTCGGAGACTGCAGCTGAATACGTTACTTATAGACTCATCTTCCATAACGCTAATTCTCGTCTAATTTTCTGACACTGGAATTGACATTGAGAATAACCTCAGCACTCAATGGTTCTTATAGAAATTTTTTTTTTAATGCAGTCCAAAAACAAAAGTAAACGTTTCGGTCGATCTGACCTCCATCAAGAACTATTGGAAATAGCACAAAGAACAAAACAATAAATATAATAATAATAAATAATAAAATAAAAAAGCATATACAAATGGATCATAGCACAATAACATGATAATATCTCTTGTTTAACCTGAACAATAAACATGCTGTCAAACAGTGTATAATATTTCGTCAAACTCCATTAATGCTGATACAACATCATAGTATAGAGCAAGTATATATACAAATTGAAGAGAGGTGACACCTACTAGACTGCTGGATGGTGTTCAAAGGTAGGAATTCAAAAGTGTGGAGATATGGTGACACTGGTTGCTTGGGTCTGCAGAAAAGAGCAGAGAATGGCAGACTCAGAGTTATCAGCTGAGAGGGACTGTGGAGGCAGAGATAGACAGAATAGAGCTGGACGTAGCATACCTGTGACCTCTAGTACCTGGTTATAAAGCGGTGCTGCACGTAGTGGCTTAGAGGAACGCGGTGTCCACCGCTAGTTCCTGGTGCTGTGCGCGCTGTCCTGCAAAAAGCAAACATGGCATCTAAGAAGGCGTGACAGAGTTCGGCTGAATGCCCTTCCTCCCCAAGTACTCGATTGTATGGGGCTGCCTAGTTCCTACAATACTGAAATGCCTAATAATGGTGTCTGGGCCAGCAATGTACGAAAGTCTATTAGGCCGGGCCAGAGGTAGCGTCCAATAAGTTACCTTTTAACGCCCGATAAACATTAGACTAAAGTTGCAAGGAAGCACTGATTTTGGGGGTTTTGGTTGACTATATAATGTATTTGGGGGCCTCCCGACAGTACCAGTCAGTCATACAAACCACAGGAAAGCTGGAATATTTGTGTGTTTGGGGGAGTCTGGAGAGATAGCCGTCTACCAAATGACCGATCAGCCAACACTTATCTCATGTGTATGGGGCAGTTACTATTACACTGACAGGCAGTGATGATACACGGCACTACAGTAGTACAGTGCATCACCTGAGCGATCAGAGGCTTCTGTGTTGTATGATCGCACTAAGGAGAGTTGTATAAAAACGTTTATAAAAAAAGTTTAAAAAAAGTTTTAACGTGAAAATATCACAGTTTTAGCAAAAATAAATATTCATCACTACAGGGAAAACATGCATATAATGGTAAAATGGAGAGGGAGGTCAGCTCACTGTTTATTCAATGCACCTTGTCTGAAGATCACTGCATGGAACCGCCCTGGTCAGGGACATTTCAAGGTTCAAGTAGAGAAAGGAGGAGAGATGGATTCTCCAGCATTGTCTATATTGTTAAAACCTCACATTTATTGTGGATTCATAAAACCTGCTGTGATGGCATACCACCAAGTGCCCACATACCAAACCAATGCTTATTCCTGATTTACAACATGTGAGTCTCTGTGATACTTTTATATCCTTCCTTTTCCTGGGTGTCCATTGATTACTGAGTACTTCTCAGACAATTTAACCCTGTATTGTATGGAAGTAAAAGAGAATACACAAATACAACTCATGCATGAGACATTCAATAAAATCACTGGAAATCAAAGACAAATACAATTAATTGCACTGTAATCAGGGCCGGCTCCAGGTTTTTCTGGGCCCCGGGCGAAAGAGTCTCAGTGGGCCCCTTTAACACATACCACGATTCAGGATGCAGAGATACGGCGGAGAAATATATATATATACTACAATGCAAAGATTTCACTTCTTACATTACATGATTGATATCTATTGTAAATTCCACAATAGCTCAGAAACCGGTGAATCGCTCCACACAGAATACTAGCCCCCATATAAGGCTCCATACGGAATATTGGCCCCCATATAAGGCTCCATACGGAATACTGGCCCCCATATAAGGCTCCATACGGAATACTGGCCCCCATATAAGGCCCCATAAGGAATACTGGCCTCCATATAAGGCTCCATACGGAATATTGGCCCCCATATAAGGCTCCGTACAGAATACTGGCCCCCATATAACGCTCCATACAGGATACTGGTCCCCTTATAAAGCTCCATACAGGATAATGGCCCCCATATAACGCTCCATACAGGATACTGGTCCCCATATAACGCTCCATACAGGATACCGGTCCCCTTATAACGCTCCATACAGGATACCGGTCCCCTTATAACGCTCCATACAGGATACCGGTCCCCTTATAACGCTCCATACAGGATACTGGCCCCCATATAATGCTGCATGCAGGCTGTTACCCCCCACATAATGCCCCATACAGGCTGTCCCCCCCCCCTTATAATGCTCCATGCAGGCTGTTACCCCCCACATAATGCCCCATACAGCCCCCCCCCTTTTAATGCTCCATGCAGGCTGTTACCCCCCACATAATGCCCCATACAGGCTGCCCCCCCTTATAATGCTCCATGCAGGCTGTTCCCCCCCACATAATGCACTATGCAGGCTGCCCCCCCCCCCTTTATAATGCCCCATGCAGGCTGTTCCCCACCTTATAATGCCCCATGCAGGATGTCCCCCCCCCTCTTTATAATGCCCCATGCAGGATGTCCCCCCCTCTTTATAATGCCCCATGCAGGATGCCCCCCCTCTTTATAATGCCCCATGCAGGATGTTCCCCCCCTCTTTATAATGCCCCATGCAGGATGTCCCCCCCCCCTCTTTATAATGCCCCATGCAGGATGCCCCCCCCTCTTTATAATGCCCCATGCAGGCTGTTCCCCACCTTATAATGCCCCATGCAGGATGCCCCCCCCCCTCTTTATAATGCCCCATGCAGGATGTCCCCCCCCTCCTCTTTATAATGCCCCATGCAGGATGTCCCCCCCCTCCTCTTTATAATGCCCCATGCAGGATGTCCCCCCCTCTTTATAATGCCCCATGCAGGATGTCCCCCCCCCTCTTTATAATGCCCCATGCAGGATGCCCCCCCCTCTTTATAATGCCCCATGCAGGATGTCCCCCCCCCTCTTTATAATGCCCCATGCAGGATGTCCCCCCCCCTCTTTATAATGCCCCATGCAGGATGCCCCCCCCCTCTTTATAATGCCCCATGCAGGATGTCCCCCCCCTCTTTATAATGCCCCATGCAGGATGTCCCCCCCCCCTCTTTATAATGCCCCATGCAGGATGTCCCCCCCCCCTTTATAATGCCCCATGCAGGATGCCCCCCCCCTCTTTATAATGCCCCATGCAGGATGCCCCCCCCCCCTCTTTATAATGCCCCATGCAGGATGTCCCCCCCCTCTTTATAATGCCCCATGCAGGATGTCCCCCGCTCTCTTTATAATGCCCCATGCCTCCATACATTAAAAAAAAAAATCAAATACTCACCTCCCTTCTCCTCACCTGCTACCTGCTGCCCGCTGCTCGGGTCCGAACTCCAGCGTTGTCGAGGTCTTCCCGCTCAGCGCTCCCTGTGACGGCTCAGGGGAGGGCGCGGTGAAAAGACGTCACTGCGCCCTCTGACCTGAGACGTCACAGGGAGCGCAGAGCAGGAAGACAGCGAATCTGCGGAGGCACGGGGAGAGGTAAGTATCGGGCTGCCGGGGCCCTGAGCAAGCGGGGGGGAAGGGCGGGCGCTGACACCGCTCTCCTCCGCCCATAGCCCAGCGGGGTGCGCGACCGCCAGTGGGCCCCTCTGCCTGCTCAGGGCCCCGGCATTTGCCCGGGTGCGCTGGGTGCTGACGCCGGCCCTGACTGTAATATTAATCCTGTCTGATGCTCATTCCCTGTGGGGCTCTAGTTTGTAAATTAAATATCCAATATGACTTTCTATTTAAGATTTTTCTTTTCATATCTCCACCTCTTAATGGTTTATAAGCCTTTTCTATTCCTAATATCTGAAGGATCTGATATCCCCTTTATGTTTTTGTGAAAAGCATGTTGAAACCACAGACGGATTTAATGCTGTGGGATTGATTGCGTCAGATAAATGTCTTCGAATACATTTTTTTAGCGGATCTGACATCCATCCCACATATTGTAGTTAACTCTCTATACACTCTATTAAATAGATGACCCCTATAGTGCTACAACTGATGAAATTGTGTATTGCAAATTGCTGTCCCCTTAGATTTTCTTCAAATGTGTCGGTTTTATTAACATAGTTGCATGCTTTACATGATGTATCTCCACATGTAAAAAAAAAACCTTATAGGATAACCAAGTCACCAAATACCGGCCCATTAAGACATACTTTGTCACTCTCCTACTCCCTACTGATTGAATCCCTGGACTAGTCTAAAACATGCTTCCAATCTCAATGGGAGAGAGATCTGGGTTGCACCTTAACGAGAGATCAGTGGAAGCAAATCTTCACCTTGACACACAAATCATCAATCAGCTCGCTATTTTAGGAGGCCAGCTATAAACTGCTTTCTCGGTGGTATAGGGTCCCAACTCGCCTACACTCTATATTCCCAGATGCTAGTCCCATGTGTTGGAGATGTGGGGAGGAGGAGGGTGACATACTACATATTTTCTGGGCCTGTAAACTCCTTTCTCCTTTCTGGGGAAAAGTTCTACTAGTGATTAGTAAATTCAGTGATCTTATTTCAGACCTTGACCCAGCTTTCATCCTTCTCCATCACAGCAACATCCCTTTAAAAACATATAAGAAACTCGATACTGAGACACTTGATCACGTCGGCTAGAGCATGTATTCCCTTGCTATGGAAAAGTAACACTATCCCGACAATCTCACTATGGTTCTCCAAAATAAATGAGATTATGCTAACGGACGAACTCCCCTCCATGATCAATAACTCCCATGATAAATTTTATAAAACATGGTTCTACTGGAGTTTAAATCTTCCGCTGATTATCTTGACCTCATAGGGGAAAGCTAAGTCTATACTTCAGGAGCCTCTCTGACGTTACCCTAACCCTCTTACCCATACATCCCTTCCCCCACTTCCCTCTGTCTTTGTGTGTATTTGTGTTTTTACTGTTTTCTTTTATAGCCCTTATTTGTTAATCCACAAGAATATGTAATGACTTAATGTTTAAGTCTGAGTCACCACGCTGGTATATCCTAAAACACATTGAACCAATGTTCTACCAGCGACTCTACTTTGGATTGTGTTTACTTATTTCATTTTCAAGTATTTTGGAAATACTGGTTATTGTTATGGTTATGTGGTAATGTTTGACCTACTACTTGTTGCACAACTAGTACCCAGTGTTTGTATTTGTATTTCCTTTTCAAAACTTAATAAAGATAAATTTGTAAAAGGATAACCAAGTCACATTGCGTTTGATATTTGTTTCTTGGAAAATAACTAGTTGAAAGTTTTCCGCCTAGTGTAGAAGCCTTTTTGGATACAAAACTCAAACAAAATATGCAAAAGAATTTACAAAGTCTGGAGGATGGATCTCAGACATCAAAAAAACTAAGTTTGAAAGAAATATCAAAGACTACGAGTCAAATTCAATTTACACATGGAAATTAAACAAACCAAGAGCTACAGTTCTGAAATACAAGTCACACAATAAATTCAAAGGAAATAGCGGAGAGCGGAGGTCAGCTTCACAAATCCTAATGTGTCCATGGGTTCCTCTAATTATAATTCTCTGAGGACTTATCTGATGCACCAGAGGGATCAACTAAAGACAGAACAAAAATAAATTCTCAAGTATTCCCCATAATTCATCACAAAACAACGGAGACGGGCGGGCAGAAAGCTCAAATGTGCCCGGACATGTGCGTTCCATGCCGGAGTGCATCACCGTCTCCCATCTTCTAATGAGTATGTCCGGAAGCATGCGTTCCACACCGGAGCGCATATGGTATTGGATTGCATACCACCAACATAGAAAAATCCTATCTCGGAGATCAGTGTAATGGGACACTGAAAAGCCTTAGTTACTTACTGGTAACGGGATTTTTCGGAGCCCATGACCGCACCACGAGAGAGAGAGAGGATCCGCCCATCAAGGGCAGGAAACCTACAAGTTAAAAAGGGCGGCACCTCTCTCCCACCTCAGTTTAGTTAACAGAGCATGAGAGGACCGCCAAGGTTACTTACAACAAACAAATTCATTTTAAGCCAATTACTTTAAGTAACTTCCCCCGAGGGTGCAAAAAAGGAAATTAATTCAACGGGAGTGCGAAAAAACACCAGTGTAGGGAGGGAATATAAGGGTGCTGTTATGGGTTCCGAAAAATCCTGTTACCGGTAAGTAACTAAGGCTTTATTCGTACTCCCATGACAGCACCACGAGAGAATTACAGAGACGAAAGGAGACTAGGGAGGGACCACAGCTTGAAGCACCCTTCTCCCAAAGGTGAGATCAGAAGAGTCACCCAAATCCAATCTATAATGCCTATAGAAGGTGGAGGGAGGAGACCAGGTGGCAGCCTTACATATGTCTTCAATGGAAACCCCTGTCTTCTCCGCCCAGGAGGTTGCTACTGCTCTGGTGGAATGAGCTCTCAACCCTTCTGGTACTTCCTTCTACCCTGAAGAGTAGGCGAGGGCGATGGCCTCTCTAATCCATCTCGCAATTGTAGATTTTGAGGCTTTATAACCTTTCCTAGCCCCCTGATGGCATATGAATAGGGAACTCTCTCTCCTAAAACTGTGTGAAACCTCCAGGTATTTAAGCACACACCTCCTAACATCCAAAGTGTGTAGTTTCTCCTCTTTTTGATTTTTAGGGGGAAAACAAAAGGTTGGAAGACTAATCTCCTGAGTCCTATGGAACCGAGAGACTACCTTTGGAAGAAAGGCTGGGTCAGGTTTTAATATAATTCTATCGTCTAGAATTTGAGTAAATGGTGGAGATATAGAGAGAGCCTGTATGTCACTTACTCTCCTCGCTGAAGTCAGGGCAACTAACAGGGCTGTTTTGAGAAGAATAATCTTATTGGAGGCTAAATCCAGGGGCTCGAAGGGAGGGTCAATTAAAGCATTTAGGACTAGATTTAAATCCCAGGGAGAGGATTTAGTTTTTATAATAGGTCTACACCTAAAGGAAGCTTTTATAAATCGCGCTACCCAATAGTTAGCCGCTATATCGGAAGAAAACAAAGCTCCCAAGGCCGAAACTTGTACCTTCAATGTACTCGTGGTAAGGCCCTGTTCTAAACCCTGCTGCAGAAACTCTAGTATTTTCCCAATAGCGGGCCCCTCCTCTGGTTTAATATTTGAAAAGGACAGAAACTTTCTCCAGGTCCTAGCATAAATACGGGTAGTAACGGGTTTCCTGCTACATAGGAGAGTATTCACTACATCTGAGGAAAACCCTTTGTTAGTTAATAGCTACCTTTCAAATTCCATGCCGTTAAATGGAGATTTGAGGCTGGAGGATGGGAAACTGGACCCTGAGTGAGAAGGCCCGGAATCTCCGGAAGAACCCAGGGGTCTGTTATGGACATTCTCCAGAGACAAGGGATCCACGGTCTTTTGGGCCAAAAGGGGCATATGAATTATTCTGGCTTTGTCTGCCCTGATCTTCCTTATGACTGATGGAAGCAGGATCATGGGAGGAAATGCATACGCCAAAGGGAATTCCCAGGGAATCATGAAGGCGTACACTGCCAGGGGATTTTCCCTGGGGTTTAGGGAACAAAATGTTGTCACCTTCCGATTGGATTTTGTTGCAAATAAGTCCACTGTTGGAAGACCCCACAAAGCCACAATCCTGGAGAATATCTGAAGGTTCAAGGACCATTCTCCTTTTTTATGGAAGTACGACTGAGAAAGTCTGCTGTAACGTTTTCTTTCCCTCTTAGATGAACAGCAGAAAGGGAGTGACAATGAACCTCTGCATTCTGAAGAAGTCTGTCCGCTATTTTCATTAAGTCTCTTGAACGGGTTCCCCCTTGGTGATTAATATAAGCTACTGAGACTTGATTGTCCGAGAGTATACGGACATCCTGGCCCTGTAAATATACAAGGAACTTGTTGAACGCATAATCCATGGCCAAAAGTTCCTTAACATTTGAGGAAAACTGCACCTCCTTCTCTGACCAGGTCCCCTGAACTAAGTTACCTTCAAAATGAGCTCCCCAACCTGTAGCACTTGCATACGTAGTCAAGACAGCAGTAGGCTTACATTCCCAAGGGACCCCCCTAGAAAGATTAGTGTGTACTAACCACCAATGAAGGGATGGTAAGGAGCGAGGGGCCAAGGTAAATTCCCGGTCTAGATGTCCAGCTAGGATCGAATCGTTATATAATATGTCCCATTGAAGTGCCCTTGAGTGAAGTTGGGACCAACGCACCGCGGAAAAACTCGAGGTCAAGGTCCCTATTAATGACATGGCCTTACGGAGTGTCATAGACGGTTTATCTATACAATATCTTACCAAGCCCTGGATTTTTGCAATCTTTTCTTCTGATAAATAGCATAATTGTCTTTCAGAATCTAAAATGACCCCCAGAAACTGTTGAGCTTTTAATGGAGTCAATCTAGATTTCTCCAGATTTAAAAACCAACCTAGTCCTTCCAGGACAGAAATAGTTACCTGAAGGTGGGCCTCGCATTGAACGAAGGAGTTCCCCACTATCAGGAAATCATCAAGGTAAGGGATTATTAAGATGTCTTTTTCTCTTATATGGGCCATAACCTCTGCCACTAGTTTGGTAAAAATTTGCGGGGCTATAGCTAACCCAAAGGGAAGTGCAGTATACTGAAAGTGTTTAACCACCCCACCTATTTCAATAGCCACCCTCAAATACTTTTGATAGTCCTTATGAATGGGAACATGGTAATAAGCATCTTTAAGATCGAGAACTACCATATAACAGTGGGGAAAAAGCAATTTTATTATCGTTTTTAAGGATTCCATTTTAAAGGTGTCGATTTTAAGGAAGCTATTTAAAGATCTTAAATTTATGATTGTCCTGAAACACCCATCTGGTTTGGGGACCAGGAAAAGCGGGGAGTAGAATCCGTGACCCTCTTCTGAATCCGGAACCTCAATCAGGACATTTTTCCTTATTAGGACTTGAACTTCCGATACGAGGGCAGTCTGCCGTTCTGGGGAGGAACTAGAGGGAACAATTAAGAATCTTCTGTAAGGAAGAGCTTGAAATTGAAATTTAAGACCAAATTTAATTAGGCTCAAAAGCCAATTACTATGTGAAATTCGCTCCCAAGCTGGGAGGAATAACGACAATCTCCCTCCCACCTGGGCCGATTGCGATTCCCCTGGTTTCTGTTCGTTTTTGGAAGAAGAACCAAAGAGCAGGCCTCTACCTTTGCGACCTCTTTCTTCGAATTTTTCTTGTTCTTTGAAAAATCTCCTTCGGATAAATTTCTTTTTCCGAAACGATTTCTTAAAAGCGGGTAGAGGTACAGATGGAAAACCCTTCTTAGGATCTCCGGCTTTTTCCAACAGCTCGTCCATGGTCTGGCCGAAAAGATATTCTCCTTCGCAAGGGATTGCACAAAGTCTAGACTTCGTCTGTATATCTCCAGGCCAGCATTTAATCCATAGGGCTCGTCGAGCAGCATTTGACAGAGCTGATGATTTAGCTGCCAATCTAACCGAATCCGCAGACGCATCAGCAAGAAAGGCAGCAGCACCCTGGATTCGGGGAAGGGAAGAAATAATCTCCTTCCTAGAGACACCCTCCTTTAGCTGATTGTCTAACTCAGGGGTCTCAAACACGCGGCCCGCGGGCCGCATGCGGCCCCTGAGGCTGCTTTATGCGGCCCGCAGGCACAGACCCCTTGAAGATCCCGACCAGGTCCAGGAGGAGCCGCCGACAGCAGCGCTGCATTGCCGCACAGAGACTGTTTCCCAGCACTGCATTTCCAATGCCAGCCGCTGGCCAATCAGAGGCCAGCAGCTGATATCTGTGTGTCGGCGCAGCGAGTATGACGTCATTGCCATACGCAGCTATCAGCTGCTGGCCTCTGATTGGCCGGCGGCTGGCAAAGGAAATGCAGTGCTGGGAGACAGTCTCTGTGCGGCAATGCAGCGCTGCTGTCGGCGGCTCCTCCTGGACCAGGTCGGGATCGTCAAGGGGTCGGACTCTGTGGTGCCTGCGGGCCACATCTGCAGGAAGGCCGCCGAGGGAACGGAGGACAGGTGAGAATCATCTTTTTTTTTTCTATTTTATGTGTGTGAAGAACAGGGGGCACATAGCCACAAGATGGGGACCTGGATGGGGCACATAGCCACAAGATGGGGACCTGGATGGGGCACATAGCCACAGGATGGGGACCTGGATGGGGCACATAGCCACAGGATGGGGACCTGGATGGGGCACATAGCCACAGGATGGGGACCTGGATGGGGCACATAGCCACAGGATGGGGACCTGGATGGGACACATAGCCACAGGATGGGGACCTGGATGGGACACATAGCCACAGGATGGGGACCTGGATGGGACACATAGCCACAGGATGGGGACCTGGATGGGGCACATAGCCACAGGATGGGGACCTGGATGGGGCACATAGCCACAAGATGGGGACCTGGATGGGGCACATTACTACAAGATGTTTGCCATTATTACTATATGATGCTAATTGTAAGACAATATTACTGAATGTGGCCAATTGGGGGAAACAAAATTGTAAAAATCAAAAAAATAAAAATAAAGCATGAAAAAATATTGGGCACTAAAAATGCTGTTTTATATGTAAACTAAAGTAAACACAAAAAAGTGCACGTTTATTATCGCCACATCCATAATGACCCAAGCTATAAAAAAATAAACACGGAAAAAATGTTCAAAAGGTGTATACAAAAAAAAATGGTATCACTAAAAATGTCACATTGAACAAAGAATGCGGCCCCCCAAATTCAAATTTTTTCCATGTGCGGCCCATATACCCAGCCGAGTTTGAGACCCCTGGTCTAACTGTTCTAGCCAAACCATTAGGGCTCTCGATGTGCAGGTGGCTGCTACTGCTGGTTTCAGAGCTCCTGCAGCTGTCTCCCACGCACCTTTCAGGAAGGTATTGGCTCGTCTGTCCAGGGGGTCTCTTAATGCTCCCATGTCGTCAAATGGGAGAGAAGACTTCTTTGATGCCTTAGCGATGGCGACATCCAACCTTGGTGCCTTTGACCAAGAGGAACATGCGGCATCATCAAATGGATACTTCCTTTTAAAAGAGGGATGAACGCTGCCCTTCCTGTCTGTTTTTTTGCCACTCTCTGTCTATGAGATCTTTGACTCTCGTATTCACGGGGAAGCATCTTTTCTTCTTTTGTCCTAATCCCCCAAACATTACATCCTCTACAGATTTTTCTGGCCTCGTGTCCATAATGACCATGGTAGTCCGGACAGCTTTCACCAAGGCATCAACCTCTTGCAGAGGAAAACACTGTCTATCCGACTCGCCATCAGAGGAAGATAAAGAAGAAGAAGAAACATCAGAATCTGAGCCCGGCTGAGGGTCCCTAGGAACATAACTGGACTCAGATTTCCCCTGCAGAGCCTTGCCTATTTCTTCTCTAATTAAAGACTTTAGGCCCAAGGAAAACCCCGGAGTTTCTTCCGTTACTACCTTGTCAATACAAGGCTGGCATAAGTTCTTAACATATGCATCAGGGAGCGGGCTGCAGCATAAGACACATTCCTTATGTTTAGTTTTAAATTAACTTTCTTTCAGAGCAAGAAATGTTCTAGACTGAGAAGAAGGAGGAAGAATTAGTAGAACTTTCACGAAGATTCCACTTACCCCATGGAATATTTGGTACCGTAGAAGCAGAAGAATCCATCTTAACCAGCGGAGAATCACGCCGAACAACCGGACCTTCTTTTCTGCTTTTTGCGATGAACTTTCTAGCCGAACGATTGGACCCAGACCGGGAACGTTGTTGCACCGCCAGTTGTGAGGGCTCCCCAGAGGGCTGCTCCTGCAGCAGTTGTTCTTGCTGAGGTGATAGCTGCTCCTGTGAATCTCCCATGTTTACCAAGGCAAAAAACAATGGGCTGGGAAGCACCTCCGTATGATGCCAGGTATCTTTTATACTGGCCATACCTGGTACCTGTGTGTTTTTTTTTTTGGAGGTTCAGGAGGGAGGTCACACACCCCCACCCCCGGTGGGCTAACCGCCGCTGCCAGCAGCTCGCGCGTCCTATACTCCCGGCATCTTCATGCTCCCACGCGACTTCCGGGTTGCGCGCGCAAGCTCCGCCCACTTCCGGTGGAGTCTCCGACGCACCGGAAACACGTCACACGGCCGCGCCTGTCACGTTCCCCGCCGGCATGTAGATCTACTTTATCACGACATAAAATATGGGATGATGGCCCACAGTATATTCCTAAATGGTCAAATTTGACCCCTATTGCATAGAGATACACAAGCATCACCACACTTGTTAATTATGAAATAGTAGATGTAGGATATAGCTGATAAGAAATAATTCTGATATAGAAGCTCAGATATCTCGATGAAGTACAACAATATGTGAACTTCATTCACTGGGACTGAGTAGTAATGGGGTAGAGTATAAAATCCAAAAATGTAATCCGGAATAGGGCTGTATTCATACAAAACAGGCATAGGAAATTTGCTCATTGAGTCCCTTAGGGGCTCGTGAATCCAGTCTAAAAATCCACTTACTTTCCTTTTTGAGGATACATCTATCGAGATCACCTCCTCTCACATCTCCGGTTTCACATCGATGTACACTGTTCATGTGTCTCACTAATGGGGTGTCCCGACCATGGTGTACATCACCCAAATGCCCCCCCCCCCACCCCCCTAGACTCCCTCTTGGTCTTGCCTACATAATCTAGGGGGCGGGTGCATGTGGCCATATATACACTAGTCCTGAGATTTTATAGTTGGAATAATCCCTCTGAAAAAAGTTTTTTCTCGTGGAGGAACTTGAGAAAGATTTACATGGTCTCATCCAATTACATGTACACCATTCTCCAGATCTAAAGAAACCGCAGATTCTTCTATCTAGCCAAGTCCCCTTGGGTGTAGGTTTTTTGTAGAAACTATGCACTAAATGGTCCCTAATTGACTAACCCTTTCTGAAAGTTATTGTGGGAGTAGATCACACAGCACCCTGAGGTCCGGCTCAGCCACAAGTATATCCCAGTGTTTTCTGAGGGTATTAAAGATACGGTCACTCTGATTGTCATAAGTTTTTCTTACTTGTGTTATCCCATCTTTTTCTTGGTCTCTTGGTTAGGTATGGAGGAGTGTCTGTCTCTCCCATTTTTCTGCAAACGATGATGCGGAATCCAATATGTACCATGAGTACCCTTTTTCCCTGAATCTGGTGTTCAGGTCTATTGCCTGCATATTAAAATCTGTGACATTATGGCAGTACCTTCTCAACCATAAAAATTGGCCCTTGGGTATTTCTCTTTTTATGGGGATGGGGTGGTGGTTATCCCACTTCAATAGTTTATTAGTGCTCATAGGTTTATGGTAGTTGAGAGTCCCTAGGGTCCCATTCCAATCTTTCTTGATTAGTACATCCAGGAAAGGCAACTGGTAATAATTAAACTCGGATGTAAATCTCTGGCCCACTCTATTGATGTTGAGTTCCCTGACACATTCAAAAGATTGTTCACTCGTCCCCGACCAGATGATAAAAAAGTAGTCAATATATTTGTACCATACCCCAATAAATGGATGCCATTACTTATGATCATCCCTGAATATTGTGGTTTACTCCCACCAGCCCAGGAATAGGTTAGCATATGAGAGAGCCCAGGTGCTCCCCATCGCAGTACCCCTGAGCTGGTGGAAGTACTTCCTGTCAAAAAGAAAGAAGTTATGAGTAAGACAAGAGTGAATTTTAGAAGATCCTCCATGAAGTCATTATGTCTGCTACACTCTATTGACCTCTATTTCAAGAAACGTCTTACTCCTCTGATATCATCCTCATGCGGAATATTACTGTACAAAGCCTCGATATCTAGTAAGGGCTGCACCCCTACATGCTCGAGGGTCTACATGTAGGGGAGCAGGCAAAGGGAAAACCAACTCCAGAGGGATTATTCCAACTGTAAAACCTCAAGACTTATTCCAACTGCAGAACATCAGGTGGTACTGGGGGAACATTATACTGTGGGGGTCATCATACATCCTGCATAAGGGGCATAATGGAGGCATTGCACTGTGTGGGGGTATCATACATACTTCACAAGGGGCATAATGGGGGCATTACACTGTGTGGGAGCATCATACATCCTGCATAAGGGGCATTACACTGTGTGGGAGCATCATACATCCTGCATAAGGGGCATAATGGGGCATTACACTGTGTGGGGGCATCACACATACTGTATAAGGGGCATAATGGGGGCATTACACTGTGGGGGGCATCATACATCCTGCATAAGGGGCATAATGGGGGCATTACACTGTGTGGGGGGCATCATACATCCTGCATAAGGGGCATAATGGGGGCATTACACTGTGTGGGGGCATCATACATACTGTATAAGGGGCATAATGGGGGCATTACACTGTGTGGGGGCATCATAAATCCTACATAAGGGGCATAATGGGGGCATTACACTGTGGGGGGCGCATCATACATACTGTATAAGGGGCATTACACTGTGTGGGGGCATCATACATACTGTATAAGGGGCATAATGGGGCATTACACTGTGTGGGGGCATCACACATACTGTATAAGGGACATAATGGGGGCATTACACTGTGGGGGGGGCATCATACATCCTGCATAAGGGGCATAATGGGGGCATTACACTGTGTGGGGGGCATCATACATCCTGCATAAGGGGCATAATGGGGGCATTACACTGTGTGGGGGCATCATACATACTGTATAAGGGGCATAATGGGGGCATTACACTGTGTGGGGGGCATCATACATCCTGCATAAGGGGCATAATGGGGGCATTACACTGTGTGGGGGGCATCATACATCCTGCATAAGGGGCATAATGGGGGCATTACACTGTGTGGGGGGCATCATACATCCTGCATAAGGGGCATAATGGGGGCATTACACTGTGTGGGGGCATCATACATACTGTATAAGGGGCATAATGGGGGCATTACACTGTGGGGTCAGTAAAGGGTCCTGTACTATGAGAACAATACGTTTCCTCCCTTCCTGTCTCCATAGTTGGGTCGTATGTATCTATTACAGGAAACAACAAAAATCTTATGATTCTTATAAAGGGGCAACACGACCCCAAAAGAGTCTCCGTGCTGAAGGGGTTAATGCCGCCTGCGCCCAGTAATGGGGTCTCCACATACCTCCACCTGCAGAGCCGCCACCACATATATGGCTGCTCTGTGCGCACAGGAGCTGTGATGAGGTCACAGGAGGGGAGGAGTCAGGGGTCACATGATCAGGGGCCTCAGTGGATGCAGGACTCTGCTGTGCTGGTTGTCATGGTGCTGGATGAGCTGAAGTTTATGTGTGGGGTCAGGAGGGGTTTACAGTGTGGATGTAGCAGAGCCGCGTGTGTACGAGGTGTACGGAGCGGAGCCGCGTGTGTACGAGGTGTACGGAGCGGAGCCGCGCGTGTACGAGGTGTACGGAGCGGAGCCACGCGTGTACGAGGTGTACGGAGCGGAGCCACGCGTGTACGAGGTGTACGGAGCGGAGCCGCGCGTGTACGAGGTGTACGGAGCGGAGCCGCGCGTGTACGAGGTGTACGGGGCGGAGCCGCGCGTGTACAAGGTGTACGGAGCGGAGCCGCGCGTGTACGAGGTGTACGGAGCGGAGCCGCGCGTGTACGAGGTGTACGGAGCGGAGCCGCGCGTGTACGAGGTGTACGGAGCGGAGCCGCGCGTGTACGAGGTGTACGGAGCGGAGCCGCGCGTGTACGAGGTGTACGGAGCGAAGCCGCGCGTGTACGAGGTATACGGAGCGAAGCCGCGCGTGTACGAGGTGTACGGAGCGAAGCCGCGTGTGTACGAGGTGTACGGAGCAGAGCCGCGTGTGTACGAGGTGTACGGAGCGGAGCCGCGTGTGTTTGTCAGTCCTCACTTGTGAGGGCCAATAGCAAAGCCCTTGAGGTGGGAATAACACACAACCCCCTGAAGTGACCCCATTTTGGACACTGTACCCACCAGGGAAGTCATCTGAGGGTGTAATGGGCGTTCTTACGTTCTTATCCCACAGGTGTCTCACTGATTTCTTTACCACTCGTTTGTGTGTAAATATTATTACATTTGCTGAGAGCCGCAGCGAGGGGTTCAGCCAGGGGTGGACACAGGGCCGGCGTCAGCACCCGGGCAAATGCCGGGGCCCTGAGCAGGCAGAGGGGCCCACTGGCGGTCGCGCACCCCGCTGGGCTATGGGCGGAGGAGAGCGGTGTCAGCGCCCGCCCTTCTCCCCCGCTTGCTCAGGGCCCCGGCAGCCCGATACTTACCTCTCCCCGTGCCTCCGCAGATCCGCTGTCTTCCTGCTCTGCGCTCCCTGTGACGTCTCAGGTCAGAGGGCGCAGTGACGTCTTTTCACCGCGCCCTTCCCTGAGCCGTCACAGGGAGCGCTGAGCGGGAAGACACCGACAACGCTGGAGTTCGGACCCGGGCAGCAGGTAGCAGGTGAGGAGAAGGGAGGTGAGTATTTGATTTTTTTTTTTTTAATGTATGGAGGCATGGGGCATTATAAAGAGAGGGGGGGGGACATCCTGCATGGGGCATTATAAAGAGAGGGGGGGCATCCTGCATGGGGCATTATAAAGAGGGGGGGGGACATCCTGCATGGGGCATTATAAAGGGGGGGCATCCTGCATGGGGCATTATAAAGAGGGGGGGGGACATCCTGCATGGGGCATTATAAAGAGGGGGGGGGACATCCTGCATGGGGCATTATAAAGAGGGGGGGGACATCCTGCATGGGGCATTATAAAGAGAGGGGGGGACATCCTGCATGGGGCATTATAAAGAGGGGGGGGACATCCTGCATGGGGCATTATAAAGAGGGGGGGGGCATCCTGCATGGGGCATTATAAAGAGGGGGGGACATCCTGCATGGGGCATTATAAAGGGGGGGGGCATCCTGCATGGGGCATTATAAAGAGAGGGGGGGGCATCCTGCATGGGGCATTATAAAGAGGGGGGGGGACATCCTGCATGGGGCATTATAAAGGGGGGGGGGCATCCTGCATGGGGCATTATAAAGAGGGGGGGGCATCCTGCATGGGGCATTATAAAGAGGGGGGGGACATCCTGCATGGGGCATTATAAAGAGGGGGGGGACATCCTGCATGGGGCATTATAAAGAGGGGGGGGGACATCCTGCATGGGGCATTATAAAGGGGGGGGGGCATCCTGCATGGGGCATTATAAAGAGAGGGGGGGACATCCTGCATGGGGCATTATAAAGAGGGGGGGGACATCCTGCATGGGGCATTATAAAGAGGGGGGGGGCATCCTGCATGGGGCATTATAAAGAGGGGGGGGACATCCTGCATGGGGCATTATAAAGAGGGGGGGGACATCCTGCATGGGGCATTATAAAGGGGGGGGGACATCCTGCATGGGGCATTATAAAGAGGGGGGGGGGACATCCTGCATGGGGCATTATAAAAAGGGGGGGGGGACATCCTGCATGGGGCATTATAAGGTGGGGAACAGCCTGCATGGGGCATTATAAAGGGGGGGCAGCCTGCATAGTGCATTATGTGGGGGGGGAACAGCCTGCATGGAGCATTATAAGGGGGGGCAGCCTGTATGGGGCATTATGTGGGGGGTAACAGCCTGCATGGAGCATTAAAAGGGGGGGGGGGCTGTATGTGGCATTATGTGGGGGGTAACAGCCTGCATGGAGCATTATAAAGGGGGGGACAGCCTGTATGGGGCATTATGTGGGGGGTAACAGCCTGCATGCAGCATTATATGGGGGCCAGTATCCTGTATGGAGCGTTATAAGGGGACCGGTATCCTGTATGGAGCGTTATAAGGGGACCGGTATCCTGTATGGAGCGTTATATGGGGGCCAGTATCCTGTATGGAGTTTTATAAGGGGACCAGTATCCTGTATGGAGCGTTATATGGGGGCCATTATCCTGTATGGAGCTTTATAAGGGGACCAGTATCCTGTATGGAGCGTTATATGGGGGCCAGTATTCTGTATGGAGCCTTATATGGGGGCCAATATTCCGTATGGAGCCTTATATGGAGGCCAGTATTCCTTATGGAGCCTTATATGGGGGCCAGTATTCCGTATGGGGCCTTATATGGGGGCCAGTATTCCGTATGGGGCCTTATATGGGGGCCAGTATTCCGTATGGAGCCTTATATGGGGGCCAGTATTCCGTATGGAGCCTTATATGGGGGCCAATATTCCGTATGGGGCCTTATATGGGGGCCAATATTCCGTATGGGGCCTTATATGGGGGCCAGTATTCCGTATGGGGCCTTATATGGGGGCCAATATTCCGTATGGGGCCTTATATGGGGGCCAGTATTCCGTATGGAGCCTTATATGGGGGCCAGTATTCCTTATGGAGCCTTATATGGGGGCCAGTATTCCGTATGGGGCCTTATATGGGGGCCAGTATTCCGTATGGGGCCTTATATGGGGGCCAGTATTCCGTATGGGGCCTTATATGGGGGCCAGTATTCCGTATGGAGCCTTATATGGGGTCCAATATTCCGTATGGAGCCTTATATGGGGGCTAGTATTCTGTGTGGAGCGATTCACCGGTTTCTGAGCTATTGTGGAATTTACAATAGATATCACTCATGTAATGTAAGAAGTGAAATCTTTGCATTGTAGTTTATATATATATATATATATATATATATATATATATATATTTCTCCGCTGTATCTCTGCGTCATGAATCGTGGTATGTGTTAAAGGGGCCCACTGAGACTCTTTCGCCCGGTGCCCAGAAAAACCTGGAGCCGGCCCTGGGTGGACACACCGTCGATGCAGCCGCTCCCGGGCCCAGAGGTGAAGGGGGGCCCATGCAGGAAGGGGCGTAGTTCTCAGGCAGTAGACCATGCAGCTGCTATGGTGCCCCTTGACTGAGGGCTGATGCTTCTTAACCCCGACCACGCTCACCCGTGATGATTTCTAATACCCTGGGCAGAGTGCGGGCATTGAAAAATGGGGCATGTCATGCAGGAGAGAGGCCGCTGGCCAATGAACGCTTCCCCCATCAGACTGATGAGAGCGCTCATTGACTGCTGTGTCTGTCCTTCTGCAGGGACTTACAGGGCGTCTTACAGGGGGTCTTCTGCCTCCTGCGGTTCCTTTCCTAGCAGCATTTCCTCAAAGAGTATAGTGTGGGGGAGGAGAGTCCACAGCATCGGACTGCACGCAGGAAGCTGAAATCAGTCCTGTCTGCTGTGTCCCCTCCTCCACAGTGCGTTCTGCAGCCCTCTCCAGAATACCCTAATATCGTAAAAGATTAGTATATGTGGTCAGGGCTGCCACCAGGAATTTCAGGTCCCATACTGGCAAAATTTTCAGGCCCCCTGAGACTCCAACCAGGCTCCACCCCAGCTCCTCCTTCACTCCTCGAACCTTCATCAGTCACACCGCCCACTGTTGGAAAAACTCCACTTCTGCACCACATCCTCACCAATTACTCATTAAGGGTATGTGCCCACGGTCAGGAGCCGCCTGTGGGATAGCCGCACGACTTCTGCCCTCATTTTATGCAAATGAGTGGCACAATTTTTTTTTTTGTACATGCAGACTTTCCTCATAAAGGTAAAGTTTGTGGAGAATGTCCACATGTGGACTCACAGGTCAAATTGACATGCTGCTGGTCTGAAATATGCGCCGCATGTCAGTTTCCACGGGTGATCTGCAGTTGCACAGAATCGCAGAGTGAATATGGGATTTCTAGAAATCCATGCACTATGCTGTAATATCTGGCCCCTGTAGGTTTGATGCTGGATACGCACGCAGTGTCAAACCTGCAGTAGCTCTTGACCGTGTGCACATACCCTAACAGTTCCCAGAGAACACCAGATCACATACATAGCCAACAGCTTTTGTATTGGCCAAAAGATTTTGTAAGCCAACACCATGACAAGGTGGACTCTTCTGGCCGGACCCACCCCATAGTAACCAAATAATACTACATACAAGGAGCAAATACCACCTAACCATGGCCGGAGGACATATTGCCACAAAATAGTGAACCAATAATACCACATAAAAATAACAAATATTGGCACACCATGACTGGAGTATATATTACCACCTCATAGTCACCGAATAATACCACGTACAAGGGACAAATATCGCCACAACATTACCAGACCACATATTACCACCACATAGTGACCGAATACTTCAATACTGATCATTGATAAAAAAAAAACAATACTAATATTACCATAAGTGCCATTATACACAGGAGCTCTGTACATAGTATACAGTGTATAGTGTCAGTGTACATGTAATACAGGGATCACCAGTGACATTATACACAGGAGCTCTGTACATATAGTCAGTGTAAAGGTAATACATTGATTACCAGTGATGTTATACACAGGAGCTCTGTACATATAGTATCAGTGTACAGGTAATACAGTGATCAACAGTGACATTATACACAGGAGCACTGTATATAGTGTCAGAGTACAGATTATACAGGGATCACCGGTGACATTATACACAGAAGCTCTGTATACAGTGTCAGTGTACAGGTAATACAGGGATCCCCAGTGACATTATACACAGGAGCTCTGTATATAGTGTCAGTGTACAGGTAATACAGGGATCACCAGTGACATTATACACAGGAGCTCTGTATATAGTGTCAGTGTACAGGTAATACAGTGATCAACAGTGACATTATACACAGGAGCTCTGTATATAGTGTCAGTGTACAGGTAATACAGGGATCAACAGTGACATTATACACAGGAGCTCTGTATATAGTGTCAGAGTACAGATAATACAGGGATCACCGGTGACATTATAAACAGGAGCTCTGTATATAGTGTATAGTGTACAGGTAATATAGTGATCACCAGTGACATTATACACAGGAGCTCTGTATATAGTGTCAGTGTACAGGTAATACAGGGATCACCAGTGACATTATACACAGGAGCTCTGTATATAGTGTCAGTGTACAGGTAATACAGGGATCACCAGTGACATTATACACAGGAACTCTGTATATAGTGTCAGAGTACAGATAATACAGGGATCACCAGTGACATTATACACAGGTGGGAGGGTTAGGGAGCTGCAATGCTGAATTCAAACAGGGTGAACATAATCCACTGTATGGTGCCGGTCCGGCTGGTGAGCACAGCCATATGAAGAAAACTAAAAGGAGAAAATCGGCACTCCAACGGGCAAAGTATGAAAAAACTTTATTGTTTCATTTAAAAAAAGGGAAACAAGTTAAAATTCTTACACGTTTCTGGCGCTACGGTTGCGCCCTTAGTCATAGCAGATGAGAAAAGGACAAGTCATATATATACAAGCACAATGGATTGACATGACCTGAAATGAGAAATCAATTAGACATGCAAAAGGTGTGCAAGAAAATCCCAGCCACAGTTCACATTGAAGGCAATTAGATCAAATACAGACAAGGTGATCATTGCAAGCGTCACATAACAAGCCAGAAATGTAAAACACCATGATGGTGAAAAATATGATAGAATTAGACCTCATACTCTTATTCATGCATATCCGTTTCCCCCTCTGGCAAATAAGTACACCGGTAAATAATAACCGGAAAAACACAAAATAAATTCAGAAAACCTGGAATGTCACCATATAGATGTCTGCTGGGAATGAACCAGTATGAATTTCATCAATAGATGTAAAACAGGTCATTGCGGAAATTCATTAGCCGAAGGGTATTTAGTATTTACACGTCAGATCCAGAAGGCTTAACGCATATTAAGGGGTTTCTGTCTGTTTCCACCCATTACCGGATAATTAACGTTTACAAGACCAAAGAAAGAAACATGTGTGAGATCATAGAATCATAGAATGGTAGAGTTGGAAGGGACCTCCTGGGTCATCTGGTCCAACCCCCTGCTCAAAGCAGGATTCACTAGATCATTATTCTGTGTGGACACTAAATGTTTTGATGCCCCGGAGTATGTGCTATTAGAACTGTTGATATTGGAAATCTGCTCCGGTGCTCTCTATGAATCCTATCAATTTGTGTAAAACAATGTTGTCCACTATTTTGGAGGAAGGCATTTATTTGTCGGGGTTTAATAACAAAATTCAGCGCTGACTGTTACCTGATTATCCCATTTTACCCATTTTTCATGGGCTCACCAAAACACACAAGGGTATCCCCCCCCCTTCGCCCTATTATCTTGGGTATGTATTCATTGAATGAGAATTTAAGCCAACGGCTGGTGAACATTTGTATCCTCTGGTTATTCAAACACCAGGCTATGTGAAAGATGCTACGTCTGTCCTGAAGGTTTTTAACAGGTTCGTGTGGCAGGAAGAATATAGGTTTGTCACCGGCAATCAGTGGCGTACCGCCAATGGCGGCAGACCACGCGACTGCTATGGGGCCCGTAAGCCGGGGGAGCCCATAGCAGTCCAGGTGTGGACATACCGCCGCCGGTGCAGTTGCGCCGGGTCCCCACCATGCAGCTGCACCAAGGGGCCCGCAAGGTGCAGCTGCTCCCTGCACGCGGTGGTCAGGGAGCGATCCCTGCAGCTCCGCTGCTGTCAGGAGGAGAATAGCAGCGGAGCTGGAGGGTTCGTCCTCGGCTTCCTCCCTGACCCAGGCACACGCAGCTTGATGACGTCATCATGCAGCGTGCGCCTGGGTCAGGAAGAAAGCTGCCGGCAACCAGGAGGATGCTGCTGCAGGAGAGCGAGCTGAGGTAAGTTGTTGTTGTTTTTTTTGTTTTTTTTTACTGAAATGTGGGGTGGGGAGGGGAGGTGGGGGGAGAGCAATGGTGGGGCTGGGGAGAGGAATGATGGGGCTGGGAAGAGCAATAATGGGGCTGATGGGACTGGGGAGAGAAATATTGGGGCTGGGGAGAGGGCTGATGGGGCTGGGAAGAGGAATAATGGGGTTGATGGGGCTGGGGAGAGCAATAATGGGGTTGATGGGGCTGGGGAGAGGAATAATGGGGTTGATGGGGCTGGGGAGAGCAATAATGGGGCTGGTGGGGCTGGGGAGAGGAGTGATGGGGCTTGGGATAGGAATAATGGGACTAATGGGGTTGGGAAGAGCAATAATGGGGCTGGGGAGAGGAATGATGGGGTTGATGGGGCTGGGGAGAGGAATAATGGGATGGTGGGGCTAGGGAGAGCAATGATGGGGCTGGGGAGAGGAATGATGGGACAGGGGAGAGCAATGATGTTGATGGTGGGGCTGGGGAGAGCAATGATGGGATGGTGGGGCTGGGGTGAGCAATAATGGGGCTGATGGGGCTGGGGAGAGGAATAATGGAGTTGATGGGGCTGGGGAGAGGAATGATGGGGCTGGGGAGAGCAATAATGGGGCTGATGGGGCTGTGGAGAGGAATTATGGGGCTGGGAAGAGCAATAATGGGGCTGATGGGGCTGGGAAGAGCAATAATGGGGCTGGGGAGAGGAATGATGGGGCTGGGAAGAGCAATAATGGGGCAGATAGGGCTGGGGAGAGCAATGATGGGGATGGTGGGGAAGGGGAGAGCAATGACATGTTGCTGGGAGAGAGCACTGATGGGGGTGCTGGGAGCGAGCACTGATGGGGGTGCTGGGACAAAGCAATGGTGGGGGGCTGGGAGAGAGCAATTATGTGGGGCTGGGAGAGAGCAATGATGGAGGTGCTGGGACAGAGTAATGATGGGGGTGCTGAGAGGAAATGATGGGGGTGCTGGGAGAGAGCAATGATGGGAGGGCTGGGAGAGAGCATTGATGGAGGTGCTGGGACAGAGCAATGATGGGGGTGCTGGGACAGAGCAATGATGGGGGTGCTGGGACAGAGCAATGATGGGGGCTGGGAGAGAGCAATGATGGGGGTGGTGGGACAGAGCAATGATGCGGGTGCTGGGAGAGAGCAATGATGGGGGTGCTGGAAGAGAGCAACGATGAGGGTGCTGGGACAGAGCAATGACGGGGGTGCTGGGACAGAGCAATGACGGGGGTGCTGGGAGAGAGTAATGATGGGGGTGCTGAGAGAGAGCAATGATGGAGGTGGTGGGAGAGAGCAATGATGGGGGTGCTGGGAGAGAGTAATGATGGGGTTGCTGGGAGAGAGCAATGATGGGGGTGCCGGGAGAGAGCAATGATGGGGGTGCCGGGAGAGAGCAATGATGGGGGTGCTGGGAGAGAGCAATGATGGGGGTGCTGGGAGAGAGCAATTATGGGGGTTTCACTTTGCTTGTACTGTGAAGCCTTGTATGTTTTCCGTGTGCACATAGCCTTACAGTTAATTGGGGAGAGTCACAGAGACTGAGTAATTTATATTATTGACTGGTGCAAATTATAGTTAATGGGGGGCACAGTGCTGCTTATCACTTTATATTTTGATTACTAAGTGGCTAATAGTATATTAAAGGGGGGGTTACATATCTGTATTCAGGGGCGCAGAGCGGGGGAGACACATGTATGCATACAATATGTGACCTTGTTATTTTTTAGGCTGGAGATCATCGTGACAAGACGAGTCGTGCCTGGGAGAAGTCGATATGAAGGTCTGATCAGATAGGTGCCTTGGGGGGTCTAGTTTCCAAAATGGGGTCACTTGTGGGGGAGCTCCAATGTTTGGGCACACAGGGGCTCTCCAAACGCAACATGGCGTCCGCTAACAATTTGAGCCGATTTTCCATTCAATTTGTTAGCGGACACCATGTTGCGTTTGGAGAGCCCGTGATGTGCCTAAGCAGTGGAGCTCCCCCACAAGTGACCCCATTTTGGAAACTATACCCCTCAAGGATTTTATTAAGGTGTATAGTGAACATTTTGAACCCAGAGGTACGACACAGAATTTGTTTACATTAGGTCATCATATTGAATAAGTTGTCATTAGTCTTGAGCGCAAGTGCTCACTACTTGAGTTTGCATCGGGTACTCAGGTATGCACCATGTACAGCGTGTGCTCAAGTGACATGCTCGAGTCCCTGCTCCGCATGTTTCACGGTAATTAGACACCCAAAAAAAACATGCGGGGATCGCTCGTGCATGGCAGGCAATCCCCGTAAAGTTTTTTTGGCCGCGAAGCATATGGGGCAGAGACTCGAGCATGTCACTCAAATACCCACGATACTCAATGCATACCAGAGCACCCGATGCAAACTCAAGTAGCGAGCACTTGCGCTCAACACTAGTCGCCATATCGTCATCTTTTTTTCTTACCTTTGAAAAAAATCACAACCCCATCACAACCCCATCCCCAACCCTAACCCCATCCCCAACCCTAACCCCATCCCCAACCCTAACCCCATCCCCAACCCTAACCCTAGCACAACCCTAACCCTAGCACAACCCTAACCCTAGCACAACCCTAACCCTAGCACAACCCTAACCCCAAACCCAGCCCTAACCCTAGCCCAATCCTAACCCAAGAGTTTATTTTTGAAGCCGTTCCTCGTGCGGTATAAGTGATTAGACGACTTTATTCTTCGGGTCGGTGTGATTACAGCAATACCAGAATCATATGGGGTTTTTATGACTGACAGCTGTCACACACTGAAAGACGCATTTTTTGTAAAATCTAGTTTTTGCATCGCCATATTTTGAGAGCTATAATTTTTCCAGATTTTCCAGATTTTGGCAGACAGTTATGTGACGGCTCATTTTTTGCGGGATGAGTTGACGTTGTTATTGGTGCCATTTTCAGGCACGTGACATTTTTTGATCGCTTTCTATTTCGATTTTTGGGAGGCAGAATAAACAAAAACCAACAATTCAGGAATTGTTTTTTTGTTTTTTTTTATTCTGTTCCGCGTGTGGTAAAATTGATAAGGTAGCTTTATTCTTCGGGTCAGTACGTTTACAGCGGTACCACATTTATATCGTTTTTCTATGTTTTGGACTTTTACATAATAAAAGCAATTTTATAGAAAAAATTATTTTTTAGCATAGCTTTATTCTGAGAGATATAACTTTTTTATTTTTCGGCTGATGGAGCTGTATGGCGGCTTGTTTTTTGCGGGACGAGATGACGTTTTCAGCGGTACCATTTTTATTTATATTTGTCTTTTTGATCGCGTGTTATTCCATTTTTTGTTTGGCGGTATGGTGATAAAGCATTGTTTTTTGCTTCGTTTTGTTTTTTTTTTTTACCGTGTTCACTGAAGGGGTTAACTAGCGGGACAGTTTTATAGGTCAGGTTGTTCCGGACGCGGCGATACCAAATATGTGTACTTTTATTTTTTTTATTTTTTTTTTTTAATAATATTTATTGATGGGTACATTATATTTTTATTTTTGGTGGATTATTATTATTTTTTTTTTAATATTTTTGCAATTTTTTTTTTTTTTCGCTTTCTGAAAGTTTATATACTTTATTACTTTGTCCCACTCTGGGACTTTCACTTTTGTTTCTCTGATCGCCTGCATAGCACAGGAATGCAGCACCATCCCTGTGCTATGCAGGCTGTCAGCGCAGGACAGGGAGAAGATTGTTTGGAGATGCACTGCGCATGTCCAAACAATCTTCCTGCTGTCTGGTGACCTGGATGTTGTCATGGCAACACCCGGGAAGCCTTTGCAGACAGCGCTGGAAGCCGGAAGAGGAGGTGAGTATCTGCGATCACCTCCCCTTGCCCCCGCAATGCTGCGATCGACTTCGATCGCAGCATCGCGGGGGTTAATGTGCTGGGAGCGGTGCAGGACCGCTCCCTGCACATAGTATCGGGTGTCAGCTGTGACAATCAGCTGACACCCGGCGGCGATCGCGCCCGCACAGCCATGACGTACTAATGCGGGTCTGGCTCTTAAGTCCCAGGGCACAGACGCTTATTAGTACGTCAAATGTTGTTAAGGGGTTAATTTATAGTTTTGATGCATTCAGTGTGAATGTACAATTTTCATAGTTATGAAAATACAGAAAAATCTTTAAATGAGAAGGTGTGTCCAAACTTTTGGTATGTACTGTACCCCCTGTGATGACATCACAGGGGCTGGTCTCCAGCCTTCATATTTTTATTAGATATCTGTTTTTTGCGATAACTTATCGTGGGTTGATCGTAGAGGCCCGAAAGTAATACCATATTTTCCGTTATGATTTTACCTTTCTCCAGAGACCACACACGGTATAGCTGCCGTCTGCTATTTTGTTACTTTTGCGCCACAGCTCCCCAGAGGGGCTTACAGAGATGGGAAAATAGCCATATTGTTCCTTAGCTGACCCTGCCACCCAAAATATAGGCCCCATTATTATCGGACATATGGAACTTGCTTACAAGGCCCTTCTCATGTGTGTGTTGATTTGCATACAGGCAACTGGCCAAAGTGTCAGCTCTTCTCCCGTGGACAATTACTATAGGGGAGGAGGGTAGAGGAGTCTGAGAGAGAGACTTCTTAATATCTATGACAGGGGAGAAGAAAAGATTTTCAATATTTCCATGACAATCTGTTTTTCATTGATACAGATAGAAATGCTTGCTATACCTATAGCCTCACGATCAGGTTTTTCATCAGACTCTATGCAGACGTATCCCATTGCAATTGATCTGTTATACATCCAACTCCTGGATAGCATGGATTTGTACGTTCCATCTAATCTGATTCACCATTGCAATGTTCTACAGTAATCTCGCCAGTGTTTTGTACATACTTGTTTTCGTCTGTTTTACAATGATGCATCTATTTGCCTCCCGTTGATATGATTGATAATGCTCGGTATATCTGCGGCTCTATGATCCTTTGCCAGGATATTATGCTTTGCACCAGATCAGATGCGGGTGTATTTCCTAACATCGGTGGTTTTCACACAAATTTCCTGCAATAAACAGTTTATATACAGGGTGGGATACAAATATGCATGAACAAGAGTATGAGGTTTAATTCTATATTCCTTATATGTAGTATTATTTGGTCACTATCTGGTGGTAATATGTGGTCTGGTCATGGTGTGGTGGTATTTGTTCCTTGTATGTGGTGTTGTTCGGTCATTATGTGGTGGTAATATGTGGTACGGCCATGGTGTGGTGGTATTTGCTCCTTGTATGTAGTATTATTTGGTCACTATGTGGTGGTAATATGCAGTCCGTCCATGGTGTGACGGTTTTTGTCCCTTTGTATGTGATATTATTTGAAAAAATGTATGTGACACATTCCCTTAAAGAAAAATATACCTAAATAGAGTACTGGATATTTTAAGAAATGTTTAATATGTTAGAGTAGAGTAGGGCCCTGCCAGAAGAGTCTACATTGTCGTGGCGGCGGCTTACAAAATCTTTTGGCCAAAACAAAAGCTGCTGCTATGTATGTGATATGGTGTTCTATGGGAACTGTTAGGGTATGTGCACTTGGTCAGGAGCCGCTGTGGGTTTGACACTGCGTGCTTATGCAGCATCAAACCTGCAGCAGTCTGGTGTTACAGCATACACTGTGTGCAGAATTATTAGGCAAATGAGTATTTTGATCACATGATACTTTTTATACATGTTGTCCTACTCCAAGCTGCATAGGCTTGAGAGCCAACTACCAATTAAGTAAATCTGGTGATGTGCATCTCTGTAATGAGGAGGGATGTTGACTAATGACATCAACACCCTACATAAGGTGTACTTAATTATTAGGCAACTTCCTTTCCTTTGGCAAAATGGGTCAGAAGAGAGATTTGACAGGCTCTGAAAAGTCTAAAATTGTGAGATGTTTTGCAGAGGGATGCAAACTTTTGAAGCGTGATCACCGAACAATCAAGCGTTTCATGGCAAATAGCCAACAGGGTTGCAAGAAGCGTGTTGGCCAAAAAAGGCGCAAAATAACTGCCCATGAATTGAGAAAAATCAAGCGTGAAGCTGCCAAGATGCCATTCGCCACCAGTTTTGCCATATTTCAGAGCTGCAATGTTACTGGAGTATCAAAAAGCACAAGGTGTGCGATACTCAGGGACATGGCCAAGGTAAGGAAGGCTGAAAAACGACCACCTTTGAATAAGAAACATAAGATAAAACGTCAAGAATGGGCCAAGAAATATGTTGAGACTGATTTTTCAAAGGTTTTATCCACTGATGAAATGAGTGACTCTTGACGTGCCAAATGGATGGGCCAGAGGCTGGATCAATAAAGGGCAGAGAGCTCCACTCCAACTCAGACGCCGGCAAGGTGGAGGTGGGGTACTGGTATGGGCTGATATCATCAAAGATGAACTTGTGGGACCTTTTCGGGTTGAGGATGGAGTGAAGCTCAACTCCCAGACCTACTGCCAGTTTCTGGAAGACAACTTCTTCAAGCAGTGGTACAGGAAGAAGTCGGTATCGTTCAAGAAAAACATGATTTTCATGCAGGACAATGCTCCATCACATGCATCCAACTACTCCACAGCGTGGCTGGCCAGTAAAGGTCTAAAAGAAGAAAAATAATGACATGGCCCCCTTGTTCACCTGATCTGAACCCCATAGAGAACCTGTGGTCCATCATAAAATGTGAGATCTACAGGGAGGGAAAACAGTACACCTCTCAGAACAGTGTCTGGGAGGCTGTGGTGGCTGCTGCACACAATGTTGATCGAAAACAGATCAAGCAACTGACAGAATCTATGGATGGAGGCTGCTGAGTGTCATCATAAAGAAAGGTGGCTATATTCATCACTAATTTTTTTGGTTTCTGTTTTTGCATGTCAGAAATGTTTATTTCTAAATTTTGTGCACTGATATTGGTTTACCTGGTGAAAATAAACAAGTGAGATGGGATTATATTTGGTTTTTATTAAGTTGCCTAATAATTCTGCACAGTAATAGTTACCTGCACAAACAGATATCCTCCTAAGATAGCCAAATCTAAAAAAAAACCACTCCAACTTCCAAAAATATTAAGCTTGGATATTTATGAGTCTTTTCGGTTGATTGAGAACATAGTTGTTGATCAATAATAAAAATAATCCTCTAAAATACAACTTGCCTAATAATTCAGATCACAGTGTAGTGAAGAGGATTTCTAGAAATCCCATGTCCACTATGCGACTCTGAGCACCTATAGATCACCCACGGAAACTGACATGCAGTACGTCTTTCAGACCCGCAGCATGTCAATTTCTCTTGCGGGTCCACATGTGGACTTTCTCCACAGACTAACTCAATTGCATAAAATGAGGGCAGAAGCCGCACGTCTATCCCGCAGCTTCGGGGCTGCAGGCGCCTCCTGAGCGTGAGCACATACCCTTAATGTGTGATTGATAAGGATGTGGTGCAGAAGTGGAGTTTTTCCAAGAGTGGGCCGTGTGACTGTGGAAGGTTGGAGGAGTGGAGGTGGAGCCTGGGCAGAGTCTCAAGGGTGCCCGAAATTTTTTGGCCAGTATGGGGACTGAAGTTCCTGGCGGCAGCCCTGCCACATATACATACACTCATATACTAATCTTTCATGATATCACGATCTTCTGGAGAGGGCTGCAGAACCCACTGTGGAGGAGTGGACACAGCAGACAGGACTGATTTCAGCTTCCTGCCCCTACGTGCTGTCCGATGCTGTGGACTCTCCTCCCCCACCCTCTACTCTTTGAGGAAATGCTGCTGGGAAAGGAACCGCAGGAGGCAGAAGACCCACTGTAAGTCCCTGCAGGAGGACAGACACAGCAGACAATGAGCGCTCTCAACAGTCTGATGGGGCAGCGTTCATTGGCCAGCGGCCTCTCTCCTGCATGACATGCCCCCTATTTCAATGTCCGCACTCTGCCCAGGGTATCAAAAATCATTACGGGTGGGAGTGGACGGGGTTAAGAAGCATCAGCCCTCAGTCAAGGGGCACCATAGCAGCTGCGTGGTCTACTACCTGAGCACTACGCCCCTTCCTGCATGGGCCCCCCTCCACCTCTGGGCCCGGGTGTGGCTGCATCGACGGTGTGTCCACCCCTGGCTGAACCCCTCGCTGCGGATCTGAGCAAATATAATATTATTTACACCCAACCGAGTGGTAAAGAAATCAGTGACACACCTGTGGGATAAGAATGTAAGAACGCCCATTACACCCTCGTACACACGCGGCTCCACTCCGTACACCTCGTACACACACGTCTCCGCTCCGTACACTTCGTACACACACGTCTCCGCTCCGTACACCTCGTACACGCGCGGCTCCGCTCCGTACACCTCGTACACGCGCGGCTCCGCTCCGTACACCTCGTAAACGCGCGGCTCCGCTCCGTACACCTCGTAAACGCGCGGCTCCGCTCCGTACACCTCGTACACGCGCGGCTCCGCACGCCTCGTACACACGCGGCTCCGCTCCGTATGCCTCGTACACACGCGGCTCCGCACGCCTCATACACACGCGGCTCCGCACGCCTCATACACACGCGGCTCCGCACGCCTCATACACACGCGGCTCCGCACGCCTCGTACACACGCGGCTCCGAACGCCTCGTACACACGCGGCTCTGCTCCGTACACCTCGTACACACGCGGCTCTGCTCCATACACCTCGTACACATGCGGCTCAGCACACCTCGTACACGCGCGGCTCCGCTCCGTACACCTCGTACACACGCGGCTCCGCTCCGTACACCTCGTACACACGCGGCTCCGCTCCGTACACCTCGTACACACGCGGCTCCGCTCCGTACACCTCGTACACACGCGGCTCCGCTCCGTACACCTCGTACACACGCGGCTCCGCTCCGTACACCTCGTACACACGCGGCTCCGCTCCGTACACCTCGTACACACGCGGCTCCGCTCCGTACACCTCGTACACACGCGGCTCCGCTCCGTACACCTCGTACACACGCGGCTCCGCTCCGTACACCTCGTACACACGCGGCTCCGCTCCGTACACCTCGTACACACGCGGCTCCGCTCCGTACACCTCGTACACACGCGGCTCCGCTCCGTACACCTCGTACACACGCGGCTCCGCTCCGTACACCTCGTACACACGCGGCTCCGCTCCGTACACCTCGTACACACGCGGCTCTGCTCCGTAAACACCTCGTACACGCGCGGCTCTGCTCCGTACACCTCGTACACGCGCGGATCTCCTCCGTACACCTCGTACACGCGCGGATCTCCTCCGTACACCTCGTACACGCGCGGCTCCGCTCCGTACACCTCGTACACGCGCGGCTCCGCTCCGTACACCTAGTACACGCGCGGCTCCGCTCCGTACACCTCGTACACGCGCGGCTCCGCTCCGTACACCTCGTACACGCGCGGCTCCGCTCCGTACACCTCGTACACGCGCGGCTCCGCTCCGTACACCTCGTACTCGCGCGGCTCCGCTCCGTACACCTCGTACACGCGCGGCTCCGCTCCGTACACCTCGTACACGCGCGGCTCCGCTCCGTACACCTCGTACACGCGCGGCTCCGCTCCGTACACCTCGTACACGCGCGGCTCCGCTCCGTACACCTCGTACACGCGCGGCTCCGCTCCGTACACCTCGTACACGCGCGGCTCCGCTCCGTACACCTCGTACACGCGCGGCTCCGCTCCGTACACCTCGTACACGCGCGGCTCCGCTCCGTACACCTCGTACACGCGCGGCTCCGCTCCGTACACCTCGTACACGCGCGGCTCCGCTCCGTACACCTCGTACACGCGCGGCTCCGCTCCGTACACCTCGTACACGCGTGGCTCCGCTCCGTACACCTCGTACACGCGCGGCTCCGCACGCCTCGTACACGCGCGGCTCCGCTCCGAACACCTCGTACACGCGCGGCTCCGCTCCGTACACCTCGTACACGCGCGGCTCCGCTCCGTACACCTCGTACACGCGCGGCTCCGCTCCGTACACCTCGTACACGCGCGGCTCCGCTCCGTACACCTCGCACACGCGCGGCTCCGCTCCGTACACCTCGCACACGCGCGGCTCCGCTCCGTACACCTCGCACATGCGCGGCTCCGCTCCGTACACCTCGCAAACGCGCGCCTCCGCTCCGTACACCTCGTACACGCGCGGCTCCGCTCCGTACACCTCGTACACGCGCGCCTCTGCTCCGTACGCCTCGCACACGCGCGCCTCCGCTCCGTACGCCTCGCACACGCGCGCCTCCGCTCCGTACGCCTCGCACACGCGCGGCTCCGCTCCGTACGCCTCGCACACGCGCGGCTCCGCTCCGTACGCCTCGCACACGCGCGGCTCCGCTCCGTACACCTTGTACACACGGGGCTCCGCACGCCTCGTACACGCGCGGCTCTGCTCCGTACACCTCGTACACACGCGGCTCCGCACGCCTCGTACACGCGCGGCTCTGCTCCGTACGCCTCGTACACGCGCGGCTCTGCTCCGTACGCCTCGTACACGCGCGGCTCCGCTCCGTACGCCTCGTACACGCGCGGCTCCGCTCCGTACGCCTCGTACACACGCGGCTCCACTCCGCTCCGTACGCCTCGTACACACGCGGCTCCGCACGCCTCGTACACACGCGGCTCTGCTCCGTACACCTCGTACACACGCGGCTCCGCACGCCTCGTACACATGCGGCTCCGTACACCTCGTACACGCGCGGCTCCGCTCCGTACACCTCGTACACGCGCGGCTCCGCTCCGTACACCTCGTACACGCGCGGCTCCGCTCCGTACACCTCTTACACGCGCGGCTCTGCACCGTACACACGCGGCTCCGCTCCGTACACATCGTACACACGCGGCTCCGAACGCCTCGTACACGCGCGGCTCTGCTCCGTACACCTCGTACACACGCGGCTCTGCTCCATACACCTCGTACACACGCGGCTCCGCTCCGTACACCTCGCACACACGCGGCTCCGCTCCGTACACCTCGCACACGTGCGGCTCCGCTCCGTACACCTCGCACACGAGCGGATCACCTCCGTACACCTCGTACACGCGCGGCTCCGCTCCGTACACCTCGTACACGCGCGGCTCCGCTCCGTACACCTCGTACACGCGCGGCTCCGCTCCGTACACCTCGTACACGCGCGGCTCCGCTCCGTACACCTCGTACACGCGCGGCTCCGCTCCGTACACCTCGTACACGCGCGGCTCCGCTCCGTACACCTCGTACACGCGCGTCTCCGCTCCGTACACCTCGTACACGCGCGGCTCCGCTCCGTACACCTCGTACACGCGCGGCTCCGCTCCGTACACCTCGTACACGCGCGGCTCCGCTCCGTACACCTCGTACACGCGCGGCTCCGCTCCGTACACCTCGTACACGCGCGGCTCCGCACGCCTCGTACACGCGCGGCTCCGCTCCGTACGCCTCGTACACGCGCGGCTCCGCTCCGCACGCCTCGTACACGCGCGGCTCCGCTCCGCACGCCTCGTACACGCTCGGCTCCGCTCCGTACGCCTCGTACACGCGCGGCTCCGCTCCGTACGCCTCGTACACGCGCGGCTCCGCTCCGTACGCCTCGTACACGCGTGGCTCCGCTCCGTACGCGCGGCTCCGCTCTGTACGCCTCGTACACGCGCGGCTCCGCTCCGAACGCCTCGTACACGCGCGGCTCCGCTCCGTACACCTCGTACACGTGCGGCTCCGCACGCCTCGTACACACGCGGCTCTGCTCCGTACACCTCGTACACACGCGGCTCCGCACGCCTCGTACACACGCGGCTCTGCTCCGTACACCTCGTACACACGCGGCTCCGCACGCCTCGTACACACGCGGCTCTGCTCCGTACACCTCGTACACGCGCGGCTCCGCTCCTTACGCCTCGTGCACACGCGGCTCCGCACGCCTCGTACACACGCGGCTCCGCACGCCTCGTACACACGCGGCTCTGCTCCGTATACCTCGTACACACGCGGCTCCGCACGCCTCGTACACACGCGGCTCCGCTCCGTACACCTCGTACACGCGCGGCTCCGCTCCGTACACCTCGTACACGCGCGGCTCTGCACCGTACACGCGCGGCTCCGCTCCGTACACATCGTACACACGCGGCTCCGAACGCCTCGTACACACGCGGCTCCGAACGCCTCGTACACGCGCGGCTCTGCTCCGTACACCTCGTACACACGCGGCTCTGCTCCATACACCTCGTACACACGCGGCTCCGCACGCCTCGTACACGCGCGGCTCCGCTCCGTACACCTCGTACACGCGCGGCTCCGCTCCGTACACCTCGTACACACGCGGCTCCGCTCCGTACACCTCGTACACACGCGGCTCCGCTCCGTACACCTCGTACACGCGCGGCTCCGCTCCGTACACCTCGTACACGCGCGGCTCCGCTCCGTACACCTCGTACACGCGCGGCTCCGCTCCGTACACCTCGTACACGCGCGGCTCCGCTCCGTACACCTCGTACACGCGCGGCTCCGCTCCGTACACCTCGTACACGCGCGGCTCCGCTCCGTACACCTCGTACACGCGCGGCTCCGCTCCGTACACCTCGTACACGCGCGGCTCCGCTCCGTACACCTCGTACACGCGCGGCTCCGCTCCGTACACCTCGTACACGCGCGGCTCCGCACGCCTCGTACACGCGCGGCTCCGCTCCGTACGCCTCGTACACGCGCGGCTCCGCTCCGCACGCCTCGTACACGCGCGGCTCCGCTCCGCACGCCTCGTACACGCTCGGCTCCGCTCCGTACGCCTCGTACACGCGCGGCTCCGCTCCGTACGCCTCGTACACGCGCGGCTCCGCTCCGTACGCCTCGTACACGCGCGGCTCCGCTCCGTACGCGCGGCTCCGCTCCGTACGCCTCGTACACGCGCGGCTCCGCTCCGAACGCCTCGTACACGCGCGGATCCGCTCCGTACGCCTCGTACACGTGCGGCTCCGCACGCCTCGTACACACGCGGCTCTGCTCCGTACACCTCGTACACACGCGGCTCCGCACGCCTCGTACACACGCGGCTCTGCTCCGTACACCTCGTACACACGCGGCTCCGCACGCCTCGTACACACGCGGCTCTGCTCCGTACACCTCGTACACGCGCGGCTCCGCTCCTTACGCCTCGTGCACACGCGGCTCCGCACGCCTCGTACACACGCGGCTCCGCACGCCTCGTACACACGCGGCTCCGCACGCCTCGTACACACGCGGCTCTGCTCCGTACACCTCGTACACACGCGGCTCCGCACGCCTCGTACACACGCGGCTCCGCTCCGTACACCTCGTACACGCGCGGCTCCGCTCCGTACACCTCGTACACGCGCGGCTCTGCACCGTACACGCGCGGCTCCGCTCCGTACACATCGTACACACGCGGCTCCGAACGCCTCGTACACACGCGGCTCCGAACGCCTCGTACACGCGCGGCTCTGCTCCGTACACCTCGTACACACGCGGCTCTGCTCCATACACCTCGTACACACGCGGCTCCGCACGCCTCGTACACGCGCGGCTCCGCTCCGTACACCTCGTACACGCGCGGCTCCGCTCCGTACACCTCGTACACGCGCGGCTCCGCTCCGTACACCTCGTACACACGCGGCTCCGCTCCGTACACCTCGTACACACGCGGCTCCGCTCCGTACACCTCGTACACACGCGGCTCCGCTCCGTACACCTCGTACACACGCGGCTCCGCTCCGTACACCTCGTACACACGCGGCTCCGCTCCGTACACCTCGTACACACGCGGCTCCGCTCCGTACACCTCGTACACACGCGGCTCCGCTCCGTACACCTCGTACATACGCGGCTCTGCTTCGTAAACACCTCGTACACACGCGGCTCCGCTCCATACAACTTGTACACGCGCGGCTCCGCTCCGTACACCTTGTACATGCGCGGCTCCGCTCCGTACACCTCGTACACACGCGGCTCCGCTCCGAACACCTCGTACACACGCGGCTCTGCTCCGTACACCTCGTACACGCGCGGCTCCGCTCCGTACGCCTCGTACACACGCGGCTCCGCACGCCTCGTACACACGCGGCTCCGCACGCCTCATACACACGCGGCTCTGCTCCGTACACCTCGTACACACGCGGCTCCGCACGCCTCGTACACATGCGGCTCCGCTCCGAACACCTCGTACACACGCGGCTCTGCTCCGTACACCTCGTACACGCGCGGCTCCGCTCCGCACGCCTCGTACACACGCGGCTCCGCACGCCTCGTACACACGCGGCTCCGCACGCCTCGTACACACGCGGCTCCGCACGCCTCGTACACACGCGGCTCTGCTCCGTACACCTCGTACACACGCGGCTCCGCACGCCTCGTACACACGCGGCTCTGCTCCGTACACCTCGTACACGCGCCGCTCCGCTCCGTACGCCTCGTACACACGCGGCTCCGTACGCCTCGTACACACGCGGCTCCGCACGCCTCGTACACACGCGGCTCCGCACGCCTCGTACACGCGGCTCCGCACGCCTCGTACACACGCGGCTCTGCTCCGCACACCTCGTACACACGCGGCTCTGCTCCGCACACCTCGTACACACGCGGCTCCGCTCCGTACACCTCGTACACACGCGGCTCCGCTCCGTACACCTCGTACACGCGCGGCTCTGCACCGTACACATCGTACACGCGCGGCTCCGCTCCGTATGCCTCGTACACACGCGGCTCCGAACGCCTCGTACACACGCGGCTCCGAACGCCTCGTACACACGCGGCTCCGAACGCCTCGTACACGCGCGGCTCTGCTCCGTACACCTCGTACACACGCGGCTCTGCTCCGTACACCTCGTACACACGCGGCTCCGCACGCCTCGTACACACGCGGCTCCGCTCCGTACACCTCGTACACACGCGGCTCCGCTCCGTACACCTCGTACACACGCGGCTCCGCTCCGTACACCTCGTACACACGCGGCTCCGCTCCGTACACCTCGTACACACGCGGCTCCGCTCCGTACACCTCGTACACACGCGGCTCCGCTCCGTACACCTCGTAAACACGCGGCTCCGCTCCGTACACACGCGGCTCCGCTCCGTACACCTCGTACACACGCGGCTCCGCTCCGTACACCTCGTACACACGCGGCTCCGCTCCGTACACCTCGTACACACGCGGCTCCGCTCCGTACACCTCGTACATACGCGGCTCTGCTCCGTAAACACCTCGTACACACGCGGCTCCGCTCCGTACAACTTGTACACACGCGGATCTCCTCCGTACACCTCGTACACACACGGCTCCGCTCCGTACACCTCGTACACGCGCGGCTCCGCTCCGTACACCTCGTACACGCGCGGCTCCGCTCCGTACACCTCGTACACGCGCGGCTCCGCTCCGTACACCTAGTACACGCGCGGCTCCGCTCCGTACACCTCGTACACGCGCGGCTCCGCTCCGTACACCTTGTACACGCGTGGCTCCGCTCCGTACACCTCGTACACACGCGGCTTCGCACGCCTCGTACACACGCGGCTCCGCTCCGAACACCTCGTACACACGCGGCTCTGCTCCGTACGCCTCGTACACGCGCGGCTCCGCTCCGTACGCCTCGTACAAACGCGGCTCCGCACGCCTCGTACACACGCGGCTCCGTACGCCTCGTACACACGCGGCTCTGCTCCGTACGCCTCGTACACACGCGGCTCCTCTTCGTACACCTCGTACACACGCGGCTCCGCTCCGTACACCTCGTCCACATGCGGCTCCGCTCCGTACACCTCGTACACACGTGGCTCCGCTCCGTACACCTCGTACACACGCGGCTCCGCACGCCTCGTACACACGCGGCTCCGCGCGCCTCGTACACACGCGGCTTCTCTTCGTACACCTCGTCCACACGCGGCTCCGCTCCGTACACCTCGTCCACACGCGGCTCCGCTCCGTACACCTCGTCCACACGCGGCTCCGCTCCGTACACTCGCGGCTCCGCTCCGTACACCTCGTACACGCGCTGCTCCGCACGCCTCGTACACACGCGGCTCCGCACCGTACGCCTCGTACACGCGCGGCTCCGCTCCGTACGCCTCGTACACGCGCGACTCCGCTCCGTACGCCTCGCGCACGCGCGGCTCCGCTCCGTACGCCTCGCGCACGCGCGGCTCCGCTCCGTACGCCTCGCGCACGCGCGGCTCCGCTCCGTACGCCTCGCGCACGCGCGGCTCCGCTCCGTACGCCTCGCGCACGCGCGGCTCCGCTCCGTACGCCTCGCGCACGCGCGGCTCCGCTCCGTACGCCTCGCGCACGCGCGGCTCCGCTCCGTACGCCTCGCGCACGCGCGGCTCCGCTCCGTACGCCTCGCGCACGCGCGGCTCCGCTCCGTACGCCTCGCGCACGCGCGGCTCCGCTCCGTACGCCTCGCGCACACGCGGCTCCGCTCCGTACGCCTCGCACACACGCGGCTCCGCTCCGTACGCCTCGTACACACGCGGCTCCGCTCCGTACGCCTCCTGCACGAGCGGCTCCGCTCCATACGCCTAGTACACGCGCGGCTCCGCTCCGTACACGCGCGGCTCCTCTCCGTACGCCTAGTACACCCCCGGCTCCGCTCCGTACGCCTAGTACACCCCCGGCTCCGCTCCGTACGCCTCGTACACGCTCCGCTCCGTACACCTTGTACACACGCGGCTCCGCTCCATACGCCTAGTACAACCCCGGCTCCGCTCCGTACGCCTAGTACACCCCCGGCTCCGCTCCGTACGCCTCGTACACGCGATGCTCCGCTCCGTACACCTCGTACACGCGCGGCTCCGCTCCATACGCCTAGTACACGCGCGGCTCCGCTCCGTACGCCTAGTACACCCCCGGCTCCGCTCCGTACGCCTAGTACACCCCCGGCTCCGCTCCATACACACGCAGCTCCGCTCCGTACGCCTAGTACACCCCCGGCTCCGCTCCGTACACCTCGTACACACGCGGCTCTGCTCCGTACACCTCGTACACACGCGGCTCTGCTCCGTACACCTCGTACACACGCGGCTCTGCTCCGTACACCTCGTACACACGCGGCTCTGCTCCGTACACCTCGTACACACGCGGCTCTGCTCCGTACACCTCGTACACCCTCGGCTCTGCTCCGTACACCTCGTACACCCTCGGCTCTGCTCTGTACACCTCGTACACCCTCGGCTCTGCTCCGTACACCTCGTACACCCTCGGCTCCGCTCCGTACGCCTCGTACACGCGACGCTCCGCTCCGTACACCTCGTACACGCGCGGCACCGCTCCATACGCCTAGTACATGCGCGGCTCCGCTACGTACACACGCGGCTCCTCTCCGTACGCCTAGTACACCCCCGGCTCCGCTCCGTACACCTCGTACACACGCGGCTCCGCTCCGTACACCTTGTACACACGCGGCTCTGCTCCGTACACCTCGTACACACGCGGCTCTGCTCCGTACACCTCGTACACACGCGGCTCCGCTCCGCACGCCTCGTACACACGCGGCTCTGCTCCGTACACCTCGTACACACGCGGCTCTGCTCCGTACACCTTGTACACACACGGCTCTGCTCCGTACACCTCGTACACACGCGGCTCTGCTCCGTACACCTCGTACACACGCGGCTCTGCTCCGTACACCTCGTACACACGCGGCTCTGCTCCGTACACCTCGTACACACACGGCTCTGCTCCGTACACCTCGTACACACACGGCTCCGCTCCGTACACCTCGTACACACGCGGCTCTGCTCCGTACACCTCGTACACCCTCGGCTCTGCTCCGTACACCTCGTACACCCTCGGCTCTGCTCCGTACACCTCGTACACCCTCGGCTCTGCTCCGTACACCTCGTACACCCTCGGCTCTGCTCCGTACACCTCGTACACCCTCGGCTCTGCTCCGTACACCTCGTACACCCTCGGCTCTGCTCCGTACACCTCGTACACCCTCGGCTCCGCTCCGTACACCTCGTACACCCTCGGCTCCGCTCCGTACGCCTCGTACACGCGACGCTCCGCTCCGTACACCTCGTACACGCGCGGCACCGCTCCATACGCCTAGTACATGCGCGGCTCCGCTACGTACACACGCGGCTCCTCTCCGTACGCCTAGTACACCCCCGGCTCCGCTCCGTACACCTCGTACACACGCGGCTCCGCTCCGTACACCTTGTACACACGCGGCTCTGCTCCGTACACCTCGTACACACGCGGCTCTGCTCCGTACACCTCGTACACACGCGGCTCCGCTCCGCACGCCTCGTACACACGCGGCTCTGCTCCGTACACCTCGTACACACGCGGCTCTGCTCCGTACACCTTGTACACACACGGCTCTGCTCCGTACACCTCGTACACACGCGGCTCTGCTCCATACACCTCGTACACACGCGGCTCTGCTCCGTACACCTCGTACACACGCGGCTCTGCTCCGTACACCTCGTACACACACGGCTCTGCTCCGTACACCTCGTACACACACGGCTCCGCTCCGTACACCTCGTACACACGCGGCTCCACTCCGTACACCTCGTACACACGCGGCTCTGCTACATCCACACTGTAAACCCCTCCTGACCCCACACATAAACTTCAGCTCATCCAGCACCATGACAACCAGCACAGCAGAGTCCTGCATCCACTGAGGCCCCTGATCATGTGACCCCTGACTCCTCCCCTCCTGTGACCTCATCACAGCTCCTGTGCGCACAGAGCAGCCATATATGTGGTGGCGGCTCTGCAGGTGGAGGTATGTGGAGACCCCCCATTACTGGGCGCAGGGGGCATTAACCCCTTCAGCACGGAGACTTTTGGGGTCTTGTGTTGCCCCTTTATAAGAATCATAATGTTTTTGTTCTGTTTCCTGTAATAGATACGTACGACCCAACTATGGAGACAGGAAGGGAGGAAACGTATTGTTCTCATAGTACAGGACCCCTTTACTATCCCACAGTGTAATGCCCCCATTATGCCCCTTATGCAGGATGTATTATGCCCCCACACAGTGTAATGCCCCCATTATGCACCTTATGCAGGATGTATGATGCTCCCACACAGTGTAATGCCCCCATTATGCCCCTTATGCAGGATGTATGATGCCCCCACACTGTGTAATGCCCCCATTATGCCCCCCACACAGTGTAATGCCCCCATTATGCCACTTATGCAGGATGTATGATGCCCCCACACAGTGTAATGCCCCCATTATGCCCCTTATGCAGGATGTATGATGCCCCCACACAGTGTAATGCCTCCATTATGCCCCTTATGCAGAATGTATGATGCCCCCCACAGTGTAATGCCCCCATTATGCCCCTTATGCAGTATGTATGATGCCCCCACACAGTGTAATGCCCCCATTATGCCCCTTATGCAGGATGTATGAGGCCTCCACACAGTGTAATGCCCCCATTATGCCCCTTATGCAGGATGTATGATGCCCCCACACAGTGTAATGCCCCCATTATGCCCATTATACAGGATGTATGATGCCCCCCACACAGTGTAATGCCCCCATTATGCCCCTTATGCAGTATGTATGATGCCCCCACAGTGTAATGCCCCCATTATGCCCCTTATGCAGGATGTATGATGCCCCCACACAGTGTAATGCCCCCATTATGCCCCTTATGCAGGATGTATGATGCCCCCACACAGTGTAATGCCCCCATTATGCCCCTTATGCAGTATGTATGATGCCCCCACATGGTGTAATGCCCCCATTATGCCCCTTATGCAGTATGTATGATACCCCCACACAGTGTAATGCCCCCATTATGCCCCTTATGCAGGATGTTTGATGCCCCCCTCACAGTTTAATGTTCCGGGACGTACTAAAAAGAGTGAAGATCGGGAATAAATAAAAAGAATGAACATAGAAACATACAGGTCCAAACATATGGAGAGATATTATGGATTTCTTGTGTATCTTGCACATGGGATGAACATGAAATACAGTATATGAAGATTACAAGGGCATGAACACATTCCATATAAACAGGTGTATATTATATTCCTACACTACCGCCATCCCCCTACACACAGTATAATATTTCCACAGTACCACCTGAGGTTTTACAGTTGGAATAATCCCTCTGGAGTTGATTTTCCCTTTGCCTGCTCCCCTACATGTAGACCCTCGAGCATGTATACAGGCATGTAGGGGAGCAGGCCTTACTAGATATTGAGGCTTTGTACAGTAATATTCCGCATGAGGACGGTATCAGAGGAGTAAGACATTTCTTGAAATCGAGATCAATAGAGTGTAGCAGACATAATGACTTCATGGAGGATCTTCTAAAATTCACTCTTACTCACAACATATTTCTTTTTCACAGAAAGTACTTCCACCAGCTCAGGGGTACTGCGATGGGGAGCCTCTGTGCCCCCTCGTATGCTAACCTATTCCTGGGCTCATAGGAGGAAACCACAATATTCAGGGATGATAATAAGTGGTGGCATTCATATATTGGGGTATTATATAGATATATTGACAACATTTTTATCATCCGGTCAGAGACGAGTGAACAATTTCTTGAATTTGTCTGGGTACTCAATATCCATAGAGTGGGCCTTAGATTTATATCAGAGTTTAATTATTACCAGTTGCCTTTCCTGGATGTACTAATCAAGAAAGAACGGGATGGGACCCTAGGGACACTCATCTACCATTAACCTATGAGCACTAATAAACTATTAAATTACTAAAAAAAAAAACAAGCAATATCCAAGGACGATTTTTTACAGTTGAGTAGAAACTGCTCTAATGTCACAGATATTAATATACAGGCAATAGACATGAACACCAGATTCAAGGAAAAAGGTACCCATAGTATATTTTGGATTCCGCACGATTGTTTGCAGAAAAACAGGATAGACAGACACTCCTCCATACCTAACCAAGAGAGCAAGAAAAATATGGGATAACTCAAGTAATAGGAACTTGTCACAATCAGAGTGACCATATCTTTAATATCCTCAGAAAACACTAGTATGTACTTGTGGTCGACCCGGACCTGAGGGTGCTGTGTGATCTACTCCCACAATAACTTTCATAAAGGGTTGGTCTATTAGGGACCGTTTAGTGCATAGTTTCTATAAAAACCTGCATTCAAGTGGACTTGGCTAGATAGAAGAATCTGTGGTTTCTTTAGTTGTGGAGAAAGTTGTACATGTAATTGGATGAGACCATATAAATCTTTCTCGAGTTCATCTACGGTTGAAGCCTTTTTCTAGAGGGATTATTCCAGCTGTAAAACCTCAGGACTTGTATATATGGCCACATGCAACTGCCCCCTAGATTATGTATGCACGACCAAGAGGATTGTGGGGGGGCATTTGGGCGAAATATTCCATGGCCGGGACACCTCATTAGTGAGACACATGAACAGTGTACATTGAGGTGAAACCGGAGACATCTCCTTTTGCATCATTGAGGTGGTTAAAGCCAATGTGAGAGGAGGTGATCTCAATAGATGTATCCTCAAAATGGAAAGTGAGTGGATTTCCAGACTGGATTCACAAGCTCCAAAGGAACTCAATGAGCAAATTTCTTATGCCTGTTTTGTGTGAATACAGCCCCATTCTGGATTACATTTTAGGATTTTATACTCTCCCCATTGCTACTCAGTTCCCTGTGAATGAGGTTCACTTACTGTTTTACTTCATCAAGATATCTGAGCTTCTATATCAGAATTATTTCTTATCAGTTATATCCCACTTATACTGTTTAGTAACTAACTAGTGTGGTGTTCCTTGTGTATCTCTAATTATGCAATAGGGGTCAAATATCACCATTTAGGAATATACTGTGGGCCATCATCCCATATTTTTTGTAGTGATAAAGTAGATCTACATGCCTATTGCATGATGGGAGGATGTGCAATAGTTGTTTTTAGTCTCCCATGACCCTGATCTCAGAGAGAGGATTTTTTTGTTTGTGGAATGCAATCCAACACCATATATGCTCCGGCCTGGAACGCAGACATCTGGGCATGCGCATTCGTGACCATGATCCTAGATGCGCTCCAGTGTGGAATGATAACTACGGGCATGCACAGTCACAGGTACGAGTGAAGCGGCGGCAATCAGTTTTTTATTATTATTATTCTTATTAATTTATATAGCGCTATTGATTCCATGTTTATCTAGCTTTTCAGTGCAAAATACTTCACTTCCGGACATGCACACTAGGGAATGGACATTATTGGACTTCTAGCTTATGAGAAGTTGCGTAGGTGCAGTACATTATTGTAGACAGATCCCAGTTCTTCTGCAACAACTCTCGACGCTGCTGTTTCTGGGCCTTCGGTAGCGTTTCCGCTATTGCGACTCGTCCAACGTCACCTTCTGGCTTGCCCAGCAAGCATGGAGCTTCCACAGCCTCTCTGTCTTGCCACGGCTTGATGAGGTTGACACGATATATCTGGTACGGCTTACGTCGTCCCTGTTGATGATCCTTGTAGTTCACTTCACCTACTTTTTCCACCACCTCATACGGTCCTTGCCAGTTGGCCAAGAACTTACTTTCCACCGTAGGAATTAGCACGAACACTTGGTCTCCCGGATTGAATTGGATCACTCTGGCTGAGCGGTTGTGGACTCTGGCATGAGCTTATTGTGCCTGGAGGAGATGTTCTTTCATAATGGGCATCACCTTCGCAATCCTCTCCTGCATCAGAGCGATGTGCGCGATGACGCTGCTGTGGGGCGCGACCTCCGCTTCCTAGGTTTCCTTTGCGACATCCAGGAGACCCCGCGGATGTCAGCCATACAGGAGTTCGAATGGCGAGAACCCTGTAGAGACCTGTGGAACCTCTTGGATGGAGAACAAGAGATACGGTAGGAGACAATGCCAGTCTCTGCGGCACTTTCTATGGCCTTCCTCAGCATACTCTTCAGAGTCTTGTTAAACCTTTCGACAAGGCCATCTGTCTTAGGATGGTATACTGAAGTCCTCACTTGGGAGAATTGCAGGACTTTGCATAACTCCCTCATCACCTTACTCATAAAGAGAGTTCCCTGGTCGGTGAGTATCTCCCTTTGGTGAGCCTGTTTGGGGAAAAAGCGTGGACTAACTCGCAGGCTATACTCTTTGCGAAGGAGCCTCTCAGTGGAATCGCTTCAGGAAAGCGTGTGGCATAGTCCAGGATAACCAATATACACTGCTCAAAAAAATAAAGGGAACAATCAAATAACACATCCTAGATCTGAATGAATGAAATATTCTCATTGAATACTTTGTTCTGTACAAAGTTAAATGTACTGACAACAAAATCACACAAAAATCATCAATGGAAATCAAATTTATTAACCAATAGAGGCCTGGATTTGGAGTCACCCCCAAAATTAAAGTGGAAAAACACACTACAGGCTGATCCAACTGTGGGATCTCCTCCCAGACCTGGACTAAAGCATCCGCCAACTCCTGGACAGTCTGTGGTGCAATGTGACGTTGGTGGATGGAGCGAGACATGATGTCCCAGATGTGCTCAATCGGATTCAGGTCTGGGGAACGGACGGGCCAGTCCATAGCTTCAATGCCTTCATCTTGCAGGAACTGCTGACACACTCCAGCCACATGAGGTCTGGCATTCTCCTGCATTAGGAGGAACCCAGGGCCAACCGCACCAGCATATGGTCTCACAAGGGGTCTGAGGATCTCATCTCGGTACCTAATGGCAGTCAGGCGACCTCTGGCGAGCACATGGAGGGCTGTGCGGCCCTCCAAAGAAATGCCACCCCACACCATTACTGACCCACTGCCAAACCGGTCATGCTGAAGGATGTTGCAGGCTGCAGATCGCTCTCCACAGCGTCTCCAAACTCTGTCACATCTGTCACGTGCTCAGCGTGAACCTGCTTTCATCTGAGAAGAGCACAGGGCACCAGTGGCGACTTTACCAATCCTGGTGTTCTGTGGCAAATGCCAAGCATCCTGTACTTTGTTGGGCTGTAAGCACAACCCCCATCTGTGGATGTCGGGCCCTCATACCACCCTCATGGAGTCGGTTTCTAACTGTGCAGACACATGCACATTTGTGGCCTGCTGGAGGTCATTTTGCAGGGCTCTGGCAGTGCTCCTCCTGTTCCTCCTTGCACAAAGGAGGAGGTAGCATTCCTGCTGCTGGGTTGTTGCTCTCCTACAGCCCCCTCCACGTCTCCTGGTGTACTGGCCTGTCTCCTGGTAGCGCCTCCAGCCTCTGGAAACTACGCTGACAGACACAGCAAACCTTCTTGCCACAGCTCGCATTGATGTGCCATCCTGAAGGAGATCCCACAGGAGACCATCCGCAACCTCATAAGGAGCATGCCCAGGCATTGTAGGGAGGTCATACAGGCACCTGGAGGACACACACAATGCTGAGCCTCATTTTGACTTGTTTTAAGGACATTACATCAAAGTTGGAGCAGCCTGTAGTGTGTTTTTCCACTTTAATTTTGGGGGTGGCTCCAAATCCAGGCCTCCATTGGTTAATAAATTTGATTTCCATTGATGATTTTTGTGTGATTTTGTTGTCAGCACATTCAAATTTGTACAGAACAAAGTATTCAATGAGAAAATTTCATTCATTCAGATCTAGGATGTGTTATTTGAGTGTTCTGTTTATTTTTTTTGAGCAGTGTATATTGATGTTGCCCGCGGGCAGATTCAATTAGGGGACCAACCAATTTCCATAGCAATTCTCTTGAATGCTCCACAATAATGGACAAAGGCACAAGGGGACTTCGAAAGTGAGAGGTGGGGGCGGTTAACTGGCGTGTAGAGCAAGACTTGCAATACTTACATCCGGGCCAATAGAAGCTCTGTACAAACATTTCCTGCGGTTTTTCTACTCCCAGATATCTCCCCAAGACATGTCAATGGGCCATGTCCAACACCTTCTGTCTACAGTGGCCCGGCACTATTAACTGCTCCACTCGCTCCTCCCTCACTTTCTTGACCCGGTACAACGACTCCCCACTCATCATAAAATGGGGAAACCTTGTGTCAGCCCCCGGCTCCTGTGTAAGCCCATTTATAACAGTGACATTATTAAAAGCTTCCTTCAGAGTTGGGTCACTATGTGGGGCAAACCCAAAATTCTCGCTGGTCACCCCTTGGATGGCCCACCCCCTTTTGAGTCTCCGCCCCCTGTTGGGAACCCTAGTATGCAGTGGGCTGCCTTCCCAAGGAACCTTCAACCCCCTGGTATCTCTCGACCAGTTCAATCAGGTCATCCGCATTCCAGGGATCACCCTGGGCAACCGAAGTCTGTATGGGCCTTGGCAGGGAGTGCACAAACCGGTCCATCACCACCCGCTCTACCATCTGCGCAGGTGTAGGGGAATCCGGTACCGGCAACTTCTCCACCAGGTGCAACAGGTCAAACATTTGGAAGCGAGGTGGTTTGTCCCGGTGATTACCCCAGCGGTGAACCCACTGTGCCCTGATAGTCATTGTCACCCCCAAGTGGGCGAGAATCTCAGTTTTTAGCTTGCCATACCCTTTGGCGTCCTGCAAAGCTAAATCATAGTACACCTTCTGGGGCTCTCCCGTCAAGTATGGCGCCAATACCTCAGCCCACTGCTCTGACGCAAGTTTCTCCCTCTCAGCGACCATTTTAAACAACGTTGGGAAGGCCTGAACGTCATCCACCAAAGTCATTTTCTGCAGTGCCCGTTGTGACATGCAGAAGTAGTGCTGTTGCAGAGTGTGACATGCCGAAGTAGTGCTGTTGCTTTAAAAGCATTCAGCAGCTATTAGCAGTAACACAAGCACATGAGACAGGAAGTGTTGTGCTCTAGAAGCATCCAGCAACTAGAGGGGTTAACACGGTCACAGGAGTACAGTGTCCATTTTAGGACATGATCAGATATCAAAATCAAACATCATAATGATGTCAGTTTGAGGCTAAATACCCTGTCTAACAAGTGTTTCTGACAAGTGACTTTGATAAGTGACTTTTACAACTGTAATAATAATAAGAAAAAAGTCACTGTTCGCTGATGGGATTTGAACCTAAAATTCTGTATCCAGACACCAGTGCACTAACCACTGAGCTATTAACTCAGTTGAAGAAACCTAGGAGTTCCATTTGGTTTTATAATTTTCAGTGCAAATCTGATTGAAACTCATTGGGACTTATGCACAGACTGCAAGCAAGACCAATTCAAATGATGTTTGATTTTGATGTGTGAGTCTGATGTGTGACTTTCTTCAAACATCAGAATCACAATGACTTTTAGTCACCCTGAGTAGTTTCATGGTTGAAAAGCTGCCAGTTACTATCACTTGCCTGGATAGCTCAATGGTAAGGCATCAGCCTCTGAAACTAAAGTGTCACAGTTCAAATCCCAATACAAGTATTATTTTTATTATTATTAGTTTTTTTTTAACTATCCCTATTTAGCACACAAACTACAGGGGTGTTTTACTTTTAAATATCTGACATTTTGATTGTCATCGTGACGTGTTAAGAGTTTCAGACAAGCTGTCTATTTGCATGGTAAATTACATAGCCAAAGTAAATTGGGAGGCACTAATTTACTACATATCTATTTCCAAGTGAGTGTTCATTTGCATAATTTCTTAAAGGGGTCTAACGATAACATTTCTTTATTGTCAATTTTTCTTTCCATCCAGCCAAGAACAGGCTGCAAACTCCCAATTTACTTTTGCTATGTAATTATTATAATTATATATCACTACCTAAATAATCAGATAATGAACCTACAGTTTAATGGTAAGGCATCTGTGTAACATAGTTTTGGTTTGAAAGGATAATAGTAGTAATAATAATAATAATAATAATAAAAAGTTCAGTGTCCCTACAGGTTTTTCTTGGCTTATGAGATTAACCATGATAATACTTAGTAATTGTGATTCTTATTCTGATGTGTGAGAAAAGTCAGATATCAAAGCCAAGCATCAGTGAAGTTTGTGTGCTCGCCAACATCATTTAAAAAATAAAAGTTTATTTTTTCTGCACCAGGGATTTAAACTCAGAACTAGTGATGGGCGAGCACTAAAATGCTCGGGTGCTCGATACTCGGGTTGAGCACATTGGAATACTCGGGTGCTCAACCCGAGCAACGAGCCCAATGTAAGTCTATGGGAAACTCAAGCATTTTTCAGGCGGCTCCCTCCCCCCGGCTGTCTGTTTTTGATCAAAAATAGCATGAAAGCTATCCCACCATGGCAAGGTGAACCCATTCGGGATAGTCCTACTCTGTATAATATTAAAAACCTTACCATGTGTCAAAGCCTCAAACTTCTGTGTGTGAATCAGACATGAGATCTAAAGTGATAGAAGATTACTGTCCAGGGAAGATGGGAAACATTCATATAGACGACCGGTGGAGATGTAGTCAGTGAAGCACTCTAGCCAAATATGTTTCTGGAGCCGTAGTAGAAGATGAAGATGTCGTCCTCATCATGAAGTAGTTATTCCTCATGTCTCGTGTAATGAATATCTCCTGCAGTATTGCTAATGCCGATTCCAGTGTCGATAAATGAGCTGAGAATTAGCTTTATGGAAGATGAGTCTTTGAGAAACTAGTTCAGCTACAGACTCCAAGGAAGAAACTGCTTGTTGTCTGTGGCCTAAAATATATAGGTTTTATTACTAGATGTAAAGAAAAAACTAAATACTGTAAAATAATATATCTCCTCATATGTTTTCCTTTATTATCTCCAGTAATTGTATTATTACACAGGATTTTTATGATGTTACATCGGCTCATCATCTTCTCATTCAGGTCTCTACAATATCTGATCCTCTCAGTGAAGATCTATTAAAGAGAATTTTCCTTATGGAATCATCAAAGGTGGATTTGGACAGGGACAAGATGATGGAGAGGATATTACACCTCACCCTAGAGATCCTCTTCCGGCTTACTGGAGAGGTGAGAGATTCTGATGATGTCACATTACATCATTCTTATCTATGGGAATAACAGATGGACAGAACTGGAGAGGTGAGGACTCTGGAAATGTCTGTAGTAAGATTTATTAATGTGTCTCTCCATAACCAGGATTACACAGTAGTGAAGAAAACCTCTAGTGAGCACCGTCAGGTCCATATGTCTGAGGGATGGGGAAGACCCCTGAGCCCATTCACAGTGCCTCCATCTCAAGCCTTGATACATGAGGTCATCAATGACCAGAAGATCCTAGAACTCACCTACAAGATGATTGAGCTGCTGACTGGAGAGGTGACACTGCTGGGAATACTGGGATATTATACAGTAACACAATGAAAGGATCGGGGGGATGACGGTATCATTGTATGTGTTAGGTTCCTATAAGGTGTCAGGATGTCACTGTCTATTTCTCCATGGAAGAGTGGGAGTATTTAGAAGGACACAAAGATTTGTACAAAGACGTCATGATGGAGGTTCCCCAGCCCCTCACATCACCAGGTAATAGACAGGACTAAATACACACGACCTATAATTTTCTGTATGTAAAGAATGAATTCAGTCCCTGTATGTGTTTCCTCCAGATCTATCCAGTAAGAGGACAACACCAGACAGATGTCCCCATCCTCTTCTTCCACAGGACTGCAAACAAGAAGACCCCAGTGTTCCTCAGGATCATCAGGTAGATGAAGAGAAGGTGTCATGAGATCTCCCCTATGATGTGTAGACGGCTGTGAAGGTCTTGTGTTCAGTCTTGTTTTATCCACCAGTATTATGTGTTTTCTATTTGTGTAATGAGAACGGTGGAGATGGCAGGATTAGATCTGATCATAGATGTGACTTCTCATCTGTTTGTGACTTTTACAATATTTGTTTCAGGGTGAAGATCTGACCCATATTAATACTATAGAGGCATATGTGAGGGGTGATGAGCGGTGTAAAGAGGAGATTCCTACATATGACTACCCAGGTGAGTAGTAACCACTAAAAGCAGAGAAGTCACAGATTCTTCTCAGTCACCGGCTGTGGCTGCTTTATCGGTTGTTTAGTTCAGCTGTATCATAATAGTGTGATCACCATTTTGCCTCCAGACCACAACATTCTCTTCCACCCAAAACTGTTCAAATGATTTTGGGCATTGAAACCCTTTTCCATAGAACTTACAACCTGGAGGATCCACCTACTCCCTGTGATTAGGAGACGTTACCTGCCCAGATCTGTAAACCACAAAGCCAGAAAATTACTTGAAGAAAAATATTATGATGGGCCTGTAAGAGAAAGTGGAGGGTAATGATGCTGTTGGCTTCCTAGATCTCTGATATCTTATTGGATGAATCTACCTTCTCTCCCTTCTGTGCTGCTGAATGTCCTCATATGGTCCCTACAAGACCAGGTCCAAACTTTCTGGCCGAACGTCACTTTTATGATCGACAGCATTAAATGTGCAGTGAGGCTGAGTGTGAATTTCTGTACAATAACACCAGAGTTTCCCTTTATCCTGACTTTTCAATTTCTTTTAAAACCGACTAACTTCATACAGGATCGCGATTAACTATGCAAAAAGCATTACACCTGTGCCATGATATACAGGTGCTTCTCAATAAATTAGAATATCATCAAAAAGTTAATTTATTTCAGTTCTTCAAAAAAGTGAAACTCCTATATTATATAGAGTCATTACACACAGTGATTTATTTCAAGTGTTTATTTCTGTTAATGTTGATGATTATGGCTTACAGACAATAAAAACACAAAAGTAATTATCTCAGTAAATTAGAATACTTTATAACACCAGCTTGAAAAATGTTTTTAAAATCCCAAATATTGGCCTACCGAAATGTATGTTCAGTAAATGCACTCAATACTTGGTCGGGGCTCCTTCTGCATCAATTACTGCATCAATGCTGCGCGGCATGGAGGCGATCAGCCTGTGGCACTGCTGAGGTGTTATGGAAGCCCAGGTTGCTTTGATAACAGCCTTCAGCTCGTCTGCATTGTTGGGTCTGGTGTCTCTCGTCTTCCTTTTGACAGTACCGCATAGATTCTCTATTGGGTTAAGGTCAGGCGAGTTTCTGGCCAATCAAGCACAGTGATACCGTTGTTTTTAAACCAGGTATTGGTACTTTTGGCAGTGTGGACAGGGGCCAAGTCCTGCTGGAGAATAAAATATCCATCTCCAAAAAGCTTGTTGGCAGAGGGAAGCATGAAGTGCTCTAAAATTTCATGGTAGACGGCTGCGCTGACTTTGGTCTTGATAAAACATAGTGGACCTACACCACCAGAAGACATGGCTCCCAAACCATCATGAATTGTGGAAACTTCACACTAGACCTCAAGCAGCTTGGATTTTGTGCCTCTCCACTCTTCCTCCAGACTCTGGGACCTTGATTTCCAAATGAAATGCAAAATTTACTTTCATCTGAAAACAAGACCTTGGACCACTGAGTAACAGTCCAGGTCTTTTTCTCCTTGGCCCAGGTAAGACGCTTCTGGCGTTGTATGTTGGTCATGAGTGGCTTGACACAAGGAATGCGACACTTGTAACACATATCCTGGATACTTCTGTGTGTGGTGGCTCTTGAAGCAATGACTCCAGCAGCAGTCCACTTCTTATGAATCTCCCCCCAAATTTTTGAATGGCCTTTTCTTAACAATCTTTTCAAGGCCGCAGTTATCCCAGTTGGTTGTGCACCTTTTTCTACCACACTTTTTCCTTCCACTCAACAGCCAGCTTCTTTAGCAATGACCTTTTGTGGCTTACCCTCCTTGTGGAGTGTGTCAATGACTGCCTTCTAGACACCTGTCAAGTCAGCAGTTTTCCTCATGATTGTAGAGCCTACTGAAACAGACTAAGGACCTTTTTAAACGCATAGGAAGCCTTTGCAGGTGTTTTTTGTTAATTATTCTAATTTACTAAGATAATGACTTTTGTGTTTTCATTGGCTGTAAGCCATAATCATCAACATTAACCAAAATAAACACTTGAAATAGATCTCTGTTTGTAATGACTCTATATAATATATGAGTTTCACTTTTTATATTGAAGAACTGAAATAAATTAACTTTTTGATGATATTCTAATTTATTGAGAAGCACCTGTATCTCTAAGCTGTGCGAGGCTGATAGCTGTAATATATTGTAATATTTACACCTGCATGAATGTGTCGGCATGACTCGAGCCCTGGTATGTTCATTGATTCACTTCACGTCATAAATTCCATTATGTTTTCAATCCTAAGGAATTCAGATTACTGCACAATCTCTCCTGAAATGGGGGCGCTAATACTTTCTCTACTCTTCTGATCAGGTTATTGTAGCTCCAATGGTCCACCATAAATAAGTGTAAGTTAATGTTGGAGTTCTCCCCTCATACATATGTTCTTGTTGAGGATGTAACATATTTTTTATGTCTTTATTTATAGGTTTATTCTGTATAATAGTTTGATTGTGGTGGGATCGGCCGGCCTCACTTATGTGAATCTGCAAGTCCCTGATAGTCTTTAAAAAAAATGGTCTCCATTACGTCTTCCTAATGCCCGAGGTCTAAATATAAGACACCTCAGCGCTGCACTATTATAAAAAGTTCATTTAAAATGTCTAATATTTCTTCTTGAAACTCATCTGATCTGAAAATATTGGCACTTAGCGATAATTTAGATTGCCAAGAGCCACCGAGCCCCATACTCTAATTACTACAGAGAGGTTTCACCACCATTTACTCATTTTTTTACTAAAGAAGCCTGTTCAGCTTGATTTCTTCAGTTCTTCAGTAGATGTGTTATGGTCTATAGTCACAGTTTTGCCCATCACCCTTTTAACTTCTTTAAAGGGAATCTGTCATCCCCTGTGAGATTTGAGACCCCTAATATGGGCGTACAGGTTATAGAAAAGTAAATCTATACATGCCTGTGTGGCCCATAGTAGAGGTCTGCTTGCAGTGAAATGGAGTTTTATAAAGTCTGTCTTCACATGCTTGGCGTCCCCCGGACACAAAGAAATCCCCACCTATCTCTTTAGTTAGTCTATAAATTCCCGCCTATATGCTTATTTAGCATGTCCCCCCCCCCCTCCCCTGCACGTCACAGGGCCCTGTGACGTGCTCTCTTGTCACTCAGTTCCTGCACATGCGCGTTGCGACGCTCACATCAGGAGCGCTTTGTTTCCTCCAGGCCCGTTTGTCTCTGCACTGTTCCGCAGTGTTCTGGTGCACCGGGGAGGCTGCACCGGGGAGCCTGCACACCAGAACACTGCGGAGCATTGCAGAGACAAACAGGCCGGGAGGAAACAAAGCACTCCCGATGTGAGCATCGCATTGCACATGCGTGGGAAATTAGTTAGATCAGTGCATGTCACAGGTCCCTGTGACGTGCAGGGGAGGTGGGGAACATGCTAAATAAGCAGATAGGCGGGGACTTCTTGGCGTCCGGGGGACGCCAAGCATGTGAGAGGGGATTTTATAAAACTCCATTTCAGTGCAAACAGACCTCTAGTATGGGCCATACAGGCATGTATAGATCTACTTTTCTATAACCTTGTATGCCCATATTATAGGTCTCAAATCTCCCAGGGGGTGACAGATTCTCTTTAACCCCTCTACATGGATCTGGACTTACACAGAGGCCCGTAGGCTTGGGCCACGGTGTTACCTGCTGTTCTGTGGTGTGAGATGGGAAGAAGAATAGTCCGTTAGCCGGGTCAGAACCAGGAGGGCAGAGAAAATACAAAATCAGAAGAAACGAGTAGTCAGTAAACAGGCCGAGGTCACAACAGGAAACAAATACACAAGCCGGGAGCTGAGCACAGGGGACTGAACCAGAGGAGAACAAGGCTGTATCTGGCAGCTTCCGGCAATATGCTTCCAGCTTTAGTAGGGTGCGGTGCTTTCCAGTTCTCTGAAGGAGGGAGCAGATTACTCCAGCTGGACAGCACGCACACCCATACTGCCAAACTGGATGATACTACTTGTCCCAGCAACCCTAATCTTAATGGCTGGACAGAGCCTGCACCGCCCAGAGCTTCTGGTTCCAACGTCTCCTCCATCACCAGCGCCGCCTGCAGAATGAATAAGGCTCCTGCTGACAGAATTAGACGTTGCAGGAGCAGATCCCAGAAAAAATGGGACACACCATTTTAAGAAACCTTGATATGACAAAATGAAAGAAAACCAGAGCAGTAGAAATCCCCATAAAGTGACTCCATCTTGGAAATTATAACCTTCAGGTAATTAATCTATAGGAGTAGGGAATATTTTGATTCCACAGGCACTTTCCGGAAATTAGCACGCAGTGGATGTTGGAGAGTGAAAATTGCAAACATGCCATTTTATTACCCAACACACAGTGCCCAGATAAATTAAGTGGGTTCTAAATGTGGTTTGGGCACAGCCTTTTAGACTGTGAACTGTCATTGACTTGGTGAATAATTCTTTTTTTTTACGTAACTTGCCATTTTTACAGACACTAAGTAAAAATGTGAAAAAATGTAAGAATATTTTATTCAAAAACAATACTTAATTTTATTCTTGGCAGATGACTGTACCAGGAGATCAGAAGGACAACTGACATCTTTTAAATCACATGAGGTTGAGATCCCACAAGATACAATTGAAATAAATGCCATTACTCCAGATATAACATCATCCCATCACAGCAAAGATCAATCATCTAATCCTTTGAAACAGGTCCTGTCTTCTGATACATTAGCGACTACTAAGGAAAATCAAAGTTACAAAATAAGCATTAAAAAACAAACTGCTCCTAAAGCAAAGAAGACATTTTCACCTTCAGAATATAGAAATACTCTTCTTAAACAAGAAAAAAATCCCAGATCAGATCTTGTGAGGCAGAGAAATCACACAGGGGAGAAACCTTTTTCCTGTTCAGAATGTGGGAATGGTTTTAACTACAAATCAGAGCTTGTTATACATCAGAGAACCCACACAGGGGAGAAGCCTTTTTCATGTTCAGAATGTGGGAAATGTTTTAACCAAAAATCAGCTTTAGTTATGCACCAGAGAACCCACACAGGAGAGAAGCCTTTTTCATGTTCAGAATGTGGGAAATCTTTTAACTATAAATCAGTTTTGATTAATCACCAGAGAACTCACACAGGGGAGAAGCCTTTTTCCTGTTCAGAATGTGGGAAATGTTTTAATCCAAAATCAGCTTTAGTTATGCACCAGAGAACCCACACAGGGGAGAAGCCTTTTTCTTGTTCAGAATGTGGGAATGGTTTTAGCTACAAATCAGAGCTTGTTATACATCAGAGAACCCACACAGGGGAGAGGCCTTTTTCATGTTCGGAATGTGGGAAATGTTTTAACCATAAATCAGTTTTGATTACTCACCAGAGAACTCACACAGGGGAGAAGCTTTTTTCCTGTTCAGAATGTGGGAAATGTTTTAACCAAAAATCAGCTTTAGTTATGCACCAGAGAACCCACACAGGGGAGAAGCCTTTTTTCTGTTCAGAATGTGGTACTGGTTTTAACTACAAATCAGAGCTTGTTATACATCAGAGAACCCACACAGGGGAGAGGCCTTTTTCTTGTTCAGAATGTGGGAATGGTTTTAACTACAAATCAGAGCTTGTTAATCATCAGAGAACCCACACAGGGGAGAAACCTTTTTCTTGTTCAGAATGTGGAAAATGTTTTAACCTAAAATCAGTTTTGGTTAGACACCAGAGAGCTCACACAGGGGAGAAGCCATTTTCATGTCCAGAATGTGGGAAAAGTTTTAAACATAAACCGGTTTTGGTTAATCACCAGAGAACTCACACAGGGGAGAAGCCATTTTCATGTCCAGAATGTGGGAAAAGTTTTAAACATAAACCGGTTTTGGTTAATCACCAGAGAACCCACACAGGGGAGAAGCCTTTTTCCTGTTCAGAATGTGGAAAATGTTTTAAACAGGAATCGGCGCTTTATACACATCAGAGAACTCACACAGGGGAGAAGCCTTTTTCCTGTTCAGAATGTGGGAAATGTTTTAACCGGAAAGCGCATCTTGATAGACATCAGAGAACTCACACAGGGGAGAAACCTTTTTCCTGTTCAGAATGTGGGAAATGTTTTGTGACGAAATCATCTCTTTTGAGTCACCAAAGAATTCACACAGGGGAGAAGCCTTTTTCATGTTCTTAATGTGGGAAATGTTTTACACGGAAATCAATTCTTAATAAACATCAGAGAAGCCACACAGGTGAAAATCCTTTTTCATGTTCAGAATTTTGGAAATGTTTTAACCGAAAATTGTATCTTCTTAAAGGGGTTACTAAGAAAAAAAAACAAAATAAGTCAGCTCACCCATTGAGGAATCCAAAGCTCAGGAAACCAGCAGGAATACGAATCGAGAGCAGAAAAAAATCCAGCTTCAATGACTAAAGACCTTACTGTCTGAAACGTGTCTGCTAGAAAATATTTCCCCCTCTAGAGGTCATAACATCCATGCTGTTATCTCAGATTTTTTATATTTACTCAATAAAGCAATGTTTTTAGAGGATCATTGAAGCTGGATTTTCTTCTGCTCTCGATTCTTAAAGGGGTTGTCCACTGCTTGGACAATGCTTTGTCATTCCTGATGTTTGGCCTCGTTAAATGTGACGCCAGCGCTGATTGGGCTCAGGGCTCACATGGCGTAACAACCTGACCTGAGCCCCGGGAACACAAGTGCTGACACAGATGGAACGGCACAAGTATGGGAGGTTTGTATAATTCTTATACTAATTTTTGTAATAAGTATATTGTTTATCCATTATGTATATATTCAGTGTGTTCATTAATAGAGATTTGAATCCTTAGGTATAGAAATATAGGTTTATCAAAAGATCATAACAGGTCTACTTTTCAGTCATGCTCTTTGCGGTCAGAAGCATCTAACATTCTGAGATACAGTGGTGTAAAACAAAGTGTTTGCCCCGTCCTGATTTCTTATTCTTTTGCATATTTGTCACACCTAAATGTTTCAGATCATCAGATTTAAATATTAGACAAAGATAACACAAGTAAACACAAAAAGCCGTTTTTAAATGAAGGTATTTTATTATTAAGGGAAAAAGAAATCCAAAGCTCCAGGGCCCTGTGTAAAAAAGGCCCCACTCATGCCCCACTTAAAACCTAAATTAACTGTGGTTTATAACATCTTTGGGAACCTGAGTTAAATTTCCCTAGCCACACTCAGGCCTGATTCCTGCCACACCTGTTCAAGAAAATACTTTAATAGGAATTGCTTGACAAAGTGAGGTAGACCAAAAGATGCTCAAAAGCTAGACATCATTCCGCGATCCAAATAAATTCAAGAACAAATGAGAAAAAAGTAATTGAGATCGATCAATCTGGAAAAGGTTATAAAGCCATTTCTAAAGCTTTAGGACTCCAGCGAACCACAGTGAGAGCCATTATCCACAAATGGCAAAAGCTTGAAACAGTGGTCAACCTTCCCAGGAGTGGCCGGCCCACCAAAATTACTCTAAGAGCGCAGCGGCCGCTCATCCAAGAGGTCACAAAAGACCCCACAACAACATCCAAAGAATTGCAGGCCTCACTTGTCTCAGTTAAGGTCAGTGTTCAAGACTCCACCATAAGAAAGACACTGGGCAAAAATTGCCTGCATGGCAGAGTTCCAAGACTAAAACCATTGCTAAGCAATAAGAACATAAATGCTCTTCTCAGTTTTGTCAGAAAACATCTTGATGATCCCCCAAGACTTTTGAGAGAATACACTGTGGACTGACAAGACAAAAGTTGAACTTTTTGAAAGGTGTATGTCCTATTACATCTGGCGTAGAAGTAACACAGCATTTCAGAAAAGGAATATGATATCCATAGTAAAATATGGCGGTGGTAGTGTGATGGTCTGGGGCTGTTTTGCTGCTTCAGGACCTGGAAGACTTGCTGTGGTAAATGGAACCATGAATTCTGCTGTCTACCAAAAAATCCTGAAGGAGAATGTCCGGCCATCTATTCGTGACCTCAAGCTGAAGTGCATTTGGGTTATGCAACAGGACAATGATCCGAAACACACCAGCAAATCCACCTCTGAATGGCTTAAGAAAAACAAAATTAAGACTTTGGAGTGGCCTAGTCAAAGTCCTGACTTTAATCTGATTTAGATGCTGTGGCATGACCTTAAATAAGCGGTTCATGCTCGGAAACCCTCCAATGTGGCTGAATTACAAAAATGTAGCAAAGATGAGTGGCCAAAATTCCCCCAGATCGTTGTAAAAGACTCATTTCCAAACTGCAAATGCTTGAATGCAGTTGTTACTGCGAAGGTTGGCCCAACTAGTTATTAGGTTTAGGGGGCAATCACTTTTACACACAGGGCCCTATAAGTTTGGATTTTTTTTCCCTAAATAATAAAGACCTTCATTTAAAAACTTTTGTGTTTACTTGTGTCATCTTTGTGTAATATTTAAATTTGTTTGGTGATCTGAAACATTTAAGTTTGACAAACATGCAAAAGAATAGGAAATCAGGAAGGGGCAAACACTTTCACACCACTGTATGTGCAGAAGCAGTAACTATCTTTTGAAACACAGTATGCTTGGAATATTATCTATAGGCGGCAGCAAGTATTAGTTTTAACTGCCTGTCATATCTGATTGTGTATATTTTGCATCGCCTATAATAAGCTTGATCGGAACGAATTAGCGTCAGACGGCCTGCTGAGTATCTCACTTGTCTCCTAAACAAAATAAACAGATTTTTACTGCGGAATTCAGGATGATCTCCTATCTCACTTGGTAAAAAGTGAAATTCGGCTGTCAATAAACGATGCTGAAGTTGGTTTCTTATTCGGCCAGTTTCTTATTCGGGGCTGAAGTTGGTTTCTTATTCGGCCAGTTTCTTATTCGGGGCTGAAGTTGGTTTCTTATTCGGCAATTTCTTTTTTGCAGGTTTAATTACAAAAAATAGATAAATAAATGAAAAAATATATTGCAGCGAGGTGCCCTGATGTGAAAACGCTTAAAAGCAGCTACAAATGTCATAAAACTGGCACAAAAATGGGCATCAAAGCGGGCACTGAAGGGTGTTACTGAAAAGGTTAAATTACTTTGGGCCACTAATCTCACACCACCACTACATACATAGTGATGACCCATATCAAATTCAGTTCCCTCCAGCCTGGCCCAAATGGGTTCTGGGCATCAAAATGGGCATCAAAGCGGGCAAATAGCCACTTTTCACAGATTTGAATAAGTAACTGGTGTTTTTCAAGGGTTAAATGACTTTGGACCACTGATCTCACACCAACATTACATACATAGTGATGGCCCACATCAAATTCAGGTTCCTCCAGCCTGGCCCAAATGGGTTCTGGGCATCAAAGTGGGTAAATAGCCACTTTTCACAGATTTGAATAAGTAACTGGTGTTTCTAAGGGGTTAAATGACTTTGGGCCACTGATCTCACACGAACATTACATACATAGCATTGGGCCGCATCAAATTCAGGTCACTCTAGGCTGACCCAAATGGGTTCTAGGCATCAAAATGGGCATCAAAGCAGGCAAATAGCCACTTTTCACAGATTTCAATAAGTAACTGGTGTTTTTCATTGGTTAAATGACTTTGGGCTACTGATCTCATACCAGTATTTCATACATAGTGATGGACCACATCAAATTCAGGGCACTCCAGCCTGGCCCAAATGGGTTCTGGGCATCAGAATGGGCATCAAAGTGGGCAAATAGTCACTTTTCACAGATTTGAATAAGTGTTACTTATCGGCCACTGATGTCATGAGTGCTGCGTGCAGTATATAGCCAATATGAGCTGTGTGTGCTGTATACGGCCAGCGAGAGCGCTATATGGCCAACGGGAGTGCTATATGTGGTATATGGCCAATGTGAGCGCTGTGTGGCAGTATATGGTTAGCGTGAGTGCTGTGTGCAGTATGTTTGTAGTGTGGAGTAAGTGAGGAGTGGCATTGCCACTCATCATTTTTTACACCACTAAGGTAGAGTAAATTACACCAAAAAAGTACAACAATCCAAGGCTTAAGTAACATTTCTGGTGGAGCAGCAGTTGCAAGCTGTGCCTTAATCACTAATATGCACATGTTTTAAAGACATGAAGAATCTGGAGGAAGTTCAGAGAAGAGCAACCAGAATGGTGACAGGTCTGCTAACAATGTCCTATGAGGAACGGTTAGAGGATCTAGGAATGTTTAGCTGCAAAAGAGAAGACTAAGAGGAGACTTAATAGCTGTCTACACATATCTGAAGAGCTGCCACAGTGTAGAGGGATCGTCCTTATTCTCATTCGCACATGGAAACAGGAGAAGCAATGGGGATACAGATTAGATATTAGAAGACACTGTTTGATATGGGGTGATCAATCAGTGGAACAGGCGGCCACGAGAGGTGGTGAGTAGTGTTGAGCGAGTATGCTCGTTGCTCGAGATTTACGAGTATACTCGGGCGAGTACCTCTTATCGGAGTGCTCGGCGTGTAAGTTTTTCCCGTTCGTGAACATGATTTGTGACAGTTTGACAGCTTTAACACGTGATGAATGCCTGTTTTCTCAGCATTCCTCACATGTAATAAAGCTGCCAAACAGTCGCAAATCATGTTCACGGAACAGGAAAAACATACACACTGAGCAGTCCGACGATAAGAGGTACTCGCCCAAGTATGCTCATAAATCTCGAGAAACAAGCATACTCGATCAACACTAGTGGTGAGTTCTCCTTCAATGGAAGTCTTCAGAGACTAGACAGTCATCTGTCTGAGATGGCTGGGTGACTCCTGCAGTGAGCAGAGCAGTAGCATAGCTACTGGGGGGGGCAAAGGGTGCGGCGATGCCGGGCTCCACACTCTGAGGGGCCCACGTAGAATGAAGCTACTTTCAACTGTATCAGTGTGTGCCGATGCAGTTAAACTCTGCAGTAGAGCATGGAGACATGATCTCCCTGTACTGCCGCTATATGGCCCATGAGTTGGTTGATACACTTCAAAGCAATGAGGGAGGGAGCGTCAACTGTCGCTTCCTCCCCCACCATTCTTCCTCTGCGTCTGACGTCTGAGCACGATGATGTCACTAAGTGGCGTCCTCTACTCTGAGATGTGTGACGCTTCAGAATAAAGCTGTGGCGACCAGATCAGCAGGGAATGGTGAGGTGAGCATTGTATTTTAGTATTTTTTACAACATTGGGGTGGCCGTTAAACTGTAATGAGGACTATGGGGGTGTATTATACTGTATGGACTATGGGGTGCATTATACTATATAGGGGTGCATTGTACTGTATGGACTATGGAGTGCCTTATACTACAGTTATATGAAAAAGTTTGGGCATCCCTATTAATCTTAAGCTTAATGTTTTGTAAAAATTGGTTTTTTTGCAACAGCTATTTCAGTTTGATATATGTAATATGACGCGCCCCCTGGGCCTGTGTTGTGTAGCGTTGCGCATGCGGGGAATACCCGGAGCCGGATCTGATAGGGGCAGTAGTCCTCGTGGCGGTGACCCGGTCCGTGCCCAGGGTGTCAAACCAAGTGGCAGAACTTAGAGTAAGATGTTATAGAGTTCGACTACGCCACCCGTTGAATGCGGTTATGAAACCGCCGCTGCAGGGCAGACCGCTGAGGCCGGTGGTACGGTTGTGCAGCGTGGATGGTATAACCCCCAACGGGAGGGGTATGGCCTCAGGGCAGCGGACGTGGATGATGGGGATAGCAGAATTGCATGCAGGCACCAGAAACCACTCAGAGACGGTGCGGTGTAGTTTAGGGTCTTTACTGGTGGCAAAGGTAGACCCTCCCGGGAGTACTGGCTAGCGATCGGGGCCTGGTCAGTCCGTGAGCAGATAGGATCTCCCCTGGCCAGGCGGAGTTGTAGGCCTCCCCAACTAATTGTACTCTTCCTGGCTACCTTGCTAGAAGCGGGTAGAAGTAGCCCACGTCCCTGAGTGTACCGTGTGGTGCTCACCCGTATGGCCGGTGACTCGGGGCCTTCTGGTAGCCTCCGCTCCACGCCGGCGGTGCTGGTCCCTTGCGTGTGACCGTGCCTTCGGGTTTCTTGGCCAGAGGACCTGAAATCCCCTGCCGGTCGGTTTCTGCTGCTGGGTATGGATCAGTCCCCACAGCCTCGGACTCCGTGTCCGGTGAGATCTCTTCAGTCAGGATGAGCTCTACAGCTTCCAGTCCCTGACCCCTTCTATCACTGCTCCCACAGAGCTCCTGATCTTGCTCTCCCTGTATCTGCTCCACTCCAGACCAGACTGTGTCTCTGTCTGGGACTCCTCTTCTTCTCTCTCCTCTAACCCTGCCTCAGCCCCAGTTTTTATAGGGGAAGTTCTTCCCCTCCCAGGACTGGGCAGGAGGTGTGGCATGCTTAGGGTACCTGACCAGGAGACCTCCCACCTGCTCTCAGACGTAATATTGCTATTACTGTGGTAACCAGACCCCTGGGGTTCCACATTCCCCCCTAGTAAAATTTAGTACTCCGGGACTAAACATATTTTTGAAAACATAACAGGGTATAAACAGGAACAATACAATAAGGAAAAACACGTTAGGGTGGTCACGGCATGTCCGCAACCGGGTGCAGTTTTTGAAGCAATAAGGGTGTCCATTTCACCAAAGAACAGGGAGCCGTAACCAGGTAGGGGTCTGTCCTACCCCGAGTCTTTAACAGTCTTTAGTCCGTTCCTGGGTTACGCTCCAAACATATATACAACAGAGTTCCAGTTAATCCACAAAAGACACCTATAAAATAACTGGAAAAACATAATTATTTACAAGCAACAGTAAACAGGTAAATACCACTAAAACAGTCTGAACACTTTAGATCCTCCAACGTACTGGCAACTGGCCTCTAGTGGCCCTAGTAGACCTACGGAGCTTACTGACCAGTCCTGAGCTACAGGGTGTAGGAGCTGTCAAAGGTAAGCTGGGCAGCTGTCTACGGGTTCTTTGGCTCACTAGGGGCACGGCAGGCTCACTATAAGCAGAGGGTCGATTCTCCTGGTCTGCTTGTGTGGGGTCTTCTGCCTCCTGGACCGGCTGCTCTTCCAGCTCTACCTGTTTTTCCGTAGGCACTTGGGATGCTGGCTGGAGGAAGGTGAGGACGGGTACCACAACAGCGCCATTCACTTGTGTCCAAGACCGAGGGAAGTCTCCGAGTACAGTACTGACCATCTCTTCCCTTTCCTCTGCGGGTCGAGGGTTTTCTTGATCTTCTTCAGGGTTTCGTAGCTGCTCGGGACACTTCTTCAGGTGATCTCGGGAGACAATGGCTGTGGTTTCTCCTCCATCCTTACTGATTGTGCAGATTTTTGGGTTTTCATGGCTTGATGGCAGTACGGTGTACGGGTCCTTCTCCCACTGGTCGTCCAACTTGTGGAGCTGTCTCTTCCTTTTCAAGACCTGCTCTCCAGGTACCAGGGGAACAGCGGGAGCATACTGGTTGTAAGTCTTCTCCTGTCTTTCTCTTGCTTGACAGAGACTTCGCTCAACGCTCTCCTGTACTTTCCGGTACTGCTGCAGCCTCTCTGTGTCCCAGTCTGCTTCTGGTGAAGTGTCCTCGGGTGTCAGGACTCACATATCCAGATCAACAGGCAGCTTACCAGGTCTTGCTCTCATTAGGTAAGCCGGGGTACAGTTGGTAGAACCTACAGGGATGTGGTTGTATAGGTCCACCAGATCAGGCAGTTTCTCAGGCCACAGACTGCGTTCTTCCAGGGGCAACGTTTTCAGGTCTATCACCACCTGGTTCATGTTCTCGTAGAGTCCATTGGTTTGCGGATGATAGGGTGTTGTTCTTATCTTCCGGCAGCCATACAGAGTGCAGAACTCCTGGAAGACTTCCGCTTCAAAGGCAGGTCCCTGGTCCGTCAGCACCTGCTCTGGGTATCCGTGTGGACGGCAGAAGTGCTGCTGGAAGGCTCTAGCTGCTGTTTGAGCCGTTAAGTCCTTGACGGGGACTACAACCAAGAACCGGGAGTTGTGATCCACGATGGTTAACGCACAGACGTAGCCACTTCTGCTGGGGGTCAGTTTTACATGATCCAAGGCTACCAGTTCCAACGGCTGCCTGGTGACGATGGACTGCAGGGGAGTCTTCTGGCTGGCACGGTCCTTCCTTCTTAGGCTGCATGGGCCACAGTCTCTGCACCACCTCTCGATGGTTCCTCTCATGCCTACCCAGTGGAACCGCCCGCGCAGCAGGAACTCCAGCTTCTTCCATCCGAAGTGCCCAGCTCCGTCGTGGTATGCCTCCAGTACCATAGCCGCGTCTCTTCTTGGCACCACTACTTGCCAGATCAGTTCATGCGTCCGGGAGTTAACCATTCTTCGGCACAACTTCCCCTTGTAAAGGAACAGTCGACTCTTCTCAGCCCACAGTTGCTTGGTTTCCTCCGGAGCGTCTGGGTCAAGGCGAGCATCTGGCTGAGTCAGCATCTCCTTCACCAGTTGGACGGCGGGGTCACTGTCTTGCGTTTCCGCCCAATTGTAATGAGGTAAGGGGTTGAACGTAGCGGATTGCTTACCCCTTACACGGTGGGAATACTGGGTAGTCCCATGACGGTGGAACACGGGGAGTTCAACTTCTTCCAGTTCCTCTGGATCTTCCCCTACGTCCGGTAGGTTCGGCATTCTGGACAAGGCATCCGCGTTGGTATTGGAGCGTCCTGCCCGGTGTTTGATTGTGAACTCATAGTTGGACAGGCGGGCCATCCATCTCTGCTCCAGGGCACCGAGTCTTGCAGTGTCCAGATGTGTCAACGGGTTGTTATCCGTGTACACGGTGAACCGGGAAGAGGCGAGGTAGTGCCTAAAGCGTTCGGTGACTGCCCTGTCACGGGTGTGTTGCCACGAAGATCGTCACGAGTACACAGCCTGACTTCTCGCAGCTGACTTGTTGGTGCTTTGTGTTTTCTCGGCAGTGAAGGAGTTAATTCTCTCTCTCTCTGGGCTAGCTGAGGTCCAGCCTCGCCCAGCTGCAATCAATGCTTCGTTAGTGAGACTCCTTTATATTCCTGCAGGTCTATTTGTGAGGTGTCGGTGAAAGCTTTTCATTCAGACTTACAGAGCGGATCGTGGTGTTTGGAGTTGCTGAGATAAGTGTATTTGAAAGTGTTATTTCCCTTTCCTCGCTTTATCATTTATCTCCTTTCCCGTTGGTGTTCCCTCTGTTGTAGTTTTGTTGAAGTTGTATGCAAGGTGGTTTTGGTTTTTCCCTTGTACTGTCTCGTTCGTCTAAATACTGTGTGTGGGCATATTATCGCTGGTTCCCAATTGTTGTGATCGGGGTCCTTCTCAGGACTAGATTACTGTGGTGCAGGGATCCTCAGGAGGTAGGGGTTACGCTGGCGGCCTGGACCTCTGTACCTTTAACAGTACCTCCAGGATGAGGGATTAGTCAGGGCCCCAGCTTAGGGTCAGCTTAGGCCCCCTACCTCCAGTATTCTGTGACAGTGTGACATTTTCACCGACCAACTTAGTTTTTCTCCAGCTACCATGGATCCAGTAGCCGGTCTAGCTCAGCAGTTGCAGAGTTTGTCCATGGGGCTGGCGGACGTTAGGTCCAAGGTTTTGCATCCTCTGGAGCAAGCCGGACCAGAACCTAAAGTAGCTCTCCCTGACAGGTTCACTGGGGGGCGGGACAAGTTTTTTGTTTTCCGGGAGGCATGCAAATTGTACTTTCGGCTGCGGCCTCGGTCATCGGGCAGTGAAGAACAAAGGGTGGGAATTGTCATCTCGCTCCTACAAGGGGACCCACAATCTTGGGCGTTCTCTCTTCCCCCTAGCTCCCCAGTTCTCCAGTCAGTGGATAGGTTTTTCGCTGCTTTGGGACTCGTATATGATGACCCAGATCGGATCTCCCTTGCTGAGTCTAAGTTACGTAGGATTCAGCAGGGAGATCGTCCGGCGGAGGAATTCTGTTCGGAGTTCCGTAGGTGGGCCACGGACACCCAGTGGAATGACCCGGCTCTTAGGAGCCAGTTTTGTCATGGTTTATCCGACAAATTACAGGATGTGTTGGCACAGTATGACTCTCCCGCGTCACTGGAAGCCGCTATGGCCCTTGCTATTCGCGTTGACAGACGGCTTCGGGAGAGGTGCGGGATAACTCTACCCCCTGTAATGTCTCCACCTCTTACAAGGTCCCCTCATATGGTGGTTCCCCTGGTCAGTCCGGAGGAGCCTATGCAATTAGGAGGGACATCATTTCGGGGAAGGGGACCGGTGGTGCGCCATAAGACAGGAAGGTGTTTCCTCTGCGGGAAAAAGGGACATTTTATTGGGGGGTGTCCATCCCGCCCCTTGCTGAGTAAAGAGTCGTCGAAAAAACTGTTGATCCCAGGTTGTGTGGTGGACGGCAATCTGGGAGTAGGTATTTCGTCCCTAGGTTCGTCTCAGTTTCTCGTACCGGCGGAGGTGGTGGTGGGTACGAGAACTGAGAGGATATCTGTTCATCTGGATAGTGGGGCCGGGGCTAATCTGGTTGATGCTCGGTTTGCCCGGGTTCAAGGTATGCGATTGAGTGAGTTGGCTAAACCCATCCCCATATTCTCGATCGATGCCAGGCCTCTCGGTCAGGGAAGTTTTTTGCAAGCTGTGCATGGCGTAAAACTTCAAGTGGGGGCAATACATAAAGAACTGTTGTCTTGCTACGTGTTGGAGGGTCTTCCCACTCCTATAGTGTTGGGCCTTCCTTGGTTAGCTAAGCATAACCCTGTTATTAATTGGCAAACCAGAGAGATAAGCCAATGGAGTAAATTCTGTAATAAAAACTGCATGAACACGGTCATCGGTGCGGTTACTCCTTGGGTCTTACCTCCATTTCTGGCAGACTTTGAGGATGTATTCTCGGAGAATGGGTGTCAGGAACTACCTCCTCATCGCGAGTATGACTGTTCTGTAAAACTGCTCCCTGAGGCCAAGTTACCTAAAGCTAGGTTGTATAACCTTTCTGGTCCTGAGAGGCAGGCCATGAAGGATTATATTTCTGAAAGTCTGGCTAAGGGGCATATTAGACCTTCATCTTCACCGGTGGCCGCGGGGTTCTTCTTTGTTAAGAAGAAAGATGGAGGCCTACGCCCTTGCCTGGATTTCCGTGAACTTAATCGGATTACGGTCCGAGATCCGTATCCGCTCCCACTTATTCCCGATCTCTTTAATCAGATCGTGGGCGCCAAATGGTTCTCTAAGTTGGATCTCAGGGGGGCGTACAATTTGATTAGGATGAAGGAGGGGGATGAGTGGAAGACGGCTTTTAACACTCCGGAGGGGCATTATGAGAACCTTGTCATGCCATTCGGTCTGACTAATGCCCCGGCGGTGTTTCAACACTTTGTTAATGATATTTTTCGCCACCTGGTGGGACAGTTTGTTGTCATATATCTGGATGATATCTTAATTTACTCGCCGGATCTGGTGTCTCATCAGGAGCACGTTAGACAGGTGTTACAGATCTTGCGGGATAATAAACTGTATGCCAAGTGGGAAAAGTGTGTGTTCGCCGTACAGGAACTCCAGTTTTTAGGCTTCCTGGTTTCTGCGTCCGGTTTTCGTATGGACCCTGGGAAAGTGCGGGCAGTTCTTGAGTGGGATCGGCCGGAGAATCTTAAGGCACTACAACGTTTCCTGGGGTTTGCTAACTATTACCGGAAGTTCATTCGTAATTTCTCGTCCGTGGTTAAGCCTCTCACAGACATGACTAAAAAGGGGACGGATTTTTCTAGGTGGTCTGACAAGGCTTGTCAAGCATTCTCCTCCTTGAAAAAATGTTTTGCCTCGGCACCCATACTCATTCAACCTGATGCGTCTCAGCCATTCTTTGTAGAGGTAGACGCTTCCGAGGTAGGGGTGGGAGCAGTATTGTCACAGGGTTCGTCCCCTGGTAAGTGGCATCCGTGCGCCTTTTTCTCTAAAAAATTGTCGTCCGCTGAGAGGAATTACGATGTCGGCAATAGGGAACTCCTGGCCATTAAGTTAGCTTTTGAGGAGTGGCGCCATTTTTTGGAGGGGGCAGTTCATCCGGTCACCGTCATCACCGATCACAAGAACCTGCTATATCTGCAGTCCGCTAAACGTCTGAATCCCAGACAAGCTAGGTGGTCATTGTTTTTTACCAGGTTTAATTTCGTCGTTACATATCGTCCTGGGTCTAAAAATGTAAAGGCGGATGCCTTATCTCGTAGTTTCCCTGGGGCCGGGAATACGGACGACCCGATTCCTGTTCTTCAGGAGGGGGTGGTGGTTTCGGCAGTATGCTCTGAGCTGGAGGAGGAGATATTGGAGGCTCAGGGGGACGCCCCTGTTGGACCTCCGGGGAGACTGTTCGTTCCAGATCAGTTGCGACAAAAGGTGATCGAGGCACACCATAACTCAGTTTTTGCAGGACACCCGGGGAGTAAAGCAACTGTGGATCTCCTCTCGCGTCGGTTTTGGTGGCCTAACTTACATAAAGAGGTGGTAACTTTTGTCGCGTCCTGTGGGGTTTGTGCGCGCTCTAAGACCTCACATACCCGTCCGTCTGGGGCCCTCTTACCTTTGAAGATCCCGGAGCGTCCTTGGACTCATCTGTCTATGGACTTTATTACGGACCTCCCTCCGTCTTCGGGTAAAACGGTCATACTCGTTGTAGTGGACAGGTTCAGCAAGATGGCACATTTTATCGCTCTTCCGGCTCTCCCTAATGCTAAAACTCTTGCGCAGGTGTTCATTGGGGAGATTGTGAGGCTTCACGGGGTACCCTCCGAGGTGGTGTCTGATCGGGGGTCTCAGTTTGTGTCCAAGTTCTGGAAGGCGTTTTGTGCACGGCGGGGGATGCATTTGTCATTCTCGTCGGCTTTTCATCCTCAGACCAATGGTCAGACGGAACGTATGAACCAGAGCTTGGAGACATATCTTCGGTGTTTTGTGTCAGAGAACCAGGAGGACTGGGCTTCTTTCCTACCTCTGGCAGAGTTTGCTCTCAATAATAGGCGAAGCGAGTCCACTGGTAAGTCCCCGTTTTTTGGGGCATATGGTTTTCACCCCCAGTTTTGTACTTTCAGTAGGGGGGGCTCTTCGGGGGTTCCGGAGGAGGAACGATTTTCCTCATCTCTCGCTTCAGTATGGAGAGGGGTGCTGAAGAATCTGAATACTATGGGGAACCGATACAAACGTATGGCTGATAGGAGGAGAGTGTCTGGTCCGGACCTAAGTGTGAACGATCAGGTATGGTTGTCTACCAGGAATATTAAACTTAAGGTTCCCTCCTGGAAACTGGGTCCCAGGTTCATCGGGCCGTACAGAATCAGTTCTGTTATTAATCCGGTGGCATTCCGTCTTGACCTCCCCCCTACGTTTAAAATTCACAACGTGTTTCACAGATCATTGCTTAAGAGGTATGTGGCGCCGGTGGTACCGTCACCTTTACCTCCCCCTCCTGTGGTTGTCAATGGTAACTTGGAGTTCCAGGTATCGAGGGTCATTGATTCACGCTTTAATCGCCGGTCCCTTCAGTACTTGGTTCATTGGAAGGGGTATGGTCCTGAGGAGAGGATGTGGGTTCCTGCGTCGGATATTAACGCAGACCGATTAGTTCGGGCCTTCCACACGACTCACCCGGATAAACCTGGCCCTGAGGGTCCGGAGGCCCCTCGTAGAAGGGGGGGTACTGTCACGGGTGTGTTGCCACGAAGATCGTCACGAGTACACAGCCTGACTTCTCGCAGCTGACTTGTTGGTGCTTTGTGTTTTCTCGGCAGTGAAGGAGTTAATTCTCTCTCTCTCTGGGCTAGCTGAGGTCCAGCCTCGCCCAGCTGCAATCAATGCTTCGTTAGTGAGACTCCTTTATATTCCTGCAGGTCTATTTGTGAGGTGTCGGTGAAAGCTTTTCATTCAGACTTACAGAGCGGATCGTGGTGTTTGGAGTTGCTGAGATAAGTGTATTTGAAAGTGTTATTTCCCTTTCCTCGCTTTATCATTTATCTCCTTTCCCGTTGGTGTTCCCTCTGTTGTAGTTTTGTTGAAGTTGTATGCAAGGTGGTTTTGGTTTTTCCCTTGTACTGTCTCGTTCGTCTAAATACTGTGTGTGGGCATATTATCGCTGGTTCCCAATTGTTGTGATCGGGGTCCTTCTCAGGACTAGATTACTGTGGTGCAGGGATCCTCAGGAGGTAGGGGTTACGCTGGCGGCCTGGACCTCTGTACCTTTAACAGTACCTCCAGGATGAGGGATTAGTCAGGGCCCCAGCTTAGGGTCAGCTTAGGCCCCCTACCTCCAGTATTCTGTGACAGTGTGACATGCCCACACCACTGCCAGGAACTCTAGCTTGAATGAGCTGTAATTCTCAGGGTTTCTTTCGGTGGGTCGCAGTTTTCGGCTGGCGTAAGCAATTACCCGTTCTCTTCCCTGCTGGATCTGGGACAGTACGGCTCCTAGCCCGATGTTACTTGCGTCGGTGTAGAGGATAAAGGGCTGGCTGTAATCAGGGTACGCCAGGATTTCATCCCCCGTGAGGGCCATCTTCAGCTGGCGGAAGGACTCTTCCTCCAGCTTCTCCCATCTGAAGGGCGGCTTCTGGTTCTTGGCCTTCCTGGACTGGCCTATCAGGAGGTCCTGCATAGGAGCTGCCTTTTTGGTGAAACCGGGAATGAACCTTCGGTAGTAGCCTACCAACCCGAGGAACTGCCGCACTTCCTTTACGCTGGAGGGTCTTGGCCATTCCTTAATCGCGGTGATCTTATCAGGGTCGGGAGCCACTCCGTCAGCACTCACCACGTGTCCCAGGTACTGCACTTTTGGTTTAAGCAGGTGACAATTCGACGGTTTCACCTTCAGACCGTAGTTTGCCAGGGCTTCAAACACTTCCGCCAGGTGTTTCAGGTGGTCCTCGTAGGTTTTGGAATAAACTATAACATTGTCCAGGTACAGCAGGACCGTCTCAAAGTTCCGGTGTCCCAGACAGCATTCCATCAATCGTTGGAAGGTTCCTGGTACGTTGCAGAGTCCGAACGGCATGCAGGTAAACTCGCTAAGTCCCATCGGGGTGGTGAATGCGGTCTTCTCCCGGTCCGCCTCTGCTACAGGAACCTGCCAGTACCCGCTAGTGAGATCCAAAGTGGAGAAGAAGTTAGCAGATTTTAAAGCAGCCAAAGACTCCTCTATCCTTGGTAAGGGGTACGCATCTTTGTGTGTGATACGGTTGATTTTCCGGTAATCTACACACATTCTCATGGTGTTGTCTTTCTTTTTAACCAAGACTAGTGGAGCTGCCCAGGGGCTACAGCTATCCCTGATTACCCCAGCCTCCTTCATGTCTCTAAGCATCCCCTTGGCGTGTTGGTAGTGTGCAGGGGGTACGGGACGATACCTCTCCTTTATGGGAGGATGGTCTCCCGTGGGATGTGATGTTCCACTCCCTTTACCCGCCCGAAGTCTAGCGGGTGTTTACTGAACACTCTCTCGTATTCCTGGATCACCCGGTAGACTCCCTGCTTGTGGTGAGCGGGTGTGGAGTCAGTACCCAAATGCAGTTGCTGACACCAGTCCTCCATTTGTTGCTTAGAGCCGTTACCTTCCTCTGGATGAGATGGAGGCAAGGGTTCCACGGACTGTACAGAATTTTGGTTGATGGTATACAATTTGGCTAGCGTAGCATACCGGGGCAGGTACACTTCCCTCTTCCCGATATTTATTATGCGAACGGGCACCCTCCCATGGCGTACATCAACCACCCCCCGTGCCGTCAAAATGGTGGGCCTACTGTCTGAGTAGACTGGTTCTACCATTGCCTGGTAATCTCTACCTCTCAGACCAATAGCTGCCCGGCACCAAATCATCATTTCACTTTTCGGGGGCATGGCAATAGGGACAGGGTCACACATTCTCACGCTACCAATCTCACCACCGGAGAGTTCCACCTGTTGCCGTCGCATCAGTGCCCGGATCTCTTTTTGGAGCACTCGCTGCTGGCCGGAGCTGGCGTTCTTGGCAACCTGCTGTAAAATGAGAATCACCTCTGCAAGACAATTTTCAATCACATTAGTTCCTAGAGTTATCTTTGGGTGACTCTCGCGCTTGTCAATGTCCACAATGATCAGTCACTGTGCTGCCAGTTCGACTTTACCGATTTTAATGGTCACCTCTTTAAATCCGATCTGTGGCACGGGCTGACCATTGCTGGCGATGATACTCAAGTCGTCGTCAGGGTAGCGGGTTATATCCGAGTCATTCCAGTACTGCTTGAAGAGCACGTACGGGATGGTGGTGACCTGTGACCCGGTGTCCAGTAGGGCACTCATAGGAATGCCATCCAGTACCACAGGCAAGACTGGACGTTCTCCCACATATTTGTCACGCCAGTTCGATGGGCCTGGTGATCTTATTCCTAGGGGTTGGCCCTCTACCCCAGGTTGTGCCAGTTTAAAGGACAGTACCTTGCCATATGTCCGGGTTGATTGCAGCGGCAGCAGATGGGTTGTCCGTCCTCGTATCGGTCGCTGGGTCTTCCTCTGGCCGGTGGGGTCCTCCTTGGTCGTCGCCACGGGATATCCTCCGGTCCGGATGCCAGCTGGATCTTCCCTGGAGTAGAAACCTGTAAAGACTGCACAGTTCGGGTTAGCGCAGCAACGCTTTTAGTTAGCTCTTGGACCTGATGGTGCAGGTCTGTAGCCGGGTCATTGTTTAAAGCCTGCGCATCAGCTCCCACAGGCCCTGCCGACAAGGGCGCCGTCTCCTGGTGGTAAGTGGTAGTAGGGCGTCTGTGGGTCACAGCGCCACCTGGTGCCGGTTCTCGGAGCACCCGGATGGCTCTGTCCTTGAACTGTGCAAAGTCCAGATGAGGGTCCTGTAAGGCCATTGCCCGCAACTGGGTTCGGTGGGCATTGCAATGTAGACCCTCTATAAATTGTTCAGTCAACAACTTGTCTTCGTTTCCCACGCCGTCAGGGTCGGCCTGCTTAATGGCTCTCAGGGCCTCTTGTAAGTTTAGTGCATAGTCCCTTATATTCTCATGTGCTCGCTGCTTGCACCCGTAGAATCTAAGCTTGATCTCGGCTGAGGTACGGGTATCAAAGGTGTCCTTCAGCCGGGCTAGTATCTCTGCGACAGTCCTCCTCCTCCCAAGTGGCCAGGACTTTACCTCCCTTTGGGCTGCCCCTGTTAATTGAGCCACCAGGATGCTCACTTTTTGCTCTTCTGTGAGGGGGTACACCTGGAAGAGGCTATCCAGCTTTTCTCTGAAGTCATTTAGGGTATGTGACTCCCCTGAGTACTGGGGTAGCCAGGCTGCCCCCGGGATATAGGGCTTGGTGAAAGGCATGACCGCAGCAGCGGTGGCGCTGGCGGTGGCTGTGGCAGTGAAGCTCTCCTCCGTATCCGACATCCTCCTCCCCCCTAGTGGACCGTGGCCTACCTTGCGATGATCCTCTTCCGTAGGCCGCGGCTCCGCAGTGGATCGTCAGGGTTGAGGACCTTCCGTCGCGCTCCTGTGACGTCGGCGTCTGCTGGGCTCCTTCCAGGACCTTACGCAACGTCCGGACGTGAGGCGGAGCTTCAGTTCTCGCGCGCTTTCGGAGTCCACGCCCCTCTTCTTCCCGCGCGGCGTCCTCAAGATGGCGTCCAATGGCGGGAAAACTCCACGGATGGCGGGAAGAAGGCAGAAGATGGTGTCGGATGGCGGGAAAACTCCACGGATGGCGGGAAGAAGGCAGAAGATGGCGTCGGATGGCGGGAATCTTCACCACAGGTAAGTTTAACAGTCTTTTTCAGGCACGCAGTACCCGGTGGTTGCGGGCACGAAATCCTGCCGACTACGCCAAAGTTGACGCGCCCCCTGGGCCTGTGTTGTGTAGCGTTGCGCATGCGGGGAATACCCGGAGCCGGATCTGATAGGGGCAGTAGTCCTCGTGGCGGTGACCCGGTCCGTGCCCAGGGTGTCAAACCAAGTGACAGAACTTAGAGTAAGATGTTATAGAGTTCGACTACGCCACCCGTTGAATGCGGTTATGAAACCGCCGCTGCAGGGCAGACCGCTGAGGCCGGTGGTACGGTTGTGCAGCGTGGATGGTATAACCCCCAACGGGAGGGGTATGGCCTCAGGGCAGCGGACGTGGATGATGGGGATAGCAGAATTGCACGCAGGCACCAGGAACCACTCAGAGACGGTGCGGTGTAGTTTAGGGTCTTTACTGGTGGCAAAGGTAGACCCTCCCGGGAGTACTGGCTAGCGATCGGGGCCTGGTCAGTCCGTGAGCAGATAGGATCTCCCCTGGCCAGGCGGAGTTGTAGGCCTCCCCAACTAATTGTACTCTTCCTGGCTACCTTGCTAGAAGCGGGTAGAAGTAGCCCACGTCCCTGAGTGTACCGTGTGGTGCTCACCCGTATGGCCGGTGACTCGGGGCCTTCTGGTAGCCTCCACTCCACGCCGGCGGTGCTGGTCCCTTGCGTGTGACCGTGCCTTCGGGTTTCTTGGCCAGAGGACCTGAAATCCCCTGCCGGTCGGTTTCTGCTGCTGGGTATGGATCAGTCCCCACAGCCTCGGACTTCGTGTCCGGTGAGATCTCTTCAGTCAGGATGAGCTCTACAGCTTCCAGTCCCTGACCCCTTCTATCACTGCTCCCACAGAGCTCCTGATCTTGCTCTCCCTGTATCTGCTCCACTCCAGACCAGACTGTGTCTCTGTCTGGGACTCCTCTTCTTCTCTCTCCTCTAACCCTGCCTCAGCCCCAGTTTTTATAGGGGAAGTTCTTCCCCTCCCAGGACTGGGCAGGAGGTGTGGCATGCTTAGGGTACCTGACCAGGAGACCTCCCACCTGCTCTCAGACGTAATATTGCTATTACTGTGGTAACCAGACCCCTGGGGTTCCACATAATAACTGTTGGAAACAGTAATGTTTCTGCCTTGAAATGAGGTTTATTGTACTAACAGAAAATGTGCAATCTGCATTCAAACAAAATTTGACAGGTGCATAAGTATGGGCACCCTTATCATTTTCTTGTTTTAAATACTCCTACCTACTTTTTACTGACGTACTAAAGCACTTTTTTTGGTTTTGTAACCTCATTGAGCTTTGAACTTCATAGCCAGGTGTATGCAATCATGAGAAAAGCTACTTAAAGTGGCCACTTGCAAGTTGTTCTCCTGTTTGAATCTCCTCTGAAGAGTGGCATCATGGGCTCCTCAAAACAACTGTCAAATGATCTGAAAACAAAGATTATTCAGCATAGTTGTTCAGGGGAAGGATACAAAAAGCTGCCACAGAGATTTAACCTGTCAGTTTCCACTGTGAGGAACATAGTAAGGAAATGGAAGAACACAGGGACAGTTCTTGTTAAGGCCAGAAGTGGCAGGCCAAGAAAAACATCAGAAAGGCAGAGAAGAAGAATGGTGAGATCAGTCAATGACAATCCTCAGACCACCTCCAGAGAGCTGCAGCATCAACTTGCTGGAGATGGTGTCACTGTGCATCGGTCAACTATACAACGCACTTTGCACAAGGAGAAGCTGTATGGGAGAGTGATGCGAAAGAAGCCGTTTCTGCAAGCACGCCACAAACAGAGTCGGCTGAGGTATGCAAAAGCACATTTGGAGAAGCCAATTTCTTTTTGGAAGAAGGTCCTGTGGATGATGAAACCAAGATTGAGTTGTTTGGTCATACAAAAAGGCGTTATGCATGGCAGCAAAAAAACACAGCATTCCAAGAAAAACTCTTGCTACCCACAGTAAAATTTGGTGGAGGTTCCATCATGCTTTGGGGCTGTGTGGCTAATGCCGGCACCGGGAATCTTGTTAAAGTTGAGGGACGCATGGATTCCACTCTGTATCAGCAGATTCTTGACAACAATGTTCAAGAATCAGTGATAAAGTTGAAGTTACCCAGGGGATGGATCTTTCAGCAAGACAATGATCCAAAACACCGCTCCAAATCTACTCAGGCATTCATGCAGAGGAACAATTACAATGTTCTGGAATGGCCATCCCAGTCCCCAGACCTTTATATCATTGAACATCTGTGGGATCATTTGAAGAGGGTTGTCCGTGCTCGGTGACCATCAAACTCAACTGAACTGGAATTGTTTTGTAAAGAGGAATTGTCAAAAATACCTTCATCCAGGATCCAGGAACTCATTAAAAGCTATAGGAAGCGACTAGAGGCTGTTATTTTTGCAAAAGGAGGATCTACTAAATATTAATGTCACTTTTCTGGTGAGGTGCCCATACTTATGCACCTGTCAAATTTTGTTTGAATGCAGATTGCACATTTTCTGTTAGTACAATAAACCTCATTTCAAGGCAGAAACATTACTGTGTCCAACAGTTATTACATATATCAAACTGAAATAGCTGTTGCAAAAACACCAATTTTTACAAAACATTAAGCTTAAGATGAATAGGGGTGCCCAATCTTTTTCATATAACTGTATATGGGAGTGCATTATACTGTATGGACTATGGGGGTGCATTATACTGTATGGACTATGGAGTGCATTATGCAGTATGGACTATGGGGGTGCATTATGCAGTGTGGACTGTGGATGCATTATACTGTATGGACTATGGGGGTGCATTATACTGTATGGACTATGGATGCATTATACTGTATGGACTATGGGGGTGCATTATGCAGTATGGACTATGGGGGTGCATTATGCAGTATGGACTATGGGGGTGCATTATACAGTATGGACTATGGGGGTGCATTATACTGTATGGACTATGGATGCATTATACTGTATGGACTATGGGGGTGCATTATGCAGTATGGACTATGGGGGTGCATTATGCAGTATGGACTATGGGGGTGCATTATACTGTATGGACTATGGGGGTGCATTATACTGTATGGACTATGGGGGTGCATTATACAGTATGGACTATGGGGGTGCATTATACTGTATGGACTATGGATGCATTATACGGTATGGACTATGGGGGTGCATTATACAGTATGGACTATGGGGGTGCATTATACTGTATGGACTATGGGGGTGCATTATACAGTATGGACTATGGGGGTGCATTATACTGTGTGGACTATGGGGGTGCATTATGCAGTGTGGACTGTGGATGCATTATACGGTATGGACTATGGATGCATTATACTGTATGGACTATGGGGGTGCATTATGCAGTGTGGACTATGGATGCATTATACGGTATGGACTATGGGGGTGCATTATACAGTATGGACTATGGGGGTGCATTATACTGTATGGACTATGGATGCATTATACTGTATGGACTATGGGGGTGCATTATGCAGTATGGACTATGGGGGTGCATTATGCAGTATGGACTATGGGGGTGCATTATACTGTATGGACTATGGGGGTGCATTATACTGTATGGACTATGGGGGTGCATTATACTGTATGGACTATGGGGGTGCATTATACTGTATGGACTATGGATGCATTATACGGTATGGACTATGGGGGTGCATTATACTGTATGGACTATGGGGGTGCATTATACTGTATGGACTATGGGGGTGCATTATACAGTATGGACTATGGGGGTGCATTATACTGTGTGGACTATGGGGGTGCATTATGCAGTGTGGACTGTGGATGCATTATACGGTATGGACTATGGATGCATTATACTGTATGGACTATGGGGGTGCATTATGCAGTGTGGACTATGGATGCATTATACGGTATGGACTATGGGGGTGCATTATACTGTATGGACTATGGGGGTGCATTATGCTGTATGGACTGTGGATGCATTATGCTGTATGGACTATGGGGGTGCATTATACTGTATGGACTATGGGGGTGCATTATGCAGTATGGACTATGGGGGTGCATTATGCAGTATGGACTGTGAATGCATTATGCTGTATGGACTATGGATGCATTATACTGTATGGACTATGGGGGTGCATTATACAGTATGGACTATGGGGGTGCATTATGCAGTATGGACTGTGGATGCATTATGCAGTATGGACTATGGATGCATTATACTGTATGGACTATGGGTGTGCATTATACTGTATGGACTATGGGGGTGCATTATACTGTATGGACAGTGTGAAGGTTTGTGTGGGGTCCATCATGATGTGTGGGGGCCATTATATAGTGTGGAGAGGTGGGGGGCCATTATATTGTATGTAGGCCCATTATACTGCATGGAGTGCTGTGTGAAGGCACAGTTGGGGGATCATACTATGTTGGGGTCACCATACTTTTCCAGGACAGTTGAGGGGTGGGGTTCAGTAAGAGAGCACACAATACCAGTAGTATGGACACATATGACAGCGGCTCAGAATTGGGGTATCAGCAGGATAAGGAGTTTGTGCAGCTTGGAGATAAATGGAGACGCTGCCTGAAATGTGAGAAGTCAGGTGTCATGTCGGTTTGGGCCAGAAAATATGGAAAAAGTGAACAACTCCGCCAGAAAGAACGTCAGCTGTAAGTCACTATATATAACTGTACTTTAACCCTTTTATGACATGTGCCGCAATAGTACGACACACGTCATAACCCCCTGTTTGGTGCACCTTTTGAGTCACACCTTTACAGGCAATTGTCAGCTAATCTATACAGCTGACATGTGCCTGCAACATCCGCGGGTGGAATCGCGATCCACCAGCGGCTGTAAAAATGTTAAATGCCAATGTCAATTTCTGACAGCGGCATTTATCTCCCGCCTCCGGAAAGCGCGTCATAGGCCCCACCCATCGGTGAACGAGTCACATGATCACGGGTCACCGATGGGTTGTTATTGCCAGATTGCTATGAGCGCCGCCCAGTGGTCGGCACTCATAGCAAATGAGTTAATCTGCTACACACAGGCCATCTGTTCATTGTATATAGCAGAGCCAATCAAGCAACTGCTGCTTCTAGTCTCCCATGGAGACTATAGAATCAAGCAAAAAAGTGTAAAAAATGTTTTTAAAAATATAAAAAATATAAAAGTTTAAATCACCCCCCTTTTGCCACAAACAAAATAAAACGTACATATTTGGTATCGCCTAGTTCAGAATCGCTCGATCTATCAACATAAATAATTAATCCAATCGATAAACAGCGTAACAAGAGAAAAAATCAAAACGCCAGAATTAAATTTTTTTGGTCGCCGCAACATTGCAATTTAATGCAGTAATGGGCGATCAAAACATCAAATCTACCCCAACATGGTATCAATAAAAATGTCACCTCAGCGCGCAAAAAATAAGCCCTTACCGGCCTCAGATCCCGAAAAATGGAGACGCTACAGGTCCAATTTTTTTATGTTATGCAAACTTTGGGATTTTTTTCACCACTTAAATAAAAAATTAACTACACATGTTTGGTGTCTACAAATTCATTAAGACCTGGAGAATCATAATGGCAAGTTAGTTTTAGCATTCAGTGAACGTGGTAAAAAAAAAACAACTGTGGAATTGCACTTTTTTTGCAATTTCACCACACTTGGAATTTTTTTCCCATTTTCTAGTACACAATATGGTAAAATCATTGATGTAGTTCAAAAGTACAACTTGTCCCACAAAAAATAAGCCCTCACATGGCCATATTGACCCCCCCCTCCCCCAAAAAAAGTTATGGCTAAGGGAAGAAAGGGATCAAAAAAACAAAAACGGAAAATGCTACGGTCATTAATGGATTAATCTATTATATGTTTTGCAGCACCGGTATCTACCACTATATGGTCTCCATATGGTGGTAATATCAGTGCTGGTCTTTGTATAGAGATTATCTGTAGTAACAGCGCGGTCATCTGCTGAGGTTCCTCTACATCCACTATCTGGGTGCGCCACTATTTTTGTAATCAGGGTTACCTGGTTAGGGGCCCACTCAGAAGTCCCACCCCCCGGAACCAAAACCCGAGCTATGCCTCTGGAGCAGGGGGATGGACACGATGACCCTGGGGGTCCCTTCCAACTCTAACATTCTATGATTGTTATGGGGTTGCTCCATTACTTTTACTGTTATCAGGTCGGTGGAGTTCCAACTCCTGGCAACTGAGTAGAAAAAACAATGGAGTGGGGGGAACCAAAGGCAATTTTCCACAGGGTACCGTTTAGCTCAAAGCCGACCCTGATGCTAAGTCACAAGATAAAGAGCAAACAATTTGTAGACAGTTGGTACTTCAATTAAAAGTAGTGAGATAATCGAGTGTTCCATTGTTCAAGGTGGAATGGGTATGGCTGAGCTAAATGGTACCTTCCCAACTAAGGCACAGCAAGCTATTAGAGAAGTCTTTACAGTTATTTATAACAAAGCAGGAGTTTTTACACTGTGAAGAGAAGGTAAGTCTGCATTTTAATATCGATTACAATGGCTTGGAAATATTTTCATGACCAAGATCTGGCTGAAGATAACATAGTGAAGCTATTCAATAAATACAAATCTCCCTTACACTTGGATGGATACAGAAAGCCTTCACCTGTTTGGCGGATCATGGCTTCCCATATACTGGATAACAACCTGAAGACTCGAAAGTGGCTTTACCAATTATGGCATGATGATCGCAGAAGTTTTCGCAAAAGAACAGAATCATCGGCAGCATCTATTAGGCTATGTGCACACGATGCAGAAATGAAGCGGAAAATTTCTGCTTCATTACTGCATGTCCTTTCCCGGAAAACGCATGCGGAATTTCACATGCGTTTTTCGCGCGTAATTCGCGCGTTTTTCACATGCGGAATTGCCTTGCGTTTTTCTAATGTATTGAAGATGGCAATTCCGCATGCGTTTCCGCAAAATGAATGGACATGCTGCGGATTTTTGAACGCAGCGTTTACGCTGCCGAAAAATCCGCATCATGGGCACAGCACATGCGGATTTCCACTGGGGAACATTGCTGCCCTTCTACCATGCGTTTTTAATGCGTTTCCGCGGCGTTTATGCAGTTGCGGAAATGCATTAAAAACGCATCGTGTGCACACAGCCTAACTCCAGCTACAGACTGCAACAGTGTGAATGAGGATGATCAGCTGTATTGTATATGCAGGCAAAAAAACAATCCAGATGAACCATATGCGCAATCTCGTAGTTCATGTCAAGACTGGTTTCATCCAGCCTGTGTGGGATATGTGACCATTGAGGATATAGAAGTTATCTCACCATGGTTTTGTCTATCATGCAAAAAAAACTCACTACAATCAAGGACTATATCTGTTGAATCAGAAAGTAAAGACAAAAAAAGGAATTTATTCCCTAACATTCAGGAAAATACAATTCCAACATTCCAAAATAGTCCAACACAAGAGCATATAAGTGAAGAAGACAATGAAGAAAATGCCACATCAGATTATCTGGGTAACAATAACCATCAAACTTTGGACAACAAAACCCAAACCATTAAGTCTTTGACTATCCCAAAAATGCTCAATGTTGACACCAGTACAAGGACATCTGACAGTAAAAATGGACTATTTTGTTCTGATTGTCCAGCAGAATTTTGTTTGAGAATTTCTAAAGAGGAATGGAGTCAAATAAAGCCAATTAAAAGGTATGGCTATAGAATATTAAAACCTGGCTGGACAGATATCTTGTGTAGGAAATTTCACAACGTGAACAATGTTTGTGTTATAAAATTAATTTATAGCCGAGTAAGATCAATTCAGTCAAGGAAAAAAAATGCATTGTATTGGCATGCCAGAGCAATATGCAAGTTTGCTGGATGTACAAAATATTTTTTTTTTCAATTGATAAAAACCCCCCAAAAAAATGTTATGAAGTTGAGATAAAGGTAAATGTTTCTGGATCCATTAAACATATCAGAAGCCAATCCTTCCAGAGGCATACACGGCAAAAAGGAAAGGAACACTTTAAAAATGGAACTAGGACAGTTGAAACCAAGTCTACTTTATACCAAAAAAGTAGCAAGCTCTGATGCAGAGGAACTATTATTTGGCAATTTAAACAATGTGAAAACAAGGAATATAATCCAGAAAATCTCAAGTGAGAAAAATCTTGAGAACAGATTGAGCAAAGATTTTTTCATGGATTGTCTGCTTGTGCAAAAGTTGCAAACAGAAAGTGTCCAAAACCCAACAGAGCTTAACCAGGCATACATGCAGCACTTTGGAGTGTCTCCATTTGTTGTACACATGTACTCAGACGCACAGTTGTATGTACTAAAAGACTTGCAAGCTGCAAAAAAATGTTGCTTGTATTTAGATGCAACTGGATCAGTAATTAAAAAAATAGAAAACATATCACATAAAATTGTATATTATGCATTGTGCATATTAGTGCCTGGGAAAGCTAACATTACATTACCTATAGCGGAACTGATGTCATCAGACCAGAGTACTCCAACAATTCTGCATTGGTTATCTTGTCTGTGTCGTGATTTTTTTTTATGTTTGCAAACAGAAACTCGTACCCCAGAAAGTGGAGCTGGATTTTAGCTGGGCGCTTATCCACGCAGCATTAAATACATTTTGCAATTTTGGTTTAAGTGAGTATTTACAAAAATGCTTTACAGCTGCAGAAGGAAAAATGTAATGCAATTTCACTGTTGTCCACATATGTTCTGCTCACATGATAAAGCTAGTTAGCATGAAAGCAACCAGACACAATGTAAGCAAGCAAAAAAATGAGTTTTCATACATTTATTTGCTTTGCTGCAAAATGCAATCAATATTAATGACCTTAAAAATGTACTTGCACAGATGGTGTATGTGTTCCAGGCCAATGTGCAAACAAGGAATTGTAAAGAGTATATGAAAACTTTAAGAAAAAACATTGAAAACCAAGATCTTAATGATACAGAGGTGATTCCTGGCATGAGCACTGAGAGCAAAATTCATTTGGATGGAACTGATGGAAACATAAAAAAAGAGTCACCATTTACTAAAGTTTTTTTAAAAATTATTGAAGATGCAAAACGAGGAGAGTAACCAACAGGTTTGTGGTGATGTCAATGAATTGTTCTGCCCTCCTCTCATATCTGTCTTGGAGTCATATTGTGCCGCAATCCCACTGTGGAGCGGACTCATGATAAACTGCATAAACAGGGGGCCACCAGGGACACCAATTCTATAGCCGAAAACTGGTTTCGTGTTGTAAAAAAAGTTGTTTTAAATGATAAGTTACACAGGAGGCAGGGGGACTTTCTGCAACAGATGCATACATTTCTAATTGGAAGGATACGGGAAATTGGACTTAATGTATTAAAAACAAAGGTGATTACAGAAACCCTTTTAGAAAATGAGAGAATACAATCTGTGACTCCAGAAATGAAGCCACAACTGGAGGAGCCATTTTGTAAAAAAGAAATGTGACAAAAAAGGAAAGAAAAAAATAGTCCAAAAAAGGCAAAATATTACAACCCCCCCAACACCACAAAAAAAAGATAATGCAATGAAATCAATTTGTCCACCCTGGGCAGGAAAGGGCAGACTTGGGAGAAGAAAAGTGATTTTAAAAAATACATGTACAATTGACAATATCCTTTCTATTGCCCACTTGGCGATGAAGACAAATAATTGGTTACTGAAAGAACTTGAAGAACTACAAACAAGAGATAGGAGTATAAAGTTTCTCATTGACGTTCACAGCTGTTTTCAAAGGAAAGACTGGATAAAGGGAAAGATCACATGGCTACAGCAAGTGGAGCGGTTCCACGGAAGAGCTATATGGGACGCGTATGGCAGTGACGAAGAGTTCATAGTCTGCAGACTCAGCTATCTAAACAGCACAACCTCAACATTCACTTGCACAGAGCCATCTTGCCCCAACCCTTCAATTCTGAGAACTGCAAACAGCATTGAAAGTTGGTAAGTAGAGGTTATTTAAAACACAGTTTTGTTGCGGTATTTGAAGGAAATCTTTTTAGTTTTCAATGGCACAATTCCTTTTTACTATATAATAATTTGCAAAAAAAAAAAAAATTACAATATTGTTTTCACCCCTTTAGGATCTTGGACATATCCATACGTCCAGGATAGCTGGTACTTACTGACCTTGGATGTACAGATACGTCATGGTGATTTTGCCTGCAGAGAGGCTGTACGCGCTCAATCGCTGCCGGGTATCAGCTGATTCTGACAGCTGACACCCAGCACTTAGCGCCAGGAGCGGAGCACGCACCGCTCCCAAGATTTTAACCCCCTAAATACTGGTGAAATTGATTTCGATCGCAGCATTTAACACACATGCAGAGGGAGGGGGCCCCGCCTGCTCTCCAATTGGTGCCCCCGCGATGTCATTGCGAGGAGCCGATCGTTGCTATGGTATGGTAACCGGATGTCATCATGACCACATCCAGGTCACCAGAGCTAGCAAACCTGCTACATCATGCTCAGAGTATGGTGTAGCAAGTTTGTGTGTCAGTGCAGGGCTGACAGCTTATAAAGCATTGCAATGCTCCTACATCCCTATACTTTATAAGCAATCAAACTGCAAAAAGTGAAAGTCTCATAGTGGGACAAAGTAAAATGTAAAAAAAAAAAAAATAGAAAAAAAAATTAAAAATGGAAATATATATATATATATATATATATATATATATATATATATATAGTATCCATAAATAAATCATTTTTTGAAAAAAATAAACAAACAAAAAAATTAAATATAAAAATTAACAAAAAAAGTGGTTAGCACTGTTGCCTTGCAGCGCTGAGTTTCTGGGTTCAAATCCCACCAAGGACAACATCTGCAAGGAGTTTGTATGTTCTCCCCATGTTTGCGTGGGTTTTCTCCGGGTTCTCCGGTTTTCTCCCACACTCCAAAGACATACTGATAGGGAATCTAGATTGTGAGCCCCGATGGGGACAGCGATGATAATGTCTGTAAAGCGCTGTGGAATTAATGGCGCTATATAAGTGAGGAAAAAATATATATATTTATTTACTGATCATTCCTTCATGCATTTTGCCATCTTTCCTTTTGTCTGGTCCTTAAACCTTGCATGGATTCCTCGTACTGTTCTTTTTTATGTTTTTATTTGTTTTTCTATAAAGTTTTCTTTGCATTTATATTTGGTTTTAGTAATTCTTCTCATGCTAGAGTCTTTAGGATCTGATGCATGTGACCTGTATCGGTAATATTACATTTAAGACATTTACAAGGTGATTTACGCCAGAATTCTGCCATAATTGCTTTCAGAAATTGGGGCCATTGTGTTGGGTTTGAAACTAACTTACTTAAAATAGTGTATGGATGTAAGTTTTCTTAAAGCATTACTTTAAATCAAATTTATGAACAAAAAAATAAAAATAAATGATTCAAGGTTACACTGCCTGTGCAAAAAAAGTATATAAGACAAGATGCCAAACAAGAATAAGTTGTATTCAACATTATGCCTTATTATAGTTTGGTTGTGGATTTGGGTGACAAATAAAATTGTGGATTCTCCTAGTAACATCCAAATTATTTGTAGAAAAAAAATGAATTTCCTCTTTGCCCTCAACATTGATTTATTTGAAATATAAATAATAATTTATTGTATATAATTACTTATTCTAATTTCTTAGCTGTGAAAAGGTCAGTAATCTTCAAGCCACAATTAATGCATGGACGTCGGGTGTTCAAAATAACTGCAACAGAAAACAGTAATTTTTCCTAAAGTATAAACTAGCATGCTTGATATAAAATAGTGTTTCAACATACAGGAGAAATATTTCATAAACCATTTCTACACTGAATAGTACACCCCTTAAGGATTCAGTTATTGTAAAATTGGTGATCAGAAATGTCTTAATTTTCTTTCATTTCTGCGTCACAATATTTACTTTTTTCCACTTTTATTTTTACGGTGTTGTTCACCAAATCTTATAAGTGGCGAGGTAAAAGGGATTGTTCCCTTTCAGAAAACGTTCTTCTGTCTACAAGGGCAGTGCCCCTGAGCTCAGTGATCGCCTGCAGTGCCATCTACATGATGTCAGCGCTGCAGACAAACAGTGATCAGTGGAATACTCAGTTTGGTTATTACAACATAACTACTGAAGGTTATAAAACAACGATTTCTCAAAATGGCCAACCCTTTTAAGTTTATTTTGCAGGTTTAACCTATTAAAAATTAGATATATTTTTTTTTATTTCTGTAACTTTTTATACTTTTGCATAATATAATCAACATTTCTAAATAAAATAAATTTGGAGACCGCAAAAGTTGTCTAGATGTTCTAAAAATTAAACAGACAACATCATTTGGAAAGCAGAGGGCAGCCATCTCCCTATCCCTGTTTGATAATTGCATAAATGGCCTGTCTCATTGTATTAGCTAAGCCACTGTCTTTTGTTCTCTAAATTACCCATGATAAAGTAGGGGGCTTGTAAGGGTTTAAAAGGAATGGGGGGACCAAGCGTGAAGGTACGACTGCCCATGTGACCTCATCACTGTTCCACATAAAATAAAATCTACACATATATAATTACCATGTACTGCTTTTATTGCTATACCTACACTAAATATTACCTTTATGTAAATATAAAGCTGTCCTGTGTTGGATAAAAGTAAAATAGGACCTTTCTAGAGCATGTACAGTATGTAGGTGAAGATTGCAATACCTGAATAACTTACTAATTTACACTTGTTTAAATTACATTTTTATTTGAAATCCCCTTTTAATATTCCACTCATTCCTTTGCAGCCATTAAAAAACTACTTTTTTCATGTATACAATAAATAGCTTTATTGATTTTCTAACAGAAGCAATAAAGATTCCTGTAAAGGAAAACCAATATGCTTAGGAAAAGAATTTAAGACTGGATCTCCCGGTCTTCTTTTTGTAAACATTGTCGGTGACCCAACTTGCAAGCTGAAAACGAGTCCAGAAACCCTTCCTTCAACCATTACATTTATACAAATAAGGTAAATAATATCGAGGTTCTACATTCATGACAACCACAATGACTGCTAATGTGAAAAGTAAAATTATAGTTTCAGTAGCAAGATAAAGATTGGATCCTATTTGGTTACATCAAGAAAGATTACTTTCATACCACATAATTGGATTTAAACCTTTTTTTCCAATTTTAAAAGTTTATACCTTTATTGCCATTTTCAAAAATTTGAATGTTTAGTACACATAATCGATCAATCTGTTGAAATAAAATGCTGTATGGTGCTCACTATGGGTCAAACTATATATTGAGGTCCAGACATGTTTACATGCATTCAGTGAGATACAATAAAAAGCCATGCTTTTTTTAGAGATAAAGTTCTCTTAAATCATTAATTCTGGTTGCATCAGATAACCGCAAAATCACATATTGTAAGATGCCATACTGTGTCCTCCATACAGGTATTACAATATTTAATATTTTTAAAATTACATGTTTTCAAAACCTATGTTTGTCATATGTACAGTGGTATTCTTAATGAGAAGCATATTTATTAGTGATGAGCGAGTGTGCTTGGATAAACCTCGAGCATTTCAGTGCTCGAATGTGTTCGGTACTCAATGAGTACAGACAGCTAATAAACATGCAGGGACCGCCAATAAACATGGAGGGATTGCCTGCCAATACAGTAATGCTGTAGCCATGTTGACTACTGGAATTACTGTGATTGGGTGGCTGCAGCACACATGTGATGCTCGGTACAAGCAGTTCAGGGAGAGTTATGTTGGAGGGAAAGCTTAGATTAGAGCAGGGATATAGCTATTTATTAAATAAATTAAAGAAAAAAAGACAAGGGGTCCCCACCATTTTTGATTACCAGCTAAGGCAAAGCAGACAGCTGCGGGCTGATTTATTAGCTATCAGCTGTCTCCTTTGCCTTAACTGGCTATCAAAAATGGGGGGAACCCAAAATAGTTTTTTCATTTATTTATTAGATTAAACAAATACATTTAAAAAAAGATTTGGGGTTCCTCCCTATTTTTGATAACTAAGGAAAGCAGAGCGCAGATATTATTAGCTGGGAAATTTCATGGCCATTTGGCCTTTCACAGACTAAAAATACCAGCCCGCAGACACCCCAGAACCAGCATATCACATCAGATGTGCCAATTCTGGCACCCTGTCTCACTTATTCCTGATGCCCTGGTGCGATGGCAATGGGGTAATGGTAGTTGGGGTTGATGACAGATGTGATTTGTGAAAGATCACAGTTACTATCAAGCCTATTCATAGTATAATTAATTAATTGATTTGATTAGTTGGAGTAAAACTACAGCATCCCATTCATTGTTCAACATGCATAATGCTATATATTTGTTTGGCCTGATTTTCAGTAACTAATAGAGTAACAAAGATTTGTACAGAGCTGAACCCATGAAACAGTTAATATGATGCTGTAATGAGATGCTATGAGAAAAACCTCGGCACTCAGTATAGTTATTATGGAACCAATATTTTAATTTTAAATGCAGTCCAGGAAAACAAACGTTTCGGCCAACATGGCCTTCATCAGTGCAATCCGACCGCTGTGAAGATCAAGGATGGGAGGGGGAAGAGGCTGGACTCCGTGTCTCAAGAGGTGAGGGACAGTTGGACCTGCCATATGAGGGTGTGGGGCTGGAACGCAGTATCCACCACTAGTTCATGTGCCTACCCCACACCCTCATCTGGTAGGTGACACAGGTCCAACTGACCCTCACCTCTTGAGACACAGAGTCTAGCCTCTTCCCCATCCTATCCCTGATGACGTGAGTGGAGACAGAGACAGTGGATAGCGTGATCCGGAGTTCAGACAAGGGAAAGCAGTAGAAGGACTGAGTGTTGAGAACAAAGACCGGTCATGTAACAGGACGCCCAACGGTACCGCCCCAAGTGAGATAGGTAACAGGCCAAGAAGGAACAGCCGCTGGCTAGTGATGAGCAAACCTGAACTGTAAAGTTTGAGGTTAGTACCTGATGAACTCGAAACACAGATTTCTCATGGAAGTCTGTTGTACAGTTCAGGTTCGGATGCCGAATGAAGTTTGTTGAAAGGCTGTGGCACAGCCAATCAACAAGCTTTTTGGCTGTGGGCACTTCCAGAGCCGTGCCAATACCATAGCAATCTTAAAATGGCTGGGTAGTTCCAAAGACTACAATTCTTTGGACACAGTAATTTTATGTGACACATGCATGTGTAAGGCAGAGACGGCACACTGGGAGAAGTAGTTGTAGCTGAAGACCAAGTACCGAGGGATGGCTGCCACCAGGAGGTTATGGAAAGCTTACATGCCCTGAATTCACGGCATGAGAAAATAATCGGCATGAGAAAATAATCGCAGATGTGAGCTGCACCTTAGGGTAACATTCAGCCGAGTGCAATGCGATTTTTTATGAGATGGCACTAGTCCCATTACATCGCAAGTGGGAGCAAGCCCTAAGGCTGTGTGCCCACGTAGTGTTTTTCAAGCGTTTACGGTGCGTAAAATACGCAGCGTAAAATCTTAAAAAAAACTAGTAAATACGCACTTCATTATCCCCTATGGCAGTGTTTCTCAACTCCAGTCCTCAGGACCCCCAACAGATCATGTTTTCAGGATCTCCTTAGTATTGCACAGGTGATGGAATTATTATCAAGGCACCAAAATATGCCACAGGTTCTCTCACCTGTTCAGTACTAAGGAGATCCTGAAAACCTGATCTGTTGGGGGGTCCTGAGGACTGGAGTTGAGAAACACTGCCCTATGGGATAACGCAAGTGCTGTGCACATGCTGCGTATTTTTATGCAGCAGAAATGTTTTGTGTAAAAATACGCAGCATGTTCATTATTTCGGCGTTTGCACAGCGTAATCGCCGCCATAGACTTGTATTGAAACACTCAATATACGCATGGCTACATGCCCATGATGAGCATATTGAGCGTTCAATGTGCGGATGGTACCTGGGTCTGGAGGAGAGGAGACTCTCCTCCAGGCGCAGGTACCATTTACCTGTAGTAAAAAAAGAATTAAAATAAAAAAAAATGAATATTCTCACCTACCGCCGGCGCAATCTCCCGTCCCCGAACCTCGTAGTCTTTTCTGTAGTGGTGAAGGACCTGTGATGACGCATGACCTGTCACATGAACAGCTAACGTCCTCACAGGTCCTTCACCACTTCAGAAAAGACTGTACGAGGTTCGGGGATGGGAGATCGCGCTGGCGGTAGGTGAGAATAATGAATTTTTTTTTTTTTTTTTTATTATTTTTTACATTCTATTTTTTACTATTGATGCAGCATATGCAGCATCAATAGTAAAAGTTGGTCACACTTGTCAAGCACTATGCTTGACAAGTGTGACCAACCTGTCAGCACTTGTCAATCACTTTTCCAAGTGATGCTAGCATCACTTAGAAAAACGCTTGACAATACCTATGGAAGGTAAACATGCCAAAATGCTTGATTTAGGCAGGAAAAACGCATGCAAATTACGCATGTGTTTATCCAACCAGGGAGATGCAGAAATGAAGCAGAAAATGTCTGCTTCATTTCTGCAACGTGGGCACATAGCCTTAGGCTGAGTTTCGGAGGAGCACCAGGGTGGCAGAAACGGAAGCATTAAGCAGGTTGTCATAGTAAACCGTCAGTGATCGTGTCAGAGATCACAGATGGAAGCTGGCATTCCATTTAAATGCTGATTGTCAGAGATTGACAGCAGAAGTTAAATGGTTAACAGCAGCTGCTGGAGCTCATTACTGGCTGTTAGAAACAGATATTTAATATATTCCATATCTCCGTGTAGAGAGAGCCCAGCTCCAGACCCCATTCCACATGCCGTCATCCCTGCAGTCATGTATATGTATGTGATGTTGTGTTACGGGGTTAAATGGAGCTTCATTCAAATTATTAAATTGGAATAGCGATTTCCAGCTCACACATAAAGCCAAGTATGAGCCAGGAAGTCACATGACTCGAAAGACAACCAGAGCCATGCTGAAAACCTGGGGAAGATGTCATTTGGTGAGATATGCAATAAAAAAAATAATGGGAGTGCTTGTTGAAGGAAGCTGCTATAATAATATTTATGTCTCTGTATAGATTTACAAGGTAAATTAAGTTGGTGTACTTATTGCTGTGCCTCAGCATGAAATAGACTTAAAGTAGCCATGTGAATAAACCCTTATGTGAGTTCACAAATATTATGTATTTTAATTATTTTTTTTTTTTAAAAGGTACAACACTGTAGCAGTCACCTACAACACAGGAAATAATTTTGTGTGTTTCCACTGCATGGATGATAATCGGGAGTGGAAGTATTATAATGGAATAGCTGAACACTTCCACCCAGGTGACGGCGTAAAACCTGTGACTACAGAATTCTTGAAAACTGTTTTTAAAACCTGGCGTTACACCCGGACATATTATTTTTGTGAGGCAAAATGGCGATAAACTCGATAACTAAGAAGAAATATTAGTTTGTTAAAATAAAAGTTCTCTGCACATGTGGTTGTTGTTTTATTCACAAAATTATCATAACTTTGTATTTAGATTTGAGAGTCCTCAGTGGTTGATACCTTTAATGGCTAACTGAAAAGATGGTAACAAATTGCAGCTTTCTAGACTACTCAGGTCTCTTCATCAGGCTAGTATACCACAAAATCTGAAGAGTCACATATGTATACACAATAGGACACAGAAATAATGCAATAGATGAGACAAGTGATGAAAAGCAGAACTATCAGTATAGGAGAAGAGATAAACAGCCATGGCCGTAAATATTGGAGCAGTTCATAGATAAGAAGTGTGAAAGTTTTATTGTCCTGTGATGCCCATTTTGATGCCCAGAACCCATTTGGGCCAGGCTGGAGTGACCAGAATTTGATGTGGGCCATCACTATGTATGTAATGTTGGTGTGAGATCAGTGGCCCAAAGTAATTTAACCCCTGAAAAACACCAGTTACTTATTTGAATCTGTGAAAAGTGGCTATTTGCCCGCTTTGTTGGCCATTTTGATGCCCAGATCCCATTTGGGCTTGTCTGGAGTGACCTGATTTTGATGTGGGCCATCACTATGTATGAAATACTGGTATGAGATCAGTGGCCCAAAGTCATTTAACCCTTGAAAAACACCAGTTACTTATTCAAATCTGTGAAAAGTGGCTATTTGCCAGCTTTCATGCCCATTTTGATGCCCAGAACCAATTTGGACCAGGCTGGAGTGGCCTGATTTTGATGTGGGCCATCACTATGTATGAAATACTAGTATGAGATCAGTGGCCCAAAGTCATTTAACTAATGAAAAACACCAGTTACTTATTCAAATGTGTGAAAAGTGTAACGGGTCTGGGAGGAGCAACTATACAAGGGGGCAGTCCTTGTAAGGAAGCGGGTGGCTCCCAGGGAAGACGGGCAGGCAGTCACAGCAGGTGACCGGGACAGTCTCTGGGTGAACGGGCAGGAGGTCACGGCAAGTGACCGTGGCAGTCTCTGGGTAAACGGGCAGGAGGTCACGGCAAGTGACCGGGGCAGTCTCTGGGCAAGCGGGCAGGTACGACCTGTGATGGCTGAGCCTCCAGGTAGGCTAGCAGGCAGATGGCAGATGAGTGCTCCCAGGTGAGCAGGGGAGAGTCTCTGGATAAGCAGGTGGTCACAGCATGTGACGGCAGAGCCTCCAGGTAGGCAAACAGGCAGGTAGCAGATGAGCGCTCCCAGGTGAGCGGGCAAGAGTCACTGGACAGGCAGGTGGTCACAGCACGTGACGGCAAAGCCTCCAGGTAGGCTAGCAAGCAGGTAGCAGGAGGACGCTCCCAGGTGAGCGGGCAAGCTGGTCCATAGACAGACTGACAGGTGTTGGAAGGCAGACCGTCGGACCTCAGGCTAGCAAGCAGGTAAGCGGATAACAGGCTGGAATCAGACAGCAAACTGGCAGGTAACTGGCAACGGGACTTGAGGGCTGAAGCAGAGTAGTGAACAGTGCAACAACATTGCTCGGGCACCTCCATTTTGGAGGAGGTGCCTTATATATGGTGAAGTCCTCCGGCCATTGGCCGGGGACTCCTTAGGATGGCGCGCGCGGCCCCTTTAAGAGGGGGGGAGCGCGCGCCCTAAGCACCGTGGCCGGGAAGGAGCGCGTGCCGGAAGCAGCGGGGAGAGAAGCGCTGGAGGACGCCGCGCCAGGAGCGGGGAGGTGAGAGGGACGGCGTCTCTGCCTAGTACGGGGCAGAGACGCCGATGCTACAGTACCCCCCCCCCTTTAGGCCCCCTCTTTTTTTGGCCAGAAAGAAATTTTTCAAGGAAAAGCGGGGCGTTGATGTTCTCCCTGGGTTCCCAAGTTCTCTCCTCAGGACCAAACCCCTTCCAATCTACCAGAAAAAAGGTTTTTCCTCTTACCCTCTTGGAGGCCAGAATACTCTCTACCTCAAAGACATCATCAGCGGAAACCGGAGCAGGAGGGGCACCTGGATTTTTGGAAAAAGAGTTAAAGACAACGGGTTTGAGGAGAGATACGTGGAAGGAGTTGGGGATCCGTAGGGTGGCCGGGAGTTTTAATTTGTAGGCCACAGGGTTAATTTGCCTGAGGACTTCGAAGGGACCGATGAATCGAGGGCCCAACTTGAAGGAGGGTACTTTGAGCCGCACATGTTTAGACGAGAGCCAAACCTTGTCTCCCGGACAGAATTGAGGCGGATTCAGACGTCTCTTATCAGAATATCTCTTCATCCGCTCAGAGGACAGAAGAAGAGCGGACCTGGTACTCTCCCAAATAGTAGAAAATTCGCTGACAAGAGACTCCGCAGCAGGGTTGTCCACAGAAACGGAGACAGGAAGTGGAATCCGGGGATGTTGGCCACTGACTATAAAGAACGGGGATTTGGAAGAGGATTCGCTCTCATGGTTGTTGCAAGAGAACTCGGCCCATGGTAGGAGATCCACCCAATCCGAGTGGTGAGCATCAACGAAGTGCCGGAGGTAACTGGTCAGGATCTGATTGATCCGCTCCACTTGACCATTGGACTGTGGGTGATAAGCGGAGGAGAAGTCCAGGGTAATGTCTAGCAGCTTACATGTGGCTCTCCAGAAGCGTGAGGTGAACTGAACCCCACGATCCGACACGATGTGGAGGGGCAGGCCATGGAGACGGAAGATGTGGCGGATAAAGTCTTTAGCCAGCTCGGGTGCAGATGGGAGACCAGGCAGGGGAATGAAGTGGGCCATCTTAGAAAAGCGGTCAGCGACAACCCAAATGACAGTACAACCGGCAGAAATAGGAAGATCGGTGATAAAGTCCATAGCGATGTGTTGCCAATGAGCAGCAGGTACGGGAAGGGGCAGGAGATGGCCGGCTGGTAGATGTCTGGGAACTTTGTTACGAGCACAGGATGAGCAGGCCGCGACGAAGTCTACCACGTCCTTACGCAGGGTAGGCCACCAGTAATGCCGGGTAATGAGTTGGAAGGTCTTCTTTTGGCCAGCATGGCCAGCTAGTTTAGAAGAATGTCCCCAGCGAAGAACCCTCTCCCGATCTGGTACAGCTACAAACGTCTTACCGGGTGGGAGACGAGTCAGATCCAAGGGAGCCACATTCATCACTTTGGAGGAGTCGATGATGTGCGTAGGCTCCTCCTCCTGATCGGAGGACAGGAAGGACCGGGACAAGGCATCAGCTTTGACATTCTTGTCCGCCGGACGGAAATGAAGAATGAAGTCGAAGCGGGCAAAAAACAACGACCACCGGGCCTGGCGAGGATTGAGTCTCTGGGCATTTTGGAGATATGCCAGGTTTTTGTGATCCGTGTAGATAATTACTAGGTAGAGAGCCCCTTCAAGCAGATAGCGCCACTCCCCCAGTGCCAATTTGATGGCTAGCAATTCACAGTCTCCAATGGAGTAGTTGCGCTCAGACGAGGAGAAGATCTTGGAGAAGAAACCGCAGGTTACCATTCTCCCGGTAGAAGATTTTTGGGTGAGCACCGCTCCGGAGGAGGAGGAGGAGGCATCAACCTCCAGGTAGAATTGTTTATTACAGTCCGGACGGTGCAGGACGGGAGCAGAGGCGAAGGCTTTCTTTAAGGAAAGGAAGGCCTCCTCGGCTTCAGGCGACCATGTCCTGGGGTTAGCCCCCTTACGGGTAAGTGCAGATATGGGAGCAGTCCGAGACGAGAAGTGTGGGATGAAAAGACGATAGTAATTAGCGAAGCCCAGGAATCGCTGTATCGCCTTCAAACCTTCAGGACGAGGCCATTTTAGAACGGAAGAGAGCTTCTCGGGATCCATTTGCAGGCCTGTCTGGGAGATGACATAGCCCAAGAACGGTAGGGAGGTCTGATCGAAGAGGCACTTCTCGTATTTGGCATAGAGGTGGTTCTGTCGAAGCCTAAGCAGGACCTGGCGAACATCCCTTCGGTGTGTGGGGAGATCCGGAGAGAAGACCAAGATATCGTCCAGGTATACCACTACGCAGGAGTACAGGAGGTCACGGAAGATGTCGTTGACTAGTTCCTGAAAGACAGCGGGAGCATTACAAAGACCGAAGGGCATCACAAGGTACTCATAGTGACCGTCCCGGGTAGTGAATGCCGTCTTCCACTCGTCTCCATGACGGATATGGACCAGGTTATATGCTCCTCGTAGATCCAGCTTGGAGAAGATCCTGGCGCCCTTGAGACGGTCAAACAATTCGGAGATGAGCGGCAGGGGGTATTTGTTTTTTACTGTGATGAGATTGAGTCCTCTGTAGTCAATACAGGGACGTAGCGAGCCGTCTTTCTTTTTGACAAAGAAGAATCCGGCTCCAGCCGGGGAGATAGATTTTCGGATAAATCCCCTAGCCAGATTATCTTCAATGTACTCAGACATGGCCCGGGTCTCGGCTGCAGACAACGGGTAGATACGCCCACAGGGAGGAGTGGTGCCAGGTACCAGGTCGATCGGGCAGTCGTATGGCCTATGGGGTGGCAACGTCTCTGCTTCCTTCTTACCGAAGACGTCCGCATAGGGCCAGTAAGGAGCCGGGAGACCAGGTAAATTGGCAGGAGTAGGCTGAGGATGAAGTGGGCGGACCGGGACCAGGCAGGTCCTATGGCAGTCTGGGCCCCATCGGAGTACTTCACCGGATCGCCAGTTCAATACGGGTTCGTGTGTCTGGAGCCAAGGTAGACCTAGCAACAGGGAGTGAGAAAGTCCGGACAGCACATGGAATGAGATCTCCTCAGAGTGCAGCATTCCCACCTGCAGGGTTATGGGTTCAGTGACGAGCAGGATGGTCTCCGAGAGAAGTCTTCCATCCACGGAGGCGATTGACAATGGTTCAGCCAGGGACTTGGTGGGAATATGGTATCTCTCTACCAGAGACTGGGAGATGAGGTTTCCAGCAGCTCCGGAATCCAGGTGGGCGAGTTCAAAGTGACGGTTCTCTCCCCAAGCAATAGAGACCGGTAAAGTCAGAGACGGAGAGGGCTTACTTTTGTCTAGGACGACCTCTCCGAGCGGTCCTAGACACTGGCGTTTCCCGGCTTTTCTGGGCAGGAACAGATGAAGTGCTCCATACTGCCACAATAGAAACAGCTTCCCTCAGCTCGGCGAGATTCTTGGCGAGATCTGACCATCTTGGTCTGGTCGATCTGCATAGGTTCAGGCGAGAGCGCCCGCGGAGTGACTGGTTGAGAGGCAGGTCTCAGGGAAGTAGGAGCAGAGCAAGAAAAGTCTTTCTCCCAGGTAGTCTCTTTGGCACGCTCTTGGAACCGGATGCCAATCCGGGTAGCTAGTGACACGAGGTCATTCAGAGTGGAAGGAATGTCCCGACCAGCTAACTCGTCCTTAATTTGACCGGAAAGATCCTCCCAGAAGACGGACACCAGAGCCTCATTTTCCCAGGAAAGCTCAGAAGCGAGGGTGCGGAACCATATGGCATATTGGGCCACGGTGAGACTCCCTTGGCGGAGACGTAGCAGGGAGGAGGCAGAAGAGGTTTTCCGTCCAGGTTCATCGAAGACTTTCCGGAAAGCAGCGAGGAAAGACGGCAGGTCGGACACCAGGGGATCCCCTCTCTCCCACAGGGGATTTAGCCATGCCAGTGCCTCCCCAGTGAGATGGGACATGATGAAGGCCACCTTGGCCCGGTCGGAGATGAACTGGTATGCCAATAGCTCAAAGTGCAGGGTGCACTGGTTTATGAAACCCCGAACTAAGGTGAGTTCGCCGGCAAAGCGTGGAGGTGCCAGAAGCCGAGGTCCATAGTCGGGTACCATGAGGGGACTGGATTGCGGTACCGCAGGAATGGGCACGGCTGGACCAGAGGTAGACAAAGACGAGTCACACAATGCGCCTAGACGAGAGTTAACGGACCGTAGATAGGACAGTACCAGCTCCTGCTGAGTTTTCAGACGTAAGACTTCCTGGTGCAGATCGGAGATCTGGGGACCACCGGGTTCCATGGCCCGAGCAAACTGTAACGGGTCTGGGAGGTGGAACCTCTGAGCAACTATACAAGGGGGCAGTCCTTGTAAGGAAGCGGGTGGCTCCCAGGGAAGACGGGCAGGTAGTCACAGCAGGTGACCGGGACAGTCTCTGGGTGAACGGGCAGGAGGTCACGGCAAGTGACCGGGGCAGTCTCTGGGCAAGCGGGCAGGTACGACCTGTGACGACTGAGCCTCCAGGTAGGCTAGCAGGCAGATGGCAGATGAGTGCCCCCAGGTGAGCAGGCGAGAGTCTCTGGACTGGCAGGTGGTCACAGCACGTGACGGCAGAGCCTCCAGGTAGGCTAACAGGCGGATAACAGATGAGCGCTCCCAGGTGAGCAGGCGAGAGTCACTGGACAGGCAGGTGGTCACAGCACGTGACGGCAGAGCCTCCAGGTAGGCTAGCAAGCAGGTAGCAGGAGGACGCTCCCAGGTGAGCGGGCAAGCTGGTCCATAGACAGACTGACAGGTGTTGGAAGGCAGACCGTCGGACCTCAGGCTAGCAAGCAGGTAAGCGGATAACAGGCTGGAATCAGACAGCAAACTGGCAGGTAACTGGCAACGGGACCTGAGGGCTGAAGCAGAGTAGTGAACAGTGCAACAACATTGCTCGGGCACCTCCATTTTGGAGGAGGTGCCTTATATATGGTGAAGTCCTCCGGCCATTGGCCGGGGACTCCTTAGGATGGCGCGCGCGGCCCCTTTAAGAGGGGGGAGCGCGCGCGCGCCCTAAGCACCGTGGCCGGGAAGGAGCGCGTGCCGGAAGCAGCGGGGAGAGAAGCACTGGAGGACGCCGCGCCAGGAGCGGGGAGGTGAGAGGAACGACGTCTCTGCCTAGTACGGGGCAGAGACGCCGATGCTACAAACAGTGGCTATTTGCCCGCTTTGACGACCATTTTAATGCCCAGAGTCCATTTGGGCCAGGCTGGAGTGGCCTGATTTTGATGTGGGCCATCACTATGTATGAAATACTAGTATGAGATCAGTGGCCCAAAGTCATTTAACTAATGAAAAACACCAGTTACTTATTCAAATCTGCGAAAAGTGGCAAATTGCCAGCTCTGATGCCCATTTCGATGCCCAGAACCCATTTGGGCCAGGCTGGAAGGAACTGAATTTGATGTGGGCCATCACTATGTATGTAGTGATGGTGTGAGATTAGTGGCCCAAAGTCATTTAACCCCTAAAAACACCAGTTACTTATTGAAATCTGTGAAAAGAGGCTATATGCCCGTTTTGATGGCCATTTTGATGCCCAGAACCCATTTGGGCCAGGCTGGAGTGACCTGAATTTGATGTGGGCCATCACTATGTATGTAATGTTGATGTGAGATCAGTGGCCCAAAGTCATTTAACCCTTTCAGTAACGCCCTTCAGTGCCCACTTTGATGCCCATTTTTGTGCCAGTTTTATGACATTTGTAGCTGCTTTTAAGCGTTTTCACATCAGGGCACCTCGCTGCAATATATTTTTTCATTTATTTATCTATTTTTTGCAATTAAACCTGTAAAAAACAGCAAAAATGAAATTGCCGAATAAGAAACCAACTTCAGCCCCGAATAAGAAACCAACTTCAGCCCCGAATAAGAAACCAACTTCAGCATCGTCTCCTGACCCCACACATAAACTTCACCTCACCCAGCACCATGACAACCAGCACAGCAGAGTCCTGCATCCACTGAGGCCCCTGATCATGTGACCCCTGACTCCTCCCCTCCTGTGACCTCATCACAGGTCCTGTGCGCACAGAGCAGCCATATATGTGGTGGCGGCTCTGCAGGTGGAGGTATGTGGAGACCCCATTACTGCGGCAGGGGACATTAAACCCTTCAGCATGGAGACTCCTTTGGGGTCTTCTGTTCCCCCTTTATAATAATCATAAGGTTTTTGTTCTGTTTCCTGGAATAGATACATACGACCCAACTATGGAGACAGGAAGGGAGGAAACGTATTGTTCTCATAGTACAGGACCCCTTTACTGGCCCCACGTAGTGTAATGCCCCCATTATGCCCCTTATGCAGTATGTATGATGCCCCCACACAGTGTAATGCCCCCATTATGCCCCTTATACAGGATGTGTAATGCCCCCATTATGCCCCTTATGCAGGATGTATGATGCCCCCCACACAGTGTAATGCCCCCATTATGCCCCTTATGCAGTATGTATGATGCCCCCACGCAGTGTAATGCCCCCATTATGCCCCTTATACAGGATGTGTAATGCCCCCATTTTGCCCCTTATGCAAGATGTATGATGCCCCCCACACAGTGTAATGGCCCCATTATGCCCCTTATGCAGTATGTATGATGCCCCCACAGTTTAATGCCCCCGTTATGCCCCTTATGCAGGATGTATGATGCCCCACACAGTGTAAAGTCCCCATTATGTCCCTTATGCAGTATGTATGATGCCCCCCACAGTATAATGTTCCCCCAGTACCGCCTGAGGTCCTGCAGTTGGAATAATCCCTCTGGAGTTGGTATTCCCTCTGCCTGCTCCCCTACATGTAGACTCTCGAGCATGTATACATGCATGTAGGGGAGCACGCCTTACTAGATATCGAGGCTTTGTACAGTAATATACCACATGAGGATGGTATCAGAGGAGTAAGACATTTCTTGAAATTGAGATCAATAGAGTGTAGCAGACATAATGACTTCATGGAGGATCTTCTAAAATTCACTCTTACTCATAACTTCTTTCTTTTTGACAGTAAGTACTTCCACCAGCTTAGGGGTACTGCGTTGGGGAGCCCCTGTGCCCCCTTATATGCTAACTTATCCCTGGACTGGTGGGAGGAATCCTCAATATTCAGGGATGATCATAAGTGATGTGATCCATATATTGGGGTATGCAAAAAGAAAAAGGAAAGGGCTCATGTGTAGACTCACAGGGCTATTTATATAAATTAAAAAGTGCCAGTGCACTCACCTGTGATGGTTGTGTACGTCTACACAGCCAAGATTAAGCGTGTGATTAATGAGGCTCCGGGTCACCTCTCTCTATTTGTAGTACCGTCCTATCGGTATTTGCATCGCAACTCCGTGCTCCTCGGATGGTCACACGATCCTGCCGGACCAGATGCCACGTCACCGCAGGTCCTCAGTTGTTTATCCCGGTGGCTGGATAACCGCAGGTCCTCAAACATCCAAATATGCCGGGCTGCTCCTGCCGCTTTGGCTCCATATGGAGATATTTCTTATGTAAATAATGGTGCAGCGGTCTCAGGGAGCGCCAAAGGAATACTGGACAATTTAATAGATGATAACTGACCTTTATTCTTCCTCCAATACCACTGCCACAACGTGTTTCGACGGTCTAAGCCGTCTTAATCAGGTGGGGGTATGGTACAAATATATTGACTACATTTTTATCACCTGGTCAGGGACGAGTGAACAATCTTTTTCATTTGTCGGGGAACTCAACATCAATAGAGTGGGCCTTAGATTTACATCTGAATTTAATTATAATAATAATTTTTATTTTTATAGTGCCAACATACTCCACAGCACTTTACAATTTTAGGGGGGACTTATACAGACAATACAGACTTTACAGAATAAGCATAACTCAGATATTAAAAGGAGTGAGGGCCCTGCTCGCAAGCTTACAGCCTATAAGGAAATAGGGGAGACACAAAAGGTAAAATGTACATATATTGTATAATACTGCCTTAATATACTAAATAGGGTAAGTACATAACACTACATGAACTGATAGCCAGCCAGTATGTGTACAGTACAGACAGAGGCTATTCAGTGCATGGATGGTATGGGCATGATTTTGAAGAAAATTTTAATATGGGCCAAACTGAGACAGTTAGATAAGTGTGTTGAGGTGATAGGTCAGTCTAAAGAAATGGGTTTTATGGCACGCTTAAAACTGTGGGTATTGAGAATTAATCGAATTGTCCTGGGTAGTAGATTCCAAAGAATTGGTGCAGCATGCAAGAAATCTTGGAGACGGGAGTGAGAGGTTCGGATTACGGAGGATTTTAGTTCTAAGTCATTAGCAGAATGGAGGGCACGGGTGGTAGACTGAGACGAGGGAGGAGATGTAGGGCGGTGCTGAATCGTGGATAGCTTTGTGGGTAAGAGCAATAAGTTTATATTGAACTCTGTATTGGATGGGCAATCAGTGCAATGACTGGCACAGGAAGACACATCGTTGTGTCGGTTGGTGAGGAATATGACCCTGACTGCTGCGTTCAGGACGGATTGGAGAGGGGAAAGTTTAGAAAGAGGGAGATCGATAAGTAAAGAGTTGCAATAGTCCAGACTACAATGAATAAGAACTACAGTAAGAGTTTTTACCGAGTCAAAGGTAAGAAAACTTCTGATTCTAGAGATGTTTCTGAGGTGTAGATGACACGAGCGAGCGAGTGATTTCATGTGAGAAGTGAAGGAAAGATCTGAATCAAGTATGACTCGAAGACAGCGGGCATGTTGCTCGCGAGTAATGATGGAGTCACAAACGGAGATGGCAATATCGGGCATAGGTAGGTTAGTGGAGGGTGGAAATACGAGTAGTTTAGATTTTGACAGATTCAATTTTAGACAGAGGGAGGACATAGTGTTAGAGACAGAGGAAAGACAATCACTGGTATTTTGTAATAATGCAGGGGTGATGTCCGGAGAAGAGGTGTATAATTGGGTGTCATCAGCATAGAGATGGTACTGAAAACCGAATCTGCTGATTGTTTGTCCAATAGGAGCTGTGTATAAGGAGAAAAGAAGGGCCTCTAGGACTGATCCTTGAGGAACCCCGACAGTAAGGGGAAGGGGTGAAGAAGAGAAGCCAACAAAAGACACAGTTAAGGAGCGGTCAGGGGGGTAGATCCACAATGTCGAAAGCTGCAGAGAGATCCAGGAGAATCAGCAGGGAGTAGCGACCATCAGATTTGGCTGTTAGTAGATCATTAGAGATTTTAGTGAGTGCAGTTTCAGTATAATGTAAAGAGCGGAAACCAGATTGTAAAGGGTCAAGAAGGGAGTTATCTGAGAGATGGCGGATTAGACAGGAGTGAACCAGTCGTTCCAGGAGTTTAGAGGTAAAGGGAAGATTGGAAACAGGTCTGTAGTTAGCAGCACAGTTCTGGTCAAGGGATGGTTTTTTAAGTAATGGATGTATGCTGGAGTGTTTAACCCCTTTATGACCCAGGGCGTATTAGTACGTATCTGTGCCCTGGGCCTTATAGGCCTGATACGTATTAATACGCCCTGGCGATTTCGCCCGCACACAAGCGGTACGGGCGAGATCGCCGCCGGGTGTCAGCTGATTGTTACAGCTGACACCCAGTGCTACTGTATGTGCAGGGAGCGGTCCTGCACCGCTCCTGGCACATTAACCCCCGAAATGCAGCGATCTAAATCAATCGCAGCATTCCGGTGGCAAGAGGAGGTAAGCGCGATACTTACCTTCTCTGCCGGCGTCCAGCGGCTTGAGTCCGGTCCTGGATGTTGCCATGGTAACCCGATGTCATCAAGACAACATCTGGGACACCAAGAGGCAAGAAGTTGCTTTGGTCATGCACAGTGCACGACCAAAGTAACTTCACCCTGTTCAGCGCTGACAGGCTGCGTGGCATATGGAGCTGCTGCTTTCTATGCCATGCAGCCAATCAGGCTGCAAAAAGTGAAAGTCCCATAAGTGAGATAATGTGAATAAGTAATAAAAATGTCAGAAAGTGGAAAAAAAAAAAATTGTAAAAATATATATATAAAAAAATGAAAAATAATAATAAAAAATATATATATATATATTGTACCCATAAATAAATAATCTTATGAAAAAAAAACAAAAAACAATAAAAGTACACATATTTGGTATCGCCGCATCCGGAACTCCCTGACTTATAAAACTGTCCTGCTAGTTAACCCCTTTAGTGAACACGATATAAAAAAATAAATAAAAAACGAAACATAAAACGATGCTTTATCATCATACCGCCAAACAAAAAATGGAATAAAACGCGATCAAAAAGACAAATGTAAATAAAAATGGCATCGCTGAAAACGTCATCTTGTCCCGCAAAAAACAAGCCGCCATACAGCTCCAACAACCGAAAAATAAAAAAGTTATAGTTCTCAGAATAAAGAGATGCAAAAACAATTATTTTTTCTATAAAATAGTTTTTATTGTGTAATATAAAAAAAATATATAAATGTAGTACCGCTGTAACGTACTGACCCAAAGAATAAAGCTACCTTATCAGTTTTACTACACGCAGAACGGCATAAAAAACCCTCAAAAAAACAATTCCTGAATTGTTGGTTTTTGTTCATTCTGCCTTCTAAAAATCAGAATAGAAAGCGATCAAAAAATGTCACGTGCCCAAAAATGGTACCAATAAAAACGTCAACTTGTCCCACAAAAAACAAGCCATCACATGACTGTCGGACAAAATATGGAAAAATTATAGCTCTCAAAATATGGCGATGTAAAAACTAGTCTGCAAAAAAATCCGTCTTTTAGTGTGTGACAGCTGTCAGTCATAAAAACCCGATATGAATCTGGCATCACTGTAATTGCACCGACCTGAAGAATAAAGTCGTCTAATCACTTATACCGCACGAGGAACGGCGTAAAAAATAAACTTTAAGGTTAGGGTTGTGCTAGGGTTAGGGTTGGGGTTGGGCTAGGGTTAGGGTTGGGCTAGGGTTAGGCTAGAGTTAGGGTTGGGCTAAGGTTAGGGTTGGGGTTGGGATTTTTTCAGAAGTAGAGAAAAAAAATTACGATATGGTGACTAATGTTGAACGCAAGTGCTCGCTACTTGAGTTTGCATCGGGTGCTTGGGTATGCACTGAGTAAAGCGGGTGCTCAAGTGACATGCTCGAGTATCCGCCCCAAATGTTTTGCAGCTGTTATACAGCCAAAAAAACCTTGCGGGGATTGCCTGCCATGCACCAGCGATCCCCGCATGGTTTTTTTTGGGTGTCTAATAACCGTGAAGCATGCGGGGCGGGGACAAGAACATGTCACTCGAGCACCCGTGATACATGGTGCATATCTGAGCACCCGATGCAAACTCAAATAGCGAGCACTTGCACTCAAGACTAATGACAACTTATTGAATATGATGACCTAATGTTATCAAATTCTGTGTCGTTCCTCTGGGTTCAAAATGTTCACTATACCCCTTGATAAAATCCTTGAGGTGTGTAGTTTCCAAAATGGGGTCACTTGTGGGGGGGTTTCCACTACGTAGGCACATCAGGGGCTCTCCAAACGCGACATGGCATCCGCTCTCGATTCCAGCCAATTTTGTGTTCAAAAAGTCACACAGTGCTCCTTCCCTTCTGAACTCTGCCGTGTGCCCAAACACTGTATTTTCTCCACATATGGGGTATTGGCGTACTCAGGAAAAATTGCACAACAGTTTTTGGGATCCATTTTCCCCTCTTACCCTTGTGAAAAAGAAAAATTGGGGCTAAAGCATAATTTTTGTGGTAAAAGTTTTATTTTTTTATTTTCACGGTTCCATGTTATAAACTTCTGTAAAACACTTGGGGGTTCAGGGTGCTCACCACACATCTAGATAAGTTCCCTGAGGGGTCTAGTTTCCAAAATGGTGTCACTTGTGGGGGGTTTCCACTGTTTAGGCACATCAGGAGCTCTCCCAACACAACATAGCGTCCGCTAATTATTCAAGCAAATTTTACATTCAAAAAGTCAAATAGCGCTCCTCTCCTTCTGAATCCTGCCGCGTGCCCAAACAGTGGTTTTCTCGCACATATGGGGTATCGGCTTACTCAGGAGAAATTGCACAACAAATTGCATAGTGCAATTTCTCCTGTTACCCTTATGAAAATGCAAAATTGGGAGCTGAAAAACATTTTTGCTGAAAAAATGTGAACATTTTATTTTTACGGTTCAATGTTATAAACTTCTGTGAAGCACCTGGGTGTTCAAGTTGATCACCACACATCTAGATAGGTTCCCTAAGGGGTCTAGTTTCTAAAATGAGTTCACTTGTGGGGGGTTTCCACTGTTTAGGCACATCAGGGGCTCTCCAAACTTAACATGGCGTCCGCTAATTATTCAAGCAAATTTTACATTCAAAAAGTCAAATGGCGCTCCTTCTCTTCCGAGCCCTGCTGTGCGCTCAAACAGTGTTTTTTCCTCACATATGGGGTATCTGCGTACTCAGGGTAAATTGCACAACAAATTTTGGGGTCCATTTTTTCCTGTTACCCCTGCGAAAACAAAAAAAATTGTGTCTAAAGTAACATTTTTGTGAAAAAAGTTAAATGTTAATTTTTTTCTTCCACATTCCAAAAATTCCTGTGAAGAACCTGAAGGGTTAATAAACTACTTGAATGTGGCTTTGAGCACCATGAGGGGTGCAGTTTTTAGAATGGTGTCACTCTTGGGTATTTTCTGTCATAAAGGCCCTTCAAAGTCACTTCAAATGTGGTGGTCCCTAAAAAAATGGTTTTGTAAATTTTGTTGGAAAAATGAGAAATCGCTGGTCAACTTTTAACCCTTATAACTTCCTAACAAAAAAAAAATTTGGTTCCAAAATTGCGCTGATGTAAAGTAGACATGTGGGAAATTTTAGTTATTAACTATTTTGTGTAACATATCTCTCTGATTTAAGGGCATAAAAATTAAAATTTTGAAAATTAGTTAGGTGAGTGGTGGCAGCTTGAGAAAGGGACTGAAGGAGATGTGAAGGAATAGGGTCACTGGTGCAGGTGGTAGAGCGAGAGGAAGCAAGGAGCCTTGTCACTTCTTCTTCCGTGACTGGTTTGAAGTCAGAAAATAAGCAAGATACAATGTGGGAGGGAGGAGCATGCATATCATTTGGGGATTGAGAAAAAAATTTCCTGTCGGATATGGTCAATTTTTTCTTTGAAATAATTGGCGAGATCTTCAGTGCTGAGGTCGGTGGTTGGGGCCTGTGCGGATTGATTAAGGAGAGAGTGAAAAGTGTCAAACAGGTGTTTAGGATTATTGGACCATGAGATGATGAGGTTGTTAAAGTAGGTTTGTTGGGAGAGGTGAAGGGCGGAGTTATAGGTTTTAAGCATAAATTTATAATGGAGGAAATCTTCGGCCAGACAAGATTTTGTCCACAGCCGTTCGGCACACCTGGAGCACCACTGGAAAAAATGTGTTTGCAGCGTGTTCCAGGGTTGTCGCCGTCTGTGCCGAGTTGTTCTCTGTGTAGGAGGTGCGCCTTCATCCAGGGCGCATTGCAATGTTTCGTTATAATGTTTCAGTGCAGAGTCAGGGCATGAGAGGGAGGAGATTGGGGCCAATGATCATTGCAACGTTTTCATAAATTTCTGGATGTTAATGGCATGTATATTTCTATAAGTGTGGAAAGTGGGGGTGTCTTGCGCAGGGTGACAGTTCTTGACAGAGAATGAGAGAAGGTTGTGATCAGAGAGCGGAAGAGGAGAGTTAGTAATGTCATGTATTGAACAGAGCCGGGCGAAGATCAGGTCAAAGAGTATTTCCATCTTCATGTGTAGGAGAATTAGTAAGCTGTGAAAGGCCGAAGGAGGAAGTTAGCGATAAAAGATGAGCGGCAGATGAGGAGAGGGAATCGCCAATTAGGATGGTAAAGTCTCCCATGATGAGGGTGGGGATGTCATAGGATAGAAAGTTTGGAAGCCAAGTGGCAAAGTGATCCACAAACTGACGGGAGGGGCCCGGAGGGCAATACACAACCGCCACTGGCAGGGAGAAGGGCCGGTAGAGTCTGACTGTGTGGACCTCAAAAGAAGGGAAGAAAAGTGAGGGTACTGGGGGGATAACCTGAAAAGTACATTTTGTTTAAAGGAGCAGACCAACACCAATTATTACCAGTTGCCTTTCCTGTATGTACTGATCAAGAAGGATTGTAATGGGACCATAGGGACACTCATCTACCATAAACCTTCAAGCACTAATAAACTATTGAAGTGGGATAACCACCACCCCCATCCCCACAAAAAGAGGAAAACCCAGGGACCAAATATTACGGTTGAGAAGGTACTGCTCGAATGTCACAGATTTTAATATACAGGCAATAGACCTGAACACCAGATTAAGGGATGAAGGGTACTCGTGGTACATTTTGGATTCCGCATCATCGTTTGCAGAAAAATGGTCTTATCCATCAGCTTATCTTTTTCTCATTCAGATCTCTAAAATACCGGATCCTCTCAGTGAAAGTCGTCTATATAAGAACATTTTCCTGATTTATCCAGGAAAATGATGGACAAGATGGTGGAGAGGATATTACACCTCACCCTAGAGATCCTCTTCCGGCTTACTGGAGAGGTGAGAGATTCTGATGGCTTCACATTACATCATTCTTATCTATGGGAATAATGGATGGACAGAACTGGAGAGGTGAGGACTCTGGAAATGTCTGTAATGAGATTTATTAATGTGTCTCTCCATAACCAGGATTACACAGTAGTGAAGAAGACCTCTAGTGAGCGCTGTCAGGACCCTGTGTCTGAGGAATGGGGAAGACCCCTGAGCCCAATCACGAGGCCTCCACCTCACCACCTGATACATGAGGACATCAATGACCAGAAGATCCTAGAACTCATCTACAAGATGATTGAGCTGCTGACTGGAGAGGTGACACTGCTGGGAATCATGGGACATTATACAGTAATGCTATGAAGTGATTGGGGGAAATGATGGTATCATTGGATGTGTCAGGTTCCTATAAGGTGTCAGGATGTCGCTGTCTATTTCTCCATGGGGGAGTGGGAGTATTTAGAAGGACACAAAGATCTGTACAAGGACGTCATGATGGAGGTTCCCCAGCCCCTCACATCACCAGGTAATAGACAGAACTAAATACACACAGCCTATAATTATCTGTATGTAAAGAATGAATTCAGTCCCTTATGTGTTTCCTCCAGATCTATCCAGTAAGAGGACAACACCAGAGAGATGTCCCCTTCCTCTTCTTCCACAGGACTGTAAACAAGAAGATCCCAATGTTCCTCAGGATCATCAGGTAGATGGATAGAAGGTGTCATGAGATCCCCCCTATGATGTGTAGACGGCTGTGAAGGTCTTGTGCTCAGTCTTGTTTTATCCACCAGTATTATATGTTTTATATTTGTGTAATGAGAACGGTGGAGATGGCAGGATTAGAGCTGATCATAGATGTGATTTCTCCATCTGTCTGTGACTGTTACAATATTTGTTTCAGGGTGAAGATCTGACCCATATTAACCCCTTAAGGACCAGAGCATTTTCTGTTTTTGCTTTTTCGTTTTTTGCTCCCCTTGTTCCCAGAGCCATAGCGTTTTTATTTTTTGGTCAATATGGCCATGTGAGGGCTTATTTTTTGCGGGACGAGTTGTACTTTTCAACGCCGTTACTAGTTTTACCATATCATGTACGGGAAAATGGGAAAAAAATTCCAAGTGCGGTAAAATTGCAAAAAAAGTGCAATACCACAGTTGTTTTTTATTTATTTTTTTTTACCACGTTCACTGAATGCTAAAACTGACCTGCCCTTCTTATTCTACAGGTCATTATGAGTTCATAGACACCAAAGATGTATAGGTTCTTTTATATTTAAGTGGTGAAAAAAAATTCCAAAATTTGGTAAAAAAAAAAAATAGCGCCATATTCTAAGACCTGTAGCGTCTCCATTTTTCGGGATCTGGGGCTGGGTGAGGGCTTATTTTTTGCGCGCCGGGCTGATGTTTTTATTGATAACATTTTGGGGTAGATCCGATGTTTTGATCGCCCGTTATTGCATTTTATTGCAATGTTGCGGCGACCAAAAAAACGTAATTCTGGCATTTCAAATTTTTTTCTCGTTACGCCGTTTACCGATCGGATTAATTCTTTTCTTATATTGATAGATCGGGCGATTCTGAACCCGGCGATACCAAATATGTCTATGTAGGTTTTTTTTTAATATTTTATTTTGAATGGGGCGAAAGGGGGGTGATTTAAACTTTTATATTTTTTAAATTTTTTTTATATTTTTAAAAACTTTTTTTTTTTTTCACTTTTTGCTTGCTTCAATAGTCTCCATAGGAGACTAGAAGCAGCAACTATCCGATCGCCTCTGCTACATACAGGGATCAAGAAATCCCCTGCATATAGCAGAATTGGTCCTGTGTTATGAGCGCCGACCACTAGGTGGCGCTCATAGCGACCAGCTCATGACAACCACAGACGTCTGCTGCAGACCCTGGGTTGTCATGCCCACCCATCGGTGACCCGCGATCACGTGACGGGGTCGCCGATGGGCGGGGCTTAGGACGAACTTCCCGGAAGCGCGCGTTAATCTCCGACAGCGGCATTTGACAGCGGCATTTAACATGTTAACCCCTTAAGCCCCGAGGGTGGTTTGCACGTTAATGACCAGGCCAATTTTTACAATTCTGACCACTGTCACTTTATGAGGTAATTACTCTGCAACGCTTCAACGGATCCCCCAGATTCTGAGATTGTTTTTTCGTGACATATTGTACTTCATGATTGTGGAAAAATTTCTTCGATATCACTTGCGTTTATTTGTGAAAAAAATGGAAATTTGGCGAAAATTTTGAAAATTTTGCAATTTTCAAAATTTGAATTTTTAAGCCCTGAAATCAGAGCGATATGTCACACAAAAGAGTTAATAAATAACATTTCCCACATGTCTACTTTACATCAGCACAATTTTGGAACCAAAATTTTTTTTGTTAGGGAGCTATAAGGGTTAAAAGTTGACCAGCGATTTCTCATTTTTCCAACAAAATTTACAAAACCATTTTTTTAGGGACCACATCACATTTGAAGTCACTTTGAGAGGTCTTTATGACAGAAAATACCAAAAAGTGATGCCATTCTAAAAACTACACCCCTCAAGGTGCTCAAAACCACATTCAAGAACTTTATTAACCCTTCAGGTGCTTCACAGGAATTTTTTGAATGTGGAAGAAAAAAATGAACATTTAACTTTTTTCACAAAAACGTTACTTTAGACCCAATTTTTTTTATTTTCACAGGGGTAACAAGAAAAAATGGACCCCAAAATTTGTTGTGCAATTTCCCCTGGGCACGCAGATACCCAATATTTGGGGGAAAAACACTGGGCGCACGGCAGGGCTCGGAAGGGAAGGAGCGCCATTTGACTTTTGATTGTAAAATTTGCTTGAATAATTAGCGGACGCCATGTTGTGTTTGGAGAGCCCATGTGTGCCCAAACTTTGGAGCTCCCCCACAAGTGACCCCATTTTGGAAACTAGACCCCCCAAGGCACCTTTCTAGATGCATAGTGAGCACTTGAAACGCCCAGGTGCTTCACAATTTGATTCGTAAAAATGTAAAAATGAAAAAGTGAAAAAAAAAACACTTTTTCATTTTTATGAATCAATTTGTGAAGCACCTGGGGTTCCAAGTGCTCACTATGCATCTAGATAGGTGCCTTGGGGGGTCTAGTTTCCAAAATGGGGTCACTTGTGGGAGAGCTCCAATGTTTGGGCACACAGGGACTCTCCAAATGCAACATGATATCCGCTAGCAAATTGAATGGAAAATCGGCTCAAATTGTTAGCGGACACCACATTGCGTTTGGAGAGCCCCTCTGTGCCCAAACTTTGGAGCTCCGCCACAAGTGACCCCATTTTGGAAACTAGACCCCCCAAGGCACCTTTCTAGATGCATAGTGAGCACTTGGAACCCCCAGGTGCTTCACAAATTGATTCGTAAAAATGAAAAAGTGAAAAAAAAACACTTTTTCATTTTTATGAATCAATTTGTAAAGCACCTGGGGTTCCAAGTGCTCACTATGAATCTAGATAGGTGCCTTGGGGGGTCTAGTTTCCAAAATGGGGTCACTTGTGGGGGAGCTCCAAAGTTTGGGCACACAGGGGCTCGCCAAACGCAACATGGTGTCCGCTAACAATTTGAGCCGACAATTTGTTAGCGGATATCATGTTGCATTTGGAGAGTCCTTGTGTGCCCAAACATTGGAGCTCCCCCACAAGTGACCCCATTTTGGAAACTAGACCCCCCAAGGCACCTATCTAGATTCATAGTGAGCACTTGGAACCCCAGGTGCTTCACAAATTGATTCATAAAAATGAAAAAGTGTTTTTTTTTTCACTTTTTCATTTTTACGAATCAATTTGTGAAGCACCTGGGGGTTCCAAGTGCTCACTATGCATCTAGATAGGTGCCTTGGGGGGTCTAGTTTCCAAAATGGGGTCACTTGTGGGGGAGCTCCAATTTTTGGGCACACAGGGACTCTCCAAATGCAACATGATATCCGCTAACAAATTGAATGGAAAATCGGCTCAAATTGTTAGCGGACACCACGTTGCATTTGGAGAGCCCCTCTGTGCCCAAACTTTGGAGCTCCCCCACAAGTGACCCCATTTTGGAAACTAGACCCCCCAAGGCACCTTTCTAGATGCATAGTGAGCACTTGGAACCCCCAGGTGCTTCACAAATTGATTCGTAAAAATGAAAAAGTGAAAAAAAAAACACTTTTTCATTTTTATGAATCAATTTGTGAAGCACCTGGGGTCCAAGTGCTCACTATGAATCTAGATAGGTGCCTTGGGGGATCTAGTTTCCAAAATGGGGTCACTTGTGGGGGAGCTCCAAAGTTTGGGCACACAGGGGCTCGCCAAACGCAACATGGTGTCCGCTGACAATTTGTTAGCGGATATCATGTTGCATTTGTAGAGTCCCTGTGTGCCCAAACATTGGAGCTCCCCCACAAGTGACCCCATTTTGGAAACTAGACCCCCCAAGGCACCTATCTAGATTCATAGTGAGCACTTGGAACCCCAGGTGCTTCACAAATTGATTCATAAAAATGAAAAAGTGTTTTTTTTTTTCACTTTTTCATTTTTACAAATCAATTTGTGAAGCACCTGGGGGTTCCAAGTGCTCACTATGCATCTAGATAGGTGCCTTGGGGGGTCTAGTTTCCAAAATGGGGTCACTTGTGGGGGAGCTCCAATGTTTGGGCACACAGGGGCTCTCCAAACGCAACATGGCATCCGCTAACAATTTGAGCCGATTTTCCATTCAATTTGTTAGCGGACACCATGTCGCGTTTGGAGAGCCCGTGATGTGCCTAAAAAGTGGAGCTCCCCCACAAGTGTCCCCATTTTGGAAACTATACCCCTCAAGGATTTTATTAAGGTGTATAGTGAACATTTTGAACCCAGAGGTACGGCACAGAATTTGTTTACACTAGGTGATCATATTGAATAAGTTGTCATTATTCTTGAGCGCAAGTGCTCACTACTTGAGTTTGCATCGGGTACTCAGGTATGCACCATGTACAGCGTGTGCTCGAGTGACATGCTCGAGTCCCTGCTCCGCATGTTTCACGGTTATTAGACACCCAAAAAAAAACATGCGGGGATCGCTCATGCATGGCAGGCAATCCCCGTAAAGTTTTTTGGCCGCGAAGCATATGGGGCAGAGACTCGAGCATGTCACTAAAATACCCACGATACTCAATGCATACCAGAGCACCCGATGCAAACTCAAGTAGCGAGCACTTGCTCTTAACACTAGTCGCCATATCGTCATCTTTTTTCCTTACTTTTGAAAAAAATCCCAACCCCAGCCCTAACCCTAGCACAACCCTAACCATAGCGCAACCCTAGCCCTAGCACAACCCTAGCCCTAGCACAACCCTAGCCCCAGCACAACCCTAGCCCCAAACCCAGCCCTAGCCCAATCCTAACCCAAGAGTTTATTTTTGGCGCCGTTCCTTGTGCGGTATAAGTGATTAGACGACTTTATTCTTCGGGTCGGTGTGATTACAGCAATGCCAGAATCATATGGGGTTTTTATGACTGACAGCTGTCACACACTAAAAGACGCATTTTTTGTAAAATCTAGTTTTTGCATCGCCATATTTTGAGAGCTATAATTTTTCCAGATTTTGGCAGACAGTCATGTGACGGCTCGTTTTTCGCGGGATGACTTGACGTTGTTATTGGTACCATTTTCAGGCACGTGACATTTTTTGATCGCTTTCTATTCCGATTTTTGGGAGGCAGAATAAACAAAAACCAACAATTCAGGAATTGTTTTTTTTTTTTTTTTTATTCTGTTCTTCTTGTGGTAAAATTGATAAGGCAGCCTTATTCTTCGGGTCAGTACGTTTACAGCGGTACCACATTTGTATAATTTTTCTATGTTTTGGCGCTTATACACAATAAAAGCTATTTTATAGAAAAAAATATTTTTTAGCATCGCTTTATTCTGAGAGCTATAACTTTTTTATTTTCGGCTGATGGAGCTGTATGGCGGCTTGTTTTTTGCGGGATGAGATGACGTTTTCAGCGGTACCATTTTTATTTATATGCGTCTTTTTGATCGCGTGTTATTCCACTTTTTGTTTGGCGGTATGGTGATAAAGCATTGTTTTTTGCTTCGTTTTTTTTTATTTTTTTTTACCGTGTTCACTGAAGGGGTTAACTAGTGGGACAGTTTTATAGGTCAGGTTGTTCCGGACGCGGCGATACCAAATATGTGTACTTTTATTGTTTTTTTTTTTTTTTATAATAATATTTATTGATGGGTACATTATATTTTTATTTTTGGTGGATTATTTTTTTTATTTTTTTTTTATATTTTTGCAAATGTTTTTTTTTTTTTTCCCAATTTCACACACTTTATACACTTTATTACTTTGTCCCACTCTGGGACTTTCACTTTTTTTTTCTGATCGCCTGCATGGCATAGGGACGGAGCACCATCCCTATGCCATGTAGGCTGTCAGCGGTGCACAGTGTGAAGATTGCTTGGAGATGCACTGCGCATGTCCAAGCAATCTTCCTGCTCTCTGGTGACCCGGATGTTGTCATGACGACATCGGGTCGTCATGGCAACACCCGGGAAGCCTTTGCAGACTGCGCTGGAAGCCGGAAGAGGAGGTGAGTATCGCCGATCACCTCCCCTTGCCCCCACAATGCCGCGATCGATTTCGATCGCAGCATAGCGGGGGTTAATGTGCTGGGAGCGGTGCAGGACCGCTCCCTGCACATAGTACCGGGTGTCAGCTGTGACAATCAGCTGACACCCGGCGGCGATCGCTTCCGCACAGCCTGTGTGCGCGCGCGATCGCCATGATGTACTAATACGGGTCTGGGTCTTAAGTCCCAGGGCACAGACGCATATTAGTACGTCAGATGTTGTTAAGGGGTTAACAGCCGCGGGTGGATCGCGATTCCACCCGCGGCTGTTGTGGGCACATGTCAGCTGTAAGAATCAGCTGACATGTGCTCGGTTCAGTGCGGGCTCAGTGCAGCAGCCCTCACTGAACGGGGGGATGCAATTTGTGCGTACTAATACAGCATGGGTTGCAAAGGGGTTAATACTACAGAGACATATGTGAGGGGTGATGAGCGGTGTAAAGAGGAGATTCCTACATATGACTACCCAGGTGAGTAGTGACCACTAAATGCAGAGAAGTCACAGATTCTTCTCAGTCACCGACTGTGGCTGCTTTATCAGTGGTATAGTCTGGCCGTATCACAATCGTGTGATCACCATTTTACCGCTAGACCACAACATTCTCCTCCGTCCGAAAATGTTCAATTTACTTTGGGAAATTGTGAAAGCCCTTTTCTATAGAACTTACAACCTGGAGGATCCACCTACCCCCTGGGATTAGGAGACGTTACCTGCCCAGATCTGTAAACTACAAAGCCAAATGACAGCGTACGTAGAATGTACTGACAAATTAGAAAATCACTTGTTTTTTTTTTGGTCAGATAAATTTTTATTCATTCAAAGATAGAATAACAAAATACATCTTCAATACAATAATTTCCCATTTTCTTATTATCGAAAAGAACCCCTCACCCACCCCCCCTCCCCTTTTACGGACTACAACAAACCTTTATCATTATATAAAATATTTTCCAATGTCTTATAATCATTACAATGTAATTTAGAATGTAATTTAATCATCGGATTCTTTCCTGCAAAAGCATTAACATTAACACACCTTCCATGGTGCCCATAAATTGTCACTGAGTTTGGCGTTTTTCCTTTTTAAATAAATTTTTTCCTCCATCCGTACCACATAATCCACCTGCCTTATGTAATCCTGTCTAGAGGGAGGTTCCATTCGCATCCAATATCTAGCTATTACTTTCCTAGCTGCATATAAGAGTCTGGCAATTGCCAATTTTGCGACCTCATTCCCCACAAGTTCCTCTACATATCCCAGCAAGCAAACCACTGGATGTCTAGGAATTATACAGTGATAACACCCTTCAATTAGGCCAACTACTTCAGACCAATAGCTTGCAAGCTTTGGGCAGCTCCACATAACATGTAGTATATCAGCAGTTTCTGACCCACATCTCGGGTATTCCGAATTCTCCCGTACCCCTATCCTGAACAAAAAATCGGGTGATCTATATGCTCTATGTACAAGAAGTAGTTGGGACATTCTGGCAGGTTCATTTAGAGACAACCTAGGGATATATTCCAAAATGGATTCCCACCTGTCATCTTCAATGGCACCAACATAAGCTTCCCACCTTTCCCTCGCCAAAACAGGGTATTTCAATAGAAAGGTGTGAAGCAGATCAGCATACACCTTAGATATGACGCCCGCTGTACATCCCCCCCATACAAATATAGTCAATAACAATATCTTTTTGAACAGACAGGTTCCTAATTTTCTTTTGCTTAATAAACGCATGCTTAACCTGTGTATACTGATAGCTGTGTCTGTCTAATAAATGAAATTTCAGCATCTCTAAGGTTTTGATGTTTTGATTATCCATCAGTTGGTAAATGTATTGTATATCCCTTGCCACCCATCCTCTCAGCTCTCCTATTTTATAAAATTCACCTAAGTTTTCGTTATCCCAAATAGGAGTATACATAGACATTCCCACTATGCCTCTAATCCTCTTCACCCTCGTCCACAGTTTATGGACTAGGCCACAGGTCGGGTATGACCTGCCTTTCTTCCCAAAAAATCCCGACTCTAGGCCCACCACCAATGGACTTTTTTTAAGATGAGCTTCCAAAACCGCCAGAATAGTCCCTTTCACCGCCCTGAGCGCCCACCCTCTAGTATGTTGGGACTGTGCTGCCAAAAAGTATATCCATGGGTTTGGTAAGGCGAGACCCCCCTCTTCTTTCGGCCTCTGGAGAGTCTCCAGCTTAATTCTGGGTTTTCCTCCACTGCAAACCAGATCCCTAAATATTGAATTAATATGCTGGAACACCGACCGAGGGATCCACACAGGGGAGTTATGTAAAACATATAGCAATTTTGGCATCATCACCATTTTAAGAAGAATGGTGCGTCTCACCACCGAGAGGCGCATTTTGCTCCATGTAGATGCTTTATCTTTTAATTTCCCAATTATTGGGTATACATTCAACTGAAGGTACTCCTTTACTGGTAGTGTTATTGTAATTCCAAGATATGTAAACTCTCGTACTAATCTAAGTTGTGTACGTTCTACATGTTCAACATCTAAGCCATCCAAAGTATCTATTTCCATAATATGAGATTTATCCCAATTAATTTGTAACCCAGATAACAGACCAAATCTAGTGATGATAGCTATTGCACCATGTAATGATGCCTGAGGGTCCTGTAAGAATAATAAAATATCATCTGCGTACAGCGCTGTCTTCCCCTCAACCATTCCATACCGAAATCCCTTTACCACGTCTGTCTTATTACAGAAGCAAGCATGGCTCGGGGGGCTGTTTCTGGAGGCTGGGGTCTCAGTGGGACTCTATGAGCTCGCTCTACAACAAAGACCTTCGACAGTTTATCAGCTCCAAATTTTTCCAACAGCCAATTCTTAAAAAATTCTGTACGGTTTGATCCTTCTGCTTTTTCCGGGACCCCCACTATCCTGACATTATTATGTCTCGACCTGTTTTCCAAGTCGTCATTTTTAGCAATAACATCAGTTAACAGCTTGTCCTGCTTTTTTTGAGCAGCTTGCACAGATATTATGGTGTCCTCCGCCGTGCTCACTCTTTCCTCCACCTCTCCTGTGTGGACATCGGCTTTCTGCATGGCAGCTTTAATATTAGTAATTTCTGCTTGCACACCAGTAACCTGCTTTGACAGCTTAGTAAGCGTTTGTTTGCAATATGACACCACAGTGAACACATCTTTCAGGCTATGTGCCCACGATGCAGAAATGAAGCAGAAAATTTCTGCATCTCCCTGGCAGAAAAAACGCATGCGGATTGTACATGCGTTTTTCCTGCAGAATACATGCGGAATACATGCGGAATACATGCGGATTCACATGCGTACCACTCCCCCCACACCCTATATATATATATATATATATATATATATACAAATACACACACCTCCAACATAAGACGCAAAATTTTGGAGGGAAAAAGTGTGTCTTATAGTCCGAAAAATACGGTAAGTGGATTTCCAGACTTGATTCATAAACAACTAAGGGACTCAATGAGTAAATTTCCTATCCCTGTTTTGTATGAATACAGCCCCATTCTGGATTACATTTTTGGATTTTATACTCTAACCATTGCTACCCAGTTTCCTGTGAATGAGGTTCACATATTGTTGTACTTCATTGAGATATCTGAGCTTCTATATCAGAATTATTTCCACTTATACTATTAAGTAACTAGCAAGTGTGGTGATCCTTGTGTATCTCTAATTATGCAAAAGGGGTCAAATATGACCATTTAGGAATTTACTGTGGGCCACCATTCCATATTTTTTGTACTGATAAAGTAGATCTACATGCCTATTACATGATGGGAGGATGTGCAATACTTGTTTTTAGTCTCCCATGACGCTGATCTCAGAGAGAGGATTTTTCATTTGGTGGAATGCAATCCAATACCATATGCACTCCGGCATGGAACGTAGACATCTGGGCATGTGACAATGATCCTAGATGCGCTCCAGTGTGGAATGATAACTACGGGCATGCGCAGTCACAGGTACGAGTGGCGCGGCGGCAATCAGTTTATCTGGCGTTTCAGTGTAAAGCACGTCACTTCTGGACATGCACACTAGGGGATGGACATTATCGAACCTCTAGCTCATGAGAAGTAGCGTAGGTGCAGTACATTATTGTAGAAAGACTCCATTCTGTATATCCTGTGACAATTCACCTCTAGGAATGGGAATGGGTCTCCTAGTCTGGGAGGGGTTTTGGATGAATTGGGATATTTATACATGGGCACCTGGCTATTAGGCACACTATGCTGAACATCATGAATTATCATCCCTGTATCAAGCCTCCTGATGAACCTGTTGGGGAAATGCTTTGAGGTGGATTATTGAAACATTCTCTGAGTATCATACCCTTTCCTTTATAGATATTGTAGGGGGTTTACTCACTTGGATGCGACGGGAGGATAACATGAGGCATATTCCTTGAAAAGTATCATGTGGGTTTATTGCTTCATAAACCCAGAAGCCAAACAGAAAAGCAAATAGCCTTTAGATCAGGCAAACAAAGTAAATGTCCTTAGCAGGTCTCTGCTCAGTCAGGCCTGTGTGGCACACAAGCTGGGGTAGTGTCCAGTGTCCTGGTTTGGTCTGAAGACAAACATACACAGGAGGCCTTCTCCCTCCAAACACACAGACCATGTGCCAAACAACAGCCTTCATTTTATAGGCTGTTAACCACACCCAGAGGAGCGGTATGTGGGTAGCTGGACCTGCCCATTCTCTCCTAGCTACCCGTAACCCGGCTCCCAGGTGCACCAAACAATCCTCTTAGTGCTTATGTGCCCTAGAGAAACAATCCGGGTTACATCACAGAGACCAGCCATCTCTGTGACACATGCCTCCCATTGACTACGCAACCATTAGCCCCCTTACAATGCCTTGATACATATCTGGTTTTATGATTACCCCACGGCTGATTAAAGGGAATCTATCGCCCCCTGGGACTTATCTGACCTCTAATATTGGCATGCAGGTGATATAAATGTAAATCTATATATCTATGCCTCATATTAGAGGTCTGTTTGCTGTGAAATGGCTTTTTATTATTCAGTGAAGATTCCAATGCTTGCTGGCTGGGGGAAGGGAAGAAATCCCCACCTACTGTGTTAATTAAAATATTTCCCACCTCCCCTGCACGTCACAGTGCCCTGTGACGTGCAGTCACCATGTCCAGATCCCGCGACTGCGTGCTTTTTACGGTAGTGATGAACTTGTACTGTGTACTATGCAGTTATAGTACTGAAGGGATCTTGAGCCCAGGCGCCGGGAAGTTGCCGTGATTCGCCAGTGCACAAGATCCCTGCATATGACTGCATAATACACAGTACAACTGCGCCTTCCGTAAAAAGTGAAGTGCGCGGGACCTGGACATGGTGACTGCACGTCACAGGGCATTTCTTCCTGTCCACCTGCCCGCAAGCATCGGAATCTTCACTGAATAAAAAGCCTTTTCACAGCAAACAGACCTCTAATATGAGGCATACAGGTAAGCATAGATTCACATTTCTATCACCTGTATGCCCATATTAGAGGTTAGATAAGTCCCAGCGAGTGACAGATTCCCTTTAATCAGCTATGGGGTAGTCGGTGGAGTGGATTCCCTTTAATAAATACTCACTTAGCCCCATTCTTGGTGCAGATACTAATGAATCCAGGACCTACGAGATTTTTACCATATGATAGTTGGATAGTTAGGGGTGTATCATCCATAGCAGCAGCCCACAGGGCCACTATGGTGCCCGTGAAAAAACACAGATTTTAAGCTTGGTTTAAGTTGGTATCCATGCAGCACATAGGCGCATGTTTACTATGGCCATAAATCAGAAAAAAATTATAAAGAAAAATGATCATAAACCCTGCTGTAAATAAATAAATAAAAAGCCAAAGTACATTTAAATAAAATAGGGTTCTTAGCAACACTGTTTTGGATCAAAAATAGCATGAAAGCTATCCCACCATGGCAAGGTGAACTCCTTCGGGATAGTCCTACTCTGTATAATATTAAAAACCTTACCATGTGTGAAAGCCTCAAACTTCTGTGTGTGAATCAGACATGAGATCTAACGTGATAGAAGATTACAGTCCGGGGAAGACGGGAAACATTCATATAGACGACCGGTGGAGATGTAGTCAGTGAAGCACTCTAGCCAAATATGTTTCTAGAGCCGTAGTAGAAGATGAAGATGTCGTCCTATTCATGAAGTAGTTATTTCTCATGTCACATGAAAATATCTCCTGCAGTATTGCTAATGCCGATTCCAGTGTCAGTAAATGAGACGAGAATTAGCTTTATGGAAGATGAGTCTTTGAGAAACGTGTTCAGCTGCAGACTCCAAGGAAGAAACTTCTTGTTGTCTGTGGCCTAAAATATATAGGTTTTATTAGTAGATGTAAAGAAGAAAACTAAATACTGTAATATATCTCCTCATATGTTTCCCCTTATTATATCCAGTAATTGTATTATTACACAGGATTTTTATGTTACATAGGCTCATCATCTTCTCATTCAGGTCCCTACAATATCGGATCCTCTCAGTGAAGATCTTCTATTTAAGAGAATTTTCCTTATGGACCCATCAAAGATGGATATGGACAGAGACAAGATGGCAGAGAAGATATTACGCATCACCCTAGAGATCCTCTTCCGGCTTACTGGAGAGGTGAGAGATTCTGATGGTGTCACATTACATCATTTTTATCTATGGGAATAACAGATGGACAGAACTGGAGAGGTGAGGACTCTGGAAATGTCTGGAGGGAGATTTATTAATGTGTCTCTCCATAACCAGGATTATACAGTAGTGAAGAAAACCTCTAGTGAGCGCTGTCAGGACCCTGTTTCTGAGGGATGGGAAAGACCCCAGAGCCCAATCACCGGGCCTCCATCTCACCCCCTGATACATGAGAAGATCATTGACCAGAAGATCCTAGAACTCACCTACAAGATGATTGAGCTGCTGACTGGAGAGGTGACACTGCTGGGAATACTGGGACATTATACAGTAACACTATGAAAGAATCGGGGAGATGACCTTATCATTGTATGTGTCAGGTTCCTATAAGATGTCAAGATGTCGCTGTCTATTTCTCCATGGAGGAATGGGAGTATTTAGAAGGACACAAAGATTTGTACAAAGACATCATGATGGAGGTTCCCCAGCCCCTCACATCACCAAGTAATAGACAGGACTAAATACACACGGCCTATAATTATCTGTATGTAAAGAATGAATTCAGTCCCTGTATGTGTTTCCTCCAGATCTATCCAGTAAGAGGACAACACCAGAGAGATGTCCCCGTCCTCTTCTTCAACATCACTGTAAACAAGAAGATCCCAATGCTCCTCAGGATCATCAGGTAGATGGAGAGGTATCATGAGATCTCCCCTATGATGTGTAGATGGCTGTGAAGGTCTTGTGCTCAGTCTTGTTTTATCCACCAGTATTCTATGTTTTATACTTGTGTAATGAGAACGGTGGAGATAACAGGATTAGAGCTGATCATAGATGTGACTTCTCCATCTGTCTGTGACTTTTACAATATTTGTTTCAGGGTGAAGATCTGACCCATATTAATACTACAGAGGCTTATCTGAGGGGTGATGAGTGGTGTAAAGAGGAGATTCCTACTTTTGACTACCCAGGTGAGTAGTAACCACTAGTGATGAGCGAGGGTATTCGTTACTATTTGCTATTCGCACGGATAGTACGGTATTCGGGTTACTTGTTATATTGCGAGTATTTGTTTACTCGCCTCGCTATATTCGGATGTCCCGCCCTGCAGTTTTGGCGCCTTCTTTGCAGCCACTTAACATTCTGGGCTTCTTAACTAATCACAGTAATGCCTCAGACATCTTGGTTGTCGCATTACTGTGATTGGCTGGCCGCCCAGCATCATAGGGTCTATTTAAGCCCTGCCGCCGCCATTTTGTGCACATTGCATCTGGAGCCTGCGTTTTAATAGCCTAGGGAGAGATCGCTGGGCTGCTAGGGAGAGTGTTTAGGCCTCTTGATAAAACAAACGCCTTTTAAGGGCTACCTGCCGTGTATACTAGTTCTGTGTTTAAAGGAGCCGCTCACTAGCTCCATAATACCACCAAAAATAGCTAGTAGGGAGGGAATTAGGTAGTGTTCTTTCAGTATCCATCTTAAAACAGCTCTTTTCAGAGGCAAAGCAATATTTTTCCAGCACACACAGAAGTAGCATTTTGTGCTGCCTTTTTTTTTTAGCACCAGTCTATTTTCCCTGCTGTTTTAGGGGTCAGAGTCTGGCTTCTGCTGTCCACATTAGTCCTCTTAAAAAGGCGTTTGGTGCCCTACACAAAGCAGTAGTCCAAACATTTCCTACAACCTGCTACAAAAGCACGCACCAGCCCATTTTAACCGCTATTTTGGGGTGTCAGCCTGCCTTCTGTCTATATTAGTCCACTTAAAAAATCTTTGAGTGCCCTACACAAAGCAGTAGTCCATACATTTCCTACTGCCTCCTACAATGCACGCACCAGGCCATTTTAACCACTATTTTGGAAGTCACCATACCAAGGGCCACCAATCACAAATAGTAGTTAGGCTGGAGTAGGAATACTGTCCTGGTTTGTCCACTGCACAATTTGCATAGGTTTTGTAAAAATTAGCCCTATGGGCTGAGTCATGGTTGACTCACTATTTTGGCTGTGCCTGTGACAGCTACTTTAGCTTGTGCCATCAACATCTGAAAATCTGTCAACAAAACCAAAAATGCCAAAAAAAAACCTGTTGTTAAGGGACGTGGACGTGGTCTGTGTCAGGTCAGAAGAAGCTTTATGCATCCACTATATTCCTGGAAAAAGTTCCCAGTCTGGAACGTAAACGTGTGTGGAAGCCAGAAGAGCGAGAGCAGATTCTGTCTTGGATAGCAGGCAAGGCCTCTACGCATTTGTCAAGCAGCACCAAAACTTCCACGACCACACAGTCTACTGTGGATACACAGAAGGCTGGCCCTTCCAATCCTGAAGCTGGTTCTCCTTCCTCCCGCCATTATCAGTCACAGAAGACATATGACCCCAAGCTTGGCCACTCCGAGGACCTGTTTGGTACTTATCCTTTGGTTGGCTCTGGCCTATTACCGTGCAGCATTGAAGAGGGACAAGAGGAGGTGGCGTGCGTTGATGCTCAAGTATTTGAGGACCTACGACCAGAAGAAAGCCACTTGGGGGAACGTCATTTTTTGTCTCCAGAGGTGGAGGCTGATGATGATGAGACACAGTTGTCATAAGGTCAGCCTACAATATCAACTGGGAAGGAGGATGAAATAGAAGATGAGGTGGTCGATGATGAGTCCACTGATCCGACCAGGACCGTTGGCACGCATAGCCATGACAGCAACTGTAGGCTGACCTGAGGGTCGTAGTCCACACTCACTGCTACCTTCTAGTACTCCATGTCTCTTGGCCATTTTCTTTGTAGTCTCTGCACTTAAATTAGTTAAATAATAGTGAGGGCCCTACAATATGAATAAGTGAGGGCACTCTCAAATGTACACAAGAGGAACCTCCAAAATTTCTAGAGGAGGGCACTTCAAAATGTATGTTACAGGGCCACACGAGGGCTCTCACAAAACTCCGCTTTCCTGCTTACTGTAGACCCTCTGAACATTTGAATTAAGGGCCGCAGTATCACATGGTGGTGGAGGAGGAGGAGGTCAAGCCCAACGCTACAATGGGCACATTGTAAACTGCTATTGAATGTCTATTCCACTATCTGAGTGTAAGTGATGGAGGGACCGCCCAAATGTCTAAGTAACAGCTGTCCCTCCAAAACGCATGTTACAGACCCACCTGAGGCCTCTCAGGTCAAAGATCAACATACCTACTGGTACTTTCTAACTGTGCTTGTAAAGTGCTGGGGAATAGCGAACTAAAAATGATGTATGACGGAGGGACCTACAAAATGTATAAGTCAGGACCCTCCCAATTGTAAAAAGCGAAAAAAAGCCACAGCAGTATGTGTGAAAAAAGGCTAAAAGGGGTATTTTTTGGTTTCTTTGGTTTATTTAACCTTATATACAAGTGATTGTGCAGGAAAAACTGTTTCTTAACCTTTTTGGCCTGTTAAATGCAATTTAGGTTAGGTTTGGTAGTTGTTCTTGTGTGTCTGTAAAAGTGGCGTAATACTGCGACAAACTTATTCCCTGAAACCATATGTGAGTCAGAAATGCATGCAGGCACATTCTCCAGGCTCTTGCCATTCTGTTTCATCACTTTCCCATCCATTTCAGCCTTTTCCTCAGGCCCCTCAGGCACTATCTTTATGTGGGTTTGTTGCACCCTGGTAGTGCATTTAGTTATGAAGATCTGGGCAGGTAAACTCTGCTGCCCTATTTTGCTGTGTTTTTGCTTCCGGCAATATGCTTCCAGCTTTAGTAGGGTGCGGTGCTTTCCAGTTGGCTGAAGCAGGGAGCAGATTACTCCAGCTGGACAGCACACACCCATACTGTCAGACTGGATGGTACTACAGGTCCCAGGCACCCTAATCTTAGTGGCTGGACAGAGCCTTCGCCATACAGAGCTTCTGGTTCTGACGTCTCCTCCATCACCAGCGCCGCCTGCAGGATGAATAAGGCGGCTCCTGGTGAGAGAAGCAGACGTCGCAGGAGCAGATCCCAGAGGAGATGGGACCCACCATTTACAGAAGCCCTAATGTGACCAAATTGCAGAAAACCAGAACAGTAGAAATCCCCATAAAGTGACTCCATTTTGGAAATTATAGCCCTCAGTGAAATAATCTATAGGAGTAGTGACTATTTTGACTCCACAGTGTTTTTCTGGAAATTAGCACGCAGTGGATGTTGGAGAGTGAAAATTACTAATATATAATTTCATTACCCAACACATAGTGTCCAGATTGTGCTCCAGGAGACACACACCGTAAATTAAGTGGGTTCTTCTCACTATAGTAATGTCAAATACATGGATGATAAATGTGGTGTGGGCGCACTGCAAGGCTCAGAAGCGAGGGGGAGATCTGACTTTGGGAGAGCGGATATTGCTGGATTGGTTTATGGAAGCCATGTTGCTTTTCAAGAGTCTTTGAGCCACAAATAATGGGGAAACCTCTGTTTTTCCACTGACAGATGATGGACCTGAGTGGGGACTTGTTTTTTGTGAGATGAGTAGAAGTTTTTATTGGTATTTTATTCACCTACATAACATTGTTTGGTGGCTTTTTATTCCATATTTTGGAGGCAGAATGAACAAACAGTTGAACACCACGCTCTACTGGTTCATCCTATGAGGTTTTCTATTAGACTGTGAACTGTTATTGTCTTGGTGAATAATGACGGCTAACATAGGGCAAAATGTAAAAAAAATCACAGAAAAAGATACAGCCTTACCAACACTAAATCATATAACAAATGCACTAGCAGGATGCAGCAGACCCCCATGATAAAGGTGGGGGCTGCACAGGTGCAAAATACTGGTGGAGCAACCACTCACATTCGTACCAATTCATGGAGGGGGTGGTTGCCTAGTATTAAAGATGCACACAGATGAAGCTTGCATAGGACGCCAGTCACACAGGCAGGTTTGATGCACAGTGTCTGGCTTAGCCTATATGCAAATTGCCTCTTCAGAGAAAAAGAGGACTTGAACTCTATAGCGCCACCTATTGGAAGCAGCAATCCTTCAAGTCACAATCAATCCTTTAACAAGTCATGCAATATGACTTAGGATAAAATCCAAATCAGAATCTCAATTTGCAGACACGATGTTTCAGGCTGTTGGCCCTCGTCAGTGCAAAGTATGAGAACTGATTTGGATGGATGAGAGGCTCTGGACTGAGGTCTAAGGGGTAATGTTTCTCCTTGTGGAGAGTGACTTACCAGCTCTGGCTCGTCAAGGTAAGGAGGCTTATTCGCCGTGCAATGCTCTTCTGGGAAATTTAATATGCAAATTGCCTCTTCAGAGAAAAAGAGGACTTGAACTCTATAGCGCCACCTACTGGTAGCACCAATCCTACAAGTCACAATCAACCTTTTAACGAGTCGTGCAATATGAATATCAATTTGCAGACCTGGTGTTTCGGGCTGTTGGCCCTCGTCAGTGCAAAGTATGAGAACTGATTTTGCTAGGTGAGAGGCTCTGGACTGAGGTCTAAGGGGTAACGTTTGTCCTTGTGGAGAGTGACTAGTGATGTTGCCCATACTATTAGATCAGGAGGGCTGCCTAGCACTATATAAGTGCACCCCAGATAAACAGACACCCCAGTACACCCAAGCAACACTAAAATGCTAATGCATTTGTTATCTGATTTGGTGTTAGTAAGGTTGATTGTTTCTTGGTTTTATTCTTGGCAGATGACTGTACCAGGAGATCAGAGGAACAGCTGACATCTTCAATTTTTAAATCAGATGATCTTGAGATCCCACAGGATACAATTGAAATGAATGACATTTCTCCAGATTTATCATCATCCCTTCACAGCAAAGATCTGTCATCTGATCATTTGAAACAGATCCTGTCTTCTGATTCATTACCGACTACTAAGGAAAATAAAAGTCACAAAATAATCATTAAAAAACAAATTGCTCCTAAAGCAAAGAAGCCATTTTCATGTTCAGAATATGGAAATAGTTTTTCCCTTGAAAAGTCTTTTGTTAAACATCAAAACATTCGCAAAGCAGAGAATAGATTTTTTTGTTTCAAATTTGGGAAATGTTTTAACCAGAAATCAAATCTTGTTAATCACCAGAGAAGTCACAAGCAGAAGAAGCCATTTTCTTGTTCAGAATGTGGAAAATGTTTCACAGATAATTCAAGTTTAATCAGACATCAGAGAACTCACATAGGGGAGAAGCCTTTTTCTTGCTCAGAATGTGGGAAATGTTTTAAACAGAAAGTGCATCTTGATATCCACCAGACAACTCACACAGGAGAGAAGCCATTTTTCTGTTCAGAATGTGGAAAATGTTTTACAGATAATTCAAGTTTTATCAGACATCAGATGACTCACACAGGGGAGAAGCATTTTTCCTGTTCAGAATGTGGAAAATGTTTTATCCAGAAATCAGCTTTGGTTAATCATCAGAGAACTCACACAGGAGAGAAGCCTTTTTCTTGTTCAGAATGTGTAAAATGTTTTAGCCATAAATCAGATTTGGTCAATCACCAGAGAACTCACACAGGGGAGAAGCCTTTTTCCTGTTCAGAATGTGGGAAATGTTTTAAACAGAAATCATATTTGGTTAATCACCAGAGAGCTCACACAGGGGAGAAGCCTTTTTCCTGTTCAGAATGTGGGAAATGTTTTAACCAGAAAACAAATCTTGTTAATCACCAGAGAAGTCACACAGGGGAGAAGCCTTTTTCTTGTTCAGAATGTGGGAAATGTTTTAAACAGAAATCAGATTTGGTTAATCACCAGAGAACTCACACAGGGGAGAAGCCTTTTTCCTGTTCTGAATGTGGGAAATGTTTTAACCTGAAAATAAATCTTGTTAATCACCAGAGAAGTCATACAGGGGAGAAGCCTTTTTCTTGTTCAGAATGTGGGAAATGTTTTACAAATAAATCAAGTTTAATCAGACATCAGAGAACTCACACAGAGGAGAAGCTTTTTTCCTGTTCAGAATGTGGGAAATGTTTTAAACAGAAATCAGATTTGGTTAATCACCAGAGAAGTCACACAGGGGAGAAGCCTTTTTCCTGTTCTGAATGTGGGAAATGTTTTAACCTGAAAATAAATCTTGTTAATCACCAGAGAAGTCACACAGGGGAGAAGCCTTTTTCTTGTTCAGAATGTGGGAAATGTTTTACAAATAAATCAAGTTTAATCAGACATCAGAGAACTCACACAGGGGAGAAGCCTTTTTCCTGTTCAGAATGTGGGAAATGTTTTAAACAGAAATCAGATTTGCTTAACCACCAGAGAACTCACACAGGGGAGAAGCCTTTTTCCTGTTCAGAATGTGGGAAATGTTTTAACCTGAAAATAAATCTTGTTAATCACCAGAGAAGTCACACAGGGGAGAAGCCTTTTTATTGTTCAGAATGTGGGAAATGTTTTACAAATAAATCAAGTTTAATCAGACATCAGAGAACTCACACAGGGGAGAAGCCTTTTTCTTGCTCAGAATGTGTGAAATGTTTTAAACAGAAAGTGCATCTTGATAACCACCAGAGAACCCACACAGGGGAGAAGCCATTTTCTTGTTCAGAATGTTTGAAATGTTTTAAACAGAAAACAGATTTGGTTAACCACCAGAGAACTCACACAGGGGAGAAGCCTTTTTCCTGTTCAGAATGTGGGAAATGTTTTAAACAGAAATCAGATTTGGTTAACCACCAGAGATCTCACACAGGGGAGAAGCCTTTTTCCTGTTCGGAATGTGGGAAATGTTTTAACCAGAAAAGAAATATAGTTAATCACCAGAGAACTCACACAGGGGAGAAGCCTTTTTCCTGTTCAGAATGTGGGAAATGTTTTAAACAGAAATCAGATTTGGTTAACCACCAGAGATCTCACACAGGAGAGAAGCCTATTTCTTGTTCAGAATGTGGGAAATGTTTTACAAATAAATCAAGTTTAATCAGACATCAGAGAACTCACACAGGGGAGAAGCCTTTTTCTTGCTCAGAATGTGGGAAATGTTTTAAACAGAAAGTGCACCTTGATAACCACCAAACAACCCACACAGGAGAGAAGCCATTTTCTTGTTCAGAATGTGGGAAATGTTTTAACCGGAAATCAGATGTTGTTATACACCAGAGAACTCACACAGGGGAGAAGCCTTTTTCCTGTTCAGAATGTGGAAAATATTTTGGCCAGAAATCAGATTTGGTTAAGCACCAGAGAACTCACAATCACACAATCCTGCTCCCAATCAACGCCGCCTTTGGACGTATTGAACATCAACAGGAAGGCCATAGCCTGGAAATAGCATAGAGAGAACGCACACACTGAGAGCACTCTCTTCAGACTGTGTTCCTGGGTAATTCTAAGCAATTTACAGCCTCAAGCATGATGTCCGATATGCCAAAGAAAGAAGAGATCAGAGGTTAATCTGAGGTCCTCCACCTCTGTCAGCATGTCTGGTATGCAGTGTTTCTTATGGAAGGTCTTATCTTCCTGCTCCCGAGCTATTACTGCCTCACCTCAGTGTGGAAAAAGAAACAGTCTTAACCCTCATGATGACAGACTGCTCAGGTCTGTAAGTCCTGCACCAACTTCTCTCTTAATGTAGGCCTCAAGAAAACAGCTCCACAAATCTCCCTGTACTCTCACCAAAGTCCACATACTGAGCAGTGCTTTCTTCACCGGGACATTTACCCCCCCAACCACAGGTTATTCTGATATGGGGAACAACATAGCTTATTTGTATATCAGATTGCGTCTATCCCTACTAAAGAAGATATGGAGCAATATATTCAGAGGCTGGAGACCACATACAATACTGAAATACGTCCCCTCACTTCTATCCTGTCACAGCTTACTGACAAGGTACAGAGATTATTGGCTGATGTCGTACAAGTCGTGGGCCATCAAAATGCTCATAAGCAAGAACTGGATCTTCACAGCCAGCAAATAAACAAGTTGTTTAATTTGATTTATGACCAAGAAAATCACAATAATATCTGGATAATGGGTATACCTGAAAGCATCAATGCACAAGCGATCATGCCAACACTATGGACATTATTTAATAATATCCTTGGTGACTCTATTGACAAGGAGCTGGAGATCGCCAGAGCGCACCGTACATTAGGCAATCATGGTCCAGATCCTGAGCGTCCAAGGGACAGTATCTGTCACATACATTTTTTTCAATGTAAAAGAGGCCGTTGTGAGGAAAGCAGAGGAGTTGGGTCCTGGTGATTTCAATGAAAAACGCATACAATTGCTCATAGATCTATCCTGAATGACACTTGCTAAAAGAAGTGTATTGAAAGCACTACTTGATGCTCTATGGAAAAATGGCCTGATGTACTCCTGTGGTACCCTTTCCAGCTGCAAGTCCGAAAAAATGGAACATTGTATACTTTGAAAGACTGTGATGTACCTGGACATTCCCAGAATCCATATATCTGATTGGCCACCTGCTCCACCATTGCCACAGAGAGTTCCAGCACATCACAGAAGGCGTTCAATGGATCAGGAACTTTATGGTGATGCAGCCAGATGGGAAAGGAACCTGCCAATCATATGAGCTCCTGAAATGAATCTTGTCTTCCCTGATGAGAGACAGTTTGCAGATGCTTACTTATTTCTTTAAGCATATAATTAGATATATCTAAATAGAGTGTTAGGTGCCACTCTTCCACTATATAGAATGTCTCTGTTCATATCTTAGAATGACATTTAAGTTGACTTCACATTATATTACTGTAATAGTATTACTTTGCTCGCTATATATTCCATGGTTCCACCTAATAGGAATCCTAGAACTGAAAGTTTGACTTACACCTGTAAAGACAACCCCTAGTTAGGGACTTGCATTGGGATCTGCTTGTTTCACAATTTCCTACTGTTTTGATATATTCATAATCTATACTTCTTAGACACTGAGAGGTAGACGTTACTATCTACCGTCTATACTTCCACTTTGCTCTTAAATTTTTCTCTCCTCCACTCCCCCTATTTTTCATATAATAAGGCACTGCTTAAAACTGGTTCATTGAATGTCAGAGGACTTGGGTTGTCCTCTACTTTGACACTGAATCCCTATCCATAGGATAGGGCATAAATGTATGATCGGCCGGGGTCCCGCACGCGGCACCCCCGCCGATCAGCAGTCATCTGTGTATGCGGCGGCTTCCGCTGGCCGGAAGTCCTTGCCTACGGTGCTTGGCTGTCAAGCTATAGTGGGCGCCGCTTGTAACTGCACATCCGTCTCCCGTTCAATTAAATGGAAGGCAGATGTGCAGTACCCTGTGGCGGACACTACAGATGAACGGCCAAGCAGCACAGGTAAGGACTTCCGGCGGGCGGCAGCCGCCACCGGCACCGATGACATATGATCGGCGGGGGTGTTACATGCGGGACCCCGGCCGATCATACATTGATACCCTATCCTATGGATAGGGCATCATTGTCAAAGTAGTGGACAACTTCTTTAATGTTCCAGAGAAAAGAGTTCAAGTGTTTTATCATATGCATGAACAACACATACATTTTATCTTTCTTCGGGAGAACCACTTTAGAGGCGATCATATTCCTCAGTTTACTAACAGATATTATTCATCTTGGCATCACAGTACAAATGCAGTTTTGAAGTCTAAGGTGCTGAGTATCGGCCGCCACAGATCACTGCTGCATACTATTGTAGAAACACTGTCTGACACGGAGGGGAGGGTATGTGTTTGTTAAGATCTCGATCTATTCCAAAATATTGACTTTGGCAAACTGCTATCTCCCTAATTGTGAGACATGCCGTCAATACTTAAACAAATGAAAACATTTTGCGGAGGACCTTACCATCATTGGAGGAGACTTTAATATTGTCTTGGATCCTTCTTTAGACGCGTCCCTGGGCTGGAGTCACCAATCTAAACCATCCAAAAGCTTTGCTAAATGTGCTCTGGTCTTTGCAGGTGGTCGATGTATGGAGGATACTACATCCATACATAAAGGATTATTAATATTATTATCGTATTATTCTCCTTTACGCAATACATACAGTACAGACCAAAAGTTTGGACACACCCACTCATTTAAAGATTTTTCTGTATTTTCTTGACTATGAAAATTGTACATTCACATTGAAGGCATCAAAACTATGAATTAACACATGTGGAATTATATACTTAACAAAAAAGTGTGAAACAACTGAAAATATGTCTTATATTCTAGGTTCTTCAAAGTAGCCACCTTTTGATGACTGCTTTGCACACTCCTGGCATTTTCTTCTGTTCTAAAAATCAAAGTAGATGTTTAGGATTTAGGTTCTTATTTATCGAATTTATGGCGAGTATATTTACCTGAATTGGTGGTAGAAAGATAGTTTTTGGTCCAGTTTAGTGTTGGAGTTCCCCTGGAGCTGTGGATAGTTGGATTAGCTTTTTTAGGGTCTCTGGTTAAATGATGAATTAGGAATATACCAGACTTGGAGGATAGGTGATATACCTCTGTGGTTATGGTCCTCCTCAGGGTGCAGGGAGATATAGAGAGGAGGGCGTGCCTGGTAAAGGACACGTACCAGTTGAATAGAGGTAATTGACTGAAGACAATCTGTACAGAGTTTTATACAGTAATTATTGCGGTAAAATAAAAAATGAGGGGGGGAGGGGAGTTTAGATTTTGGGGTAACGGTACCTGTATTGTGGTAGCTGGTAAATATATGACGCTTGAGATATACCAAAGTAGTTACCTGGGGAGATGTCCCTTCAGGCTAGGATTTTGTGAGCTGAATATGGGTAATACCTGTTGTATGGATGGTACCTATTTTTTAATTTTTTAAAAAGATGGTACTTGTTGTGGTTAGCGGTACTCAACCATTGTAAAATAGAGCTCCTTGGAAAGAACAGATGATAAAAGGTAAATGTTAGTATGTGCCTGAAGGGCATTCAGGGGTTAATCCTACAGATAATAGTATAGGAGTTCGCCCCCCAAAAAAATATATATATATTTATATATAATGAGAAAACCAATGTTAGTATGTGCCTAGAGGGCATCGCAGGGTTAATCCTATAAAAATGGTATAGGGGTTCGCCCAAGGTTAAAAAACCGTTTATCTCTGGGTAAGGTATAAGGTATGCTGAGTAGAAAAGCTCATTGGTGCATACAAAAGCACAGCTGTGCTTAGTCCAGGATATGCACTTCACCAATGTGGTGGTCAGGCGGTCAAGGTCTGGAGAGAGGAGAGATTACTCCTGTGGCAGAGGTAAGTTCTTGGTGGGGAGAAGGGAGGAGCAGGGTCCCAGCCAGAAACCGCTGCTCCGTGCCGCTTTTCCAGGCGCCTGTGTTCTGTGGTGCGCAAGGACCTGCGCTGTACACATGGCAGATGTTAAGGACCTTTGTGACGTCACGTGTCTGGTACCAGTACGGGAGCCCAGGAGGGTCAGGAACTGACGCATTTCGGAATTCTACGGATTCCTTCCTCAGAGTTGGTTCCAAGGCTGTATAGGGTCCTTTTTTATATGGTTTTGCCTTTTTTTTTTCTTCCTTCTCTTTATCCTTGACAGGTGCTCAATCAGGGGTAATCAGTCATTGTTAAATAGTGTTGAGCATTCCGATACTGAAATATCGGGTATCGACCGATATTCGCGGTATCGGAGTTCCGATACTGAGTTCCGATTCTTTTAGAATATCGAATACCGGAATCAGAAGTTCCTATAATGCCTGCGCTCTGCAGTGTCTCTGAAGGATGACAAGCTGGATGGTAGCGCTCAGCTTACTGTACTTGTCATTTAGTGTTAAAGGATTTATTTAAAAAAATAATAGTGTTTTCATGCACCGTCTCTTAAAAAAAGCTGGCCGGCAATTCAGCAGCGGTACCCGACAATTTAGAATAGAAAGAATAGAGAATCACACATAGATTAGATAGATAGAAACATGTCAGCCACATATATATGAAGTACAGTGACAGTGTTGATTACTGTACTTGTCAGTGTAAAGGATTTATTAAAAAAATAATAGTGTTTTCATGCACCTGTCTCTTTAAAAAAGCCGGCCGGCAATTCAGCACCGGTACCCGACAATTTACAACAGAAAGAATAGAGCATCACACATAGATTAGATAGATAGAAATATTTCAGTCACATATATAAGAAGTACAGTGACAGTGTTAGTTACTGTACTTGTCATTTAGTGTTAAAATAAAGGATTTATTTAAAAAAAAATTGGCAATGGGTTCCCCGTAATTTTAGGCTCTAGCGGAGGTTAAGCAGACGGCTGGGGCAGATGTTTGAAGCCTGAGAAGGGGGTAATACCCACGGAGCTTCCCAGGATACTAATATCAGCCCCCAGCTGAATACCTAGCCTTTACTAGCTATTAAAATGGGGGATCCCTCCAAAAAATGACGTGGGGTCCCCCTATTTTAATAGCTAGCAAAGGCTAGGCAGACAGCTGGGGGCTGATATTAATAGCCCAGGAAGGGTGCCATGAATATTGGCCCCCTCCCAGGCTAGAAACACCAGACGTCAGCCGTCCCAGAAATGGCGCATCCATAGGATGTGCCAATTCTGGCACTTAGCCTCGCTCTTCCCACTGCCCTGTAGTGGCAGTGGGGTAATAGGGCTGGGGTTGATGTCAGCTTATAATGCCAGCTGACATCAAGCCCAGGTTAGTAATGGAGAGGTGTCTATAAGACACCTCCATTACTAACCCCATAGGCAAAGTTTAAAAAAAACACAAACACCCAGAATAAAGTCCTTTAATTGAAATAAACACACAATTCTTTAATATTCTAAATTAAACCATATTTACCATCACGCCCATTCCAGCTGAAGCCAACGATCTCCTGCAATAAAAGTAAAATAATAAAGCAACCTCATCCTTACCTTTCCATGGTTCCCATGACAGCTTCAGCTCTGCTACATTGACATGACAGGCTGAATCGCAGCCGAAAGCTGCCATCCAGCTTGCCATGCCGCAGACACTGAGAAGCGCAGGCATGCTTGCGCTCCTCAGTGTCTGGCTGTGACGGCATCCAGATGAGCCGAGTTCATGTCCAATGAACTCAGCTCACCTCATGCACGTCACTGACAGCGTGGGAAAATTCTCCTGCACTCAGCGCTTCAGCACGAGAATTCTCCCACACTGTCAGTGACGTGCATGAGGTCAGCTGAGTTCATTGGACATGAACTCACCTCATGCACGTCACTGACAGCGTGGGAAAATTCTCACGCTGAAGCGCTGAGTGCAGGAGAATTTTCCCACGCTGTCAGTGACGTGCATGAGGTAAGCTGAGTTCATTGGACATGACCTCGGCTCATCTTTATGCCGTCACAGCCAGACACTGAGGAGCGCAAGCATGCCTGCGCTTCTCAGTGTGTGCAGCATGGCAAGCTGGATGGCAGCGTTCTGCTGCGATCCAGCCTGTCATGTGAATGTAGCAGAGCTGGAGCCGTCGTGGGAACCATGGAAAGGTAAGGATGATGTTGCTTTATTATTTTACTTTTATTGCAGGAGATCGTTGGCTTCAGGTGGAATGGGCGTGATGGTAAGTATGGTTTAATTTAGAACATTAAAGAATTGTGTCTTTATTTCAATTAAAGGACTTTATTCTGGGTGTTTGTGTTTTTTTTTAACTTTGACTATGGGGTTAGTAATGGGGGTGTCTTATAGACGCCACTCCATTACTAACCTGGGCTTGATGTCAGCTGGCATTATAAGCTGACATCAACCTCAGCCCTATTACCCCACTGCCACCGCTACAGGGCAGTGGGAAGAGCGAGGCTAAGTGCCAGAATTGGCGCATCCTATGGATGCGCCATTTCTGGGACGGCTGACGGCTGGTGTTTCTAGCCTGGGAGGGGGCCAATATTCATGGCACCCTTCCTGGGCTATTAATATCAGCCCCCAGCTGTCTGCCTAGCCTTTGCTAGCTATTAAAATAGGGGGGACCCCATGTCATTTTTTGGGGGGTCCCCCATTTTAATAGCTAGTAAAGGCTAGGTATTCAGCTGGGGGCTGATATTAGTAGCCTGGGAAGCTCTGTGGGTATTACCCCCTTCCCAGGCTTCAAACATCTGCCCCAGCTGTCTGCTTAACCTCCACTAGAGCCTAAAATTACGGGGAACCCCACTCCAATTTTTTTTTTAATAAATCCTTTATTTTAACACTAAATGACAAGTATAGTAATCAACACTATCACTGTACTTCATATATATGTGACTGACATGTTTCTATCTATCTAATCTATGTGTGATGTTCTATTCTTTCTGTTCTAAATTGTCGGGTACCGGTGTATGCCGCTGCTGAATTTCCGGCTTTTCGCGTAATACATTCTACATCATTCTTAGTTGTTTTCCTTCATGTAGAATTAACCTACAAGGAAAGAAAGGGTTTATTTTTATTCCGATATTCGTGTCCCATTGACTTGCATTGGTTTCCGGTATCGCAATCGGCGATATCCGATACTTTTTGGGTATCGGTCCGATCCAATCCGATCCGATATTTCCCGATATCGGAAGGTATGTCTCAACACTATTGTTAAAGGCATATTGCTCTATTTCGGAATTTAAACCCTTAGGTTTAAGGGTGTCAAAAATAAAAATCCATTTACTTTCCACTCTCGACATTTGCTTCAGATAGTCGCCCTTTCACCATTGTTTAGGTACTTTTTGAATACCTGTAATCTGGATGTCCAGTATAGAACCCCCATGTTTTCAGCGACGTGTTTTGACAAGGGTTGTTCATCAAATTTATTAGAAATGTTACGTAGATGTTCGTTGATTCGAGTGTGCATGGGGCGTTTTGTTCTGCCTATGTACATCTTGTTGCAGGGGCAGGCAATACAATAAATTATCACCTTAGTTGTGCATGTAATAAAATCCGATATTTTATGTATGATGTCTTCTCTTTTTATGGTTTTTTGTTTTTCATACATGTTTTCTTACATACATTGCACTTTCCACACGGGTAAAAAACAGAAATATCTTTCATATAGGAAAGGGTGCCGCTTTTTTGGGGGGCAAGGTTCTGGACTGTTGGAGCAATCAAGTTGCCCAAATTACAGGCTTTCTTATATATAAAGCGGGGGTTGTCTGGAAGTTTTTCACCGATGATCTTGTCACCTTCCAGAAAACTCCAGTGTTTCTTAATAATTTTCCTAAATAGATTAGTATTGGCATTATATGGTGTAATAACTGGTATGCTGATCTCACTTTGAGATGTTTGGGTACCTGTGTTGAAATTTTTTTGAAGTATTTTCGTGTGTCATTGTTTTCACATGGTCCCTAGTTTTTGTGAGAAATTGGTGGTCATAGCCTTTGTTTAAAAATTTTTTGGTTAAGATGTCTGCTCCCTGAGTCAAGTTCAGGGATCCAAGATGGCCGCTTACCTAGGAGGCTACATGAAACACAGCTCCTGGTGAAAGCAGCAGCATCCAAGCCATCCACACTTGGAGCACCAACAATCTGCTATAGATCCTCCACCAACAACTGTGCACAGCGCCAGAGAACCAGTAGACTCCAACAAGAAAGCCCACTGCACCCTCATTGGCACTCTGCAGGTGGGTTCTTCACGTGCCCCCAGCCTCTGCCATTTTGGGCCTGATATGCCGCCTGCCTGTCCTTCTGCTGCGGACTCTCTCCTGTTGTGACCGACACCCGCCTCCCTGCCACGGTCGCCGCTCACCGGGATCCTGCTTAATCCCGTCGGCGGCCACACTGAGGCCCTGCTATAGCTGCGGTAATGTGTTCGCCATAGTGACGGGCGGAGCGGGAGGCCGGCTTGCGCCTCCGCTCTTAGCGAGACCCGTACCCTGTTTTGCATTGGAGATCTATCCCGACGGAAGCTGGCGCAAGCGAGACCCGAAAGTCCACCCGCCGAGTAGCGAGGACTACCGGAGCACGGGATAGTAGGAGAAAAGCGCTTACTTCCAGTACCCGCCGCCATTTAAGCCAGAAGAGCCGGGCCTCCTCACTGACGTCCCGACCCTAATAACAGCGATGTCTGACAGAATAGGAGCCACAAGGCAGCGATACAGTGCTGGTCGCTGGGGCAGGACATTCAGAACCCCAAATTGAGTTCTGTAAAGTGCATACTGGTGCTTGCATAAGCGGGTGGCAATTGACATAAATGGACTATAACCCGCAGGGAGTCTCTGCACTTGATAACCAGGGACACATTGACTGTACTACCATCAGCCCTCAGAGCTACCTGTATTAGAGACAGGTTACAATTAACTCCATTTAGCCTGGTGCACAACATCTAAAGTATCAGTAGGATCTCCTCCTCCTTTTCTCAGATTAACCCCTTCACCCTCTTTCCTATTCATGGCATGCTAAACTACCGCATTGCCAGCAGGGGGAGCGACTAAGTCGTATATCATAGATTCATTTGTCAGGAGTCCACATATAACATGGGAAAAGCAACTAATAAGGCCCCAAAAAGTGCCCCCAAAACCTCTGTCTGTTACCCAGGCCGATGTAGACCAATTCCTAAGGAAGAAATGTGATCCATCAGAGACCCCAAAATCTACCAAACAACCTGGCTTACCATACATAGAGGACTCAGACTCAGATATGGAGAGCGAATCCGACACTGGCGCCACGGCAATAGATTCTACTGTTACCAGGTCCTTTATTAAACATATCCTTGCTAAAGCCCTCGATCCCATAGGGAGAGAACTGGCTGAAATCAAGCAAGATCTTAACCTCCAGGGACACAGGATCGAATCATTAGAAAATACTCAGACGCCAATGATGCAACAATCTAACTCTCTATTAGACTGCCTAAACTCCCATGAGCAATAGCTCCATATGATCCACGCCACCCTCGAAGACCACAAGAACAGAGAGCGCCGCAATAACATCCGAATTAAGGGCCTCCCTGAAACAGTGGCATTTGAAGCTTTAGGCAAGGCGGCACTGGAGATATTTGCAGCTCTACTAAGAGAAGACGACCCTCATGATATTGAGTTTGTTCGAGTGCACAGGACACTTTACCCTAAACCAGCGCAAGGAGAGTCCCCCCGTGATGTGCTGTGCCGTTTCCTTGACTACCGAATGAAGGACTTGAGCCTACGCAAAGCCAGGGAGCAGCAGGAAATCATATATGAGGGCACGAAAATATTGCTCTTCCAAGACCTCTCAGCTATAACTTTGAGAAAAAGACGGTTGCTGAAACCTTTTACAGATGCAGTCCTTAAAAAGGGACATAAATTCCGCTGGCTTTATCCCTTTGGCATACATATCACCACTAGGGCTAAAAAAAATCGTAGCCAGGACCTCTGCAGATATTAAAGTGGCCTGCACCTCCCTTGACATTGTTTTGGACTCATACCCGGACCTTGAAACTTTTCACTCCGCAACGCTACTGCATTCGCTTCCGAGTCCACCGCCATGGCAGCAAGCACTGACACCGAGATCACAGCGCTTCAAACAGAAGGCAGCCAAATCCCCTTCTTCCAAAGGACAAGACGACACCACCTGAACTTACTTTACATGAGTCATTTTTGCTTGCTCACCATTAATCCCCCAATCTTATATGGATTCCCTTTGTTTACAGAAGCTCCATAACCCCAAGCTGGCATCTACTGCCAAATACCAGTACCGATGCAATCTCTTACATCCGGAAATGTTAATTAATAAGGTACTCATGATATCTTCATTAAATGCACATGGCCTTAATTCACCTCGCACCAGACACCCAACACTGCATGCTCTTAAAAAACGAGGGGAAGACATCCTCTTCATATAGGAGACTCATTTTAAATCAAATAAAATCCCCAATTTTGACAGATCGATCTATGACAAGTGGTATCACTCCACTACCACCCAAACGGGCTCAAGAGGTGTATCAATTGCTATCAGGAGAAATATTCAATTTCAGCCCCATGAGACCCTTGTAGACCCACTGGATAGAAATATACTGATCAAGGGCTTACTTAATGGCTCCTTGATGACACTTGGTAGCCTCTACGCTCCAAACAAAAAACTACTGAAGTGGCTGACTGCTACTGAAAAAAATAGAGAGGTTTGGAGAGGGTCTAGTCCTGATAGAGGGTGATCTTAATCTAGCAATGGAGTCTGTTCTGGACACCACCAAACAAAAAAGTGCTGTCTCACATAGAGATCTGTCGAGGATCCAAACCTGTGTGAGATCCATGCAGCTTGTTGAATCTTGGAGGTTCATGAATCCCTCCATGCGGGACTATACCTACTATTCCATTCCGCACAAATCTTATAATCGATTAGACTATGTGTTCGTGTCAAGGAGAGCGTTCCCGACTTGATAGCATCTACCATAATACCTAACATATACTCGGACCACTCAATAGTTCTAACGACGATCTCCACTTCCAGACAGCGCCCACTCTGCCAATCTTGGCAAATAAATTAATCTATCTTGGCCCTCCCTGACGTTAAAAAGCGACTCCTTGAGAAGTTACAACAATATTTTTCCCAAAACCAAACAGAGGGAATGTCCATATAATCTCTGTGGGAAGTTCACAAGTCTGTGATCAGGGGGGAACTGATTTCTGTCTCGTCCTTTCATAATAGAAGGAGACATACAGAAACCCAAACACTATATGATGAGATAGCGGAATTGGAGCTTCAATACAAAAAAACACTAGACCAAGCAACCTTTGATTCCCTTACAATTAAAAGACAACAGCTCAAAGATCTCCTAAATTCAAACTCTGCAAAACACTACACAACGTGGAAACACAAAATATATGCACATGTGGATAAGGCCTCTAAATTTCTACTCGCTTTCTTACGCAAACGACAAACTCGTACCCAAATCTATTCGATTAAAAATAACAATGGAGTGACTTCAAAAACCCATCACATATCGAAAAAGTGTTTCTTGAATATTACTCGCAACTCTACAACTTACTCTCAGAAGATACAGAGCGTGATATCCTCCAGAGACGGTCGGAAGTAAGGTTTTTTTTTACAAGGGCTCCGGCTCCCGACCCTCTCGAAGAAGTGCCAACAAAACCTACTCAAACCTTTTACGCTCCAGGAGCTTCAGTCCATCCTGTCAAGATGTCCTAAGGGTAAGGCCCCCGGTCCTGACGGGTTCATGGCCCTTTATTATAAGACCTTCTCCTCTCTGCTACTACCACACCTTTTGACACTATGCAATGCCATTCTTGGTGGCCAGCCACTACCTCATCAGATGCTTGAGGCCAGAATTTCTTTGATACATAAGGAAGGTAAGGACCCGACTCTGTGCAGCAACTACAGGCCTATCTCTCTATTGAAAGTAGACTTGAAATTGCTGCCTAGTATGATTGCTCGGAGATTAGCGTAATTTCTGCCGAACTTGATATCAATTAATCAAACAGGCTTCGTGGGGGGTAGAGAGGGAAGGGATAATGCACATAAAGTACTGCATCTTATTCAATACGCCAAATCCCGCAAAATCCCTCTTGTTCTTTTGGGAACGGACGCGGAAAAAGCGTTTGACAGGGTGAACTAGACCTATTTAGAAGAGACGCTTTATAGAACTCAACTACCTCCCACAATCGTTTCCTTCATAATGGCAATGTATTGTGAACCCACGGCACATATTAAAATAAACGACTCATTAACTGACACATTCTCCATTAAAAATGGAACTAGACAGGGCTGCCCGCTTTCCCCATTGTTGTTCATAATGGCAATGGAGCCTCTCTTAATGGCAATCCAGCATAATCGAGACATAGAGGGCATTGAAATAAATAAGTCCCACTTTAACACAGCAGCCTTTGCGGATGACCTCTTAGTACTCATGACGAACCCGTTGAGGGGACTACCTGCTCTCATGAACCTCATGGGTAAGTATAGCACCCTATCCAACTTTAAAATCAATATTTCCAAATCAGAAGCCCTGGAGATCCAAATCCCTCCCTCTGGAAATTAAAAAACTTATACCCCTTCGCTTTGCCCAAACATCACATTACTTACTTAGGACTGAAACTGGGCAGAAGCTATGCTGACTTATTTAAACTTAATGTCCACCCCCTACTTGCGTCCACATCAGCTCTTATAAAGACTTGGAAAGATAAATACCTCTCGTGGATGGGGAGGAAGAATATACTGAAAAGCCTAATTTTGCCCAAGTTCAACTATCTGTTCCAAATGTTACCCATATCAATACCCTCTACCTTCCTCTCTAATGTAAACTCTCTATTCTCAACATATATATGGAATCGAAAAAAAACACGTATATCCTACTGCACTCTGACTCTTCCTAAAAATCTGGGAGGAATGGGGGCGCCAGACATTAAGATATACTACAGAGCAGCATTACTTACTAGAATAGTGGACGTAATTAGACGATCAGCAGACAAGCAATGGATAGAGGTGGAGGAAGCCCTTGCATCGCAAAATATCAGATCTATATTCCTAGTACCCTCTCATTCAGAACATAAACAACCCCACTCAATCCCCTATACCAAAGCCACTTTAAAAATTTGGCAGGAATCGTCACAAATATTGTCGCCAACCCTCTCCCCGCTGCTTAAATTATCAGACCTCTTAGCACATTTGATAACAACACCTGATACTGGACTAAACATGAATAACAGCCTCTCTAACTACTCTATTGACCAACTTCTCCATGAGAGAGCTCTCCTCTCTTTGAAGGAAATTCAAAAATTACCTGGCCTCTCAACACTGAATTTCCTACAGCAAAATTCCATTAGGAGCTTACTACGCCAACTCCTAAAACCCTCAGACCTCTCTAGAAACCTAACCGTATTCGAGACTCTTTGTGCAGCAACCACGAGACCTAAGAAAGTATTTTCTATTGTGTATCAAGCCCTGCTAACTGCAGATATCTGCCTCAAAAGGGCACACATCTCGCTCTGGGAAAAAGACCTGGGATACTGTTTTACAAAAACTCACATGGCCCAACCCAATGTGTGAAAGCGCAAGAAAACTCACACAAAATCATAACGAGATGGTACATCTTGCCCATCCACGTTAATGCGTGGAACATCAGCCACTCCACAGCTTGCTGGAGATGCGGAGCACCCACTGGGAATTATTTCCGTATGTGGTGGATTTGTTCTACTCTAACTCTATACTGGAGACAGGTGGAGTCTCTCATCCAGAAAGTCTTGCGAAGAGACCTTACATTGAGTCCAGAAATGGCCTTACTACACTTCCCGACCTGGCCGAGTCATAGGTTGGCCTCAATACTAGCACAACACTTCCTAATCCCAACACATTGGAAATCTTCCATTCTACCCACGCAAACACAACTATGGGAGAAAATCCACTCATTATATCATGTAGCCGAAATAGTAGCTTATGTGAACTACACTAGACCGACCTTCATCAATATCTGGCGCCCCTGGATAGTCTATCTCTACTACATAGACAGTACATCTCTAAAGAAAAAACACCAATCCATCGACAAACTTCAGTTCCAAGTGCCCCCCACCACCCACTACTCTCGCCATCCCTTTTATTGTCCTCTCTCCCTTCTCTCCCCCCTTTTTTTTTTTTCTCTACTTTCTGTTATTACTGGTTTTAAAACAATGTGAATACCACCAAGCTGGACTATGCTACCACAGCATACTGTGGATGGACTTATCTGTTTGGTCGCACTAATAAGGAGCCCCATGCCCAGTGTGAAGTTCCCTCCTTATGTTAGTTATAAATATCGAATGGACTGTATCTATTCTTCTTTTTTTTTTCAGTTAAGGCTAACCTAATGAGAACAGCTAAGTAGACAATCCATGATTCTTCTGACCTCATCCCTACGACAGGCTACACCGTTGTCTTATCTGCTTTATCTGTCTGTATTACAGTTTACGTTATATTGGTATTCATATTATCTGAATCTTTACATTTTGAAAAGAAAAGATGTCTGCTTCCTCCTCAAAATAATCAATTTGTGAGCAGTTCCTATGTAGACACATATATTGGCTTTTCGGTATGTTAAGAAGCCAGCTTGGGAGGTGGCAGCTATCTAGGGAAATGTAGCTGTTGGAATCTGTAGGTTTAGTGTAGGTACGGGTGTGGATTTGGTTGTTGGATATGTGTATATTGAGATCCAAGAAATTCATTTGTTCTGTGCTGGTGGTGGAGGTAAATTGGAGAAAGAAGTCATTCTGGTTGATTTTGTAAAGGAACATGTCTAGTGATGTTTGGTTACCGGACCAGATAAAGACAATGTCATCAATAAAGTGATACCAGAGGACCAGGATCACACGCAGAGACCCATTGGGGTAGATGGTGGACTCTTCCCATCTACCCACGTACGGGTTTGCATAGCTGGGCGCGAACCTGGTCCCCATTGCTGTGCCCCACTACTGGGCGTAGCAGTGCTCCTCATATTTGAAATAGTTATGTGAGAGAATAAATTGTAAGCATTCATTTATGAAGGAGATTTGTTCATCTGGGAGTTTTTTCTGTTTTTGTAGAAAGTGAATGGCTGCTTGGCCCCCTTTATCATGTGGAATTACCATATACAGGGATGTGATGTCAATGGTACCCAGAATATAATTATGCTGCCATGTGATTTGTTTGAGTATTTGCAGGATATGTTGGCTATCTTTAATGTAGGCTGGCAGCAGTGGGACCAGGTCATGTAGATGAGTATCCATGTATTTTGATAGGTTGGAGGTGAGGCATTGGATGCCAGAGATTATGGGTCTCCCCGGAGGATTTGTCAGGGATTTGTGTATTTTGGGAAGGTAGTAAAAAACCGCTAGTCTTGGAGAGGTGATATTGATATGGTCAAATTCAGATTTGCTGATATATCCTGCTTCAAGTCCCCTTTTAGTAAGTAATCTCATCTGGTTTGAGTAATTGGTGGTAGGATCATTGGCTAGGAGCTTATATGTATGTTTATCACTGAGGAGTCTGGAGGCTTCTGCTTGGTGCTGTTCATTGTCAAAAATGATGATTCCCCCTCCTGTATCAGCAGGGCGTATAATTATTCTTTGGTTCCTCTGGAGGGATTTCCGTTCAGCAAGGTTGAGGTTGTTTTTAAAATTAGCAAATTTTTTATCACTGATTTTGTGTAAGTCATTGATTACGTTTTGTTTGAAGCTGTCGAATGCTGCTGAGTATTCATTTAGGAGATGGAAACTGGATTTGTTTTTAAGATTAGTGTGAACATATTTGGTGGGTTTGAGGGGTTTAGTGTTAATTGTTGGGTCTCTTTTTTCTGATAGTATTTTTTGAAGGCCAGTTTCCTCATGAATTGTTTAACACTAATTAAATCTTGGAATTTATTGAGACCCGTTGATGGGGCATATTTTAGACCCTTATTCAGTAGGTGGATTTCATTTGGTTTTAGGTCGTATTTGCTCAGGTTAAATATAGAGTCATCCTTCCTACTCATTTCTTTTGGTTGCTTTTTCTTTTTGGCGAATTGCTCTCCCCTACAGCCTCTCTGGCATTTTTTTATTTTTTGAACCACCTGAAAAAAATTAGTTACTAGCCCTCTTCCGTTTCTGTGGGTGCTGAGATTGGGATCTCGTTCTGACGTTTGTGGTTTGGGATGTGTGTGGATGTTCACTGGTATCAAAGAGTGATGGTGTCAAGTGGGTCAAATTTGTTCTGGATGGTGACTGGGGTTGAGTCGGGGATGAATTGACTGCTGGTGGGGCTCGTGCCGGGGGATGTGGGCTGGTGGTGTTAGTCCTGTACTCATTCTGCTGAGTTGAGCAGTTTCTGTCTGGGGTAGGGCACATGGAGATACCTTCTTCGGACAAAAGAGTGTCTGACGGTTGGGGGCTGGGTGAGATTTCATCAATGATGTCATAGGCATATCCTACTCATGTGCAGTACTGTGTTTCAATATGAGGGATAGCGTCACGTCCAAATTTGCATTGTTTTTTTGTCTATAATCTCTTTTTGATTAATCCTATTTCTGATACTATTAGAGAGGCTAGTGATTTCTGAATGTTTTTGTATGGTTTAATGTCATTAAAGAGTTCCGTAATTTTTACTTTATTTTCCATCATATGCTGTTTCCTTTTGTTGATGATGAAGGAGACCGCTTGTTTTGAAAATGATTTAAAGAGGTTATCCCATTCTAGTAGGGTATCCGGGTCACCTATATCCCCTGACAGTGGTTTAGATGCCAGTAATCCAGCTGGAATGCTGTCAAGAGCTAGATAGCGTTCTAGGGTGGCGATTTCCCACAGATCAAGAGAATGCCAAGAGTGTGCAAAGCAGTCATCAAAGCAAAAGGTGGCTCCTTTGAAGAACCTAGAATATAAGACATATTTTCAGTTGTTTCACACTTTTTTGTTAAGTATATAATTCCACATGTGTTAATTCATAGTTTTGATGCCTTCAGTGTGAATGTACAATTTTCATAGTCATGAAAATACAGAAAAATCTTTAAATGAGAAGGTGTGTCCAAACTTTTGGTCTGTACTGTATATAAGTAATGTAGCAGTCCTGTGTATCGTCAAACTCAATTTGACAGGTGCCACGCCCGTCCTCCCCCTCCCTATCAGGCCCTGTGTTGTATCTTGTTCAGAATTTTATATGAGTTTGTTGTTGTTATCAGATTATTTACTCTTATTAGATAGTGTAATTCTCATTTTATATGAATTTTATAATTCCATCAGATTATTTACTCTAATTTGATAGTGTGATTCTTAGATCATATATTTTATACGTTTGTAAAAACCAACACTGCTAATCACCAAGCACTGATCACATTTCACTGATGAAGATTCTCATTTTATATGAGTTTATATGAGTTTATAGCCTCAACATTTTATTCTCATTTTATATGAGTTTTATAGCCCCAAGAGTTTATTCTTATTTGATAGGCTGATTATTATTGCTTGGGCATATTATGTATATGGCCAAGTTACAATTATCATTTTATATGAGTTTTATATCCCCATACTGTTTATTTGATAGTGTGGATCTTATTGCTTGGGCATATTATCTATATGGCCAAGTTACAACTACCCCCAAGTATATAAAGTGTGTGTTTTATACGGATGTAAAAAGCAAAGACACAGTAAAAGTATTAAAAGATTTTATTGTTCTAAAAATAAATACATCTCAAAGACATTTCAATAATATAAAAATCCTTACAGAATAATATAAAAATTTCTGCTTAACAATAATAATATACATCATTACATTTCTTGCAGATTAATATAGAGTGTTACAATTCAGTCAGATCATTTATCCAATACATCACTTACATCGTGAGCCACATGGATTGTAGTAATGGTAGAGACCTTTTTTTAGGCAGCGAAGTTCCTTGTGTGATACCTAATGATGGAGAGTGTAAAGATTGAATAGCGCGGGTTGGTGTGGATGGCGTCCGGGGTGTAGATACATCGCTACCTTCACTGATGGAGATTTTTAATCCATCTAAAAGCTGTCTAGTAGCGGGATTGCCCACAACTGTAGATGGAATATTTAGCTCGGCCATTGCCTGCATAAATGGATCCCAACCCCGAGGCAGATTCCTGCTGGTCAGGGCATGACTCTGTGTTGTACTACGTACCAAATCCAGCAAGTTAGATCCTGGTATTACAGTTCCTTTGAAAATAAATTCACTTTTATCATTCCAGGATGTAACATTTTTATTCTGCAGTAGTCGGTTTAGTAAAAATTCAGCCTTCTTTTTCTATCGTTGGTTTACATGGCTTACAATTTCAGTGACCTCTTGATTTTTATCAGGGCCTGTATTTGGCAATTGTTGCTGATCAGATTCAGGAGTGCTGACGAGATTTAAAGTGGTTACTTCTTTTGAGCTGTGCTTCGCATGTACCAAGTATCGTTGTAGCACGGAACTATACATTTTAATTTTCACGTCATCGGGTATGTCACGACGTTGTAAAACTGTGCTAATTTCATCATCAAGACGACGAATAACACTCTCTCGTATGTTATCTGTATTAGGGGGTCTTAGTTTGACTAGATCCTGTTTGAGAACGAGATACATTTTCTCTGTATGCTCCATTATTTGTATGTGAGCAGACTTGTTATTATCGGTATTGCAAAACCTAAACCCGCCGGTCTGCTTGAGTAGGTGTTTCTTTTTCTTTATGGGCTGCGATCTATCACTCAGGGTTCTTATAGCTTTACACCACTTCTTTAGTATATTTTTTTGTTGCTCTTTCAGGGGTATTCGGCCTTTTAAAATGTTTAAAGCAATTTCACCTATGGCTGTAATTAAATATCTGCTTGCATTGCGCAAAATAGATTTTCTGACAGCGGGTGTTGCCTTCACCAGCATTTTAGAAGAGCCCAGTTACGACGGAGTCTCTCAGACATCTTTACAACACTATGGCCGCAGTGTAGAATGCCTGATTCCATGTAAAATTCACTTTTTAGAACTATTTTTCTTTTGAACATAGACAGCAGGCAATACTGGTGGAAACGACCCCGTCCTTAAGTGAAGCTCCTCAGGGGTATTAGCTCTCAAGTCTAACAGCAAATACCCATAAGGTTCCCACGTGGCATCCTCAAAAGCTTCTAAGAAAAAACGTGTTTTTCCGGGGTACTTCTGACGGGCTAGAGTTAAAATTTGTAATTTATCTTGTGGATTTTTAATAAGCACCATGTACTTTGTGTTTATAGTTATTGTGCGGCTTTTCTTACCCTGACAAAATATGTTTTGTACCAGGTAGAAAATGCTGAGATTTCTGTGGTGAACGTACTTGGTAAATGCTTTTTCTATCTCGCAGTTTTCGCTAGCGCTCTCCATGAGATCATCAACAATAGTCAACAGGAGGGAATAAACCATCATCTACGAATGTATGCGGCAGACCCTCCACAAATCTGATGTGGGGAAAAGAGAGGGAGATTTCATCATATAGTTTTTGCCAGCACGAATAAAACCAAACAATATTATTGGGTTTGTGAGAAAAATGAGTTTCAATATTATGTAACAGCTGTTTTACAAAATAGCTCTTTCCAGAATTAGACGGGCCGGCTAGAATACAGGAGAATGGGTGTTGTAGCCGCGGATCCATCACAATCCCCAACTAATAGCCAAATGGCAGGGTGGTGAGATCGTCTAATAGGCGCCGCTTTGTGTAAACGCACTTTTGTGTTTTGCGCAGCGGTCTTGTTTCAATGTCCCAGAACTTTTTATTTCTCACAATGCCCGGCTGTTGTACGACAATACGCTTCTGTGTTTCTGTGTCAGAATTACGCGGGTAGTCCAGAACTAAATCTTTCAGACTGCTAAAATTAATAGATTGAGTGTTACCGACATTTAGTGTTATGCCCTTAACTTTTAAGACCGTTTTACCAGTGTTGAGTTTGTATCCGTAAGTTTTGGGACCCGCAGATACAAACTCTGTGATGTGAGTGTCATCGAGTATCTCACTGGTCAGCTCGCCCAGGTAATCGCCTAAAGTCGGCTGCCACTCACCTTCCCTCTGCGCAAAAATAACCGAATCTGTGTCGTGATAAAGGCACCTCTCCTGCAGCCGGTCCAGCAGAGAATAGAGCTCTAGCCGGGCATACGCGGTTGTAAAACACGCTATAAAAATGTTTGTGTTTTTGTTGACGGTATGATGGCCTTTTGCATATTTCCAGTTAATGGTCGCAGTTTCATCATCAATGAATTGTAACATTGAAATGTCATAGTAAGGTAGAAACACATGCTGAAAAAGCTCATCGGGGTTGCTAACAATGCTGGTACCATGGTAAGTATGATTGATTCAAAGCCAATAGCTTGGTCTATTCTTGACAAAGAATGATGGGAGGCGAAGTAACAGGAATATTGTCTGACATCAGAGTGCCGTATTCTCCATAGGTCCACTATGCCTACCTCCTCTAGCAGATAATGTAGAGATGTATATTGTGCATTTTGAAAAATATTTCCAGTATGGAATTTATCTCAGAAAGGGTGGAGGTAGGTGGTAAAATCCCCTCCCCCTGCGAGGTTGGGATTTAGGAGGATGTTAGTTTTAGATCAGTTGCAGAACGGAGGGCACGGGAGGGGTGATAGACAGAAATGAGGGATGAGATATAGGGTGGTGCAGAACTGTGGAGGGCTTTATGGGTGAGAGAGATGAGTTTGTATTGTATTCTGTGGTGAATGGGTAACCAGTGCAATGACTGGCACAGGTTAGAGGCGTTGGTGAAGCGGCCTGAAAGAAATACGACCCTGGCTGCTGCATTCAGAATGGATTGGAGAGGAGAGAGTTTGTTTAGAGGGAGACCAATTAGAAGAGAGTTGCAGTAGTCCAGACGAGAGTGAATAAGAGCGACAGTAAGAGTTTTTGCAGTATCAAAGGTGAGAAAATGTGGGGTTCTGGAGATGTTTTTAAGGTGCAGGTGACATGAGTGATGAGTGATTGTAGCCCAGTCAAGAGAGCTTGTAAAAGAACTTCTGCATGATGTTTCAAGGATGGAAAGAGACTGCCATCTACTGGCCGAACGCAGTCAAGCGGAGCCAAGATATGCAAGGGAAGTTGCAGGGAGAGCAAGTTCAGACGCTGGACCTGATCAGGTGACTTCCAGGAAGGAGTTCCGGAAAATAAGAGGCCAGCGCGCCAAACCTGAGGGGTCTTTGGCGCCAAGCAGCAGAAAGGAGCAGATGTGTTCCCTGCGTCCTGAGAAACCCCGCGTGACAGGCCTAAGCCACAGGCCTGTGAGGTGCCACAGCCGGGCACCGGTAAAAGAGCTCCGGATATCTCGCGGATGTTACCTGAGTGCTGTGCCTGCTGAGGAGACTAGGAACCTAATTGCGGTGCTGAGTGAGTTCGCGGAACCCGACGTCGCCCACCGACAGACGAGGCCTGGACCCCCCTATCCAAGGCTCGAGAGACTGCCTCCAACAGCCAAGCAGAGAGGAGTTGAGAGACGGTTGCCCCAGGAAAGTCACGCCAGCGGAAGCGGAGGAGCTGCGTACGTGAACAGGGCCGTCACTTCCACTGTTCACCCATAGTACCGGGGACAATTGGGTTTAGATACTCAGGTTGGGAGGGAAGCGGTTGGGACTAAAGGAGCACAACGTGATCTAATTGAATTTATGCGGAAGAGACTCACGGCCTAGCGTGAATAACCGATGACCCCCGCTAGGGCCAAATGTACAGTTAAAGAACTTACGTGGTGTCTCCCATGACTGAGGGCATCACCCTACTTAAGAGACTTCGCCTTACTTAAGAGACTTCACCTTACTTAAGAGACTTCACCTTACTTTGAGAGGCTTCACCTTACTTTGAGAGACTGCGTCTTATTTTGAGAGATTTTGCCTTTTGCTGATATATTGAATTACTGTTCATTACCCTTATTACTAATCCCTTGTTCAGAATACCTGTTGCATAAAATTGTTTATCTTCATCTCAGACTGTTCTCGTCTTGTGTCTCTGTGCATTGCATTCCCGCACCTGCATTACATTTGGCGTAGTCGGCAGGATGCAACATTCAGATGCAGAGATGGGGGATCAGTCTGTGGCTGGGTCCGGTCGGACCCATATACCCCTGGGGGCTATGCTCAGCCATCTTCCCAAGTTTTCAGAGGATGGCATGTCACTGTGGGACTGGGTAGAAAGACTGAGAAGTATGCTAAGGATGTACCCCCTTGATCCCCTAGCCCAGGCGGAGCTGGCCCTCCTAACCCTTGATGGAGAGGCCCGACAGACTGTGATGTACCGCCCACCTGGGGACCGTGACACCGTGGATAAAGTGATAAAAATTTTAGAGGACATGCACGGTGACACTACAGATTTGGGATACTTGCACTTACGGTTGTTCCAGCGGGTCCAAAGGGAAAATGAGACAGTAAATCAGTATGTTAATGCGTTGCAGGAAGTGACTGCCCATATCACTAAGAAAGCTCGAGATGGGAACCGAGGACTGGGACCATTGGATGAGGTGTTGCGTGACCAACTGATTGCCGGCTTGAAAGACCCTTCCCTGAGGCAGATCCTGAAGGAGCGGCTGCGATTGAGCCCTGATATGGGCTTCCTGGAGGTAGGGGCTGAAGCTATAGTCCTGGAGAGAGAAGTTCCTGTTCTCAAAGCCACAGTTAGAAGTCAAGAGGCAATTGCTCCTAGATTCACCAACCAAGAGCCTGATTGGGTATGGCAAATACGTCAGGAAATTCGAGACATTCGGGGTGAGCTGAATGCTATTAGAAAGCCCCCTACTGCCCCCTTGCCGACGGACCGTACTGCTCAACGCGGACGGAGACCAGAACTAGAGTGACGTTCCTACCCGGCCCCAGCACGGCATGTACCTGACCTATCGGCAGAAAGAGGACCGGAGTGCTGGACTTGCGAAGGTAGGGGACATATCTCCAAAGACTGTCCCAACCGAGAAAGGAGGAGGAGGGGACAGCCATTAAACTAAAATGCCCCACGGTTGTGGAACATACCGTGGGGTCTCGTGCTTCAGAGAGTAGAAGAGGGAGCTCTGAAGACATTGTCTCCGAGAGGCCCATCATCTGGGCTGAATTCAATAGGCAGAGGATCCGCTGTTTGATGGACACCGGGTCTCAAGTGACCACTATGCCTGAGACGTATTTCCAAAGTCACTTTCCTGAAGTCACTCGTTCCTGCCGGGAACCCACTGTCAAATTGGTGGCGGTCAATCAACTACCTATCCCAGTAGTGGGAGTAGTATGGATGTCCATGCGGGCATGTGGAAAGGACCTCGGTCGAAAAGGGATCGTACTAACCACAGGGCCCGGAGGCGATGGGCCCATTGTAACCCTGGGCATGAATGTGCTGAAAGAAGTCGGACAGTTCCTGGCTGAGGGCTGTAGCAAAAACAACTGGACCCGCACCACTCGAGACCCAGCTAGCAAGAGAGTGTTCCAACACCTCGTGCGGGTCAGCCAGATTCAAAAATTGCCTGCTACCTCTCAGTACCTTGGCAAGGTATCGATACCGCCGGAAGCCACAATGACACTGCCGGTGGGACAGACTGTACTCACGTTGCCGGTGCTGGCACATGTGTCCTTAGAGGGCGTGGACATTCAAACTGAAACGATGGAAGGAGAAGAAGCGCCCTCTGGACTCCTGATTGCTCGAACCCTGGCCACCGTGCGGCACGGCCGAGTACCCGTGCGCTGCATCAATTTAGGTGGCACCAGTTTACAGTTGTTGCCCCGACAAGAGGTGGCGCGAGTGTACATAATGCCAGAGGCCCTTACTAGAGCGGACGCTATAGGGCTGGCACCTGTGGAAGGAAAACCATGTACCCTGGAGGTGTCCCTCAACAGCCAGGAGAATGGAAGAGAACCTTTGGCTGGACGCCACCTTCTGGAAGAAATGGAGGCTAATCTGACTGAGTTTTCTGCTGGACAAGTAAGGCAGATCGAACAACTTCTACAGCGATATCAGGGAGTGTTTGCACAGCATGAAGATGATTTCGGGTGCACTTGGGACATTCAGCACAAAATACCCACTGGAAATACTGCTCCCATCCGAGAGAGATATCGGCAGATCCCGCCTCAAATGTACCAGGAGGTGAAAGAGCTGTTGGCCCACATGTTGCGGAACGGTGTGATCCGTGAAAGTCAGAGCCCCTGGGCAGCTCCGATCGTGCTGGTCCGAAAGAAGGATGGTACCCTGAGATTTTGCGTGGACTATCGAAAGCTGAATGCCTGTACAGTCCGGGACTCCTATCCACTCCCCTGAATCGAAGAGTCTCTATCTGCACTAGGGAGCGCCAAATTCTTCTCTTCCCTCGACCTGGCCAGTGGCTATTGGCAGGTCCCAGTAGCTGAGAAGGATCATCCGAAGACCGCTTTTATTCTCCCTATGGGCCTGTTTGAGTTCAATCGGATGCCGTTCGGACTAACAAATGCGCCAGAGACCTTCCAACAGCTGATGGAGAGATGCTTGGGGGACCTCAACTTTGAAGCCACTTTAATATATCTGGACAATATAATTATCTATTCCGCTACGTTTGAGGATCATCTCCGCCGATTGGAACAAGTGTTAGAACGGCTTCAGAGACACGGCCTGAAAATTAAGCCTCGAAAGCGTCGTCTCTTCAAACGAGAAATTGAGTATCTGGGGCACATTGTGTCCAGTGCAGGAGTACACCCCACTGCAGAGAAAGTAGCTGCCGTGCAGAAGTGGCCCACGCCCGCCAACCTAAGGGAACTGAGGGCATTCCTGGGGCTTGCTGGATACTACTGCAGATTCATTAAAGACTTCGCTAAGATTGCGATCCCGCTCAATGAATTGCTGAGAGGAACAGCTGGGGGAGTCAAGCGACAGCCCATCCAGTGGGGCCCACGACAAGAAGAGGCATTCCGAGCATTGAAAATGGCACTAACAGATGCCCCAATCTTGGCCTACGCCGACTTTTCGCAGCCTTTCGTGTTGTACACCGATGGAAGCTTGCATGGACTGGGAGCAGTGCTGGCTCAAGTACAAGGAGGAAAAGAGCGAGTGATCGCGTATGCCAGCAGGTCACTCCGAGATACGGAGAAGAATCCGGAGAACTACAGTTCGTTTAAGCTGGAGCTACTAGCATTGGTGTGGGCCATGACCGAGAAATTTAATGAGTACTTGTCAGGGTCAGAAGTGCAAGTGCGGACAGATAACAACCCTTTGGCCCACTTGGAGAACGCCAAACTGGGCGCGTTAGGACAGCGGTGGGTCGCAAGGATGTCCAAATACCAGTATAAGATTGCCTATCGGTCCAAGGCCCTGAACACCCATGCCGATGCCCTGTCCCGGGTCACTCAGGCGGGGCCGAAGTAGGACAGAGATGAGGAGCTCGAAGGCGACGAGATTCCGGATTTCAGCCAGTTCATCGCTGCCCAAGAGACCAGAGAGGAGCCGAAGCCCACTCAGATTCTGGGCCGTTCAAGAGACGAATGGATACATCTGCAGCAATCCGATCCGGAGTTAGCAAAATTGAGGGAATGGGTCGCCCTTAATCAAAGACCCGACCAGGAAACCAGAGCCGCTTCACTTCCAACTACCCTACAAATCCTAGGTCAGTGGGAGAAGCTTCTCCTGAAGGACGGCTTGCTATGCCGAAGAATCCAGCTGCCTCGAGAGTTTGATGTTACCTGGCAGGTGGTAGTTTCAGGAGCGCTAGTAACACAGCTAGCCCAAGAAGCTCATAGAAGAGGTGCTCACTTCGGAGTAGAAAAGACCTTTCGGTGGTTGCAACGGCTGGTGTATTGGCCTCAACTGCAACAAGAAGTCGAGGGAGTCTGCCGAGCATGTCGCCAGTGTGAGTTGAATAAGCCCCCGGAACAAAGAGCTCCCATTCAGACCATCCGAACTTCTGCCCCCTTGGAGGTCTTGATGATTGATTACTTGATGATAGGAACTTCATACAATGGTTATGGACACTGTTTGGTCATGACTGATCACTTCACCAAGTTCGCAGTAGTGACGCCTACTAAAGACCAGACGGCAGAAGCCACAGATAAGGCCATCTGTCAAGATTTCATCCGGATTTATGGGTGCCCGAATCTAATACATTCTGACCAGGGGGCCTGCTTCCAAGGGCGAGTGATGGATGAGTTGTACCGCATCTATGGAATCGACCGTTCCCAAACAACGCCCTGCCACCCGCAAGGGAACGGCGCATGCGAGCGCTTTAACCGAACCCTGTTGCAAATGTTGCGAACCCTGGAAGCGGACAAAAAGATGAAGTGGCCCGAATATGTGTCCGAGCTGGTGTGGGTGTATAATAATCGAGTTCATGCGACCACCGGCTACACCCCTTACATGTTGCTGTTTGGAAGAAGTGGCCGAGAAATCACTGAACTGGAGCTAGACTCAGAAGACCCCGGCCCGGGCGGTAGCCCAAGTACCTGGATTCGAGAACACCGGTGTCGGCTCCATACAGTAAGAAGACTGGTTGCTCAGACGTTTCAGGAAGTAGAGCATGCAGTTCGGCCCTCGACGACAGGTGGATCACTTCAGCTAGGAGACCGAGTGCTGGTGAGGGCTAAACGATTTGGAAGTAAACTGGACCATCGTTGGGAGGCGATACCATATCGGGTGGTGAAGAAAGTTCACCCAGACAACCCAGTCTACGAGGTTAGGCCCGAAGGGTGTTGCACCGTAATATGCTGCGACCTTGCTCCTCTGAAGCAGAAGTCTGTAACGGAATTGGGCCCCCAGACGTATTGGCTGAAGTGCCACATGCAGGAACCTTAGGGGATGAAGAAGGATGGGCCACAATGCAATTGGGCCCGTCAGAACCGTTGATGCCAACCCCGAGTGGAATTCCAAATGAGTCGGGAAATGATTTGCAATCCCCAGTGGTTGATTCCTCGGATCTCCCGGAGTCACCTCCGCAAGAAGAGCTCCGCAGAACTGAGCGGGCTAATGCCAGAATCCTTCCTAACCGGTATGCTCAGGAAGAGTTCATCTGGTCTCAAATCCAACAGAAAACGCAGGAGTGTGCCCAACTCCTGTCTGAGCTTGCACTGCCTGGAAGGAGGCATCAGTTCTGCGAGAAGCCAACTCGCCCGAGGACTGGCGAGCAAAAAGGAGGGAGGAATGTAGCCCAGTCAAGAGAGCTTGTAAAAGAACTTCTACATGATGTTTCAAGGATGGAAAGAGACTGCCATCTACTGGCCAGATGCAGTCAAGCAGAACCAAGATATTCAAGGGAAGTTGCAGAGAGAGCAAGTTCAGACGCTGGACCTGATCAGGTGACTTCCAGGAAGGAGTTCCGGAAAATAAGAGGCCAGCGCGCCAAACCTGAGGGGTCTTTGGCGCCAAGCAGCAGAAAGGAGCAGACGTGTTCCCTGCATCCTGAGAAACCCCGCGTGACAGGCCTAAGCCAGAGGCCTGTGAGGTGCCACAGCCGGGCACCGGTAAAAGAGCTCTGGATATCTCGCGGATGTTACCTGAGTGCTGTGCCTGCTGAGGAGACAAGGAACCTGATTGCGGTGCTGAGTGAGTTCGCGGAACCCGACGTCGCCCGCCAACAGACGAGGCCTGGACCCCCCTATCCAAGGCTCGAGAGACTGCCTCCAACAGCCAAGCAGAGAGGAGTTGAGAGACGGTTGCCCAAGGAAAGTCACGCCAGCGGAAGCGGAGGAGCTGCGTAAGTGAACAGGGCCGTCACTTCCACTGTTCACCCACGGTACCAGGGACAATTGGGTTTAGATACTTAGGTTGGGAGGGGAACGGTTGGGACTAAAGGAGCACAACGTGATCTAATTGAATTTATGCGGAAGAGACTCACGGCCTAGCGGGAATAACCGGTGACCCCCGCTAGGGCCAAATGTACAGTTAAAGAACTTACGTGGTGTCTCCCATGACTGAGGGCATCACCCTACTTAAGAGACTTCGCCTTACTTAAGAGACTTCACCTTACTTAAGAGACTTCACCGTACTAAAGAGACTGCACCTTACTTAAGAGACTTCACCTTACTTTGAGAGGCTTCACCTTACTTTGAGAGACTGCGTCTTATTTTGAGAGATTTTGCCTTTTGCTGATATATTGAATTACTGTTCATTACCCTTGTTACTAATCCCTTGTTCAGAATACCTGTTGCATAAAATTGTTTATTTTCATCTCAGACTGTTTTCGCCTTGTGTCTCTGTGCGTTGCATTCCCGCACCTGCATTACATGATTGTATATGGGGGATAAAGGAAAGTTGTGTGTCAAATATGACTCCAAGACATCGAGCTTGCTGCTTGGGGGTTATGGTGGCGCAACTCAAGAAAATTGAAAAGTCAGGTATAGGTAGGTTAGTAGAGAGAGAAAAAACAAGGAGTTCAGTTTTGGAGAGATTCAGTTTCAGATAGAGGGAAGACATGATGTTAGAGACAGCAGACAGACAATCACTGGTATTTTGTATTAGAGTGGGGGTGATGTCAGGTGAAGAGATGTATAGTTGGGTGTCATCAGCATTGAGATGGTACTGGAAATCAAATCTGCTGATGGTTTGTCCAATAGGAGCAGTATACAAGGAGAAGAGGAGGGGACCTAGGATTGATCCTTGTGGAACCCCGATAGTAAGAGGAAGATTAGAGGAAGAAGAGCCAGCAAAAGATACCGTGAAGGAGTGGTCAGAGGTAGAAGAACAAGGAGGGAACGGTGTCCTTGAGGCCTATACAGCGGAGCATACTGAGGAGGAGCTGATGATCTACAGTGTCAAAAGGGGCAGAGAGATCCAGGAGAAACAGCAGGGAGTAGCGACCATTAGATTTAGCTGTTAGTAGATCATTAGAGACTTTAGTGAGGGCAGTTTCAGTAGAGTGTGAGGAGCGGAAACCGGATTGTAAAGGGTCGAGAAGAGAGTTATCTGAGAGATAGCGGATTAGGCGGGAATGGACCAGGCGTTCCTGGAGTTTAGAGATGAAGGGAAGATTAGAGACCGGTCTGTAGTTAGCAGTGCAGTTCTGGTCCAGGGATGGCTTTTTCAGTAAAAGGGTTATGATGGCATGTTTAAGTGAGGAGGGAAAGATACCTGAAGAAAGAGAGAGGTCAAATATTTTAGTTAGGTGGGTAGTGATGTCAAGGTAAAATATATATATTATAGAAAATCAATTAGTTTATTTTAATAGATTACCTAATCAGTGTGAATTAATATAGAGATGATGGTATAATCTATGTGTATGTATGTATGCAAATGTGTATATGCACATTGATTATGTTAATAGTTAATGATATATAACAGTTTCTGTTCTCAGGCTATGTGCCCACGATGCAGAAATGCTCCGGATTTTTCCTGAGCGTTTCTGCATCTCCCTGGCAGAAAAAATGTAAGCGAATTGTACATGCGGATTGTACATGTGGATTGTACATGCGGATTGTACATGCGGATTGTACATGCGGATTGTACATGCGGATTTTACATGCGGATTGTACATGCGGATTTTACATGTGGATTGTACATGCGGATTTTACATGCGTTTTTCCTGCCAGGGACAAGCGGATGTGAAGCTTTCTTCACATGCATTTCCGCATGCGCGTTGAAAAGCGCTTTCCAATCGATTTTAACATCAGTTGGAAAGTGCTTGACAACTTGGTCACACTATATAAATCCATGCAAACGGCATGGATGTATATAGTGTGTCCGAAAGAATGTTAAAAAATAAAAAAAAAAAGTCATACTTACCTTCTGATGGCCCCCGGTGTCTTTATCCGATGCGTCTCAGCTTGCCGGAAGCTCGCGGTACACTGAAGGACCTGTCGTCACATGACTAAATGACGTCAGCGCAGGTCCTTGAGTCCACCGCAATCTGCCGGCAAGCCAAGACCAGCACACCGGGGGCCATCAGAAGGTAAGTATAATATTTATTTTTTATTTTATTCTTTTTTTACAGGTACTATGGTACCTGGGTCCGGAGGAGAGTCTCCTCTTCTCCAGACCCGGGTACCATCCGCACATTGAAACGCATGGAATGCGCATGTACAGATCCAGTGATGCAGATTCCATGCGTTCCAATGCAAGTCAATGGCGGCAAAAACGCAGCGCTTCCGCAAAATAATTGATCGCGCTGCGTTTTTTTCCGCAATGATAAGACGCAGCGGAAATTTCTGCAGCATGTGCACAGCACATGCGGATTATCACTGGGGAACATGGCAGGCCTTCTACCAAGCGTTTTTTAAGCGTTTCTGCAGCGGAATTGCCGCTGCGGAAACGCTTAAAAAACGCATCGTGGGCACACAGCCTTATTGTAGACATGAACAACTAAATGATTTCCTGGGAATGACGTATGTACAGTGCCTACAAGTAGTATTCAACCCCCTGCAGATTTAGCTGGTTTGATAAGATGCAAATAAGTTAGAGCCTTCAAACTGCAAACGAGAGTAGGTTTTATGAACAGAAGCATAAATCTTACAAACCAAAAAGTTATGTTGCTCAGTTGAATTTTATTAAATTTTAAACATAAAAGTGTGGGTCAATTATTATACAACCCCTATATTTAATATTTTGTGGAATAACCCTTGTTTGCAATTACAGCTAATAATCGTCTTTTATAAGACCTGATCAGGCCGGCACAGGTCTGTGGAGTTATCTTGGCCCACTCCTCCATGCAGATCTTCTCCAAGTTATCTAGGTTCTTTGGGTGTCTCATGTGGACTTTATTCTTGAGCTCCTTCCACAAGTTTTCAATTGGGTTAAGGTCAGGAGACTGACTAGGCCACTCCAACACCTTGACTTTTTCCCTCTTGAACCAAGCCTTGGTTTTCTTGGCTGTGTGCTTTGGGTCGTTGTCTTGTTGGAAGATGAAATTACGACCCATCTTAAGATCCTTGATGGAGGAGCGGAGGTTCTTGGCCAAAATCTCCAGGTAGGCCGTGCTATCCATCTTCCCATGGATGCGGACCAGATGGCCAGGCCCCTTGGCAGAGAAACAGACCCACAGCATGATGCTGCCACCACCATGCTTGACTGTAGGGATGGTATTCTTGGGGTCGTATGCAGTGCCATCCAGTCTCCAAACGTCACGTGTGTGGTTGGCACCAAAGATCTCGATCTTGGTCTCATCAGACCATAGAACCTTGAACCAGTCTGTCTCAGAGTCCTCCAAGTGATCATGAGCAAACTGTAGACGAGCCTTGACATGACGCTTTGAAAGTAAAGGTACCTTACGGGCTCGTCTGGAACGGAGACCATTGCGGTGGAGTACGTTACTTATGGTATTGACTGAAACCAATGTCCCCACTGCCATGAGATCTTCCCGGAGCTCCTTCCTTGTTGTCCTTGGGTTAGCCTTGACTCTTCGGACAAGCCTGGCCTCGGCACGGGAGGACACTTTCAAAGGCTGTCCTGGCAGTGGAAGGCTAACAGTAGTTCCATAAGCCTTCCACTTACGGATGATGCTCCCAACAGTGGAGACAGGTAGGCCCAACTCCTTGGAAAGGGTTTTGTACCCCTTGCCAGCCTTGTGACCCTCCACGATCTTGTCTCTGATGGCCTTGGAATGCTCCTTTGTCTTTCCCATGTTGACCATGTCTGAGTGCTGTTCACAAGTTTGGGGAGGGTCTTAAATAGTCAGAAAAGGCTGGCAAAAGAGATCTTTAATCCACACATGTGAAGCTCATTATCCTTGGTGCCTGAACTACTTCTTAATACTTTAGGGGGACCAAACAGAATTCTTGTGGTTTGAGGGGTTGAATAATAAATGACACTCTGAATTAACTTTTAACGTTTTAAAAAAACAACAACAAAAAAAAAAAAATTTGCTGCAGTGCATTTCCCACTTCCAGGCTGATCTACAGTACAAATGTCACAATGCCAAGTTAATTCCGCATGTGTCAACCAGCTAAATCTGCAGGGGGTTGAATACTACTTGTAGGCACTGTATGTGCATGGCTGATAACAGAGAGATTCATGTCGAGTTGGCAAAGATGGCGCTGAGAGACGACTTCACCCCTCCCATCAGAATTCCTAAGGTGTTGCTGAGGCCAGGAGATACATGGATGAGCAAATTGCAGTGTGCCAAGTTATCAGAAGGAGCAATGAATTTTACTAATCCCACCTAGAAGTAGAATACTATATAACCCCATGTCTACATAATAAAGTATGTCATTTTGCGTGGTTTAGTCTCTGAGTGAAGTTTTTCAACCATATTAGCAAATTTGGTTGATTTGCATTCACTCGGACATCTTTAATTAGGAGGAGAGCAGTTACCTAGTGTATCTTAAATTGGTGAAACCTCCACAGTGACAGCTGGGGAAAGGAACTGAATGAGCTGTGAGGGAATAGGGTCACTGTTGCAGGTTGTAGGGCGGGAAGAAGTGAGGAGTCTGGTCACTTCTTCTTCTGTGACCAGCTCGAAGATGGAAAGTGAACTTGAGGTGCGGGAGGGAAGGGAATCCAGACTCTGAGGGGATTGTGTAAAAATGTCTTGACAGATATGATTGATTTTTTGTAGGAAATAAGTGGCCAGATCGTCAGCGCTTAGGTTGGAGACGGGGGTCTGTACTTTAGAGCTCAGGAGGGAGTGGAAGGTTTCAAAGAGTCGTTTAGGATTGTTGGCTAGAGATGTGATGAGAGTGGTAAAGACTTGTTTAGCCAGATGGAGAGCAGAATTATAAGTTTTGAGCATGAACTTATAGTGGATAAAGAGAAACCAAAAACAAGAAAAATACCGAAATAATTGAAAGTAAATGTATAGTGGATGAAGTTTTCTGTCAAAAGAGATTTTCTCCACAGATGCTCCACTCACAAAATAAGAATACCTTGTATGTACAATAAGGCAGGTACATAACTCATCATAGCTCAACATTTCCCGCTCATAATAGAATAACGGAATAGATTCAGGGATAGGCATTTTTTCATAATGGTATATGAAAAGTGCTTGGAGAAAACCGCCTCAAGGAGAAGTCTCTCATCCAGCTCCATTTCGCAGAGATCTCTTATTGGCATCCATTCATGATAAAGCATCTGGAAGGGAGTAAAACATATGAACTCAACCCTGAGCCGAGCAGGGTAGATTATAGAATAGGAAATTTGCTTTTCACAGAGCCTCCTTTTTCTATCCCAGAACTTGACCCTCTTCTTCTGAACTTCTGTTGAAAAGTCAGGATAAATAGATATTTTCCTTCCATCAAGGGTAAGTGAAGAATGGTCCCTGGCCTTTCGTAGGATAAGGTCTCTCTCTTTAAAATTTTGTAATTTGATGAGTACAGGTCTTGGTGGAGCACCCGGTGGCAAAGGACGTGTAGGAACTCTGTGAGCTCTTTCAATTGCAAAAAATTGAGAGAGAGTGTCTTTGCCGAACATTGTAGTCAGCCAGGATTCAAAAAAAATCAACTGAATTACGACCCTCCGCTTTTTCATGAACCCCGACTAAACATATGTTATTTCGCCGATGCCTATTCTCTAGGTCATCAACCTTCTTGAGAAGGGCATTGATATTCTGAAGACCTCTCCTGAGATATTTATGTATAGTAGGCATTTGGTCCGCAACAGAACTCACTCTTTCCTCCAACTCATTGACTCGGCTGTTTATTTTCTTCATGTTTTGTCTGATGAGATTAATGTCCTCTCTAAGCCCTCCCATGTGTTTGTTGAGAATTTCTAATGAGAAGCTACAGGATTTTCCAGCAGAGAAAACATCTTGTCGTGTAGGCTCTTGCCCAGAATCATTGACTTCTCCATAGGTGTTGTTAGTGCTCTGCATTTCCTGCACTTCTCTGTTTAACTGTTGCTGTGAGAGTGGTGCGACATTGCCTCCCCTGCACAGTCTCTGTATCTCTCTTCCTCTGTGAGCATACCTGATCAGGTTGTAAATCATCTGAAGGGTCAGAATCTAAGGTCAGTCTGGCAAATCTCCCCAGCTTTGCTGCAGCAGCCTCAGCATCTCTCACTCTGGCTGGTGTGGGGGAGGAGGCGCCATGTTGGAAGGCCCACTATCTGGACTCTGCTCCTTCTGATGCTTGCTTCTGGTCATGTCTGAGTGCACTTTAAAGCTTCTCTGTGTACTTTCCCCCAGCCTTTGGTGTGAAGGAATCAATATTTCACTGCTAATAGGTGGAAATGAAATGATGCAGAGCAGGAGCAAAGCACAGAGCTTCCATGTGAAGAGGCTGTCAGCAAAAGGTCCTTTTTAAAGGGGAATCTGTAACACTCCCATCATCTGCTCCTGAGCTCACATCAAAGACAGTCTGTATTATATGTATTTTATATGAGCGCTGCACTTGGCTTTTTCTGACAAAGAAGATGACACACCCGATCTGCCGCTCCATTTTACAATAGGAATAAAAGTGCCCTGTCAGGGATAAAAATTCCCCATTCTTCCAATCGGTACAGTCCCAAATGGTCAGACCAATCAATCACTGACCAATAAGATATCACCTCTCCTGTGGATCCTATGGAGTTATCACCTCTCCTGTGGATCCTATGGTCATAACTTGTTTTCACCAACAAAGTCCTTTACTGCAAATTACCGTAATTGTACATCCCAGTTATGGTAGCGCACAGTAAGAGGTGCAGGAGCCTCCTGTATTTTACAGCCAATGCTCCTCTATAATCGGGATAATGCCTTACAGGTTTTCATATACAGCTGTAGTGTGGGCCCCTAGAATCAATTCCTATTGGGCCCCAGACACCCCAGTTTGATCCTGGTTGGGGGTGGGGAGGGTAATTTTGCACCCTGTCGTAAAGAAAAATTGTAAACTCCAAAAAGACATCTCTGGAGAGGGGACATATCACCCTCACATTGAACATATAGGATTATAACTAGAAAAGTGAGAAAGAGCTGAAACTTCAACCTCTATTGATGTAGGGCCTCCTGCCGTGGTCAGGTAAATTCAACAAAAAATCTGATGAGAACCAGCCAACAAGTCTAGAATTTGCATACTCAGAGGCGGATAAGTACATTTCCGAAGCAAGGGCTTCCTCTTTTCAAAGGACTTGTCTCAGACACTCTGAAGACTGTGGTCAGTGATGAATATTGGGGTTTGCATCAATCCAATATTCATGGGAGATGTATTTTCGACATCGTAGCAAAGGGACGATCATAACGCATTCCCTCACATCATTGTAAGGCCAGCCGAACACCCCCAACTTAATATCGTTTAGATGGATAATGCTATCCATGCCATGTTTCATCTCTATAGAAAGGTAAAATTATGATAGAAAACATGACCATGATATTTCCCGCCCGAGACCTCCATGGGCGAAGATATCCTGAAAGTTGGGGATCTCATAAACTTCTAAAAGATCTAGCACCCCTATGACAAGTCCTCATATGAGCTCACCAATAGAAGGTATGTGGGTGTAACCGTGATCTTATTAAATCAGAGCTTGGATTTTGGTCATTGGTCAGTCCTGGAAGGTACAGCTTGCTGTAGTTGTATCTGTTTTCCTAAGGAGTTCTTCTAAGGAGTGCTTCCTTGAGCTAAGCTCTGAGCTATTTCTCTGACACAGGTTTAGCACTTTTCTTTTATTATCTTTTTGATTTTATGTTAATGTATATATCATATTGTTTGTATCATCTTTGTGTATTTTTTATACACACTGCCTACTTTTCAAGATTAGATCACTTGTTTTTATTCTGTTATTCCCACACCCTATCATTTCTTTACTTAGAAAATTGGGCGTGAGGAACGATCAACACGCCCATATGATGGCGCAGTCGAGCGTGTAAATTGTAACTCCCTACATGTATTTCTATAGCAGGACTAAGAACGTTTGGCGTTCGAAACGTGTAGCTTTCACAGAGGTCTCCACCTTTATTTATTTTATTTTTGCAATGTGTATATCTTTTTAATGGATTAACAATAAAATCCTAATTTTATCTGCAATTGGATCTGGAAGCTGGCGCATCACAATGTCGGTGGATATGCACCTTCTCTTTTTGGTTGAGGAGAAGGTGACTCCTACAGGGTGAGATAGAAAAATGCAATGAGCCTAAGAACTATCAGGCAGGTAATTGCTTATTACGTGCTTGTTCTACCCTGTGGTGGCTCAGATTGCTCCTGGACCGCTCCTAACAGCGATTCTGCTGCTTCACGTCAACAGAACAGCTCTTCCTCTTCCCGACTGCTCTGTCAAAGAGGCGTGACTGCCAACTTTATGCTGATTGACAGATGGCTCCCTGCAGTTAGGCAGCAGGGAGCCAGCTGTCAATCAGCATGACATCGGCAGTCACACCCCATCAACAGATCAGAGCGGGAGCTGAAATATCACTGTCAGGAGCGCTCTGTGACCACTCTGAACCAGCAAATATCGGCGCCTGGCACAACAGGCACATAGTTAGCAAATACTTGCCTGTTAGTTCTTAGGTCCATGGTAAAAAAAAAAAAAAATGTCCCGGACAACCCCTTTTAATATTAAGGAGCAGGACTTCTCCGCATGATGCTATAATCAAGAAAACATGAAATTCTCTCCTGCCCAGTCAGTCTGCCCGATCTGTTACACCATGATTACCAAAACCTCGACTCATTCCACTGCCCACTTGTATTACCACTTACCCGGCTCTGCTTGGCCTCTGTTACCAGTCCATTGGCTTGTCTGACTGCAAGTGCACACTTCTGAACCGGGAGTCCCTGTGGATTTTCACATCCCCTCAATTTGACATAATGAATTTCAGTGACACAGAGGATTGTTCGGCTAGACTGAACAAACTAGCATCTATTTTTGATAATAAACTGTCAGTGGTGACAACAGAACCGGATGAATTTAAAGATCTCATGTTCCAGATGGAAAACAAAATGACCAGAGAACTTAAAGTTTGGTGGGATCTCACAACCTTGGACACATATATAAAAAAGGAAATGATCCCTAGAGGTCTGCGTTTAAAAAAAAGTCACCACCACTATATACAATGACGGTTTTCAAGAAGATCAGAATGCGATTCTTAGTCAATGTTCACTGAATCTTATGCACCTCATAATCAAACATGAGGAACTGGAACTGACTTAAATTAAATTGGATATTAAAAATATACAATCGTCTTTGGGGAAATATGTGCAACTAAAAGAATTTAATATTTGTAATATCAAACTGAAATCTAATTTGGCCAGGTGGAGAACAACATTATGGATATAAAAAGATCCACGTTCAAAAGGGACAGTGAGGACTATGCGCAGAACAAGATTTATAGTTGGAATAAACAATTACCATCCATCTTAAAAAAACGCTCCCACAAACGTTTTCAGAGATCTGGAAGAAGGAGTTTTAAGGAGCATGATGATGTTACGGATAATTCTTTTGCTGCCACCTCTGATGATTACTCAAATTCATCTATAAGTTCAATGGGAGAAATGCAACAATTGTATTTTATCAACAATAAATTATCTAGTGCTGGTGGAGCGATTACAAAAAACGAAGGAAGAGAGTGTGGCGCCCCTGAGGGTTCGGTCGCCACAGGGGGGTACTGCATCTTGTGAAAGAGGTGTGGTATCTCCTCTCCCAGGTTAGGATGGAGCACCTGTCAGGGCCCCACCTCATCACTCAACACTACACACTCCTGTCCTATGGGGGGCTAGTATGCACTAGGGTGCTGCCCCAGCAGGATAATGGAGATGGGGGAACCAAAGATAGGGGGAACCATGTAGTGGGTGAGGGTGCAAGACGCACTTTTAGGTTACACTTGCAAATACATATTTAATAGCCAGCCATCTTAAGTTCAAGGTTGTTTGATTGTGGTCTTCACAGCTGGCAGTGTCCTTGTGTAGGAGCCTGCAGCGTGCTGGAGATGCACGGTCCTCGTGCTCTGGCCTTGAGACGAGGAGCGGGATAGAGTTAACGGAGGTCTCTACTCGGTCAAGGTCCCACCGGGTAACAGACGGAGCGGAGTCGCCACCCGTGCCCTTGTTCTGTGTATAGCCAGAGGGAGACCCAGCCTTGCAACACAAGGAGAGGCCCAAGGGGGAGATTTGTAGGAACACACTGGTGCTGGGGGTCCTGATAGACGCACATGAACTACCGGGGTGTGCCGAACCCCCTTCTCTGGTGGCCGCAGCACGCCGTGAGGAGCAAGGAGAAGCCTTGCAGTTGACCTCTAACAACGTGAGTAAAGCTTGGAAGACTACATCCATTGCCTCCAGTCCATTATTGCAGCGGGACATGACACCGCACCACTGCATCCTCCTGTTTCCTCTGCCTTGTGGCCCTGCTCCGCCTGTGGGGAGTAGTACTACCATCGGCTGCCACAACATCCCGCCTCAGAGGACTGCAGCAGCTCTGGTGGCACATCACCAGACACCACAGGTAGTGTAGTCGTTTATCCACTCATAATTGCCACTCATCAACTAGCCCCTATTTTTAATGTGTGCGCCCTGGGCACGGACCGGGCCGAGGCCGCTACTGCATCCCCATTCTACAAACTGGGCCCGCCGTCCGAGTACACCCCTTTCCCAGGGAGGGCTAGCCGCTACTGAAACAGCTAGTGGCGGGTCACACAAGGGCGGGACGTAAACGCAAATGCAAACAAGAACCCGACACAGAGCAAAAACTGCCATTATTATAGTCACCTGTTTGGAATCTCTCTAGCTACATCTTATCTGAGAGTCAAATTTCTCTCCTGGCTAAAGGCCTGAGCTTTTCACCTTCTAACGAATTCGACATTTTCAGAACAATTCTGGATGTTAACAAACTAGCACGTAACCTCACCATCCGATGTCATTTTATGGACATGAAAAATCCACAGAATACAGCTTCAGAAGAAGTTTCTCCTAGGACAAGCCAGGATTCCATGTTATTATTCACAGAACAACAGTCTTTATTACAAATGAACCAATTCGAGACGGAATCTTTAATTCCAAATGTAAATTTAAATGACGACTTTCGGGCTGGCAATCCTTTCTTTTACCGACTTCAGTCCAGACCATTGGTTCTGGATCAGTTCCAGGACTTAATTGAAAAAGAACTAGTGGAATTAAAGAATGAATTATCTTCTACTAATCATTTGGACTCTAATCTGACATATAGAGAAAAAGACGCTCTGAAAAAATTATAGGATAATTCAGACATACTAGTCCGCTCAGCGGATAAAGGTGGCACTATAGTACTGAATGCAGGATTGTATAAAAAATTGAATTTGATGGATTTAGAAAATAGGGATGTTTATTTGGAGTTAGCTCGAGATCCTACTGTTGAGTTTAATGCTGCTATGTATAATCTATTAAACGAAGGTTTGCACTGAGGGGCCCTAAAAAAAAAATTAATGGAATATTTATACGTAGATCACCCAATTGTTCCAGTTTACCATTCGCTGCCAAAAATACATAAAAATATTTTCCCACCACCTTTAACCCCTTTACTACTCAAGGTGGTTTGCACATTAATGACCAGGCCAATTTTTACAATTCTGACCACTGTCACTTTATGAGGTAATTACTCTGGAACGCTTCAATGGATCCCCCTGATTCTGAGAATGTTTTTTCGTGACATATTGTACTTCATGATTGTTGTAAAATTTCTCCGATATCACTTGCATTTATTTGTGACAAAAACTGAAATTTGGCGAAAATTTTTGAAAATTTAGCAATTTTCAAAATTTGAATTTTTATGCCCTTAAATCAGAGAGATATGTCACACAAAATAGTTAATAAATAACATTTACCACATATCTACTTTACATAAGCACAATTTTGGAACCACATTTTTTTTTTATTAGAGAGCTATAAGGGTTAAAAGTTGACCAGAGATTTCTCATTTTTCCAACAAAATTTACAAAACCATTTTTTTAGGGACCACATCACATTTGAAGTCACTTTGAGGGGTCTTTATGACAGAAAATACCCAAAAGTAACACTACTCTAAAATCTGCACCGCCAAGGTGCTCAAAACCACATTCAAGAAATTTATTAACCCTTCAAGTGCTTCACAGAAATTTTTGGAATGTGGAAGAAAAAAATTAACATTTAACTTTTTTCACAAAAATGTTACTTTAGACCCAATTTTTTTTTATTTTCACAGGGTTAAGAAGAAAAAATGGACCACAAAATTTGTTGTGCAATTTCCCCCGACCACGCAGATACCCCATATGTGGGGAAAAACCACTGTTTAGGTGTACGGCAGGGTTCGGAAGGGAAGGAGCGACATTTGACTTTTTGAAAGTAAAATTTGCTTGAATAATTAGCAGACTCCATGTTGTGTTTGGGGAGCCCCTGATGTGCCTAAACAGTGGAAACCCCCCCACAAGTGACACCATTTTGGAAACTAGACCCCTCAGAGAACCTTTACAGAAGTTTATAACATGGAGCCATGAAAATAAAAAATTATGTTTTAGCCCCAATTTTTTTATTTTCACAAGGGTAAGAGGAGAAAATAGACCCCAAAAACTTTTTGCAATTTCTCCTGAGTACGCCAATACCCTATATGTGGGGAAAATACAGTGTTTGGGTGCACGGCACAGTTCAGAAGGGAAGGAGCACTGTGTGACTTTTTGAACGCAAAATTTGCTGGAATTGAGGGCAGACGCCATGTTACGTTTGAAGAGCCCCTGATGTGCCTAAATAGTTGAAACCCCCCACAAGTGACCCCATTTTGGAAACTACAACCCTCAAGGATTTTATCAAGGGGTATAATGAACATTTTGAACCCGGTACGACACATAATTTGATAACATTAGGTCATCATATTGAATAAGTTGTCATTAGTCTTGAGCACAAGTGCTCGCCACTTCAGTTTGCATCGTGTACTCGGGTATGCACCATGTATCGCACGTGCTCGAGTGACATGCTCGAGTCCTGCCCACAGGTTTCACGGTTATTAAACACCCAAAACAAACATGCAGGGATTGCTGGTGCATGGCAGGCAATCCCCGCATGTTTTTTTTGACTGTGAAGCATATGGGGCAGAGACTCGAGCACCCGCGATACTCAATTCATAACCGAGCACCCGATGCAAACTCAAGTAGTGAGCACTTGTGCTCAACACTAGTCGCCATATCGTCATCTTTTTTTTTTTTGCTTTTGAAAAAAATCCCAACCCTAGCACAACCCTAACCCTAGAGTTTATTTTTTACACCATTCCTTGTGCAGTATAAGTGATTAGACGACTTTATTCTTTGGGTCGGTGTGATTACAGCGAAGCTCATCAAGAGAATGCCAAGAGTGTGCAAAGCAGTCATCAAAGCAAGAGGTGGCTACTTTGAAGAACCTAGATTATAAGACATTCAGTTGTTTCACACTTTTTTGTTAAGTATATAATTCCACATGTGGTAATTCATAGTTTTGATGCCTTCAGTGTGAATGTACAATTTTCATAGTCATGAAAATACAGAAAAATCTTTACATGAGAAGGTGTGTCCAAACTTTTGGTCTGTACTGTACGTATTAGTACGCCCTGGGCTGTAAAGGGTTTAAGACCCATAGTGGTGGGGATTGGTTCCCATGGTGAAAAATTAAGTGCCTGGATGGATTTTTACCTACAGCCTCTGGTTCAGGAAACTCCGAGTTACATTAGGGATTCAAAATTCATAGTGACCATTTTTGATAAATTTGAATGGCCAAAAAACATTGGATGATTGTCCTGTGATGTGGTGGCATTATACCCCCTCAATTCCACACCATATTGCTTTAGCATGTTTAACCTACCACCTTGAAACATACAGTTTGTACACTATAGAAATAAAAGAATTTCTGGTCATAGCAGTACAGTTCCTCTTAGAGCGTAATTATTTTAGCTTTGATAAAAGTTGTTTTTTTTACAGAAAAGAGGAGTCAGCATGGGCAGTAAATTTTCTCCTTCACTAGCGAACATAGTGATGTGTAGGTGGAGGAGCTTTTCATTTACCATAATGATAACACATATAGTGGACACATTGTGTGGTACGGTACATTTATTGATGACCTCCTCCTGGTGTGGGGGGCACACAGGAGGAGGTGGTACAATTTGCACAGTACATCAACTGCAATCATTTTAATCTTAAATTCACTTAGTTCTACCATTCATCCAAAATTACTTTTTTGGATCTCGAACTTGAGGCTACCAAGGAGAAAGAATTGGTCAAAATTAATCCCCACAGAAAATCTACAGCCTCAAATTCTATTCTATCAGCTAAATGTTGTCATCCGCCACATATTAAGAGAAATATCCCTTACGGTGAGCTAATACGAACAATACGAAATTGTTCAGATAACATCACTTTTCAGAAGGAATCAGAAAAAATTTATAACAGACTATCCAATAGGTGCTATCCCGAGTGGTCTTTAAGAAAAGCGAGTAGAATTGTCTCCAATATAAATCGGAAAGATATACTCCGAAATAAACAGAAAAATAACATTAACACATTGGATACTAGGGTAACGTTTTCTACCACCTATAGTCCTCAGTATAATAAAATTACATCTAGAATTAAAAAGTATAACCCTATTATATATCAGAACAAGAAACTAAAAAGCCTACTTTCTAATGACATCCGCTTTGTAGCCAGGAAAGCGCCCGCTCTGGGAACCATCCTTTCTCCTAGCTTATACACCAGTGAGACTAATACTGTACAACCAAATTGGCTCAGCACAAAAGGTTTCTTCAGATGTGGAGCCAATCGGTGCAAAGCGTGTCTACACGCGGTTAAAACAGATAGTTTTATGTCCTTAAGTAATGATAGAGAATATAAAATTCATGATTTCCTCAATTGTAATTCATCAGGGGTTATATACCTTATAGAATGCACCTTATGTAAGGTCCACTATGTGGGTTGTACCACAGGTGCGCTGAAAGTCCGTATCAGAAGACATCTTTCTGATGCGATTAATTTGGAAGCCATAAATGCATCAGCAGTATCGAGGCATTTTGCGAGAGTTCATAAAGGTGACACCTCATTCTTTAAATATATGGAGATAGAGAAGGTATATAGATCCACACGAGGGGGGGATCATAAGTGCAAACTTCTGGACCGGGAGTCCCTGTGGATTTTCACATTGGATACCACAGGGGTTAAATTCAAGACAGGATCTGATACTGCAGTATTAAGAAATATAATTCTGCATTTATTTCCATGCATGTACACTGGGTACGGAAAGTATTCAGACCCCTTTACATTTTTCACTCTTTGTTTCATTGCAGCCATTTGGTAAATTCTAAAAAGTTCATTTTTTTCTCATTAAAGTCCACTCTGCACCCCATCTTGTCTGAAAAAAAACAGAAATGTAGAAATTTTTGCAAATTTAATAAAAAAGAAAAACTGAAATATCACACGGGCATAAGTATTCAGACCCTTTGCTCAGTATTGAGTAGAAGCACCCTTTTGGGCTAGTACAGCCATGAGTCTTCTTGGAAATGATGCAACAAGTTTTTCACACCTGCATTTTGGGACCCTCTGCCATTCTTCCTTGCAGATCCTCTCCAGTTCCGTCAGGATGAATGGTAAACGTTGGTGGACAGCCATTTTCAGGTCTCTCCAAAGATGCTCAATTGGGTTTAGGTCAGGGCTCTGGCTGGGCCAGTCAAGAATGGTCACATAGTTGTTCTGAAGCCACTCCTTTGTTATTTTAGCTGTGTGCTTATGGTCATTGTCTTGTTGGAAGGTGAACCTTTGGCCAAGTCTGAGGTGCAGAGCACTCTGGAAGAGGTTTTCATCCAGGATATCTCTGTACTTGGCCGCATTCATGTTTCCTTCAATTGCAACCAGTCGTCCTGTCCCTGCAGCTGAAAAACACACCCATAGCATGATACTGCTGTTATGATCTGCTACAAGAACTAAGGAAAGAGAGGAAATCTGTCCATACAATAAGACTAAGCTGATTCCCTACGATGCAGTGGGCAACCTGTTCCTTGTGAAGAGACCCGCCTTCGTCCGCGGCTAGTCTGAACGCAGACCCATAGATTAAAGGGAGGGGTCCCTAAAAGAACTAAGGACTGAGACAAAATTGGACACCTCCTGGCAGAAGTAGTAGCAGAAGAAGACAAACAGACAAAAGTACTTAGTGGTCCAAGGACCAAACAAACTAGAGAAATACAGTAGGTACAAAGCACCTGGCTAGATTAAGAGTCAAAGTAACACTGAAGTCCAGCAAAGCCTGAAGGGCGGAGCTGGAATAAATAGACAGAAGGTCACGTGACCACAAAATAGAAAAAACTAACCGGAGGGTTCTAACAACTGCCACCACCATGTTTCACTGTTGGGATTGTATTAGGCAGGTGATGAGCAGTGCCTGGTTTTCTCCACACATACCACTTAGAATTATCACCAAAAAGTTCTATCTTTGTCTCATCAGACCAGAGAATCTTATTTCTCATAGTCTAGGAGTCCTTCATGTGTTTTTGAGCAAACTCTATGCGGGCTTTCATATGTCTTGCACTGAGGAGACGCTTCCGTCTGGCCACTCTGCCATAAAGGCCCAACTGGTGGTTGATAGTTGACTTTGTGGAGCTTTCTCCCATCTCCCTACTGCATCTCTGGAGCTCAGCCACAGTGATCTTGGGGTTCTTCTTTACCTCTCTCACCAAGGCTCTTCTCCCACGATTGCTCAGTTTGGCTGGACGGCCAGGTCTAGGAAGACTTCTGGTGGTCCCAAACTTCTTCCATTTAAGGATTATGGAGGCCACTGTGCTCTTATGAACCTTGAGTAATGCAGAAATTCTTTTATAACCTTGGCTAGATGTGTGCCTTGCCACAATTCTGTCTCTGAGCTCCTTGGGCAGTTCCTTTGAGCTCATGATTCTCATTTGGTCTGACATGCACTGTGAGCTGTGGGGTCTTATATAGACAGGTGTGTGCCTTTCCAAATCAAGTCCTATCAGTTTAATTAAACACATTTGGACTCCATTGAAGGAGTAGAACCATCTCAAGGAGGATCACAAGGAAATGGACAGCATGTGACTTAAATATGAGTGTCTGAGCAAAGGATCTGAATACTTATGGCCATGTGATATTTCAGTTTTTCTTTTTTAATAAATTTACAAAAAAATTCTACATTGCTGTTTTTTTCAGTCAAGATGGGGTGCAGAGTGTACTTTAATGAGAAAAAAAATGAACTTTTTAGAATTTATCAAATGGCTGCAATGAAACAAAGAGTGAAAAATTTAAAGGAGTCTGAATACTTTCCGTACTCACTGTATGTATCTATATACACTGCTCCAAAAATAAAGGGAACACTTAAAACAACAGAATATAACTCCAAGTAAATCAAACTTCTGTGAAATCAAACTGTCCACTTAGGAAGCAACACTGATTGACAATCAATTTCACATGCTGATGTGCAAATGGAATAGACAATAGATGGAAATTATTGGCAATTATCAAGACACCCTCAATAAAGGAGTGGTTCTGCAGGTGGGGACCACAGACCACATCTCAGTACCAATGCTTTCTGGCTGATGTTTTGGTCACTTTTGAATGTTGGTTGTGCTTTCACACTCGTGGTAATGTAGCGCCCCGAGGGTTCGGCCGCTACAGGGGTATTGCACCTGAGACCGGGGGTGTGATATTCCACTCCCAGGTAAGGATGGAGTGTGGACCAGGGTTCAGTTAGCTGCATGCAGCACACACACCCCATTTCCGAGGGACAGCTCAACGGTGCTCCCACTAGACAGAAGTGCAGGCACGACCGACCATGTCCCTGCTGGAGTGGGGAGGGAGGGGTGGAACACCCAGTGCTGTAGGGGCAGATAGGGGGCGGTTCCTGAGCGTAGGAAGGAGCCCATTGGTTGCTGGTCACCTGGGCTCATGGCTAGAGGGAGGTATAAAAGGTGGGCACCATCTTAGATCTAGGTTCTGTGGAGAGGAGAAGACAGGGAGCAGCAGCTCAGGCTGAGTGCTGCTCCAGAGGCAGGCCTAGGGAAGAGGCCAGGGCCTGAGAGGAGAAGGAGAAGTGGGCCTGGAGAAGAGGCCGAGGAGGAGGTGAAGGGGAGCTGAGATTCTGGCTCATCTCAGCTCCAAGAGAAAGGAACAGAAACAGAAAGGAACTGCAAAGAAGGAGAGACAGAGAAACAGAAGGGCTCAGGAACAAGTAGGTGGAAGGGACCCTAAGAACCCACGAGAATCCAGGGTGCAGGGTCAGGCAGATTAAGGGTACCGGATCCGAAGTTGGTGGAGGAGAAACAACCCTCAGCCAAAGACCGGTCGTCGTGATCATATATTGGTGCGACACCTCATCAAACCTGCTAGGAAGGCACCATATAGGACAGCGGAGGACGGGGCCCACGTTTAACCGCACAGGTCCGCGGCAGCTGGACAAAAGTGGGTCACTGGTGAGGCAGGCCAGAGAAAGGATAAAAGGGGGTCCTGTGCCATGCTCCTGAACTGCCTGGGAGTTGACCGAGCCCCTCACCTGGTGGACTCCGCACGGCTCAGGCGGTCACTGCTGGCCAAAGTGACCTGGAACAAACGAACTGTGAGTAAAGACCCTGGACTGTAACTTGTTGTCTGTGTGCTCCTTCGCGCCTCCAGCACTATCAGCACCGGGACTCGCACTACCATCACTCCCAACATCCACTACACTGCCCTGGGGCTGCACTCTTCCCGTGGGGAGTCACATCACCTCAGCTGCACCCATCATCAGCCCCAACGGACTGCCTTGCAGCGGCGGTTCCTAATAACCGCAATCCACGGTTGGCGTAGTCGGACATTATTTGGAGCGCATAGCAGACTACCATTGGCCTGACCACCCTGAGCCGCGGGACCGGGCCGCCACTACTACTACCCCCATCGTTCCCCTATCGCCCGGATCCGCGTGCCCCACGGCCCAGGGGGCGAGTCAGTAGCATGAGACAAACTCTACAACCCACAGAAGTTGCTCAGATAGTGCAGCTCATCCAGGATGGCACATCAATGCGAGCTGTGGCAAGAAGGTTGGCTGTGTCCAGAGGCTGGAGGCACTACCAGGAGACAGGCCAGTACACCAGGAGATGTGGAGGGGGCCGTAGGAGGGCAACAACCCAGCAGCAGGACCGCTACCTCCGCCTTTGTGCAAGGAGGAACAGGAGGAGCACTGCCAGAGCCCTGCAAAATGACCTCCAGCAGGCCACAAATGTGCATGTGTCTGCACAAACGGTTAGATACCGACTCCATGAGGGTGGTATGAGGGCCCGACGTCCACAGATAGGGGTTGTGCTCACAGCCGAACACCATGCAGGACGCTTGGCATTTGCCACAGAACACCAGGATTGGCAAAGTCGCCACTCGCGCCCTGTGCTCTTCACAGATGAAAGCAGGTTCACACTGAGCACATGTGACAGACGTGACAGAGTCTGGACACGCCATGGAGAGCGACATCCTTCAGCATGACCGGTTTGGCATTGTGTGAGTAATGGTGTGGGGTGGCATTTCTTTGGAGGGCCCACAGCCCTCCATGTGCTCGCCAGAGGTAGCCTGACTTCCATTAGGTACTGAGATGAGATCCTCAGACCCCTTGTGAGACCATATGCTGGTGCGGTTGGCCCTGGGTTCCTCCTAATGCAGGACAATGCCAGACCTCATGTGGCTGGAGTGTGTCAGCAGTTCCTGCAAGATGAAGGCATTGAAGCTAAGGACTGGCCCGCCCGTTCCCCAGACCTGAATCCGATTGAGCACATCTGGGACATCAAGTCTCGCTCCATCCGCCAACGTCACGTTGCACCACAGACTGTCCAGGAGTTGGCGGATGCTTTAGTCCAGGTCTGGGAGGAGATCCCACAGGAGACCATCTGCAACCTCATCAGGAGCATGCCCAGGCGTTGTAGGGAGGTCATACAGGCACGTTGATATATATATATATATATATATGCCTTTTTGTCATTCTAGTAGTAGGGCCATAATTAAGACATGATTTGTTGAAACGCGTAGGTCTGTAAGCTATGATGGTTGCACATTTGCTGTATTCTTTGTGGAGCAGTGTTTTATATGGCTAATAAAAGCTAAGTTTTAATATTTTTTCTACTAAACAAACCTTTAAGCTGGATCATTTGCACTTTTCCCTTGTCTGACTACACTTACGTTTCGCCCTGGTACCACTTATCTGCATCTCCAGAAGTTTCCCATTTCTCTATTATACTCTTCAAATTACATTTTGAGACTTTCTCCTCCTGTTGTTGCACATATTTTTTTCACTTCATCTGCACAGGTATCATTAATCTATCAACTATAATGGCCGTACCAGGTCCTGCAGGTCCTGTATCCCGTACACATGACGTGGGCAGTGCACGGCATGCCGCTAGTTTTTATTCTGAGTGCTCTTATATACGGTGGTAGTTTTACACAATGTTGAGCCTGTGATTTGCAGAGTGAAATGTCTGACTGCTAGAACAGAAGTATACGGCAGATTCTACAGCATGGATACATAAAGGACGTCCTGGGGGAATATACCTCCCTCCAACACTCGTCCAGTCCCTGCCTCACACTAGAGACATTTATAATAACTCCAGGACTATGGAGCTGGTCATTTTCTCATAATCTGTGGCCATTATTAGTGATCTCGCATTGTACGGTAATATCACCCTGGAGGTTGTGATGTATTTAGTGTAATAGCGCCATCTAGAATATACAGTATATATCAGGCGATACCATGCTTTCTATAGTTAGTCGTCTTATGTGCCCTCTATAGCTATCTATTATACTTTATATTTCTTTATAATAATTTATAATAAATTACTCGATAGTTTTACAGCTTTATGATGTTTATTAATCTGCTGTAATTATAAAAGAAAGTCCAACCTTACAGTGGACACAGGTGGAAATGTCCTCCATGATGGTGTAGGCTGAGGTGGAGCAAGTATATAGTCAGTGGGGGATCAAGATGACCAGTATTCCCCAGGGTTCCCTGTTATCAGGGAGGGACCCGGTGTATGCAATCAAAAGATCTTATCCTCTGACCGGCTGTGTGCCATCAACAGGTAATGATCCTCTGTCCGGCTGTGTGCCATCAACAGGTAATGACCATTCGGCAGTGCGACATCAACTGGTCATCACCCTCCAGCTGTGTGCCATCAACAGGTAATGACCATCCGGCAGTGCGCCATCAACAGGTAATGACCCTCTGGCTATGGCCATCAATAGGTCATCACCCTCCGGCTGTGTGCCATCAACAGGTAATGACCATCCGGCAGTGCGCCATCAACAGGTAATGACCCTCTGGCTATGGCCATCAATAGGTCATCACCCTCCGGCTGTGTGCCATCAACAGGTAATGACCATCCGGCAGTGTGCCATGAACAGGTAATGACCATCCGGCTGTGTGCCATCAACAGGTAATGATCCTCTGTCCGGCTGTGTGCCATCAACAGGTAATGACCCTCTGGCTATGGCCATCAATAGGTCATCACCCTCCGGCTGTGTGCGATCAAATGTTTTTATCTTCTGTCCAGTTTTGTGCCATCAAGAGGTAATGACGCTCCAGCTGTGGGCCATCAACAGGTCATCACCCTTCGGCATTTAGGCTTCTTGTCTTCTGTAAGATGCGATTCTTGAGTCTCCTGATGTTAAAAAATATTTAAAAAATCACCGATTAAACTAATAATCTATCTAGTACATAAGCATCACAATTTATAATCTATCTAGTTCATAAGTATGACAGTTTAGCTCACAGAACATACACTATGCTAAAACATTAGACCCTACAAGCAGAAATTTGCTAAACTAACATAAATATAACTGACAAATCAGTAGAAAAATCGCTACCAATGGCACAGCTCTCTTCACATCAACCTGTAACCATAGTAGATAAGAAATAGAGGACAATGCTCATAGTCAGTTATCAACAATTCGGCATGGGGCATCCCACCAGAGACATTATTATATCTAGTAGATTGTAGATGGCAATAGAATTTACCAACAAGCACATAGTACGCCAAACTCAAGTACATAGTATGCCAAACCTCGACACGTTTTCCTAAAATAGGTTCATCAGAAGCACATACTAGACAGTGATACTTAGCAAAGCGTTCATAGATATATGCGCCATATGATAAGGTGCTAAAGTGCAAGTGTGTGACAAAATATCCCTTCGATTTCAGGTGCAATGCTGCATTGTATGTAGTAAGATGGTGCCCATCAGACAGCATGTATAGGACTAACCTGTGATGAAAACACGAGCAATGGGAAAGTTCAAGCAGTTGCCTTCTCAATCTTCCTCGCCTCTTAGACATCTAAGGAAAGATCTTCTCCTCTTGATTTTGAGTGGAGGTGTTGTAGGCATTTCAGGCTCTGGCATTCTAGGTTCTGACATACTAGGTTCTGACATTGTAGGTTCTGGTGTTCTAGGTTCTGGTGCTCTTGGCTCTGGAATTCTGGATTGTTGGTTTCTCTGAAAAATCAGTAACCTCTCTTTATGCTCCGTGGAACTTCGAGCTCTTCTTCCTATATTGTTGTGAGGGATCGTTCTGACCCAGACAATATCACTGAACGCCACTTTATAGTTGCAACTAGGAACCTTTTTCGCATCCTGCGGTGCAGGAGCCATGGATGGAGTAGAACATTTGCCATTGGGCAGGACAGGTGTTCTCCTGGAGTCTTGCTCCTGAATCTGAGGGATGCAAATCGGCTCCTTACAAGCACTTTGTTCCTTCAGAATGGTTTTGTTCTCAGGAGTTTTCTGATGGTTTCACCAGGTTCAGACATTGCCCACTTGCTCAGGACAAGACTTAAGGCCAAATACTCTAGTATTGTCAGTAGTGTCATCACCGCAACAAAAACTGCGTCACGGAAGAGCCAAAGAGGAAGATTGATGGAAGCTTGATAGGTGCTTCTCCTGAGATCCACGGGTAGTGGGTCATCCTATAATAAAGAAAAAAAACATAATAAAGTCCTGTATATTTATACCCAATCCAGTCAAACAGAGAGCCCTTGTTATTATACAGTGATGGATACATTATCAAGCAACTTTCAGAAATATCCCATTGAGAAGATCAGGAAGAAGTTTGGGATTCACCTCCAGGGTCCATGGAATATTATTTACAGTTGGACTTTCATATGACGCACGGTCACGTGTCCAGTATGAGAAGTCCTGCAAGAGGCGATATTCTCATTAGCTGATCCTTGTGACCTCCATATTGATGAGAACATACTCGCCCTCAGTGTACTGTAATGTGGGGGGTAGAGCAACATAAAGCACAGAAATGATAGGATGATACTCATCATCTCCAGAGGTCTCTCAGCACCAAGGTATGGTCAATGAGATACAAGCTGCAGATGGGCCGAGGCTTCTAATATACCCAGGGGTGACATCACAAAGCCCTCTGTGACATCATTGCACAGTTCTATCCATCATGTCACTGATACTTTGGACCTAACTAAATGTCTAAAAGAGAACCCTTCCTCATGATTTCCAATCACGGAGCAGCTTCAGTTTTTCAAGAAAAGTTTAAAAAATATAATCTGTGCTGTGATTGGTCACAATGGCACATGAAGCAGAACGTCTTTAGATCTTTTAAAGGGAAAGTGTCAGCAATTTTTTTACAATTGTAAAATTGTAAAGTATTTATATTTATATATAAATACACATATATATTTAAAAAGGTTTTAATGGTATAAAATCTGAAAAAATATTTTAACTGTTTTGATGTTTTCATCTTGTAGACACTAGGGGGAGCAGCTGCTGACATTTCCATGAAAACAGAATACAGCTAGCTCGCATTACGACTGCAGTAAAAGTGGGCGGGATCTGCTCACATGGGTGTGATGTCACTCCTCCCCTTCTGGGCGTTTGCAAAAAGGTAAATGAGACTGTAGTTTAGGATCACAGTGCGGAGCGATCACTGGTGACTGCAAAGTGATATATAAGGGACAACACCAAAGTCATTAATCACTACAAGGACAAGGCAGGAATGTGGGAGTCAGAGGGGTCACCCCACACTTATATCCCCTCTGACTGTCACTTCCTAAGCTCCTTTCCCTGCCATAACCTCTTATTCCCGCAGGTAAATTCTTACAGGACCCCCCTCCCCATCCCCTTCCCCTGCCGCAGCTGATTCTAAACGTCCTCCATATGTAATAATAGACAGGTACTCACCGGCAGCCTATGGTAATTCACAGGGTAGAACAGGGTACAGCACAGAAACAATATGGCGATCCTCATTGTCTCCAGGGGGTATCTCAGCACCAAGATATGGCCAATGAGATATGTGCTCCAGGTGGATGGAGCCCCCTTATATACAACAAGGGTGACATCACAACGCCCTCTGTGACATCATCAGCCACAACATTCCATCACATGACATCACCCAGCATCAGCATCATGTGACCCAGCGTAAATAGAAAGTCCCTGTTGCCTATACCAACCATTCAAAACTAAGTTTAAACTTTTCCAACAGCTAAAGGCGGCTCTGTGATGGCAGTTTCTTCTTGTGGACGGTTGTGATAAATCTGCAGAACATCTACATAACGCGACATGTAGAAAATCCTGTCTTTTCCCCTCTGTTCTTCCTCTGGTGCTACAGAGACGGATAGAAGGAGCTTTTCCAGACCTTACAGTGCACAATATGGGACCTAATCACTGATATCCCAGATCTCCTCAGTACAAGCATACCGCCAACCTATGAGGACTAGAAAGAGGGCGAAACCATGCGGCACGCGTAGTCTGGCCACGCCCCTATCCACACCCCAAGCCACGCCCTTTTTATACCTTGGCAGGAGGAGATGTCTGTACAAAGCGCAAGTTATCAAAAGGCTGAAGGAACACTTTATCAACATGAATGAAGGTTTTGAAGGGCATCCACTGTCCCGGCACTACCGGAAGTTCCACAACCAATCTTATAAGGACACTAAGTTTTGTGGGATCCGATTAGTCCCCAGAAAATGGAGGGGAGGTGATTACCTGAGATTAATGTCGCGGATGGAATCCAAATGGATCTTCACATTAAATAGCTTGGCTCTGAAGGGCCTTAATCACGAGAGTCAGCTGTATGCCTTCAACTCGCAGCGGTATATACTGTATGTATTTTTTATCCCAGTACCAATTGAACATTTACATTGCACTTTTATGAACCTCCTTATATTTTATCAATATAATATGTCTTTTGGATATATTCCTTTGAATCCACCTATTTTATATATGTATTTGTTTCTATACATTGATACCCCTATTGGAGATACAATATAATGTTTTTATTTTTCTCCTTCATGTTTTCCTTTTTATCTCTGGATGGTACTAAGTGCCGAATTTATACTATCCTGGTAATATACACTGATTAACAGACTGTTTTTTATAGCCATCAGAAATATAAGTATATAATTTTTATTCATTTTTAACTAATTGTGAAAGTTTGAACAAAGTCTTTTTTATTATTATTTTTTTCACACACAGTCTATTCTTATTGGAATTCTATCTTAGTTCTATTGCACCTCCATATGTCCTTTTGCACCGTCTTGATAGTATTGGATCTTCCTCCATTTCTTTGGTTGTATTATCTTTGTGGGGGGCGTTTGGACTTTATTAGGTTACCAGTTTGACTACCAGCGAGAAGCTGACGAAGAGGAACTGTGAGTCCTCGAAACGCGTAGTTTTTTTTGGCCTATACAGGACATCGAAGGAGAAGAAGAGAGTCAATGCACAGGGATAAGCCCTCCTGATATCCAGAAGATATATATAACCATATCATATTATTGATACAAAATATAAATGCACAGAGTCAATAAAATCACTTAAAAACACCAAACCCCATCCTTACTTTGCAAGATACCTATTCCAAAGGTGTATCTAGGTTTTCTGGCACCCGGTGCAGCAGGGGCTGGCTGGCACATTTTAGCCTGGGGGGCAAGCACACAGCAGTGGCCCATGAGTAGCGCCCATCCTTAATATTTTTATTACCAGATGCATCATAAGCCTATATTCACACGACCGTATTGTCTAAGTGTTGCCCGTGAAAAAAGCTGACAGCACTTGGACCAGTTCAGATGAGTGTTTGTAGTGGTCAGACATAGTACATATTATTCTTATGTATTACTATTTTTAAAGCAGATATACCTTTTTAGAGATGTAATACCAGGGGCGGACCTACCTCCCGTGCAGCCGGTTTATTGAACGGGGACCCCCGAGCCTCCAGCAGGGCCGCCATCATGGCATGACTGCCCTGACTCCAGCATGGGGCCCGGCCGGTCGGGGCCCCCTCGGAGCCCCCCTCTTGTGCGTCTCCTCATGGGGCCCCCCCTGCAGGACCCCCCGCCGTCACATGACCGGAGATGTGCCTGCGCTCAGCATGGGCCCCATGCTGAGCGCAGGGACATCTCCGGTCATGTGACGGCGCCGGCACAATACTTACCCCTCCCCGTGCCTCCGCAGCGTCTGCCGCGTCCTCTGACTGTGACGTCTCAGGTCAGAGGGCGCGGTGACGTCTTTACACCGCGCGCTCTCTTCTGAGCTGTCACATCACAGAGCGGGATGACGCGCGCAACGCTGGAGTCCGGATCAGCAGCAGGTAAGAAGTGAGGTGAGTATTTGATTTTTTTTTTTTTTTATGTATGGGGGCATGGGGCATTTAATGGTGGGGGGAGAGTGGGTGTGACATCCTGCATGGGGCATTATATGGGGGAGGTGGTGTGACATCCTGCATGGGGCATTATATAGGGGGGGGGTTGGCATCCTGAATGGGGCATTATATGGGGGAGGGGGGAATTGACATCCTGCATGGGGGCATTATATGGGGGTAGGGGGGGAGGGATGTGACATCCTGCATGGGGCATTATAAGAGGGGAAGGGGGAAGTGACATCTTGCATGGGGCATTATAAGAGGGGAAGGGGGGAAGTGACATCCTGCATGGGGCATTATAAGAGGGGAAGGGGGGAAGAGACATCCTGCATGGGGCATTAAAAGAGGGGAAGGGGGGAAGTGACATCCTGCATGGGGCATTATAAGAGGGTAAGGGGAGAAGTGACATCCTGCATGGGGCATTATAAGGGAGGGGGGCGTGATATTCTGCATGGGGCATTATAAGGGAGGTGGTGTGACATCCTGCATGGGGCATTATAAGAGGGGGAGGGGGGAATTGACATCCTGCATGGGGCATTATATAGAGGGTGGGTGTCCTCCTGCATGGGGCATTATAAGGGAGGGGGTGGTCTGACATGCTGCATGGGGCATTGAAAAGGGGGGAAGTGACATCCTGCAAGGGGCGTTATATGGGGGGAAGAGGTGACATCCTGCATGGGGCATTTTATGGTGGGTAGATGTGACATCCTGCATAGCGCATTAAAAGACGGGTGTCATCCTGCATGCGGGGGAATTATAAGGGGGGAACAGCCTGCATGGAGCGTTACATGGGGGCCAATATTCTGTATGGAGAGTTATATGGGGACCAGTATCCTGTATGGATGCTGTATGGAGCATTATATGGGGACCAGTATCCTGTATGGAGCATTATAAGGGGGTCAGTATCCTGTATGAAGCATTATATGGTGCCCATATTACTGTATGGAGGACTATACTGTCCGGTCTGCACTGTGCGCTGTGAGGATTCGCCAGTTTCTGAGCTATTGTAGAATTTACAATAGATATCGCTTGTGTAATGGGGCATTACAGGGGGGGAACAGCCTGCATGGAGCATTATATGGGGGCCAATATTCTGCATGGAGAGTTATATGGGGACCAGTATCCTGTATGGAGCATTATATGGGGACCAGTATCCTGTATGGAACATTATAAGGGGGTCAGTATCCTGTATGGAGTATTATATGTTGCCCATATTACTGTATGGAGGACTATACTGTCCGGTCTGCACTGTGCGATGTGAGGATTCGCCGGTTTCTGAGCTATTGTAGAATTTACTATAGATATCGCTTGTGTAATGGGGCATTATAAGGGGGGAACAGCCTGCATGGAGCGTTATATGGGGGCCAATATTCTGTATGGAGCGTTATATGGGGGTCAGTATTCTGTATGGAGGGATATATGGGGGACAGTATTCGGTAGGGAGCGTTATATGGGGGCCAGTATACTGTATGCAGTGTTATATGGGGACCAGTATCCTCTATGGAGCGTTATATGGGGACCAGTATCCTGTATGGAGCATTATATGGGGTCCAGTATCCTGTATGGAGCATTATAAGGGGGTCAGTATCCTGTATGGAGCATGATATGGTGCCCATAATACTGTATGGAGGACTATACTGTCCGGTCTGCACTGTGCGTTGTGAGAATTCGCCGGTTTCTGAGCTATTGTAGAATTTACAATAGATATCGCTCATGTAATGTAGTAAGTGAAATCCTTGGCCTTGTACTATATATATATATTTCTCTGCGGTATCTGTGCATCATGAGTCATGGTATGTGTTAAAGGGGCCCACTGAAACTCTGTCGCCCAGGGCCCACAAAAACCTGGAGTCGGCCCTGGGGGTAAGTATAACAAGTTGTATTTTTTTTACATACAATTAATTAACTTGGAGTGGGGGGAATCAGAGATGCACGGGGGGATGAGAGATGCACGGGGGGGGGGGGCCCTTCATGCCCCCTATGAAGGGCGGAGGGGCCCCCAAAAAATTCTTGCACAGGGGCCCACTACAGTCTGTGTCCGTCCCTGTGTAGTACGCTGTGTTTTTCTACACTCCTAAAATAACATATCAGCAGAGTAAAGGTGGTCACACATAAGCCCAGGTCTGCTAGATAGATACCTATGAATTATTATTTTGTATATGTTTTCAAACATACTTGATCAATGAAATCATCATTGTAAACTTCAACTCCACATAATAGTATATGATGTAGCAGTCACTAATTATCTTGAGTGCTTCATCTGATGTCCGTGCACATAGTATACATAGTATACCACATACAGTACAATATATATAGGAGAATATACAGTATGACTGGTATATAGAGACGAGCAATTTGTAGAACCGTGGTCCAGTGGTCAGATGAATATTCTGTGGCTGCTGAACAGGAGCCACTACATAGTCACCTTTTTACAGCCCCACATAGCCTTCCATGTACTGTACAGTGTGAGCCCCACATAGCCTCCTATATACAATGTGAGCCCTCACACAACCTCCTATATGAGTATGAGCCCTCACATAGCCTCCTATATACAGTATCAGTCCCCACACAGCCTCCTGCATACAGTGTGAGGACCCACACAGCCTCCTGCATACAGTGTGAGGACCCACTGTGTGAGTACAGTGTGAGGACTGGTCGTCGGATATGTTGCACGCTTATTGAGATGTGTTATTGACAGCTCTATCATTTTTCTTGCCACTGTCTTGTTAAATATACAGGTTGGATACATTTGGTGTTCATGCCATATAAATTCCTGTTTATAACGAGTACATATTTATGATAGGTAGCTTTGTTTTACTACCATTGGCAGGCATTAACTGGATTTTAGGTCCTAGTGACGTTTTATATCTTTTTTACCTACGTATTCATTAAAGGTTATGTTTTAACCTCTTTCACTACTTTAATTGCTTCATATTACCTTTATTGAGTGGTGACCTGTATGATAGTGTGTGAGCACCAGCTCCAGGCGTCCCTGAAGAGGGGCAGGGAAAAAGTAAAGGGGGCAGTGGAAAGGGGGTTTATCCAAGGAGGGGTGAGGTCAGCAGAGTATGAGAGACAGACTCATCCTAAACCAGGGGTCTCAAACACGCGGGCCGCATGTGGCCCTTCAGACTGGTTCATGCGGCCTGTGTGCACCATAGTCCCCGATCGCGGCCCTGTCCAGGAGCTGCCGACAGCTGCACTTTAGTTCAGTGTATTGCTGCGCAGAGACCGGCTCTCTGCATGATACAATACCAATGCCAGCCACCGGCCTATCAGAGGCCAGCAGCGGACATCCGCGTCCCAGCGCAGCGGTGCATGACATCACTAACATGGGTAGATGTCATCTGCTGGCCTCTGATAGGCCGGTGGCAGGCATTGGTCTCTGTGCAGCAATACACTGAACTAAAGCGCAGCTGCCGGAAGCTCCTGGACCAGGCCGCGATCGTCAAGGGGTCTATGGTGCCTGCGCTCGCATATGCAGAAAGGACACCGAGGGAACGGAGGACAGGTGAGAAGAGACTTTTTTTTTTCTTATATATGTATGTGAAGAATGGAACAGCGGACATTCCTACAATATAGGGACCTGAATGGGGACATTCCTACAATATAGGGACCTGGATAGGAACATTCCTACAATGTGGGACCTGGATGGGGACATTCCTACAATGTGGGACCTAAATGGGGACATTCCTGCAATATGGGGACCTGGATGGGGACATATCTACAATGTGGGGACCTGGATAGGGACATTCCTACAATGTGGGGACCTGGATGGGGACATATCTACAATATGGGGAACTGGATTGGGACATATCTACAATGTGGGGACCTGGATAGCAACATTCCTACAATGTGGGGACCTGAATAGGAACATTTCTACAATGTGAGGACCTGGATGGGAGACATTCCTACAAGATGAGGACATTATAACAAGATGGGGACCTAGATGGGGGACATTACGACAAGATGGGGACCTGGATGGGGGACATTACGACAAGTTGGGGACCTGAATGGGGGACATTACGACAAGATGGGGACCTGTATGGGGCATTACTACAAGATGAGGACCAGGATGGTGCATTACTACAAGTTGAGGACCAGGATGGGGCATTACTACAAGATGAGGACCAGGAAGGTGCATTACTACAAGATGAGGACCAGGATGGGTCATTACTAAAAGATGAGGACCAGGATGAGACATTACTACAAGATGAGGACCAGGATGAGGCATTAGACGAGGCATTACTACAAGATGAGGACCAGGATGAGTCATTAACCCCTTTACAACCCAAGGTGGTTTGCACATCAATGACCAGGCCAATTTTTACAATTCTGACCACTGTCATTTTATGAGGTAATTACTCTGGAACGCTTCAACGGATCTCCCTGATTCTGAGACTGTTTTTTCGTGACATATTGTACTTCATGATTGTGGTAAAATTTCTTCGATATCACTTGCGTTTATTTGCGAAAAAAATGGAAATTTGGCAAAAATTTTGAAAATTTAGCAATTTTCAAAATTTGAATTTTTATGCCCTTAAATCAGAGAGATGTGTCACATAAAATAGTTAATAAATAACATTTCCCACATGTCTACTTAACATCAGCACAATTTTGGAAACAAAATTTTTTTTTACTTGAGTTTGCATCGGGTACTCAGGTATGCACCATGTATCACAGGTGCTCAAGTGAAATGCGGGGATTGCTCGAGCATGGCAGGCAATCCCCGCGAGGTTATTTTGGCCGCGAAGCATATGGGGCGGAGACTCGAGCACCCGCGATGCTCAATGCATACCCGAGTACCCGATGCAAACTCAAGTAGCGAGCACTTGTGTTCAACACTAGTTGCCATATCGTCATCTTTTTTTTTTTTTTTTTATAAAAAAAAACAACCCTTACCCCCAACCCTAACCCTACCCTAGCCCAACCCTGACCCCAACCCTAACATTAGCACAACCCTAACCCCAACCCCAGCCCTAGTGTTTATTTTTTACGCCGTTCCTCGTGCGATATAAGTGATTAGACGACCTTATTCTTCGGGTCGCTGCGACTACAGAGATACCAGAATGATATCGGGTTTTTATGACTGACAGCTGTCACACACTAAAAGACACATTTTGTAAAATCTAGTTTTTGCATCGCCATATTTTGAGAGCTATAATTTTTCCATATTTTGGCCGACAGAGTCATATGATGGATTTTTTTTTGCGGGACAAGTTGACGTTTTTATTGGTGCCATTTTCAGGCACGTGACATATTTTGATCGCTTTCTATTCCAGCTTTTGGGAGGCATAATAAACAAAAACCTACAATTCAGGAATTGTTTTTTTTTTTTTTTTAATTTTTATTCTACTCCGCGTGTGGTAAAATTGATAAGGTAGCTTTATTCTTCGAGTCAGTACGTTTACAGCGGTACCACATTTATATCTTTTTTCTATGTTTTGGCGCTTTTACACAATAAAAGACATTTTATAGAAAAAAATATTTTTTTGCATCGCTTTATTCTGAGAGCTATAACTTTTTGAATTTTCGGATTATGGAGCTGTATGGCAGCTTGTTTTTTGCGGGACAAGATTACGTTTTCAGTGGTACCATTTTTATTTATATTCAGCTTTTTAATCGCGTGTTATTCCATTTTTTGTTTGGTGGTATGATGATAAAGCATTGTTTTTTGCTTCGTTTTTTTTTTTTTTTTACCGTGTTTAATGAAGGGGTTAACTAGTGGGACAGTTTTATAGGTCAGGTCGTTCCGGATGCGGCGATACCAAATATGTGTACTTTTATTGTTTGTTTGTTTTTTTCATAATAATATTTATTGATGGGTACATTATATTTTTATTTTTGGTGGATTATTTTTTTTATTTTTTTTTTTATATTTTTACAATTTTTTTTAATTTTTTTTTCCACTTTCTGAGAGGTTTTACACCTTTTTACTTTGTCCCACTCTGGGACTTTCACTTTTTTTATTCTGATCGCCTGCATAGCATAGGGATGGAGCACCATCCCTGAGCCATGCCGGCAGTCAGCGCTGCACAGTGAGAAGATTGTTCGGTCATGCACTGCGGTCATGACTTCGATCGCAGCATTGCGGGGGTTAATGTGCCGAGAGCAGTGCGGGACCGCTCCCTGCACATAGTACCGGGTGTCAGCTGTGACAATTAGCTGACACCCGGCGGCGATCGCGCCCGCACAGCCTGTGTGCACGCACGATCGCCATGACGTACTAATACGGGTCAGGCTCTTAAAGCCCAGGGCACAGACGCGTATTAGTACGTCATGGGCTGTAAAGGGGTTAATACAAGATGAGGACAAATTCAAAAGGTGTATAGAAAAAAAAATGATATCACTAAAAATGTCATTTTGTCATGCAAAGAATGCGGCCCATCTACCCAGCCGAGTTTGAGACCCTTGCTTTATAAAGTATCTTTGCTTAACAAACAGTTGTTTCTGAGAAGCTAATGATAGCAAATGATCAGGCAATATTTTCTGTGCATTTTCCCATTTCATTCTACTTGTGCCTCCTTTTCGCAAACATTCTGTTGCAATTTTTGGGTTAACTCCTTTATTTTGGATTTTATCTTATTGATCTCCCCTATGCATATTCCCCGTACATATGCTTTCATAGCATCCCATATAAATCTCGTAGATGACAACCCATCATTAAAACGAAAATATTCTAAGATTCTAGAGCTAAGAGTAGGACCAATTAGTTGCAGCCAAAAAGGATTGATGTGCCATGTATATTCCCCCGGAGACCTCACAGCACCCATCTGCAGTTGTACCTGTATAGGCGAGTGGTCAGAGACACTCCTTGGCAGATACTTCACCGATTTAATATAGGGTATGATTGATTCAAAGCCAATAGCTTGGTCTATTCTTGACAAAGAATGATGGGAGGCGAAGTAACAGGAATATTGTCTGACATCAGGGTGCCGTATTCTCCATAGGTCCACTATGCCTACCTCCTCTAGCAGATAATGTAGAGATGTATATTGTGCATTTTGAAAAATATTTCCAGTATGGAATTTATCCCAGAAAGGGTGGAGGTAGGTGGTAAAATCCCCTCCCTCTGCGAGGTTGGGATTTAGGAGGATGTTAGTTTTAGATCAGTTGCAGAACGGAGGGCACGGGAGGGGTGATAGACAGAAATGAGGGATGAGATATAGGGTGGTGCAGAACTGTGGAGGGTTTTATGGGTGAGAGAGATGAGTTTGTATTGTATTCTGTGGTGAATGGGTAACCAGTGCAATGACTGGCACTGGTTAGAGGCGTTGGTGAAGCGGCCTGATAGAAATACGACCCTGGCTGCTGCATTCAGAATGGATTAGAGAGGAGAGAGTTTGTTAAGAGGGAGACCGATTAGAAGAGAGTTGCAGTAGTCCAGACGAGAGTGAATAAGAGCGACAGTAAGAGTTTTTGCAGTATCAAAGGTGAGAAAATGTGGGGTTCTGGAGATGTTTTTAAGGTGCAGGTGACATGAGTGAGTGAGTGATTGTAGCCCAGTCAAGAGAGCTTGTAAAAGAACTTCTACATGATGTTTCAAGGATGGAAAGAGACTGCCATCTACTAGTCAGACGCAGTCAAGCGGAACCAAGATATGCAAGGGAAGTTGCAGGGAGAGCAAGTTCAGATGCTGGACCTGATCAGGTGACTTCCAGGAAGGAGTTCCGGAAAATAAGAGGCCAGCGCGCCAAACCTGGGGGGTCTTTGGCGCCAAGCAGCAGAAAGGAGCAGATGTGTTCCCTGTGTCCTGAGAAACCCCGCGTGACAGGCCTAAGCTAGAGGCCTGTGAGGTGCCACAGCCGGGCACCGGAAAAAGAGCTCCGGATATCTCGCGGATGTTACCTGAGTGCTGTGCCTGCTGAGGAGACTAGGAACCTAATTGCGGTGCTGAGTGAGTTCGCGGAACCCGACGTCGCCCGCCGACAGACGAGGCCTGGACCCCCCTATCCAAGGCTCGAGAGACTGCCTCCAACAGCCAAGCAGAGAGGAGTTGAGAGACAGTTGCCCCAGGAAAGTCACGCCAGCGGAAGCGGAGGAGCTGCATACGTGAACAGGGCCGTCACTTCCACTGTTCACCCACAGTACCGGGGACAATTGGGTTTAGATAATCAGGTTGGGAGGGGAACGGTTGGGACTAAAGGAGCACAACGTGATCTAATTGAATTTATGCGGAAGAGACTCACGGCCTAGCGTGAATAACCGATGACCCCCGCTAGGGCCAAATGTACAGTTAAAGAACTTATGTGGTGTCTCCCATGACTGAGGGCATCACCCTACTTAAGAGACTTCGCCTTACTTAAGAGACTTCACCTTACTTAAGAGACTTCACCCTACTAAAGAGACTGCGCCTTACTTAAGAGACTTCACCTTACTTTGAGAGGCTTCACCTTACTTTGAGAGACTGCGTCTTATTTTGAGAGATTTTGCCTTTTGCTGATATATTGAATTACTGTTCATTACCCTTGTTACTAATCCCTTGTTCAGAATACCTGCTGCATAAAATTGTTTATTTTCATCTCAGACTGTTTTCGCCTTGTGTCTCTGTGCGTTGCATTCCCGCACCTGCATTACATGATTGTATATGGGGGATAAAGGAAAGTTGTGTGTCAAATATGACTCCATGACATCGAGCTTGCTGCTTGGGGGTTATGGTGGCGCAACCCAAGAAAATTGAAAAGTCAGGTATAGGTAGGTTAGTAGAGAGAGAAAAAACAAGGAGTTCAGTTTTGAAGAGATTCAGTTTCAGATAGAGGGAAGACGTGATGTTAGAGACAGCAGACAGACAATCACTGGTATTTTGTATTAGAGTGGGGGTGATGTCAGGTGAAGAGGTGTATAGTTGGGTGTCATCAGCATTGAGATGGTACTGGAAATCAAATCTGCTGATGGTTTGTCCAATAGGAGCAGTATACAAGGAGAAGAGGAGGGGACCTAGGACTGATCCTTGTGGAACCCCGATAGTAAGAGGAAGATTAGAGGAAGAAGAGCCGGCAAAAGATACCGTGAAGGAGCGGTCAGAGGTAGGAGAAGAACCAGGAGGGAGCGGTGTCCTTGAGGCCTATACAGCGGAGCATAGTGAGGAGGAGCTGATGATCTACAGTGTCAAAAGCGGCAGAGAGATCCAGGAGAAACAGCAGGGAGTAGTGACCATTAGATTTAGCTGTTAGTAGATCATTAGAGACTTTAGTGAGGGCAGTTTCAGTAGAGTGTGAGGAGCGGAAACCGGATTGTAAAGGGTCGAGAAGAGAGTTATCTGAGAGATAGCGGATTAGGCGGGAATGGACCAGGCGTTCCTGGAGTTTAGAGATGAAGGGAAGATTAGAGACCGGTCTGTAGTTAGCAGTGCAGTTCTGGTCCAGGGATGACTTTTTCAGTAAAAGGGTTATGATGGCATGTTTAAGTGAGGAGGGAAAGATACCTGAAGAAAGAGAGAGGTCAAATATTTTAGTTAGGTGGGTAGTGATGTCAAGGTAAAATATATATATTATAGAAAATCAATTAGTTTATTTTAATAGATTACCTAATCAGTGTGAATTAATATAGAGATGATGGAATAATCTATGTGTATGTATGTATGCAAATGTGTATATGCACATTGATTATGTTAATAGTTAATGATATATAACAGTTTCTGTTCTCAGGCTATGTGCCCACGATGCAGAAATGCTCCGGATTTTTCCTGAGTGTTTCTGCATCTCCCTGGTAGAAAAAATGTATGCGGATTGTACATGCAGATTTTACATGCGGATTGTACATGCGGATTTTACATGCGGATTGTACATGCGGATTTTACATGTGGATTGTACATGCGGATTTTACATGTGGATTGTACATGCGGATTTTACATGCGTTTTTCCTGCCAGGGACAAGCGGATGTGAAGCTTTCTTCACATGCATTTCCGCATGCACATTGAAAAGCGCTTTCCAAGCGATTTTAACATCACTTGGAAAGTGCTTGACAACTTGGTCACACTATATAAATCCGTGCAAACGGCATGGATTTATATAGTGTGTCCGAAAGAATGTTAAAAAATAAAAATAAATGTCATATTTACCTTCTGATGGCCCCCGGTGTCTTTATCCGATGCGTCTCAGCTTGCCGGAAGCTCGCGGTACACTGAAGGACCTGCCGTCACATGACTAAATGACGTCAGCACAGGTCCTTGAGTCCACCGCGATCTGCCGGCAAGCCAAGACAAGCACACCGGGGGCCATCAGAAGGTAAGTATAATAATTATTTATTTTTTTATTCTTTTTTTACAGGTACTATGGTACCTGGGTCTGGAGGAGAGTCTCCTCTTCTCCAGACCCGGGTACCATCCGCACATTGAAACGCATGGAATGCACATGTACAGATCCAGTGATGCGGATTCCATGCGTTCCAATGCAAGTCAATGGTGGCGAAAAAGCAGCGCTTCCGCAAAATAATTGATCGTGCTGCGTTTTTTTCCGCAATGATAAGACGCAGCGGAAATTTCTGCAGCATGTGCACAGCACATGCGGATTATCATTGGGGAACATGGCAGGCCTTCTACCAAGTGTTTTTAAGCGTTTCTGCAGAGGAATTGCCGCTGCGGAAACGCTTAAAAAACGCATCGTGGGCACACAGCCTTATTGTAGACATGATCAACTAAATGATTTCCTGGGAATGACATATGTATGTGCATGGCTGATAACAGAGAGATTCATGTCGAGTTGGCAAAGATGGCGCTGAGAGACGACTTCACCCCTCCCATCAGAATTCCTAAGGTGTTACTGAGGCCAGGAGATACATGGATGAGCAAATTGCAGTGTGCCAAGTTATCAGAAGGAGCAATGAATTTTACTAATCCCACCTAGAAGTAGAATACTATATAACCCCATGTCTACATAATAAAGTATGTCATTTTGCGTGGTTTAGTCTCTGAGTGAAGTTTTTCAACCATATTAGCAAATTTGGTTGTAGGGCGGGAAGAAGTGAGGAGTCTGGTCACTTCTTCTTCTGTGACCAGCTCGAAGATGGAAAGTGAACTTGAGGTGCGGGAGGGAAGGAAATCCAGACCCTGAGGGGATTGTGTAAAAATGTCTTGACAGATATGATTGATTTTTTGTAGGAAATAAGTGGCCAGATCGTCAGCGCTTAGGTTGGTGATGGGGGTCTGTACTTTAGAGCTCAGGAGGGAGTGGAAGGTTTCAAAGAGTCGTTTAGGATTGTTGGCTAGAGATGTGATGAGAGTGGTAAAGTAGACTTGTTTAGCCGGATGGAGAGCCGAATTATAAGTTTTGAGCATGAACTTATAGTGGATGAAGAGAAACCAAAAACAAGAAAAATACCCAAATAATTGAAAGTAAATGTATAGTGGATGAAGTTTTCTGTCAAAAGAGATTTTCTCCACAGATGCTCCACTCACAAAATAAGAATACTTTGTATGTACAATAAGGCAGGTACAAAACTCACCATAGCTCAACATTTCCCGCTCATAATAGAATAACGGAATAGATTCAGGGATAGGCATTTTTTCATAATGGTATATGAAAAGTGCTTGGAGAAAACCGCCTCAAGGAGAAGTCTCTCATCCAGCTCCATTTCGCAGAGATCTCTTTTTGGCATCCATTCATGATAAAGCATCTGGAAGGGAGTCAAACATATGAACTCCGCCCTGAGCCGAGCAGGGTAGATTATAGAATAGGAAATCTGCTTTTCACAGAGCCTCCTTTTTCTATCCCAGAACTTGACCCTCTTCTTCTGAACTTCTGTTGAAAAGTCAGGATAAATAGATATTTTCCTTCCATCAAGGGTAAGTGAAGAGTGGTCCCTGGCCTTTCGAAGGATAAGGTCTCTCTCTTTAAAATTTTGTAATTTGCTGAGTACAGGTGTTGGTGGAGCACCCGGTGGCAAAGGACGTGTAGGAACTCTGTGAGCTCTTTCAATTGCAAAAAATTGAGAGAGAGTGTCTTTGCCGAACATTGTAGTCAGCCAGGATTAAAAAAAAATCAACTGAATTACGACCCTCCGCTTTTTCATGAACCCCGACTAAACGTATGTTATTTCGCCGATGCCTATTCTCTAGGTCATCAACCTTCTTGAGAAGGGCATTGATATTCTGAAGACCTCTCCTGAGATATTTATGTATAGTAGGCATTTGGTCCGCAACAGAACTCACTCTTTCCTCCAACTCATTGACTCAGCTGTTTATTTTCTTCATGTTTTGTCTGATGAGATTAATGTCCTCTCTAAGCCCTCCCATGTGTTTGTTGAGAATTTCTAATGAGAAGCTACAGGATTTTCCAGCAGAGAAAACATCTTGTCGTGTAGACTCTTGCCCAGAATCATTCACTTCTCCATAGGTGTTGTTAGTGACGCGCCCCCTGGGCCAGTGCTGTTTGGGGGATACCCGGAGCCGGATCAGATGGGGGTTGTAGTCTCCGAGTGGCGGTGACCCGGTCCGTGCCCAGGGTGTCAAGCTCAGTGTGTGGCAGTCCTACAGATGTTGCTGGATGTTCTTTAGTGTCGACTACGCCACCCGTTGAATTGCGGTCAATACGGCCGCCGCTGCAGCAGGGTCCGCTGAGGCTGGTGGTGTTTGTGCAGCTCTGGTAGTATAACCCCCAACGGGAGGGGTATAGCCTCAGGGGGTCAGTTGCAGAGGGTGGTGGTTGTGGTGGTGCAGTGAGAGCGGTAATAAGACTCCGAGTCGGGCTGTGCAGTTCAGGGTTTTACTTACTGCTTTTGTGTTGGTCACTCCGGCCTTGAGTGACCACCCGAGCCGTGCTGCGTCCACCAGGTCCTGGACTCGGCCAACCCCCAGGTGATTCTGGAGCGTGGTCCTGAGCTCCCTTTCTGACTTGTCCTCCTCTCTGGCCTTCCCCACCAGGGATCCACCTAAGTCCGGCTCCCTCGGGCCTCTTGTTGGTAAACCCTTGTCTCTGGGTTCCCTGACCCTATTCTTGGTTTGCCTTCCGGGTGGATTTAGTGGGTGGTCGTGGTAGATCCTGCCCACGACCTCCGGTCTCTGGCTAAGGATTAGGGCCCTCCACCAGCTTGGGATCCGGTACCCTTGCGCCAACCCTTCACCCTTCTGGTTGTATTTGGGCTCTTGGGGTTCCTTCTTCTCCCCCTCTGGGTCCTTCTTTCTCCTCTCTCTCTCTTGGCCTTGGAGCTGCTCTTCTCCTCTGCTCTCTTCCTCTGGCTCTACTCTGACAGACTCACAGACTGACAGACTGACTGACTGACCCTGATCTAAGATGGTTCCCACCTTATATACTCCCTCTATGTGTGAGCTCAGGTGACCAGCACCCAATGAGCTCCTAGCATTACCCAGACTGCTCCCCCTATCTGCCCCTACACTACTGGGATGTTCCACTCCCCTCCCACTCCAGCCAGGGACAGACACTGTCGTACCTGCACATATATTAAGTGGGAGTACCGTCGATCTGTCCCCCGGAAATGGGATGTATGTAGTGCATGCAGCCTACTGAGCTCAGTTCCACACTCCATCCTTACCCGGGAGTGGAATACCACACCTCTGGCTTGAGGTGTAATACCCCTGTAGCAGCCGAATCCTCAGGGTGCTACATTAGTGCTCTGCATTTCCTGCACTTCTCTGTTTAACTGTTGCTGTGAGAGTGGTGCCACATTGCCTCCCCTGCACAGTCTCTGTATCTCCCTTCCTCTGTGAGCATACCTGATCAGGTTGTAAATCATCTGAAGGGTCAGAATCTAAGGTCAGTCTGGCAAATCTCCCCAGCTTTGCTGCAGCAGCCTCAGCATCTCTCACTCTGGCTGGTGTGGGGGAGGAGGCGCCATGTTGGAAGGCCCACTATCTGGACTCTGCTCCTTCTGATGCTTGCTTCTGGTCATGTCTGAGTGCACTTTAAGCTTCTCTGTGTACTTTCCCCCAGCCTTTGGTGTGAAGGAATCAATATTTCACTGCTAATAGGTGGAAATGAAAGGATGCAGAGCAGGAGCTAAGCACAGAGCTTCCATGTGAAGAGGCTGTCAGCAAAAGGCCCTTTTTAAAGGGGAATCTGTAACACTCCCATCATCTTCTCCTGAGCTCACATCAAAGACAGTCTGTATTATATGTATTTTATATGAGCACTGCACTTGGCTTTTTCTGGCAGAGAAGATGACACACCCGATCTGCCGCTCCATTTTACAATAGGAATAAAAGTGCCCTGTCAGGGATAAAAATTCCCCATTCTTCCAATCGGTACAGTCCCAAATGGTCAGACCAATCAATCACTGACCAATAAGATATCACCTCTCCTGTGGATCCTATGGAGTTATCACCTCTCCTGTGGATCCTATGGTCATAACTTGTTTTCACCAACAAAGTCCTTTACTGCAAATTACCGTAATTGTACATCCCAGTTATGGTATCGCACAGTAAGAGGTGCAGGAGCCTCCTGTATTTTACAGCCGATGCTCCACTATAATCGAGATAATGGCTAACAGGTTTTCATATACTGCTGTAGTGTGGGCCCCTAGAATCAATTCCTATTGGGGCCCCAGACACCCCAGTTTGATCCTGGTTGGGGGTGGGGAGGGTAATTTTGCACCCTGTCATAAAGAAAAATTGTAAAATCCAAAAAGACATCTCTGGAGAGGGGACATATCATCCTCACATTGAACATATAGGATTATAACTAGAAAAGTGAGAAAGAGCTGACACTTCAACCTCTATTGACGTAGGGCCTCCTGCCGTGGTCAGGTAAATTCAACAAAGAATCTGATGAGAACCAGCCAACAAGTCTAGAATTTGCATACTCAGAGGCGGATAAGTACATTTCCGAAGCAAGGGCTTCCTCTTTTCAAAGGACTTGTCTCAGACACTCTGAAGACTGTGGTCAGTGATGAATATTGGGGTTTGCATCGATCCAATATTCATGGGAGATGCATTTTCGACATCGTAGCAAAGGGACGATCATAACGCATTCACTCACATCAGTGTAAGGCCAGCCGAACACCCCCAACTTAATATCGTATAGATGGATAATGCTATCCATGCCATGTTTCATCTCTATAGAAAGGTAAAATCATGATAGAAAACATGACCATGATATTTCCCGCCCGAGACCTCCATGGGCGAAGATATCCTGAAAGTTGGGGATCTCATAAACTTCTAAAAGATCTAGCACACCTATGACAAGTCCTCATATGAGCTCACCAATAGAAGGTATGTGGGTGTAACCGTGATCTTATTAAATCAGAGCTTGGATTTTGGTCATTGGTCAGTCCTGGAAGGTACAGCTTGTTGTAGTTGTATCTGTTTTCCTAAGGAGTTCTTCTAAGGAGTGCTTCCTTGCGCTAAGCTCTGAGCTATTTCTCTGACACAGGTTTAGCACTTTTCTTTTATTATCTTTTTGATTTTATGTTAATGTATATATCATATTGTTTGTATCATCTTTGTGTATTTTTTATACACGCTGCCTACTTTTCAAGATTAGATCACTTGTTTTTATTCTGTTATTCCCACACCCTATCATTTCTTTACTTAGAAAATTGGGCGTGAGGAACGATCAACACGCCCATATGATGGCGCGGTCGAGCATGTAAATTGTAACTCCCTACATGTATTTCTATAGCAGGACGAAGAACGTTTGGCGTTCGAAACGTGTAGGTTTCACAGAGGTCTCCACCTTTATTTATTTTATTTTTGCAATGTGTATATGACGCGCCCCCTGGGACATATTCCTTTTTGAGGGGAATACCCGGCACCGGATCAGATGGGGGGTTGTAGTCTCCGAGCGGCTGTGACCCGGCCCCGTGCCCAGGGCGTCAAGCTCAGTGTTATGTGGCAGCTTTACAGATGTTACTAAAGTTCTTTTGTGTCGACTACGCCACCCGTTGTGATGCGGTCACTGTGGCCGCCGCTGCTGCAGGGTCCGCTGAGGCTGATGGTGGATGCGCAGCTTGGTGGGATAACCCCCAACGGGAGGGGTATAGCCTCAGAGGGGACAGGCGCAGAGGATGGGGGTTGTGGTGGTGCGGTGCAGCCGGCAATGAAGACAGACTCGGGTTATGCAGTTAAGGGTGTTTACTTACTGCAGATGTTGTACTGGTCACTCCAGCTGCTAGTGACCACCCGAGCCGTGCTGCGTCCACCAGGTCCTGGATCCGGCCAACCCCCAAACAAGTCCAGAGCGTGGCCCTGAGCTCTCCCTCTGTCCTTTCTTCAGCCGTCCCCACCAGTGATTCACCTAGGTCCAGCTCCCTCGGGCCTTCTTTTGGGACACCCTTGGCCCTGGGTTCCCTGACCCTTCATGTGGTGTGCCTTCGGGGTGAATGTGGTGGGTGACCGTGACAGACACTGCCCACGGTCTCCGGTCTCTGGCTGGGGAATGTCTTTGCCCCCACCAGCTTGGGTTCCGGTACCCTCTTGCTGACTCCTCACCCGGTGCTCTAATTTGGGTTCTTGGGTCCCTTCAGTCTTCCCCCTCTGGGTCTTTCTCTGCTCCACTCTCTCTCTCTCCAGGGCTGCTGTTTCCTTCTCTCTCCTCTCCAACTGACTTGTTCTCAGCGTCTGACCCTGATCTAAGTTGGTGCCCTCCTTATATATCCCTCTATGTGTGAGCTCAGGTGACCAGCACCCAATGAGCTCCTATCACTACCCAGACTGCTCCCCCTATCTGCCCCTACACTACATGGGATGTACCACCCCCCTCCCACTCCAGCCAGGAACAGGCTCGGTTGTACCTGCACATTTCTAAGTGGGAGTACCGTCGGCCTGCTCCTCTGGAATGGGATGTATGTAGTGCATGCAGTCTATCTGAGCTCAGTTCCACACTCCTTCCTTACCCGGGAGTGGAATATCACACCTCTGGGTTGAGGTGCAATACCCCTGTAGCAGCCGAATCCTCAGGGTGCTACATTCCCCCCTGGTAAATCACAGCACGTCCTCGGGCTGTAAGACATAAAACACCAAAACATACAAAATTTTTCATATAAACATAATAAAACATATAAACATTATATATATATAAAACTTTTTATATAAACATTCTCGTAGACTTCTCTTGTCTCTGGTTCCTCCTCCGGACACTGTGCAACGTGTGTCCGGGAAAAGTGCGACAGTCTCTTAGAAAAATCTGGTTTTCTTATAAAACCGGTAGGGGGCGCTTTAGGACGCGCAACTATATACAGGGAAGTTGGAAGTTGGCCGCTCTCAGTCCTCGGCCAGGTAGAGGGAAGGGAATGGCTGCTCACAGTCCTCAGCCTGTAGGATAAAAGGGGTTAACGGGTAAACAGTTCACTGGTCCCAACGGGGACTATTTTAGCAGCAACAGTTTCAGTTTCTTTACACCCCGATTGGGTAACTATTTACAACTCCTGCTCTGCCGCACTCAACGGCGTCTTCCTCCTGCTCTTTCTTGATATGATGTTTCTTCAGACCCGTCCGGGTCCACTGGCTCCTCCTCCCCGTACCGCAACTCCTCCTCCGTCAAGCGGTGCACGTGGAGGGCGTAAGGTCCTTTGGCACACTTGTGCCGGGTGAAAGTGACCTCGTCTCCGACGTAGAGGTCACGGCCTTTGTGACCTTCCGGCAGGTGGGACTCGACGTCTCTGCGGGTCACAAAAACGTCACCGCGGTTGTTACGGTCCCGAATAAAGCCCCACCCATGCTGCGGGTTGAACTTTATCACTGTCCCGATGGTGCGGGGACAATGCGCTGCACGGGGGTTCCTCCTAGTCCGGCTCTTCTGCTCCGCGCTCTGGATTTGGGCCTGTTGTTCTCTGACCCGCCTCTCCTCCCGTTCTCTCTTAAACTCTGCCAGCTGTTGACGGCAACACTCTGTACGTTCAGCTGCGGCTGCCCGAGTTTCTCCGGTGAACCCCATCAAATCTTCTCCCGTGGGGTCCCACACGAATTGGGCTTCTGCTAGAGGAGGCGAGACCCGAGCCACGGGCTTCGGAGCCGGAATTAGGGGCTCACACAAGGGCCCTAGTCTTTGCTGCCGCTCCAGCTCAGGGTACCCTTCGGGCCAGATGAAGGGCCGCCCGTCCGGCCATGTGAGCTGGCCGAAGAGGTCCTCCCCCAGGTGTGGCACCCTAGGTATTGCGGGGGCGGGCGCGGTGGTGGTGGCGCCCGGGTTGCCCAGGCCTTGCGGCCAGGCCTGGGGCACCTGGAAGGTGAAGGGCACCGTTAGGACGGCGGCGCCCTGGGCTACCTGGCCTTGCGGCCAGGCCGGAGGCTCCGCGGAGGTAGGGGGCGCTGTTGGTGGTGCGGCGCCCGGGGGTACTAGGCCTTGCGACCAGGCTGGTGGTAATTCCTGCTTTGTCACGCTCCGGGTCGGGGCGCGTGACGTCACAGGGGTCGCTGCGGCGGCTTCCGGTCGGGGCCTAGTCCATGGCGGTGACCTGGCGGCTACGGGCACAGCAGGGGGACTTTCGGGCTCTGCGACGGGGAGCTGGGGCAGGTAAGCGGTGTCACGGCTTGGGGTATAGGCGTCCCCTTTACCTGCCTCCATGCGTTCGGCTCCCTCCTCGGCGCCGTCTCCGGCCTTGGGTCCTCCTGCGCCATCCTCAGAGGCGGTCTGCTTCCTCTTCCAGGGTAGCGTGCTCCGTTGACTGGTCTCTGGTTGCTGGGCCATCTCCCGGCTCCACTCCGCCAGTATCTCGCGCTGTACCCGGGCCATCCTCCTTGCGAGGCCCTCCAGGGCAGTTTGTGCACACTCCCGGTCTCGGGGGAGCTGCGCTAGGATCTCCGCTAGACCTAGCGGGGTTGTGGACTCTAGCAGGCTCCTGACCATCGGGTCGGTGCTGCTCTGCTCGGCTTCCGGCAGGCTCCTGGCCAGCGGGCCGGTGCTGCTCTGCCCTCCTTCCTCGGTCTCTAGCAGACTCCTGGCCAGCGGGCCGGTGCTGTTCTGCTTTCTTTCCATCTCCGGGTGAGCTCCTCCGCTACTCCTTGTTAGACCTCTTGCCTCCGGGTGCGCTCGCTCCAGACCGCTCCAAGCGACACCCATCTTTTCTCTTCTCTTTCGTCTCCTCCCACTTCGAGGGCGGTCCCGGGGCAACTCGGTGACTGTCAGCTCCAGGGGGAGTTCTTTCACGCTGACAGACACCTCCAGCATCACAGTCTCTGTTGGTGGGGGCGGTTTCCACTTTTGGCGCCATTTTCTGTCCTGGCCCACGATGGGAGGTGGCCTCTTGCCCTCCTTTGGCACGCCCATAATGGCGTCCGCTGCTCTTCCAAGGCGGGAAATCTGCGGTTTTGGCGGGAAGCGTCGCCCAGTGGCGGGAAACTCTGCAGATGGCGGGAACAAGCTGGAAATGGCGGACAATCGGCGGGAAACGACTGGTGATGGAGTCCGATGGCGTGGACCCTCCGGAACCGGCAGGAGTCTTCTTTCTGAGGTAAACTTGCACTTTTCTTCAGGCACGCAGTACCCGGGTGTTGCGGGCACGTAATCCTGCCGACTACGCCAAATTTGACGCGCCCCCTGGGACATATTCCTTTTTGAGGGGAATACCCGGCACCGGATCAGATGGGGGGTTGTAGTCTCCGAGCGGCTGTGACCCGGCCCCGTGCCCAGGGCGTCAAGCTCAGTGTTATGTGGCAGCTTTACAGATGTTACTAAAGTTCTTTTGTGTCGACTACGCCACCCGTTGTGATGCGGTCACTGTGGCCGCCGCTGCTGCAGGGTCCGCTGAGGCTGATGGTGGATGCGCAGCTTGGTGGGATAACCCCCAACGGGAGGGGTATAGCCTCAGAGGGGACAGGCGCAGAGGATGGGGGTTGTGGTGGTGCGGTGCAGCCGGCAATGAAGACAGACTCGGGTTATGCAGTTAAGGGTGTTTACTTACTGCAGATGTTGTACTGGTCACTCCAGCTGCTAGTGACCACCCGAGCCGTGCTGCGTCCACCAGGTCCTGGATCCGGCCAACCCCCAAACAAGTCCAGAGCGTGGCCCTGAGCTCTCCCTCTGTCCTTTCTTCAGCCGTCCCCACCAGTGATTCACCTAGGTCCAGCTCCCTCGGGCCTTCTTTTGGGACACCCTTGGCCCTGGGTTCCCTGACCCTTCATGTGGTGTGCCTTCGGGGTGAATGTGGTGGGTGACCGTGACAGACACTGCCCACGGTCTCCGGTCTCTGGCTGGGGAATGTCTTTGCCCCCACCAGCTTGGGTTCCGGTACCCTCTTGCTGACTCCTCACCCGGTGCTCTAATTTGGGTTCTTGGGTCCCTTCAGTCTTCCCCCTCTGGGTCTTTCTCTGCTCCACTCTCTCTCTCTCCAGGGCTGCTGTTTCCTTCTCTCTCCTCTCCAACTGACTTGTTCTCAGCGTCTGACCCTGATCTAAGTTGGTGCCCTCCTTATATATCCCTCTATGTGTGAGCTCAGGTGACCAGCACCCAATGAGCTCCTATCACTACCCAGACTGCTCCCCCTATCTGCCCCTACACTACATGGGATGTACCACCCCCCTCCCACTCCAGCCAGGAACAGGCTCGGTTGTACCTGCACATTTCTAAGTGGGAGTACCGTCGGCCTGCTCCTCTGGAATGGGATGTATGTAGTGCATGCAGTCTATCTGAGCTCAGTTCCACACTCCTTCCTTACCCGGGAGTGGAATATCACACCTCTGGGTTGAGGTGCAATACCCCTGTAGCAGCCGAATCCTCAGGGTGCTACATTCACCTTTATTTATTTTATTTTTGCAATGTGTATATCTTTTTAATGGATTAACAATAAAATCATAATTTTATCTGCAATTGGATCTGGAAGCTGGCGCATCACAATGTCGGTGGATATGCACCTTCTCTTTTTGGTTGAGGAGAAGGTGACTCCTACAGGGTGAGATAGAAAAATGCAATGGGCCTAAGAACTATCAGGCAGGTAATTGCTTATTACGTGCTTGTTCTACCCTGTGGTGGCTCTTATTGCTCCTGGACCGCTCCTAACAGCGATTCTGCTGCTTCACGTCAACAGAACAGCTCTTCCTCTTCCTGACTGCTCTGTCAAAGAGGCGTGACTGCCAACTTTATGCTGATTGACACACGGCTCCCTGCAGTTAGGCAGCAGGGAGCCAGCTGTCAATCAGCATGACACCGGCAGTCACACCCCATCAACAGATCAGAGCGGGAGCTGTAAAATCACTGTCAGGAGCGGTCCGTGACCACTTTAAACCAGCAGATATCGGCGCCTGGCACAACAGGCACATAGTTAGCAAATACTTGCCTGTTAGTTCTTAGGTCCATGGTAAAAAAAAAAAAAAAAGTCCCGGACAACCCCTTTTAATATTAAGGAGCAGGAATTCTCCGCATGATGCTATAATCAAGAAAACATGAAATTCTCTCCTGCCCAGTCAGTCTGCCCGATCTGTTACACCATGATTACCAAAACCTCGACTCATTCCACTGCCCACTTGCATTACCACTTACCCGGCTCTGCTTGGCCCCTGTTACCAGGCCATTGGCTTGTCTGACTGCAAGTGCACACTTCTGAACCGGGAGTCCCTGTGGATTTTCACATCCCCTCAATTTGACATAATGAATTTCAGTGACACAGAGGATTGTTCGGCTAGACTGAACAAACTAGCATCTATTTTTGATAATAAACCGTCAGTGGTGACAACAGAACTGGATGAATTTAAAGATCTCATGTTCCAGATGGAAAACAAAATGACCAGAGAACTTAAAGTTTGGTGGGATCTCACAACCTTGGACACATATATAAAGAAGGAAATGATCCCTAGAGGTCTGCGTTTAAAAAAAGTCGCCACCATTATATACAATGACGGTTTTCAAGAAGATCAGAATGCGATTCTTAGTCAATGTTCACTGAATCTTATGCACCTCATAATCAAACATGAGGAACTGGAACTGAATTAAATTAAATTGGATATTAAAAATATACAATCGTCTTTGGGGAAATATGTGCAACTAAAAGAATTTAATATTTGTAATGACAAACTGAAATCTAATTTGGCCAAGTTGGAGAACACCATTATGGATATAAAAAGATCCAAGTTCAAAAGGGACAGTGAGGAATATGCGCAGAACAAGATTTATAGTTGGAATAAACAATTACCATCCATCTTAAAAAAAACGCTCCCACAAACGTTTTCAGAGATCTGGAAGAGGGAGTTTTAAGGAGCATGATGATGTTACGGATAATTCTTTTGTTGACACCTCTGATGATTACTCAGATTCATCTATGAGTTCAATGGGAGAAATGCAACAAATGTATTTTATCAAAAATAAATTATCTAGTGCTGGTGGAACGATTACAAAAAACGGAGGAGGAGGGTGTGGCGCCCCTGAGGGTTCGGTCACCACAGGGGGGTACTGTATCTTGTGAAAGAGGTGTGGTATCTCCTCTTCCAGGTTAGGATGGAGAACCTGTCAGGACCCCACCTCATCACTCAACACTACACACTCCTGTCCTATGGGGGGCTAGTATGCACTAGGGTGCTGCCCCAGCAGGATAATGGAGATGGGGGAACCAAAGATAGGGGGAACCATGTAGTGGGTGAGGGTGGAGGACGCACTTTTAGGTTACACTTGTAGATACATATTTAATAGCCAGCCATCTTAAGTTCAAGGTTGTTTGATTGTGGTCTTCACAGCTGGCAGTGGCCTTGTGTAGGAGCCTGCAGCGTGCTGGAGATGCACGGTCCTTGTGCTCTGGCCTTGAGACGAGGAGCAGGATAGAGTTAACGGAGGTCTCTACCCGGTTAAGGTCCCTGCTTAAGAAGGCCTGGAGGGGAGCTGAGGAGGAGAGCTCCGCAGGCAAAAGGATCCCAGGGAATACGGACGGATCGGCATACGCCACCTGTACTCTCCATTCTGGCCTAGTCAAAGGGACTCCTGCTGCAAGAGGGGTACCGGCCCCCGATATCTGACTTTGTTACTTCACGTCTCAGTCGGAAAAGCCTGAAGGCTAAGTGGTTCCCACCGGGCAACAGACGGAGCGGAGTCGCCACCTGTGCCCTTGTTCTGTGTATAGCCAGAGGGAGACAAAGCCTTTCAACACGCACCGCACAAGGACAGGAGAGGCCCAAGGGGGAGATTTCTAGGAACACATTGGTGCTGGGGGTCCTGATAGACGCACCTGAACTACCGGGGTGTGCCGAACCCCCTTCTCTGGTGGCCGCAGCACGCCGTGAGGAGCAAGGAGAAGCCTTGCAGCTGACCTCTAACAACGTGAGTAAAGCTTGGAAGACTACATCCATTGCCTCCGGTCCATTATTGCAGCGGGACACCCCACTGCACAACTGCACCTACTACGACTCCCCTCATCCTCCTGTTTCCTCTGCCCTGAGGCCCTGCTCCGCCTGTGGGGAGTAGTACTACAGTCGGCTGCCACAACATCCCGCCTCAGAGGACTGCAGCAGCACTGGTGGCGCATTACCAGACACCACAGGTGGCGTAGTCGTTTATGCACTCATAATTGCCACTCATCAACTAGCCCCTATTTTTAATGTGTGCGCCCTGGGCACGGACCGGGCCGAGGCCGCTACTGCATCCCCATTCTACCAACTGGGCCCACCGTCCGAGTACACCCCTTTCCCAGGGAGGGCTAGCCGCTACTGAAACAGCTAGTTGCGTGTCAAACATCACTGGCGTAGTCGGCAGGATCGCGTGCCCGCAGCAACGGAAGAAGTGATTCCCATTGCCAGCGGGTACTGCGCGCCTTTACAACAGACTGTCTTTAACACCCAAGATGGCGCCCGCCCAAGAAGAACGGACGCCATTGTGTGCAAAAAGGACAACCACCCAGCACCTCCCATCGTGGGTCTGGCTTCCCCCATGGCGTCAACAGCTAGGACCGGCCCTTGCATTAGAGACTGTCCGCGAGGTAGTGTCTGTCAAGACGGATGGGACGTCCCAAGGGCTGCCTGTCAGCCAGCCACCCTGGAATACGGGGGATTCACCTGACCCCGGAGGAGGCCGAGTTCCTCCGAGTGGAGTCACAGGACCTGACCCGGAGGGTTGTGGAGGCCCAGCATACGGTGTCCGCCGCATGGAGAGAGGAGGTGCTGCAGAACATCCGGTCCCGCCTCCAAGGTGCTGCAAGCCAAAGAAAGCAGAGCAGCAATCCAGGAGGAAGAAACCTCAGAGGCCGCGTGCAGCCCCGGACTGGGTAAGATACAAACCCCTGTCCCAGGTGAGAGATGCACGGAGGCCCTAGTCGATCTAATGCCGGCACCCCTGTCCCTGGGCGCTGTTGTTTGGGAGCAGATCTTCGCTCCGGAGCTGGAGGCTTACGTGTCATTCTCCGCCGGAAGCCTGCAATGCCTCCCGACTCGCGGCCTAGAAGAGCCTGTGCTTATTGGGGACACCACCTGCCCCAACCCGGACTGGTTCGCGTCACCGAAGGACCTGCAGCAACCCCTGCTGTCGCCGCTGCCAGCGCCTCTGGTTACCTACCCTGCGGCGGAGGAGATGGTCTGGGACAACCAGGGGGAGACCTAATGGGCTTCCCCCACGAGACCCGGGCTGAAGCGCGGAGGCGTAAGGACTTCTGCCGCAAGGAGCTCCTCCAGCTGGACAAGTAGCTGCGGGAGAGGTGAGTACGCTGTGAGCGCCTGGAGGTGTGCGCTAAGGCCGCCAAGTCCAAGGCCTGCCAGGAGGAGGCAGCCCATCCAAGCCCCCCGGAGGAAGGGCTGACCGTCCGCTTCCACCAGGAGGCGGGGTGGGGCTTCATCAGGAGTCCCCAGTTTGCTCAGGACGTATTTGTGAACCGCAGAGACTTCGAGCCACAACTGAGAAGGGATGACCCTGGCCGGAATCTCTACCCGGGTGACTTGGTGTCGTACACCCGCCACCATGGGGAGCGTGGGTGGTACGCCCTGGATGTGCATAGAGTATTCCAGGGTGAGGCCCCTGCGCACCTGCCGGTACGGGACCGGTCTGGCTCCGTGAGCAAGAACGAGCCTTTCCCTATGTGGAGGTAGGCCCTGCTCCGCCTGTGGGGAGTAGTACTACCATCGGCTGCCACAACATCCCGCCTAAGAGGACTGCAGCAGCGCTGGTGGGGCATCACCAGACACCACAGGTGGCATAGTCGTTTATCCACTCATAATTGCCACTCATCAACTGGCCCCTATTTTTAATGTGTGCGCCCAAGGCCGCGACTGCATATCCACACCCTTTCCCAGGGAGGGCTAGCCGCTACTGAAACAGCTAGTGGCGGGTCACACAAGGGCGGGACGTAATTGTAAATGCAAACAAGTACCCAACACAGAGCAAAAAAACGCCATTATTAGAGTCACCTGTTTGGAATCTCTCTAGCTACATCTTATCTGAGAGTCAAATTTCTCTCCTGGCTAAAGGCCTGAGCTTTTCACCTTCTAACGAATTCGACATTTTCAGAACAATTCTGGATGTTAACAAACTAGCACGTAACCTCACCATCCGATGTCATTTTATGGACATGAAAAATCCACAGAATACAGCTTCAGAAGAAGTTTCTCCTAGGACAAGCCAGGATTCCATGTTATTATTCACAGAACAACAGTCTTTATTACAAATGAAACAATTCGAGACGGAATCTTTAATTCCAAATGTAAATTTAAATGACGACTTTCGGGCTGGTAATCCTTTCTTTTACCCACTTCAGTCCAGACCATTGGTTCTGGATCAGTTCCAGGACTTAATTGAAAAAGAACTAGTGGAATTAAAGAATGAATTATCTTCTACTAATCATTTGGACTCTAATCTGACATATAGAGAAAAAGACGCTCTGAAAAAATTAAAGGATAATTCAGACATACTAGTCCGCTCAGCGGATAAAGGTGGCACTATAGTACTGAATGCAGGATTGTATAAAAAATTGAATTTGATGGATTTAGAAAATAGGGATGTTTATTTGGAGTTAGCTAGAGATCCTACTGTTGAGTTTAATGCTGCTATGTATAATCTATTAAACGAAGGTTTGCACTGAGGGGCCCTAAAAAAAAAATTAATGGAATATTTATACGTAGATCACCCAATTGTTCCAGTTTACCATTCGCCTCCAAAAATACATAAAAATATTTTCCCACCACCTTTAACCCCTTTACTACCCAAGGCGGTTTGCACATTAATGACCAGGCCAATTTTTACAATTCTGACCACTGTCACTTTATGAGGTAATTACTCTGGAACGCTTCAAAGGATCCCCCTGATTCTGAGACTGTTTTTTCGTGACATATTGTACTTCATGATTGTGGTAAAATTTCTCCGATAACACTTGCATTTATTTGTGACAAAAACTGAAATTTGGCGAAAATTTTTGAAAATTTAGCAATTTTCAAAATTGCGGAGAATGCCCTTAAATCAGAGAGATATGTCACACAAAATAGTTAATAAATAACATTTCCCACATGTCTACTTTACATCAGCACAATTTTGGAACCAAGTTTTTTTCTATTAGAGAGCTATAAGGGTTAAAAGTTGACCAGAGATTTCTCATTTTTCCAACAAAATTTACAAAACCATTTTTTTAGGGACCACATCACGTTTGAAGTCACTTTGAGGGGTCTTTATGACAGAAAATACCCAAAAGTAACACCACTCTAAAATCTGCACCCCCAAGGTGCTCAAAACCACATTCAAAAAATTTATTAACCCTTCAAGTGCTTCACAGAAATTTTTGGAATGTGGAAGAAAAAAATTAACATTTAACTTTTTTCACAAAAATGTTACTTTAGACCCAATTTTTTTTTATTTTCACAGGGTTAACAGGAAAAAATGGACCCCAAAATTTGTTGTTCAATTTCCCCTGACCACACAGATACCCCATATGTGGGGAAAAAACACTGTTTAGGCGTACGGCAGGGTTCGGAAGGGAAGGAGCGCCATTTGACTTTTTGAAAGTAAAATTTGCTTGAATAATTAGCGGACGCCATGTTGTGTTTGGGGAGCCCCTGATGTGCCTAAACAGTGGAAACCCCCCACAAGTGACACCATTTTGGAAACTAGACCCCTCAGAGAACCTTTACAGAAGTTTAAACATGGAGCCATGAAAATAAATAAGCAAACTTTTTCCACAAAAATTATGTTTTAGCCCCAATTTTTTTATTTTCACAAGGGTAAGAGGAGAAAATGGACCCCAAAAACTTTTTGCAATTTCTCCTGAGTACGCCAATACCCTATATGTGGGGAAAATACAGTGTTTGGGTGCACGGCAGAAGGGAAGGAGCACTGTGTGACTTTTTGAACGCAAAATTTGCTGGAATTGAGGGCGGACGCCATGTCACGTTTGAAGAGCCCCTGATGTGCCTAAATAGTTGAAACCCCCCACAAGTGACCCCATTTTGGTAACTACACCCCTCAAGGATTTTATCAAGGGGTATAATGAACATTTTGAACCCGGTACGACACATAATTTGATAACATTAGGTCATCATATTGAATAAGTTGTCATTAGTCTTGAGCACAAGTGCTCGATACTTGAGTTTGCATCGTGTACTCGGGTATGCACCATGTATCGCACGTGCTCGAGTGACATGCTCGAGTCCTGCCCACATGTTTCACGGTTATTAGACACCCAAAACAAACATGCAGGGATTGCTGGTGCATGGCAGGCAATCCCCGCACGTTTTTTTTGACTGTGAAGCATATGGGGCAGAGACTCGAGCACCAGCGGTACTCAATGCATACCCGAGCACCCGATGCAAACTCAAGTAGCGAGCACTTGTGCTCAACACTAGTCGCCATATAGTCATCTTTTTTATTTTTTGCTTTTGAAAAAAATCCCAACCCTAGCACAACCCTAACCCTAGAGTTTATTTTTTACACCGTTCCTTGTGCAGTATAAGTGATTAGACGACTTTATTCTTTGGGTCGGTGCGATTACAGCGATACCAGAATCCTATCGGGTTTTTATGATTGACAGCTGTCTCACACTAAAAGACGCATTTTTTTGCAAAATTTAGTTTTTGCATCGCCATATTTTGAGAGCTATAATTTTTCCATATTTTGGCCGACAGAGTCATTTGACAACTTGTTTTTTGTGGGATGAGTTGACGTTTTTATTGGTACCATTTTCAGGCACGTGACATTTTTTGATCGCTTTCTATTCCGATTTTTGGGAGGCAGAATAAGCAAAAACCAAAAATTCAGGAATTGTTTTTTTTATTTTTTTTATGCTGTTCCGTGTGTGGTAAAATTGATGAGGTAGCTTTATTCTTTGGGTCTGTACTTTTTCAGCGGTACCACATTTATATTTTTTATATGTTTTGGCGCTTCTACACAATAAAAGCTATTTTCTAGAAAAAAATATTTTTTTGCATCACTTTATTCTGAGAGCTATAACTTTTTTATTTTTCAGCTGATGGAGCTGTATGGTGGCTTGTTTTTTGTGGAGCAAGATGACGTTTTCAGTGGTACCATTTTTATTTATATTCATCTTTTTGATCGCGTTTAACTCCATTTTTTGTTTGGCGGTATGGTGATAAAGCATCATTTTTTGCTTTGCTTTTATTTTAATTTTTTACCGTGTTAACTAAAGGAGTTAACTTGTGAGACAGTTTTATACGTCAGGTCGTTCCGGATGTGGCGATACCAAATATGTGTACTTTTATTGTTTTGTTTGTTTTTTTTCATTATAATATTTATTGATGGGTACATTATATTTTTATTTTTGGTGGATTATTTTTTTTTACATTTTTTTACCATTTTTTTTACTTTTATACTTTGTCCCACTATGGGACTTTCACTTTTTATACTCTGATCGCCTGTATAACATAGGGATGGAGCACCATCCCTGTGCTATACAGGCTGTCAGCGCTGTAGATGCAGAAGATACTTTGGTCATGCACTGTGCATGATCAAAGTATCTTTCTGCTGTCTGGTGACCCGGATGTGGTCATGATGACATCTGGGTTACCATGACAACCACGGAACCCAGCCTCAGACAGCGCGCGACGGCGGGGAAGAGGTGAGTATGCAGTACTTACCTCCGCAATACTGTGATCGACTTCGATCGCAGCATTGTGGGGGTTAATGTGCCGGAAGCCGTGCGTGACCGCTCCCAGCACATAGCAAAAATCAGCTCACACCCGGCGGCGATCGCGCCCAAACAGCCTGTGTGTGGCCGAAATCAACAGGGCGTACTAATACGTACCTGGCACTTAAAGCCCAGGGCGCAGGTACAGTACGTATTAATACGCCCTGGGCTGTAAAGGGGTTAAGACCCATAGTGGTGGGGATTGGTTCCCATGGTGAAAAATTAAGTGCCTGGATGGATTTTTACCTACAGCCTCTGGTTCAGGAAACTCCGAGTTACATTAGGGATTCAAAATTCATAGTGACCATTTTTGATAAATTTGAATGGCCAAAAAACTTTGGATGATTGTCCTGTGATGTGGTGGCATTATACCCCCTCAATTCCACCCCATATTGCTTTAGCATGTTTAACCTACCACCTTGACACATACAGTTCGTACACTACAGAAATAAAAGAATTTCTGGTCATAGCAGTACAGTTCCTCTTAGAGCGTAATTATTTTAGCTTTGATAAAAGTTTTTTTTTACAGAAAAGAGGAGTCAGCATGGGCAGTAAATTTTCTCCTTCACTAGTGAACATAGTGATGTGTAGGTGGAAGGAGCTTTTCATTTACCATAATGATAACACATATAGTGGACACATTGTGTGGTACGGTAGATTTATTGATGACCTCCTCCTGGTGTGGGGGGCACACAGGAGGAGGTGGTACAATTTGTACAGTACATCAACTGCAATCATTTTAATCTTAAATTCACTTAGTTCTACCATTCATCCAAAATGACTTTTTTGGATCTCGAACTTGAGGCTACCAAGGAGAAAGAATTGGTCAAAATTAATCCCCACAGAAAACCTACAGCCTCAAATTCTATTCTATCAGCTAAATGTTGTCATCCGCCACATATTAAGAGAAATATCCCTTACGGTGAGCTAATACGAACAATACGAAATTGTTCAGATAACATCACTTTTCAGAAGGAATCAGAAAAAATGTGTAACAGACTATCCAATAGGTGCTATCCCGAGTGGTCTTTAAGAAAAGCGAGTAGAATTGTCTCCAATATAAATCGGAAAGATATACTCCGAAATAAACAGAAAAATAACATTAACACATTGGATACTAGGGTAACGTTTTCTACCACCTATAGTCCTCAGTATAATAAAATTACATCTAGAATTAAAAAGTATAACCCTATTATATATCAGAACAAGAAACTAAAAAACCTACTTTCTAATGCCATCCGCTTTGTAGCCAGGAAAGCGCCCGCTCTGGGAACCATCCTTTCTCCTGGCTTATACACCAGTGAGAGTAATACTGTACAACCAAATTGGCTCAGCACAAAAGGTTTCTTCAGATGTGGAGCCAATCGGTGCAAAGCGTGTCTACATGCGGTTAAAACAGATAGTTTTATGTCCTTAAGTAATGATAGAGAATATAAAATTCATGATTTCCTCAATTGTAATTCATCAGGGGTTATATACCTTATAGAATGCACCTTGTGGAAGGTCCACTATGTGGGTTGTACCACAGGTGCGCTGAAAGTCCGTATCAGAAGACATCTTTCTGATGCGATTAATTTGGAAGCCATAAATACATCAGCAGTATCGAGGCATTTTGCGAGAGTTCATAAAGGTGACACCTCATTCTTTAAATATATGGAGATAGAGAAGGTATATAGATCCACACGAGGGGGGGATCATAAGTGCAAACTTCTGAACCGGGAGTCCCTGTGGATTTTCACATTGGATACCACAGGGGTTAAATTCAAGACAGGATCTGATACTGCAGTATTAAGAAATATAATTCTGCATTTATTTCCATGCATGTACACTGAGTACGGAAAGTATTCAGACCCCTTTAAATTTTTCACTCTTTGTTTCATTGCAGCCATTTGGTAAATTCTAAAAAGTTCATTTTTTTCTCATTAAAGTACACTCTGCACCCCGTCTTGACAGAAAGAAAACAGAAATGTAGAAATTTTTGCAAATTTAATAAAAAAGAAAAACTGAAATATCACACGGGCATAAGTATTCAGATCCTTTGCTCAGTATTGAGTAGAAGCACCCTTTTGGGCTAGTACAGCCATGAGTCTTCTTGGAAATGATGCAACAAGTTTTTCACACCTGCATTTTGGGATCCTCTGCCATTCTTCCTTGCAGATCCTCACCAGTTCCGTCAGGATGAATGGTAAACGTTGGTGGACAGCCATTTTCAGGTCTCTCCAAAGATGCTCAATTGGGTTTAGGTCAGGGCTCTGGCTGGGCCAGTCAAGAATGGTCACATAGTTGTTCTGAAGCCACTCCTTTGTTATTTTAGCAGTGTGCTTAGGGTCATTGTCTTGTTGGAAGGTGAACCTTTGGCCAAGTCTGAGGTGCAGAGCACTCTGGAAGAGGTTTTCATCCAGGATATCTCTGTACTTAGCCGCATTCATGTTTCCTTCAATTGCAACCAGTCGTCCTGTCCCTGCAGCTGAAAAACACACCCATAGCATGATACTGCTGTTATGATCTGCTACAAGAACTAAGGAAAGAGAGGAAATCTGTCCATACAATAGGACTAAGCTGATTCCCTACGATGCAGCGGTCAACCTGTTCCTTGTGAACAGACCCGCCTTCGTCCGTGGCTAGTCTGAACGCAGACCTATAGATTAAAGGGAGGGGTCCCTAAAAGAACTAAGGACTGGGACAAAATTGGACACCTCTTGGCAGAAGTAGTAGCAGAAGAAGACAAACAGACAAAAGTACTTAGTGGTCCAAGGACCAAACAAACTAGAGAGATACAGTAGGTACAAAGCACCTGGCTAGATTAAGAGTCAAAGTAACACTAAAGTCCAGCAAAGCCTGAAGGGCGGAGCTGGAATAAATAGGCAGAAGGTCACGTGACAACAAAATAGAAAAAACTAACAGGAGGGTTCTAACAACTGCCACCACCATGTTTCACTGTTGGGATTGTATTAGGCAGGTGATGAGCAGTGCCTGGTTTTCTCCACACATACCACTTAGAATTATCACCAAAAAGTTCTATCTTCGTCTCATCAGACCAGAGAATCTTATTTCTCATAGTCTGGGAGTCCTTCATGTGTTTTTGAGCAAACTCTATGCGAGCTTTCATATGAGGAGATGCTTCCGTCTGGCCACTCTGCCATAAAGGCCCAACTGGGGGAGGGCTGCAGTGATAGTTGACTTTGTGGAACTTTCTACCATCTCCCTACTGCATCACTGGAGCTCAGCCACAGTGATCTTGGGGTTCTTCTTTACCTCTCTCACCAAGGCTCTTCTCCCACGATTGCTCAGTTTGGCTGGACGGCCAGGTCTAGGAAGACTTCTGGTGGTCCCAAACTTCTTCCATTTAAGGATTATGGAGGCCACTGTGCTCTTATGAACCTTGAGTAATGCAGAAATTCTTTTATAACCTTGGCTAGATCTGTGCCTTGCCACAATTCGGTCTCTGAGCTCCTTGGGCACTTCCTTTGAGATCATGATTCTCATTTGGTCTGACATGCACTGTGAGCTGTGGAGTCTTATATAGACAGGTGTGTGCCTTTCCAAATCAAGTCCTATCAGTTTAATTAAACACATTTGGACTCCATTGAAGGAGTAGAACCATCTCAAGGAGGTTCACAAGGAAATGGACAGCATGTGACTTAAATATGAGTGTCTGAGCAAAGGATCTGAATGCTTATGACCATGTGATATTTCAGTTTTTCTTTTTTAATAAATTTGCAAAAAAATTCTACATTGCTGTTTTTTCAGTCAAGATGGGGTGCAGAGTGTACTTTAATGAGAAAAAAATGAACTTTTTAGATTTTATCAAATGGCAGCAATGAAACAAAGAGTGAAAAATTTAAAGGAGTCTGAATACTTTCCGTACTCACTGTATGTATCTATATACACTGCTCCAAAAATAAAAGGAACACTTAAAACAACAGAATATAACTCCAAGTAAATCAAACTTCTCTGAAATCAAACTGTCCACTTAGGAAGCAACACTGATTGACAATCAATTTCACATGCTGATGTGCAAATGGAATAGACGATAGATGGAAATTATTGGCAATTATCAAGACACCCTCAATAAAGGAGTGGTTCTGCAGGTGGGGACCACAGACCACATCTCAGTACCAATGCTTTCTGGCTGATGTTTTGGTCACTTTTGAATGTTGGTTGTGCTTTCACACTCGTGGTAGCATGAGACAGACTCTACAACCCACAGAAGTTGCTCAGATAGTGCAGCTCATCCAGGATGGCACATCAATGCGAGCTGTGGCAAGAAGGTTGGCTGTGTCCAGAGGCTGGAGGTGCTACCAGGAGACAGGCCAGTACACCAGGAGATGTGGAGGGGGCCGTAGGAGGGCAACAACCCAGCAGCAGGACCGCTACCTTCGCCTTTGTGCAAGGAGGAACAGGAGGAGCACTGCCAGAGCCCTGCAAAATGACCTCCAGCAGGCCACAAATGTGCATGTGTTTGCACAAACGGTTAGATACCGACTCCATGAGGGTGGTATGAGGGCCCGACGTCCACAGGTAGGGGTTGTGCTCACAGCCCAACACCATGCAGGACGCTTGGCATTTGACACAGAACACCAGGATTGGCAAAGTCGCCACTCGCGCCCTGTGCTCTTCAGAGATGAAAGCAGGTTCACACTGAGCACATGTGACAGACGTGACAGAGTCTGGAGACGCCGTGGAGAGCGACATCCTTCAGCATGACCGGTTTGGCAGTGGGTGAGTAATGGTGTGGGGTGGCATTTCTTTGGAGGGCCGCACAGCCCTCCATGTGCTCGCCAGAGGTAGCCTGACTTCCATTAGGTACCGAGATGAGATCCTCAGACCCCTTGTGAGACCATATGCTGGTGCGGTTGGCCCTGGGTTCCTCCTAATGCAAGACAATGCCAGACCTCATGTGGCTGGAGTGTGTCAGCAGTTCCTGCAAGATGAAGGCATTGAAGCTATGGACTGGCCCGCCCGTTCCCCAGACCTGAATCCGATTGAGCATGACTCACCCCCTGGGCCTAGTGTGGACGTGTGTGGGATACTCGGAGCCGGGTCTCTGGGGGTTGTAGTATCCGTGGCGGTGACCCGGTCCCATGGCTCAGGGTGGTCAGGCCAATGGCGGTATTTTGTGGGTTTCAGGTTAATTGTCCGACTACGCCACCCGTGGATTGCGGTCAGTGCGGACCGCCGCTGCAAGGCAGACCGCTGGGGCTGATGGTGTATGCAGCTGAGGTAGTGTGACTCCCCACGGGAAGAGTGCAGCCCCAGGGCAGAGAATGTGGATGATGGGAGTGATGGTGCGCGGGCGTCCCAGCACTAGTAGTGCTGGTGCGGCGATGAAGCACAGAGACGTGGGGTTGCAGTTCAAGTTCTTTACTCACAGTTCTTTATGTCCCAAGTCATTCCGCGGGCAATGACTGCCAAAGCCGTGCTGTGTCCACCAGGCAGGGGGCTCGGTCAACCCCCAGGCAACTCCAGAGTGTGTCACAGGACTCCCTTCTACTCCTTTCTCTGGCCGTGCCCCACCAGTGACACTACGTCTGTCCAGCTCCTGCGGGCCTTCTCTTGGGAGGGCTTTGTGCTCACCTCCCTGACCCTATGTGGTATACCTTTCTAGTAGGTGTAGTGAGGGGTCGCACCAAGATATGATCGCGACCGCCGGTCCTTGGCTGAGGATTAGTCGCCTCCTCCAACTTGGGATCCGTTACCCTGTTCTGCCAACCCGTCACCCGCAATCTCCTGGGCCTTTGGGGTTCCTTCTGCCTTCGTGTCTCTGGGCCTCTCTTGGTGTTCTGTTCCTTTCTTCCTTTCCTTTCTGTTCCTGTCTTTTCTGCTGGCTCTGGCCTCACAGGCTAGGCCCGCCTCCGGAGCAGAGCTCCACAGAGGCCCTGCTCTGTCACTTCCTCTCTCAGACTGAACACTGTTCTAAGATGGTGCCCACCTTATATACCTCCCTCTCTGTGTATGAGCCCAGGTGACTTGCAACCAATGGGCTCCTACCTATGCCCAGAAACCCAACCCCTATCTGCTCCTACATCACTGGGTTTTCCTCCCCCCTCCCGACTCCAGCCAGGGACAGATGCTGTCGTGCATGCATTTCTGTCTAGTGGGAGCACCGTTGAGCTGTCCCTCGGAAATGGGATGTGTGTGATGCATGCAGCTTACTGAGTCTTGGTCCACACTCCATCCTTACCCGGGAGTGGGATATCACACCTCTGGCAGAGGTGCAATACCCCTGTAGCGGCCGAACCCTCGGTGCGCTACAAGCAGATCTGGGACATCATGTCTCGCTCCATCCGCCAACGTCACGTTGCACCACAGACTATCCAGGAGTTGGCGGATGCTTTAGTCCAGGTCTGGGAGGAGATCCCACAGGAGACCATCCGCAACCTCATCAGGAGCATGCCCAGGCGTTGTAGGGAGGTCATACAGGCACGTGGATATATATATATATATATATATATATATATATATATGCCTTTTTGTCATTCTAGTAGTAGGGCCATAATTAAGACATGATTTGTTGAAAGGCATAGGTCTGTAAGCTATGATAGTTGCACATTTGCTGTATTCTTTGTGGAGCAGTGTTTTATATGGCTAATAAAAGCTAAGTTTTAATATTTTTTCTACTAAACAAACCTTTACGCTGGATCATTTGCACTTTTCCCTTGTCTGACTACACTTACGTTTCGCCCTGGTACCACTTATCTGCATCTCCAGAAGTTTCCCATTTCTCTATTATACTCTTCAAATTACTTTCTCCTCCTGTTGTTGTGACGCGCCCCTGGGCCTGTGTCGCGCTGCGTTGCGCACGCGGGAGCCTACCCGGAGCCGGATCAGTGGAGGGTTGTAGTCTCGTGGCGGTGACCCGGTCCGTGCCCAGGGAGTCAAACTAGACGGCAGTCTATTAGTAGTAAATAGTTGATGACTACGCCACCCGTTGAGTGCAGCCAGGAAGCTGCTGCTGCAGGGCAGACCGCTGAGGCCGGTGGTAGGACTGTGCAGCGTGATAGTATAACCCCCAACGGGAGGGGTATGGCCTCAGGGCAGCCGACGTGGATGATGGGGGTAGCAGGAACCACTCAGAGACGGTACGGTGTAGTTCAGGGTCTTTACTGGTAACAACGACAGACCCTCCCGGAGTACTTGCTAGCAAACGGGGCCTGGTCAGTCTTTGAGCAGATGGGATCTCCCCTGGCCAGGCGTAGTTGTAGGCCTCCCAAACTGACTGTACTCTTCTGGCTACCTTGCTAGAAGCTGATGTAAGTAGCCCACGTCCCTGAGTGTACCGTGTGGTGCTCACCCGTATGGCCGGTGACTCGGGGCCTTCTAATGGCTTCCGCTCCACGATGGCGGTGCTGGTCCCACGCGTGTGACCGTGCCTTCGGGCTTCTGGGCCAGAGGACCTGAAATCCCCTGCCTGACGGATTCTGCTGCTGGGTAGGAGTTAGTCCCCACAGCCTCGGACTCCGGGTCCGGTAAAGAATCTTCTTAGTCAGGGCGAGCTCTGTAGCTGCCAGCCCCTGACTCCTTGTAACTCTGCTGTTTCCTATGCTGCTTCTCTTCTCCACTCTCCTTGTCTGACTCACCCTGCCTCAGCCCCGGGTTTATACAGGGGAAGTTCTTCCCCTCCCAAGACTGGGCAGGAGGTGTGGCATGCACAGGATCCCTGACCAAAGGACCTCCCACCTGCTCTCAGACATAATATCTCTATCACTGTGGCAACCAGACCCCTGGGGTGTCACATTCCCCCCTAGTGAAATTTAGTACTCCGGGACTAAACACATTTAGAAAAACATAACAAAGTATAACAATAACAATACTATAAGAAAAACACATAAGATGGTTACGGCGTGTCCGCAACCGGATGCAGTCTTTGAAGAAAAGCAAAGGTGTCCATTTCACCAACACAGGGAGACGTAACCAGGTAGGGGTCTGTCCTACCCCGAGTCCTTAACAGTCTCTAGTCCATCCTGGGTTACGCTCCAACTATATACAAGGATTCCCGGTAAATCCACCAAGGTTTCCTAAAAATAACTAGAAACACAAAATTATACACAAGCAACAAGACACAGAAAAACATAAATAAAACAATTTATACACTTTAAATTCTCCAGCGTGCGGGTAACTGGCCTCTAGTGGCCCGAGTGGACCTACGGAGCTGACTGTCTGGCCCTGAACTACAGGGTGTAGGAGCTGTCAAGGGTAAACTGGGCAGCTGTCTACCGGCTCTTTGTCTCACTAGGGGTACGGCAGGCTCACTATAAGCAGAGGGTTGATTCTCCTGTTCTGCTTGTGTGGAGTCTTCTGCCTCCTGGACCGGCTGTTCTTCCAGCTCTACCCGTTGCTCCGTAGGTTCTTGGGATGATGGTTGGAGGAAGGTGAGTACGGGTACCACAACTGCACCATTGACTTGAGTCCAAGACTGAGGAAAGTCCCCGAGCACGGTACTAACCATATCTTCCCTTTCTTCCACGGGTCGATGGTCTTCTTGTTCCTCTTCAGGGTTCCTCAGTTGTTCGGGACACTTCTTCAGGTGGTCCCGGGATACAATGGCTGTGGTTTCCCCTCCGTCTTTACTGATGGTACAGACCTTCGGGTTCTCGTGGCTTGAGGGCAGTACGGTGTACGGGTCCTTCTCCCACTGGTCGTCCAACTTGTGGAGCCGTCTCTTCCTCTTCAAGACCTGCTCTCCGGGTACCAGGGGAACAGCGGGAGCATACTGGTTGTAAGTTTTCTCTTGTCTTTCCCTAGCCTGACAGAGACTTCGCTCCACGCTCTCCTGTACTCTCCGGTACTGCTGCTGCCTCTCTGTGTCCCAGTCTGTTTCTGGTGAAGTGTCCTCGGGGGTCAGGACTCCCATTTCCAGGTCAACAGGTAACTTACCAGGTCTTGCCCTCATTAGGTAAGCCGGGGTACAGTTGGTGGAACCTACCGGGATGTGGTTGTATAGGTCCACCAGATCGGGCAACTTTTCAGGCCACAGACTGCGTTCTTCCAGGGGCAACGTTTTTAGAAGATCCATTACCACCTGGTTCATTTTTTCACAAAGTCCATTAGTCTGCGGATGGTAGGGTGTCGTCCTTATCTTCCGGCAGCCATACAGATTGCAGAATTCCTGAAAGACCTCCGCTTCAAAGGCAGGTCCCTGGTCCGTCAGCACTTGGTCCGGGTACCCGTGTGGACGGCAGAAGTGCTGCTGGAAGGCTCTAGCTGCTGTTTGAGCCGTTAAGTCCTTGACGGGGACGACAACCAAGAACCGGGAGTAATGATCCACGATGGTTAACGCGTAGACGTAGCCACTTCTGCTTGGGGTCAGTTTTACATGATCCAAGGCTACCAGTTCCAACGGTTGCCGGGTGACGATGGACTGCAGGGGAGTCTTCTGGCTGGCTCGGTCCTTCCTTCTCAGGTTGCACGGGCCACAATCTCTGCACCACTTCTCGATGGTTCCCCTCATGCCTACCCAGTGGAACCGCTCGCGCAGCAGGAACTCCAGCTTTTTCCACCCAAAGTGTCCAGCTCCGTCGTGGTATGCCTCCATCACCATGGCTGCGTCTCTTCGTGGCACCACTACTTGCCAGAGTAATTCATGCGTCCGGGAGTTAACCATTCTGCGGCACAACTTCCCTTTGTAAAGGAACAGTCGACTCTTCTCTGCCCATAGTTGTTTGGCTTCCTCCGGAGCGTCTGGTTCAAGGCGAGCCTCCGGCCGAGTCAGCATCTCCTTCACCAGTCGGACGGCAGGGTCGCTGTCTTGCATTTCCGCCCAGTTGTAGTGGGGTAAGGGGTTCAACGTAGCAGCCTGCTTACTCATTACCCGGTGGGAATACTGAATAGTCCCATGACGGTGGAACGCAGGGAGTTCAACTTCTTCCAGTCCCTCCGGATCTTCTCCTCCGTCCGGCAGGTTGGGCATCCTGGACAGGGCGTCCGCATTGGTATTGGAGCGTCCTGCCCGGTATTTAATTGTGAACTCGTAGTTGGACAGACGGGCCATCCACCTCTGCTCCAGGGCACCGAGTCTTGCCGTGTCCAGGTGTGTCAGCGGGTTGTTATCCGTGTACACGGTGAACCGGGAAGAAGCGAGGTAATGCTTAAAGCGCTCAGTGATTGCCCATACTACGGCCAGGAACTCTAACTTAAATGAGCTGTAATTCTCGGGGTTCCTTTCGGTGGGTCGCAGTTTTCGGCTGGCGTAGGCGATTACTCGTTCCTTCCCCTGCTGGATCTGGGACAGTACGGCTCCTAGCCCGATGTTACTGGCGTCGGTGTAGAGGATAAAGGGCTGGCTATAATCCGGGTACGCCAGGATTTCGTCCCCCGTGAGGGCCATCTTCAGCTGGCGGAAGGACTCTTCTTCCAGCTCTTCCCATTTGAAGGGCGGCTTCTGGTTCTTGGCCTTCCGGGACTGGCCTATCAGGAGGTCCTGCATAGGTGCTGCCTTTTTGGTGAAACCGGGAATAAACCTTCGGTAGTAGCCTACCAACCCGAGGAACTGCCGCACTTCTTTTACGCTGGAGGGGCTTGGCCATCCCTTAATTGCGGTGATCTTATCGGGGTCGGGAGCCACTCCGTCAGCGCTCACCACGTGTCCCAGGTACTGCACCTTTGGTTTCAGGAGGTGACACTTGGAGGGTTTCACCTTTAGGCCGTAACTCGCCAGAGCCTCGAACACTTCCGCCAGGTGTTTCAGGTGGTCCTCATACGTCTTGGAATATACGATGACATCGTCCAGGTACAACAGGACCGTCTCGAAGTTTCTGTGGCCCAGACAACACTCCATTAGGCGTTGGAAGGTTCCTGGTGCGTTGCAGAGTCCGAACGGCATGCAGGTGAACTCGCTAAGTCCCATCGGGGTGGTGAATGCGGTCTTCTCCCGGTCCGCCTCTGCTACAGGAACCTGCCAGTACCCGCTAGTGAGATCCAAGGTAGAGAAGAAGTTAGCAGATCTTAAAGCAGCCAATGACTCCTCTATCCTTGGTAAGGGGTACGCATCCTTGTGTGTGATACGGTTGATTTTCCGGTAATCTACACACATCCTCATGGTGTTGTCTTTCTTTTTGACTAAAACTAATGGGGCTGCCCAGGGGCTACAACTATCCCGGATTACCCCAGCCTCCTTCATATCTCTAAGCATCCCCTTGGCGTGTTGGTAATGTGCAGGGGGTACGGGTCGATACCTCTCTTTTATGGGAGGATGATCTCCCGTGGGGATGCGATGTTCTACCCCCTTGACTCGCCCGAAGTCTAATGGGTGTTTACTAAACACTCTCTCATACTCTTGAACCACCCGATAGACTCCTTGTTTCTGATGTGAGGGAGTGGAGTCAGTACCCAAATGTAGTTGCTGACACCAGTCCTCCATGTCTTTCTTAGAGCCGTTACCTTCCTCCGGGTGAGATGGAGGCAAGGGTTCCACAGATTGTATAGAACTTTGATTAGTGGTATATAATTTGGCTAGCGTGGCATACCGGGGCAGGTACACTTCCCTCTCCCCGATATTTATTATGCGAATGGGCACCCTCCCATGGCGTACATTGACCACCCCCCGTGCTGTCAAAATGGTGGGCCTACTGTCTGAGTAAACTGGTTCTACCATTGCCTGGTAATCTCTACCTCTCAGACCAATAGCTGCCCGGCACCAAATCATCATTTCACTTTTTGGGGGCATGGCAATAGGACAAGGGTCACACATTCTTACGCTACCAATCTCACCGCCGGAGAGTTCCACTTGTTGCCGTTGCATCAGTGCCCGGATCTCTTTCTGGAGCACCCGCTGCTCGCCGGAGCTGGCGTTCTTGGCAACCTGCTGTAAAAGGAAAATCACCTCTGCAAGACAATTTTCAATTACGTTAGTTCCTAGAGTTATTTTTGGGTGACTCTCATGTTTATCAATATCTACAATGATCAGTCCCTGTGCGGCCAGTTCGACTCTACCGATTTTGAGGGTCACCTCTTTAAATCCGATCTGTGGCACGGGCTGGCCATTGCTGGCGATGATACTCAAGTCGTCGTCAGGGTAGCGGGTAATATCCGAGTCATTCCAGTACTGCTTGAAGAGCACGTACGGGATGGTGGTGACCTGTGACCCGGTATCCAGTAGGGCACTCATGGGAATGCCATCCAGTACCACAGGCAAGACTGGACGTCCTCCCACATATCTGTCGCGCCAGTTCGATGGGCCTGGTGATCTTTTTCCTGGGGGTTGGCCCTCTACCCCAGGTTGTGCCCGTTTAAAGAACAGTACCTTTCCATATGTCCGGGTTGATTGCAGCGGCGGCAGATGGGTCGTCCGTCCTCGCTGTATTGGTCACTGGGTCTTCCTCTGGCCGGTGGGGTCCTCCTTGGTCGACGCCACGGGATGTCCTCCGGTCCGGATGCCAGCTGGATCTTCCCTGGGGTGGAAACCTGTAAAGACTGCACAGTTCGGGTTAGCGCAGCAACGCTCTTAGCTAGCTCTTGGACCTGATGGCGTAGGTCTGGAGCCGGGTCATTGTCCAAAGCCTGTGCATCAGCTCCCACAGGCCCTGCCGACAAGGGCGCCGCCTCCTGGTGGTAAGTGATAGCTGGGCACCTGTGGGTCACAACGCCACCCGGTGCCGGTTCTCGGAGCACCCGGATGGCTCTGTCCTTGAACTGTGCAAAGTCCAGATGGGGATCCTGTAAGGCCATTGCCCGCAACTGGGTTCGGTGGGCATTGCAATATAAACCCTCTATAAATTGTTCAGTCAACAGCCTGTCCTCGTTTCCCACCCCATCAGGGTCGGTCTGCTTTATGGCCCTCAGGGCCTCTTGTAGGTTTAGTGCATAGTCCCTTATACTCTCATGCGCTCGCTGCTTGCACCCGTAGAATCTAAGCTTAATCTCGGCTGAGGTGCGGGTATCAAAGGTGTCCTTCAGCCGGGTTAGTATCCCTGCGACAGTCTTCCTCCCAGGTGGCCAGGATTTTACTTCCCTTTTGGCTGCCCCAGTTAGTTGGGCCACCAGGATGCTCACTTTTTGCTCTTCTGTGAGGGGGTACACCTGGAAGAGGCTATCCAGCTTTTCTCTAAAGTCATGCAGGGTATGTGACTCCCCTGAGTACTGGGGTAGCCAAGCTGCTCTCGGGATATAGGGCATGGTGAAGGGCATAACTGCAGCAGCGGTGGCGCTGGCGGGGGTTGAGGCAGTGAAGCTCTCCTCCGTATCCGACATCTTCCTCCCCCCTAGTGGACCGTGGCCTACCTTGCGATGATCCTGTTCCGTAGGCCGCGGCTCCGCAGTGGATCGTCAGGGTTGAGGACCTTCCGTCGCGCTCCGGTGACGTCGGCGTCTGCTGGGCTCCTTCCAGGACCTTACGCAACGTCCGGACGTGAGGCGGGGCTTCAGTTCTCGCGCGCTTTCGGAGTCCACGCCCCTCTTCTTCCCGCGCGGCGTCCTCAAGATGGCGTCCAATGGCGGGAAAACTCCACGGATGGCGGGAAGAAGGTCGAAGATGGCGCCGGATGGCGGGAAAACTTCGCGGATGGCGGGAAGAAGGTAGAAGATGGCGCCGGATGGCGGGAAACCTCCACGGATAGCGGGAATCTTCACCACTGGTAAGTTTGAACAGTCTTTGCTTTTCAGGCACGCAGTACCCGGTGGTTGCGGGCACGAGATCCTGCCGACTACGCCAAAGTTGACGCGCCCCTGGGCCTGTGTCGCGCTGCGTTGCGCACGCGGGAGCCTACCCGGAGCCGGATCAGTGGAGGGTTGTAGTCTCGTGGCGGTGACCCGGTCCGTGCCCAGGGAGTCAAACTAGACGGCAGTCTATTAGTAGTAAATAGTTGATGACTACGCCACCCGTTGAGTGCAGCCAGGAAGCTGCTGCTGCAGGGCAGACCGCTGAGGCCGGTGGTAGGACTGTGCAGCGTGATAGTATAACCCCCAACGGGAGGGGTATGGCCTCAGGGCAGCCGACGTGGATGATGGGGGTAGCAGGAACCACTCAGAGACGGTACGGTGTAGTTCAGGGTCTTTACTGGTAACAACGACAGACCCTCCCGGAGTACTTGCTAGCAAACGGGGCCTGGTCAGTCTTTGAGCAGATGGGATCTCCCCTGGCCAGGCGTAGTTGTAGGCCTCCCAAACTGACTGTACTCTTCTGGCTACCTTGCTAGAAGCTGATGTAAGTAGCCCACGTCCCTGAGTGTACCGTGTGGTGCTCACCCGTATGGCCGGTGACTCGGGGCCTTCTAATGGCTTCCGCTCCACGATGGCGGTGCTGGTCCCACGCGTGTGACCGTGCCTTCGGGCTTCTGGGCCAGAGGACCTGAAATCCCCTGCCTGACGGATTCTGCTGCTGGGTAGGAGTTAGTCCCCACAGCCTCGGACTCCGGGTCCGGTAAAGAATCTTCTTAGTCAGGGCGAGCTCTGTAGCTGCCAGCCCCTGACTCCTTGTAACTCTGCTGTTTCCTATGCTGCTTCTCTTCTCCACTCTCCTTGTCTGACTCACCCTGCCTCAGCCCCGGGTTTATACAGGGGAAGTTCTTCCCCTCCCAAGACTGGGCAGGAGGTGTGGCATGCACAGGATCCCTGACCAAAGGACCTCCCACCTGCTCTCAGACATAATATCTCTATCACTGTGGCAACCAGACCCCTGGGGTGTCACAGTTGCACATAATTTTTTTCCCTTCATCTGCACAGGTATCATTAATCTATCAACTATAATGGCCGTACCAGGTTCTGCAGGTCCTGTATCCCGTACGCATGACGTGGGCAGTGCACGGCATGCCGCTAGTTTTTATTCTGAGTGCTCTTATATACGGTGTTAGTTTTACACAATGTTGAGCCTGTGATCTGCAGAGTGAAATGTCTGACTGCTAGAACAGAAGTATACGGCAGATTCTACAGCATGGATACATAAAGGACGTCCTGGGGGAATATACCTCCCTCCAACACTCGTCCAGTCCCTGCCTCACACTAGAGACATTTATAATAACTCCAGGACTATGGAGCTGGTCATTTTCTCATAATCTGTGGCCATTATTAGTGATCTCGCATTGTACGGTAATATCACCCTGGAGGTTGTGATGTATTTAGTGTAATAGCGCCATCTAGAATATACAGTATATATCAGGCGATACCATGCTTTCTATAGTTAGTCGTCTTATGTGCCCTCTATAGCTATCTATTATACTTTATATTTCTTTATAATAATTTATACTAAATTACTCGATAATTTTACAGCTTTATGATGTTTATTAATCTGCTGTAATTATAAAAGAAAGTCCAACCTTACAGTGGACACAGGTGGAAGTGTCCTCCATGATGGTGTAGGCTGAGGTGGAGCGAGTATATAGTCAGTGGGGGATCAAGATGACCAGTATTCCCCAGGGTTCCTTGTTATCAGGGAGGGAACCGGTGTATGCAATCAAAAGATCTTATCCTCTGACCGGCTGTGTGCCAACAACAGGTAATAATCCTCTGTCCGGCTCTGTGCCATCAACAGGTAATGACCATCCGGCAGGGCGACATCAACTGGTCATCACCCTCCAGCTGTGTGCCATCAACAGGTAATGACCATCCGGCAGTGCACCATCAACAGGTAATGACCCTCTGACTATGGCCATCAATAGGTCATCACCCTCCGGCTGTGTGCCATCAACAGGTAATGACCATCCGGCAGTGCGCCATGAACAGGTAATGACCATCCGGCTGTGTGCCATCAACAGGTAATGATCCTCTGTCCAGCTGTGTGCCATCAACAGGTAATGACCCTCTGGCTATGGCCATCAATAGGTCATCACCCTCCGGCTGTGTGCCATCAAATGTTTTTATCTTCTGTCCAGTTTTGTGCCATCAAGAGGTAATGACCCTCCAGCTGTGGGCCATCAACAGGTCATCACCCTTCGGCATTTAGGCTTCTTGTCTTCTGTAAGATGCGATTCTTGAGTCTCCTGATGTTAAAAAATATTTAAAAAATCACCGATTAAACTAATAATCTATCTTGTACATAAGCATCACAATTTATAATCTATCTAGTGCATAAGTATGACAATTTAGCTCACAGAACATACACTATGCTAAAACATTAGACCCTACAAGCAGAAATTTGCTAAACTAACATAAATATAACTGACAAATCAGTAGAAATATCGCTACCAATGGCACAGCTCTCTTCACATCAACCTGTAACCATAGTAGATAAGAAATAGAGGACAATGCTCATAGTCAGTTATCAACAATTCGGCATGGGGCATCCCACCAGAGACATTATAATATCTAGTAGATTATAGATGGCAATAGAATTTACCAACAAGCACATAGTACGCCAAACTCAAGTACATAGTATGCCAAACCTCGACACGTTTTCCTAAAATAGGTTCATCAGAAGCACATACTAGACAGTGATACTTAGCAAAGCGTTCATAGATATATGCGCCATATGATAAGGTGCTAAAGTGCAAGTGTGTGACAAAATATCCATTCGATTTCAGGTGCAATGCTGCATTGTATGTAGTAAGATGGTGCCCATCAGACAGCATGTATAGGACTAACCTGTGATAAAACACGAGCAATGGGAAAGTTCAAGCAGTTGCCTTCTCAATCTTCCTCGCCTCTAAGACATCTAAGGAAACATCTTCTCCTCTTGATTTTGGGTTGAGGTGTTGTAGACATTTCAGGCTCTGGCATTCTAGGTTCTGACATACTAGGTTCTGACATGGTAGGTTCTGGTGTTCTAGGTTCTGGTGCTCTTGGCTCTGGAATTCTGGGTTGTTGGCTTCTCTGAAAAATCAGTAACCTCTCTTTATGCTCCGTGGAACTTCGAGCTCTTCTTCCTATATTGTTGTGAGGGATCGTTCTGACCCAGACAATATCACTGAACGCCACTTTATAGTTGCAGCTAGGAACCTTTTTCGCATCCTGCGGTGCAGGAGCCATGGATGGAGTAGAACATTTGCCATTGGGCAGGACAGGTGCTCTCCTGGAGTCTTGCTCCTGAATCTGAGGGATGCAAATCGGCTCCTTACAAGCACTTTGTTCCTTCAGAATGGTTTTGTTCTCAGGAGTTTTCTGATTGTTTCACCAGGTTCAGACATTGCCCACTTGCTCAGGACAAGACTTAAGGCCAAATACTCTAGTATTGTCAGTAGTGTCATCACCGCAACAAAAACTGCGTCACGGAAGAGCCAAAGAGGAAGATTGATGGAAGCTTGATAGGTGCTTCTCCTGAGATCCACGGGTAGTGGGTCATCCTATAATAAAGAAAAAAAACATAATAAAGTCCTGTATATTTATACCCAATCCAGTCAAACAGAGAGCCCTTATTATTATACAGTGATGGATACATTATCAAGCAACTTTCAGAAATATCCCATTGAGAAGATCAGGAAGAAGTTTGGGATTCACCTCCAGGGTCCATGGAATATTATTTACAGTTGGACTTTCATATGATGGACGGTCACGTGTCCAGTATGAGAAGTCCTGCAAGAGGCGATATTCTCATTAGCTGATCCTTGTGACCTCCATATTGATGAGAACATACTCGCCCTCAGTGTACTGTAATGTGGGGGGTAGAGCAACGTAAAGCACAGAAATGATAGGATGATACTCATCATCTCCAGAGGTCTCTCAGCACCAAGGTATGGTCAATGAGATACAAGCTGCAGATGGGCCGAGGCTTCTAATATACCCAGGGGTGACATCACAAAGCCCTCTGTGACATCATTGCACAGTTCTATCCATCATGTCACTGATACTTTGGACCTAACTAAATGTCTAAAAGAGAACCCTTCCACATGATTTCCAATCACGGAGCAGCTTCAGTTTTTCAAGAAAAGTTTAAAAAATATAATCTGTGCTGTGATTGGTCACAATGGCACATGAAGCAGAACGTCTTTAGATCTTTTAAAGGGAAAGTGTCAGCAATTTTTTTACAATTGTAAAATTGTAAAGTATTTATATTTATATATAAATACACATATATATTTAAAAAGGTTTCAATGGTATAAAATCTGAAAAAAATATTTTAACTCTTTTGATGTTTTCATCTTGTAGACACTAGGGGGAGCAGCTGCTGACATTTCCATGAAAACAGAATGCTGCTAGCTCGCATTACGACTGCAGTAAAAGTGGGCGGGATCTGCTCACATGGGTGTGATGTCACTCCTCCCCTTCTGGGCATTTGCAAAAAGGTAAATGAGACTGTAGTTTAGGATCACAGTGCGGAGCGATCACTGGTGACTGCAAAGTGATATATAAGGGACAACACCAAAGTCATTAATCACTACAAGGACAAAGCAGGAATGTGGGAGTCAGAGGGGTCACCCCACACTTATATCCCCTCTGACTGTCACTTCCTAAGCTCCTTTCCCTGCCATAACCTCTTATTCCCGCAGGTAAATTCTTACAGGACCCCCCTCCCCATCCCCTTCCCCTGCCGCAGCTGATTCTAAACGTCCTCCATATGTAATAATAGACAGGTACTCACCGGCAGCCTATGGTAATTCACAGGGTAGAACAGGGTACAGCACAGAAACAATATGGCGATCCTCATTGTCTCCAGGGGGTATCTCAGCACCAAGATATGGCCAATGAGAAATGAGCTGCATGTGGATGGAGCCCCCTTATATACCCCAAGGGTGACATCACAACGCCCTCTGTGACATCATCACCCACAACATTCCGTCACATGACATCACCCAGCACCAGCATCATGTGACCCAGCGTAAATAGAAACGGTCCCTGTTGCCTATAGCAACTATTCAAAACTAAGTTTAAACTTTTCCAACAGCTAAAGGCGGCTCTGTGATGGCAGTTTCTTCTTGTGGACGGTTGTGATAAATCTGCAGAACATCTACATAACGCGACATGTAGAAAATCCTGTCTTTTCCCCTCTGTTCTTCCTCTGGTGCTACAGAGACGGATAGAAGGAGCTTTTCCAGACCTTACAGTGCACAATATGGCACCTAATCACTGATATCCCAGATCTCCTCAGTACAAGCATACCGCCAACCTATGAGGACTAGAAAGAGGGCGAAACCATGCGGCACGCGTAGTCTGGCCACGCCCCTATCCACACCCCAAGCCACGCCCTTTTTATACCTTGGCAGGAGGAGATGTCTGTACAAAGCGCAAGTTATCAAAAGGCTGAAGGAACACTTTATCATCATGAATGAAGGTTTTGAAGGGCATCCACTGTCCCGGCACTACCAGAAGTTCCACAACCAATCTTATAAGGACAGTAAGTTTTGTGGGCTCCGATTAGTCCCCAGAAAATGGAGGGGAGGTGATTACCTGAGATTAATGTCGCGGATGGAATCCAAATGGTTCTTCACATTAAATAGCTTGGCTCTGAAGGGCCTTAATCACGAGAGTCAGCTGTATGCCTTCAACTCGCAGCGGTATATACTGTATGTATTTTTTATCCCAGTACCAATTGAACATTTACATTGCACTTTTATGAACCTCCTTATATTTTATCAATATAATATGTCTTTTGGATATATTCCTTTGAATCCACCTATTTTATATTTGTATTTGTTTCTATACATTGATACCCCTATTGAAGATACAATATAATGCTTTTATTTTTCTCCTTCATTTTTTCCTTTTTATCTCTGGATGGTACTAAGTGCCGAATTTATACTATCCTGGTAATATACACTGATTAACAGACTGTCTTTTATAGCCATCAGAAATATAAGTATATAATTTTTATTCATTTTTCTTATTGGAATTCTATCTTAGTTCTATTGCACCTCCATATGTCCTTTTGCACCGTCTTGATAGTATTGGATCTTCCTCCATTTCTTTGGCTGTATTATCTTGGTGGGGGGCGTTTGGACTTTATTAGGTTACCAGTTTGACTACCAGCGAGAAGCTGACGAAGAGGAACTGTGAGTCCTCGAAACGCGTAGTTTTTTTTTTCCTATACAGGACATCGAAGGAGAAGGAGAGAGTCAATGCACAGGGATAAGCCCTCCTGATATCCAGAAGATATATATAACCATATCATATTATTGATACAAAATATAAATGCACAGAGTCAATAAAATCACTTAAAAACACCAAACCCCATCCTTACTTTGCAAGATACCTATTCCAAAGGTGCAGCAGGGGCTGGCTGGCACATTTTAGCCTGGGAGGGCAAGCCAGGGCCGGCTCCAGGTTTTTCTGGGCCCCGGGCGAAAGAGTCTCAGTGGACCCTTTTAACACATACACGATTCATGATGCACAGATACGGCGGAGAAATATATATATATAGTACACAGGGCCCAGCCTGCCACCTCATCCTTCACATATGCAGACATGCGCACGCACACACGGTACGCAGACACATGCACGCACACACGGTACGCAGACATGCACACACGGTACGCAGACACACGCACACACACGGTACGCAGACACACGCACACACACGGTACGCAGACACACGCACACACACGGTACGCAGACACACGCACACACACTTTACGCAGACACATGCACACACACGGTACGCAGACACGCACACACACGGTACGCAGACACGCACACACACACGGTACGCAGACATGCACACACACGGTACGCAGACATGCACACACACGGTACGCAGACATGCACACACACGGTACGCAGACACACGCACACACACGGTACGCAGACATGCACACACACGGTACGCAGACATGCACACACATGGTACACAGACACACACACACGGTACGCAGACATGCACACACACGGTACGCAGACATGCACACACACGGTACGCAGACATGCACACACACGGTACGCAGACACACGCACACACACGGTACGCAGACACACGCACACTCACGGTACGCAGACATGCACACACACGGTACGCAGACATGCACACACACGGTACGCAGACATGCACACACACGGTACGCAGACATGCACACACGGTACGCAGACATGCACACACACGGTACGCAGACATGCACACACGGTACGCAGACACACACACGCACACACGGTACACAGATATGTACACATACAGACAAACACATTTTTACACAAATTCTTAAAGACATATATAAAACAGACAAATATATATACACAGTCATACACACTGACATTCACATACATGCACTCACACAGACCCATTACAAGTATTTTTAATATGGGGATTGGGGAAGCCAATCACCTGTCCCCGGTCCAGTGTCCTGTCCAGCAGCTCCTCAGGTATGGGGCAGTGCAGGGCCCCCGGCGTGTCACAGACTTCATGGCCCTGGACCATCAGAGGGGCCCACTTGCGGTCGGGTCCGGGCTGCTCCCGCCCCCATCTGTGCAGGACCTCCGCTCCGACGGTGTTTGATGGCACTCCCCCAGACATGGCTGCGCGCTGTGCGACTGTGTCTGCTAGTAATGACGCGGCAGGGGCGACACACAAGCAAAATTAAAGGTGCAGTGCCGTCGACCCTGCCGTGTCATTACTAGCAGACACAGCCTGACAGCGCGCGGCCATTTCTGGGACTGGGGGAGTGCCGGCAATCAAGCAGCGCCTGCGTCACTGAACAGGTGCCGAAGATGCGGCCATGGCCCCGACAGTGAGTGGGCGGGTGGGTGTGTGGGCCCGGCCCAAACACCCGCCCGCCCGCCCACTCACTCACTGTCGGGGCCGGGCCCCGACAGTGAGTGAGTGGGCGGCTGGGCCCCTCTGATTTTCCAGGGCCCCGACACTTGCCCGGGTACGCCGGGTGCTGACGCCGGCCCTGGGGCAAGCACACAGCAGTGGCCCATGAGTAGCGGCCCATCCTTAACATGTTTATTACCAGATGCATCATAAGCCTATATTCACACGACCGTATTGTCTAAGCGTTGCCCGTGAAAAAAGCTGACAGCACTTGGACCAGTTCAGATGAGTGTTTGTAGTGGTCAGACATAGTACATATTATTCTTATGTATTACTATTTTTAAAGCAGATATACCTTTTTAGAGATGTAGTACCAGGGGCGGACCTACCGCCCGTGCAGCCGGTTCTTTGAACGGGGACCCCCGAGGGAGAGGGGGCCCCTCCAGCCTCCAGCAGGGCCGCCATCATGGCATGACTGCTCTGACTCCAGCATGGGCCCCGGCTGGTCGGAGCCCCCTCGGAGCCCCCCTCTTGTGCGTCTCCTCATGGGCCCCCCCCCCGCAGGAACCCCCGCCGTCACATGACCGGAGATGTGCCTGCGCTCAGCATGGGCCCCATGCTGAGCGCACGGACATCTCCGGTCATGTGACGGCGCCGGCACAATACTTACCCCTCCCCGTGCCTCCGCAGCGTCTGCCGCGTCCTCTGACTGTGACGTCTCAGGTCAGAGGGCACGTCTTTACACCGTGCGCTCTCTCCTGAGCTGTCACATCACAGAGCGGGAAGACGCGCGCAACGCTGGAGTCCGGATCAGCAGCAGGTAAAAAGTGAGGTGAGTATTTGATTTTTTTTTTTTTTAATGTATGGGGGCATGGGGCATTTAATGGTGGGGGGATAGTGGGTGTGACATCCTGCATGGGGCATTATATGGGGGAGGTGGTGTGACATCCTGCATGGGGCATTATATAGGGGGGAGGGATTGGCATCCTGAATGGGGCATTATATGGCGGAGGGGGGAATTGATATCCTGCATGGGGCATTATATGGGGGTAGGGGGGGAGGGATGTGACATCCTGCATGGGGCATTATAAGAGGGGAAGGGGGAAGTGACATTCTGCATGGGGCATTATAAGAGGGGAAGGGGGAAGTGACATCCTGCATGGGGCATTATAAGAGGGGAAGGGGGGAAGTGACATCCTGCATGGGGCATTATAAGAGGGGAAGTGACATCCTGCATGGGGCATTATAAGGGAGGGGGGGGTGACATTCTGCATGGGGCATTATAAGGGAGGCGGTGTGACATCCTGCATGGGGCATTATAAGAGGAGGAGGGGGGAATTGACATCCTGCATGGGGCATTATATAGAGGGTGGGTGTCCTCCTGCATGAGGCATTATAAGGGAGGGGGTGGTCTGACATGCTGCATGGGGCATTGAAAAGGGGGGAAGTGACATCCTGCAAGGGGCATTATATGGGGGGAAGAGGTGACATCCTGCATGGGGCATTTTATGGGGGGTAGATGTGACATCCAGCATAGCGCATTAAAAGACGGGTGTCATCCTGCATGGGGCATTATAAGGGGGGAACAGCCTGCATGGAGCGTTACATGGGGGCCAATATTCTGTATGGAGAGTTATATGGGGACCAGTATCCTGTATGGATGCTGTATGGAGCATTATATGGGGACCAGTATCCTGTATGGAGCATTATAAGGGGGTCAGTATCCTGTATGGAGCATTATATGGTGCCCATATTACTGTATGGAGAACTATACTGTCTGGTCTGCACTGTGCACTGTGAGGATTCGCCGGTTTCTGAGCTATTGTAGAATTTACAACAGATATGGCTTGTGTAATGGGGCATTATAAGGGGGGAACAGCCTGCATGGAGCGTTATATGGGGGCCAATATTCTGTAAGGAGAGTTATATGGGGACCAGTATCCTGTATGGAGCATTATATGGGGACCAGCATCCTGTATGGAACATTATAAGGGGGTCAGTATCCTGTATGAAGCATTATATGGTGCCCATATTACTGTATGGAGGACTATACTGTCCGGTCTGCACTGTGCGCTGTGAGGATGCGCCGGTTTCTGAGCTATTGTAGAATTTACAATAGATATCGCTTGTGTAATGGGGCATTATAAGGGGGGAACAGCCTGCATGGAGCGTTATATGGGGGCCAATATTCTGTATGGAGCGTTATATGGGGGTCAGTATTCTGTATGGAGCGATATATGGGGGACAGTATTCGGTAGGGAGCGTTATATGGGGGCCAGTATTCTGTATGCAGTGTTATATAGGGACCAGTATCCTCTATGGAGCGTTATATGGGGACCAGTATCCTGTATGGAGCATTATATGGGGACCAGTATCCTATATGGAGCATTATAAGGGGGTCAGTATCCTGTATGGAGCATGATATGGTGCCCATAATACTGTATGGAGGACTATTCTGTCCGGTCTGCACTGTGCGTTGTGAGGATTCGCCGGTTTCTGAGCTATTTTAGAATTTACAATAGATATCGCTCATGTAATGTAGCAAGTGAAATCCTTGGCCTTGTACTATATATATATATATTTCTCTGCGGTATCTGTGCATCATGAATCATGGTATGTGTTAAAGGGGCCCACTGAAACTCTGTCGTCCAGGGCCCACAAAAACCTGGAGCCGGCCCTGGGGGTAAGTATAACAAGTTGTATTTTCTTAACATACAATTAATTAACTTGGAGTGGGGGGAATCAGAGATGCACGGGGGGATGAGAGATGCACGGGGGGGGGCCTTCATGCCCCCTATGAAGGGCGGGGGGGCCCCCAAAAAATTCTTGCACAGAGGCCCACTACAGTCTGTGTCCGCCCCTGTGTAGTACGCTGTGTTTTTCTACACTCCTAAAATAACATATCAGCAGAGTAAAGGTGGTCACACATAAGCCCAGGTCTGCTAGATAGATACCTATGAATTATTATTTTGTATATGTTTTCAAACATACTTGATCAATGAAATCATCATTGTAAACTTCAACTCCACATAATAGTATATGATGTAGCAGTCACTAATTATCTTGAGTGCTTCATCTGATGTCCGTGCACATAGTATACATAGTATACCACATACAGTACAATATATATAGGAGAATATACAGTATGACTGGTATATAGAGACGAGCAATTTGTAGAACCGTGGTCCAGTGGTCAGATGAATATTCTGTGGCTGCTGAACAGGAGCCACCACATAGTCTCCTTTTTACAGCCCCACATAGCCTTCCATATACTGTACAGTGTGAGCCCCACATAGCCTCCTATATACAATGTGAGGCCTCACACAACCTCCTATATGAGTATGAGCCCTCACATAGCCTCCTATATACAGTATCAGTCCCCACACAGCCTCCTGCATATAGTGTGAGGACCCACACAGCCTCCTGCATACAGTGTGAGGACCCACTGTGTGAGTACAGTGTGAGGACTGGTCGTCGGATATGTTGCACGCTTATTGAGATGTGTTATTGACAGCTCTATCATTTTTCTTGCCACTGTCTTGTTAAATATACAGGTTGGATACATTTGGTGTTCATGCCATATAAATTCCTGTTTATAACGAGTACATATTTATGATAGGTAGCTTTGTTTTACTACCATTGGCAGGCATTAACTGGATTTTAGGTCCTAGTGACGTTTTATATCTTTTTTACCTACGTATTCATTAAAGGTTATGTTTTAACCTCTTTCACTACTTTAATTGCTTCATATTACCTTTATTGAGTGGTGACCTGTATGATAGTGTGTGAGCACCAGCTCCAGGCGTCCCTGAAGAGGGGCAGGGAAAAAGTAAAGGGGGCAGTGGAAAGGGGGTTTATCCAAGGAGGGGTGAGGTCAGCAGAGTATGAGAGACAGACTCATCCTAAACCAGGGGTCTCAAACACGCGGGTCGCATGTGGCCCTTCAGACTGGTTCATGCGGCCTGTGTGCACCATAGACCCCGATCGCGGCCCGGTCCAGGAGCTGCCGACAGCTGCACTTTAGTTCAGTGTATTGCTGCGCAGAGACCGGCTCTCTGCATGATACAATACCAATGCCAGCCACCGGCCTATCAGAGGCCAGCAGCGGACATCCGCGTCCCAGCGCAGCGGTGCATGACATCACTAACATGGGCAGATGTCATCTGCTGGCCTCTGATAGGCCGGTGGCAGGCATTGATCTCTGCGCAGCAATACACTGAACTAAAGCGCAGCTGCCGGAAGCTCCTGGACCAGGCCGCGATCGTCAAGGGGTCTATGGTGCCTGCGCCCGCATATGCAGAAAGGACACCGAGGGAACGGAGGACAGGTGAGAAGAGACTTTTTTTTTTCTTATATATGTATGTGAAGAATGGAACAGCGGACATTCCTACAATATAGGGACCTGAATGGGGACATTCCTACAATATGGGAACCTGGATATGAACATTCCTACAATGTGGGACCTGGATGGGGACATTCCTACATTCCTGCTATATGGGGACCTGGATGGGGACATATCTACAATATGGGGACCTGGATAGGGACATTCCTACAATGTGGGGACCTGGATGGGGACATATCTACAATATGGGGAACTGGATTGGGACATATCTACAATGTGGGGACCTGGATAGGAACATTCCTACAATGTGGGGACCTGGATAGGAACATTTCTACAATGTGAGGACCTGGATGGGGGACATTCCTACAAGATGGGGACATTATAACAAGATGGGGACCTAGATGGGGGACATTACGACAAGATGGGGACCTGGATGGGGGAGATTACGACAAGTTGGGGACCTGAATGGGGGACATTACGACAAGATGGGGACCTGGATGGGGCATTACTACAAGATGAGGACCAGGATGGTGCATTACTACAAGTTGAGGACCAGGATGTGGCATTACTACAAGATGAGGATCAGGATGGTGCATTACTACAAGATGAGGACCAGGATGGGTCATTACTAAAAGATGAGGACCAGGATGAGACATTACTACAAGATGAGGACCAGGATGAGGCATTAGATGAGGCATTACTACAAGATGAGGACCAGGATGAGTCATTAACCCCTTTACAACCCAAGGTGGTTTGCACCTTAATGACCAGGCCAATTTTTACAATTCTGATCACTGTCACTTTATGAGGTAATTACTCTGGAACGCTTCAACGGATCTCCCTGATTATGAGACTGTTCTTTTGTGACATATTGTACTTCATGATTGTGGTAAAATTTCTTCGATATCACTTGCGTTTATTTGTGAAAAAAATGGAAATTTGGCAAAAATGTTGAAAATTTTGCAATTTTCAAAATTTTAATTTTTATGTCCTTAAATCAGAGAGATATGTCACACAAAATAGTTAATAAATAACATTTCCCCCATGTCTACTTTACATCAGCACAATTTTGGAACCAAAATTTTTTTTTTCTGGGGAGCTATAAGGGTTAAAATTTGACCAGCAATTTCTCATTTTTCCAACAAAATTTAGAAAACCATTTTTTTAGGGACCACATCATATTTAAAGTCACTTTGAGGGGTCTTTATGACAGAAAATACCCAAAAGTGACACCATTCTAAAAACTGCACCCTTCAAGGTGCTCAAAACCACATTCAAGAACTTTATTAACCCTTCAGGTGCTTCACAGGAATTTTTGGAATGTGGAAGAAAAAAATTAACATTTAACTTTTTTCACAAAAATGTTACTTTAGACCCAATTTTTTTTATTTTCGCACAGGTAACAGGAAAAAATAGACCCTAAAATTTGTTGATCAATTTCTCCTGAGTAAGCAGATGCCCCATATGTGGGGGAAAACCACTGTTTGGGCGCACGGCAGGGTACGGAAGGGAAGGAGCTCCATTTGACTTTTTAAATGTAAAATTTGCTTGAATAATTAGCGGACGCCATGTTGCATTTGGGGAGCCCCTGATGTGCCTAAAAAGTGGAAACCCCCCACAAGTGACCCCATTTTGGAAACTAGACCCCTCAGGGAACTTATCTAGATGTGTGGTGAGCACCTTGAACCCCCAGGTGCTTCACAGAAGTTTATAACATTGAGCCATAAAAATAAAATTTTCACATTTTTCCCACAAAAATGTTTTTCAGCCCCCACTTTTGCATTTTCATAAGGGTAACAGGAGAAATTGCACCATGCAGTTCGTTGCTCAATTTCTTCTGAGCAAGCAGATACCCCATATGTGGGGGAAAACCACTGTTTGGGCGCACAGCAGGGTTCGGAAGGGAAGGAGCTCCATTTGACTTTTTAAATGTAAAATTTGCTTGAATAATTAGCTGACGCCATATTGCATTTGGGGAGCCCCTGATGTGCCTAAACAGTGGAAACCCCCCACATGTGACCCCATTTTGGAAACTATACCGCTCAGGTAACTTATCTAGATGTGTGGTGAGCACCTTGAACCCCCAGGTGCTTCACAGAAGTTTATAACATTGAGCCGTAAAAATAAAATTTTCACATTTTTCCCACAAAAATGTTTTTCAGCCCCCACTTTTTCATTTTCATAAGGGTAACAGAAGAAATTGCACTATGCAGTTTGTTGTTCAATTTCTCCTGAGTTAGCAGATACCCCATATGTGGGGGAAAACCACTGTTTGGGAGCGCGGCAGGGTTTGGTAGGGAAGGAGCGCCATTTGACTTTTTGATTGTAAAATTTGCTTGAATAATTAGCGGATGTGCCCCTGATGTGCCTAAACAGTGGAAACCCCCCACAAGTGACACTATTTTGGAAACTAGACCCCTCAGAAAACTTATCTAGATGTGTGGTGAGCACCTTGAACCCCCAAGTCCTTTACAGAAGTTTATAACATGGAGCTGTGAATATAAAAAAATCAAACTTTTTCCACAACAATGATGTTTTAGCCCCAATTTTTTTAATTTCACAAGGGTAAGAGGAGAAAATGGACCACAAAAACTTTTGTGCAATTTCTCCTGAGTACGCCAATACCCCATATGTCAGGAAAATACAGTGTTTGGGCGCACGGCAGAGTTCAGAAGGGAAGGAGCACTGTGTGACTTTTTGAACGCAAAAATGGCTGGAATCGATAGCGGACGCCATGTCGCGTTTGAAGAGCCCCTGATGTGCCTAAATAGTTGAAACCCCCCACAAGTGACCCCATTTTGCAAACTACACCCCTCAAGGATTTTATCAAGTGGTACAGTGAACATTTTGAACCCAGAGGTACGACACAAAATTTGATGACATTAGGTCATCATATTGAATAAGTTGTCATTAGTCTTGAGCGCAAGTGCTCGCTACTTGAGTTTGCATCGGGTACTCAGGTATGCACCATGTATCGCACGTGCTCAAGTGAAATGCTCGAATCCCCGCCCGCATGTTTCACGGTTATTAGACACCCCCAAAAAAACATGCGGGGATCGCTCGAGCATGGCAGGCAATCCCCGCGAGGTTATTTTGGCCACGAAGCATATGGGGCGGAGAATAAACGATGACATCGTCCAGGTATAACAGGACCGTCTCGAAATTCCGGTGTCCCAGACAGCATTCCATCAACCGCTGGAAGGTTCCTGGTGCGTTGCAGAGCCCGAACGGCATACAGTTTAATTCGCTGAGACCCATCGGGGTGGTGAACGCAGTCTTCTCCTTGTCCGCCTCTGCTACAGGAACCTGCCAGTACCCGCTAGTAAGATCCAAAGTGGAGAAGAAGTTAGCAGATTTTAATACAGCTAAAGATTCTTCTATTCTAGGTAACTGGTATGCATCTTTGTGTGTGATACGGTTGACCTTTCTGTAGTCTACACACATTCTCATTGTGTTGTCCTTCTTTTTCACTAGAACTAGTGGAGCTGCCCAGGGGCTACAGCTGTCCCTGATTACCCCAGCCTCCTTCATGTCTCGCAACATCCCCTTTGCATGCTGATAGTGTGCAGGGGGTACAGTTCGGTATCTTTCCTTTACGGGTGGATGGTCTCCTGTGGGGATGTGATGTTCTACCCCCTTTACTCGCCCGAAGTCTAGCGGGTGTTTACTAAAGACTCTTTCGCACTCCTGAACCACCCGGTAGACTCCCTGTTTTTGGTGTGAGGGAGTGGAGTCAGTACCCAAATGCAGTTGCTGACACCAGTCCTCCATTTGTTTCTTAGAGCCGTTACCTTCCTCTGGTTGAGATGGAGACAAGGGTTCCACGGCCTTTACAGAATTTTGGTTTATGGTGAACAATTTGGCTAGCGTGGCATACCGGGGCAGGTGTACTTCTCTCTCCCCGATATTTATGATGCGGACAGGTACCCTCCCATGGCGTACATCGACCACTCTCCGTGCTGTCAAAATGGTGGGCCTACTGTCTGAATAGACGGGCTCTACCATTGCTTGGTAGTCTTTACCTCTTAGACCAATAGCTGCCCGGCACCAGATCATCATCTCACTTTTTGGGGGCATGGCAATAGGGAACGGGTCACACATCCTCACGCTACCAATCTCACCACCAGATAGTTCCACTTGTTGCCGTTTCATCAGTGCCCGGATCTCTTTTTGGAGGACACGCTGCTGGCTGGAACTGGCGTTCATGGCAACCTGCTGTAAAATGAGAATTATCTCTGCAAGACAATTTTCAATCACGTTAGTTCCCAAGGTTATTTTAGGGTGACTCTCATGACGGTCAATGTCCACAATAATCAGTCCTTGTGCCGCCAGTTCGACTTTACCGATTTTAATGGTCACCTCTTTGAATCCCACCTGCGGCACTGGCTGACCATTGCTGGCGATGATACTCAGGTCGTCATCGGGGTAGCGGGTTATGTCCGAGTCATTCCAGTACCGCTTAAAGAGCACATAAGGGATGGTAGTGACCTGTGACCCGGTGTCTAGTAGGGCACTCATGGGAATGCCATCCAGTACCACAGGCAAGACTGGACGTCCCCCTACGTATTTATCACGCCAGTTTGAGGGGCCTGATGATCTTATGCCTGGGGGTTGGCCCTCTGCCCCAGGTTGTGCCCGTTTAAATGACAGTACCTTGCCATATGTCCGGGTTGATTGCAGCGGCGGCAGATGGGTTGTCCGTCCTCGTTGTATCTGTCGCTGGGTCTTCCTCTGGACGATGGGATCCTCCTCTGTCGGCGCTGCGGGACGTCCTCCGGTCCGGATGCCAGCTGGATCTTTCCTGGAGAAGAAACCTGCAAAGACTGCACACTTTTAGTCAGCTCTTGGACCTGATGGTGCAGGTCTGTAGCCGGGTTGTTGTCCAAAGCCTGCGCATCAGCTCCCACAGGCCCTGCAGACGAGGGCGCCGCCTCCTGGTGATAGGTGATTGCGGGGCGCCTGTGGGTTACAGCGCCACCTGGTGTCGGTTCTCGGAGTACCCGGATGGCTCTGTCCTTGAACTTTGCAAAGTCTAAACCAGGGTTTTGTAAGGCCATTTCACGTAACTGGGTTCGGTGGGCATTGGACAGCAGAACCTCAATAAATTGCTCTGTCAACAGTTCATCTGCGTTCTGTACACTGTCAGGGTCTGCCTGTTTAATGGCTCCCAGGGCCTCTTGCAAATTTAAAGCATAGTCTCTTATACTTTCTTGGGCCCTCTTCTTGCACCCATAAAATCTCATTTTGATCTCTGCTGAGGTGCGGGTATCAAAAGTGTCCTTCAGATGGGCTAAGATCTCCTTTACAGTCTCCTTGTCCCGGACTGACCAGAACTTTACTTCACGTTGGGCCGCACCGGTTAATTGGCCTGTCAATATGCTCACTCTTTGTTCCTCCGTCAGGGGGTATACTTTAAATAGGCTGTACAGTCTCTCTTTAAAGTCGCTTAGGGTATGCGACTCCCCTGAGTATTGGGGCAACCAGGCCGCTCTGAGGATGTAAGGCATCATGAACGGCATTACTGCGGCAGCGCTGGTGGTAGTGGGTCCCTCCGTGTCCGTCATCTTCCTCCCCCCTAGTTAAGTGTGGCCTACCTTCCGTTGATCCTCTTCCATAGGCCGCGGCTCCGCTGGTGCTGCTCCGGGCGAGGACCTCGTGTCGCGTCCTGGTGACGTCAGCGTCGCTCTCTCTCCTTCCAGGACCTTGCGCAGCGTCAGTGCGTAGGGCGGGGCTTCAGGTCTCGCGCGGTTTGGACGTCCACGCCTCTCTTCTTCCCGCGCGGCGTCCCGAAGATGGTGCCCGATGGCGGGAAAGCGGCTGAAGATGGCGGGAAGCAGCTGAAGATGGCGGGAAACGGCTGAAGATGGCGGGAAATGGCTCCGGATGGCGGGAAACCTCTTTTTCAGGTGAGTATGAAGTCTTTTTCAGGCACGCAATACCCGTTTGTGGCGGGTGGTTCACAATCCTGCCGACTACGCCAAAGTTGACGCGCCCCCTGGGCCGTGTGTGCACGTGTGTGGGATACCCGGTGCCGGGTCTCTGGGGTCTGTAGTCTCCGTGGCGGTGACCCGGTCCCGTGGCTCAGGGTGGTCAAACCAGTGGCAGTCTTTTATGGGTTTTAGGTTAATTGTCCGACTACGCCACCCGTGGATTGCGGTCAGGGTGTACCGCCGCTGCGAGGCAGTCCGCTGAGGCTGGTGTGGTGTGCGCAGCAAAAGATGGGATAACTCCCCACGGGAAGAGTATAGCCTCAGGGCAGGGAATGTGGGTGATGGGAGTGATGGTGCACGGGAGTCCCAGTACTAGTAGTGCTGTATGCGGTGAGGAAGCAGAAACGACTCCGAATCTTTGGAGTGCAGTTCAGGGTCTTTACTGATGATGATAAGGCAGACCCTCCTGGGAGTACTGGCTAGCATAAGAGGCCTGGTCAGTCTGTGAGCAAGCAGGAGTTCCCCTGGCCAGGAGGAGTTGTAGGCCTCCCCGTCTGACTGCACTCTTCCTGGCTACCTTGCTGTAAGCAAATGGAAGTAGCCCACATCCGTGAGTGTACCGTGTAGTGCTAACTCGTATGGCTGGTGACTTGGGGCCTTCTGTTAGCCTCCGCTCCTCGATGGCGGTGCTGGTCCCTTGCTCGTGACTGAGCCTCCGGGCTTCTATGGCCAGAGGACCTGAAATCCCCTGCCGGCTGGTTTCTGCTGCTGGATATATATATGTCCCTGCAGCCTCGGACTCCTGTGTCCGGTTCTTATATTCTTCTGCCAGGGTGAGCTCTGCTTAGCTCCAGCCTCTGGTCTTCAGCTCCTGCTCCTACAGAGCTCCTGCTGTAACTCTTCCTGTGTCTGTCTGGAACTTGCTCCAGGCTCTGACTAACTGTCTAACCCCGCCCCAGACCCAGTTTATAAGGGCAGATTCCTCCCCTCCCAGGACTGGGCAGGCGGTGTTGCATGTTTGAGGGCTCCTGACCAGGAAACCTCCCACTTGCTCTCAGACGTAATATTTCTATTACTGTGGTAACCAGACCCCTGGGGTGCCACAGAGACAGTAAATCAGTATGTTAATGCGTTGCAGGAAGTGACGGCCCATATCACTAAGAAAGCTCGAGATGGGAACCAAGGACTGAGACCATTGGATGAGGTGTTGCGTGACCAACTGATTGCCGGCTTGAAAGACCCTTCCCTGAGGCAGATTCTGAAGGAGCGGCTGCGATTGAGCCCTGATATGGGCTTCCTGGAGGTAGGGGCTGAAGCTAGAGTGCTGGAGAGAGAAGTTCCTGTTCTCAAAGCCACAGTTAGAAGTCAAGAGGCAATTGCTCCTGGATTCACCAACCAAGAGCCTGATTGGGTACGGGAAATACGTCAGGAAATTCGAGACATTCGGGGTGAGCTGAATGCTATTAGAATGCCCCCTACTGCCCCCTTGCCGACGGACCGTACTGCTCAACGCGGACGGAGACCAGAACGAGAGAGACGTTCCTACCCGGCCCCAGCACGGCATGTACCCGACCTATCGGCAGAAAGAGGACCGGAGTGCTGGAGGAGGGGACAGCCGTTAAACTTCAGATAGTAGAAGAGGGAGCTCTGAAGACATTGTCTCCGAGAGGCCCATCATCTGGGCTGAATTCAATGGGCAGCGGATCTGCTGTTTGATGGACACCGGGTCTCAAGTGACCACTATGCCTGAGACGTATTTCCAAAGTCACTTTCCTGAAGTCACTCATTCCTGCCGGTAACCCACTGTCAAATTGGTGGCGGCCAACGGCCAATCAACTACCTATCCCAGTAGCAGGAGTAGTATGGATGTCCATGCGGGCATGTGGAAAGGACCTCGGTCGAAAAGGGATCGTACTAACCACAGGGCCTGGAGGCGATGGGCCCATTGTTACCCTGGGCATGAATGTGCTGAAAGAAGTCGGACAGTTCCTGGCTGAGGGCTGTTGCAAAAACAACTGGACCCGCGCCACTTGAGACCCAGCTAGCAAGATAGTGTTCGAACACCTCGTGCGGGTCAGCCAGATTCAAAAATTGCCCGTTACCTCTCAGTACCTTGGCAAGGTATCGATAGCGCCCGAAGCCACAATGACACTGCCGGTGGGACAGACTGTACTCATGTTGCCGGTGCTGGCACATGTGTCCTTAGAGGGCGTGGACATTCAAACTGAACCGATGGAAGGAGAAGAAGCGCCCTCTGGACTCCTGATTGCTCGAACCCTGGCCACCGTGCGGAACGGCCGAGTACCCGTGCGCTGCATCAATTTAGGTGGCACCAGTTTACAGTTGTTGCCCCGACAAGAGGTGGAGCGAGTGTACATAATGCCAGAGGCCCTTACTAGAGCGGACGCTATAGGGCTGGCACCTGTGGAAGGAAAACCATGGACCCTGGAGGTGTCCCTCAACAGCCAGGAGAATGGAAGAGAACCGTTGGCTGGATGCCACCTTCTGGAAGAAATGGAGGCTAATCTGACTGAGTTTTCTGCTGATGTCACTTTGAAAAATGAAGGTTTTTTGCGCATAAGTTTGCCAATTTATGTGTGCCCATCAACCACGACAAGGTCACCTTCGTATGATGGGAAACTACGCTACGCTACCACTGGATATGCCACTCTTGGGCTGTAAGCCTGTATGGACAATATGTCTCTGCTTGGGCTTTTAACCTACAATGTATGGGCTGGTAGAGCTAGTTAAAACCACCTGTGACTGAATGGGAGGGACACATGGTCAGAAAAAAGGCTGTCAAACTTCTAATAGTGTGAACACGTACCTGCTGCAATGCTCCAGGAGCGGGATCCCAAAAATGATTAATAGAAAAAAAGAGAGGGGTCGCTCACTGGTCTATTCGGGTGCTCTGAAGAATTACAGCCCAAGAGTGGCATATCCAGTGGTAGCGTAGCGTAGTTTCCCATCATACGAAGGTGACCTTGTTGTGGTTGATGGGCACACATAAATTGGCCAACTTATGCGCAAAAAACCTTCATTTTTCAAAGTGACATTAGTCTAGATACAATATTTCTTATATATTTATGTATGGAGTGCCGAAGTTCTTTTTGCAATTGAGTTTTCTGCTGGACAAGTAAGGCAGATCGAACAACTTCTACAGCGATATCAGGGAGTGTTTGCACAGCATGAAGATGATTTCGGGTGCACTCGGGACATTCAGCACGAAATACCCACCGGAAATACTGCTCCCATCCGAGAGAGATATCGGCAGATCCCGCCTCAAATGTACCAGGAGGTGAAAGAGCTGTTGGCCCACATGTTATGGAACGGTGTGATCAGTGAAAGTCAGAGCCCCTGGGCGGCTCCGATCATGCTGGTCCAAAAGAAGGATGGTACCCTGAGATTTTGCGTGGACTATCGAAAGCTGAATGCCTGTACAGTCCGGGACTCCTATCCACTCCCCCGAATTGAAGAGTCTCTATCTGCACTAGGGAGCGCCAAATTCTTCTCTTCCCTCGACCTGGCCAGTGGCTATTGGCAGGTCCCAGTAGCTGAGAAGGATCGCCCGAAGACCGCTTTTGTTCTCCCTATGGGCCTGTTTGAGTTCAATCGGATGCCGTTCGGACTAACAAATGCGCCAGAGACCTTCCAACGGCTGATGGAGAGATGTTTGGGGGTCCTCAACTTTGAAGCCACTTTAATATATCTGGACAATATAATTATCTATTCCGCTACGTTTGAGGATCATCTCCGCCGATTGGAACAAGTGTTAGAACGGCTTCAGAGACACGGCCTGAAAATTAAGCCTCGAAAGTGTCGTCTCTTCAAGCGAGAAATTGAGTATCTGGGGCACACTGTGTCCAGTGCAGGAGTACACCCCACTGCAGAGAAAGTAGCTGCCGTGCAGAAGTGGCCCACGCCCGCCAACCTAAGGGAACTGAGGGCGTTCCTGGGGCTTGCTGGATACTACCGCAGATTCATTAAAGACTTCGCTAAGATTGCGATACTGCTCATTGAATTGCTGAGAGGAACAGCTGGGGGAGCCAAGCGACAGCCCATCCAGTGGGGCCCACGACAAGAAAAGGCATTCCGAGCATTGAAAATGGCGCTAACAGATGCCCCAATCTTGGCCTATGCCGACTTTTCGCAGCCTTTCGTGTTGTACACCAATGGAAGCTTGCATTGACTGGGAGCAGTGCTGGCTCAAGTACAAGGAGGAAGAGAGCGAGTGATCGCGTATGCCAGCAGGTCATTCCAAGATACAGAGAAGAATCCGGAGAACTACAGTTCATTTAAGCTGGAGCTACTAGCACTGGTGTGGGCCATGACCGAGAAATTTGCTGAGTACTTGTCAGGGTCAGAAGTGCAAGTGCGGACAGATAACAACCCTTTGGCCCACTTGGAGAATGCCAAACTGGGCGCGTTAGGACAGCGGTGGGTCGCAAGGATGTCCAAATACCAGTATAAGATTGCCTATCGGTCCAAGGCCCTGAACACCCATGCCGATGCCCTGTCCCGGGTCAGTCAGGCGGGGCCGAAGGAGGACAGAGATGAGGAGCTCGAAGGTGACGAGATTCTGGATTTCAGCCAGTTCGTCGCTGCCCAAGAGACCAGAGAGGAGCCGAAGCCCACTCATATTCTGGGCCGTTCAATAGACGAATGGATACATCTGCAGCAATCCGATCCGGAGTTAGCAAAATTGAGGGAATGGGTCGCCTTTAATCAAAGACCCGACCAGGAAACCAGAGCCGCTTCACTTCCAACTACCCTACAAATCCTATGTCAGTGGGAGAGGCTTCTCCTGAAGGACGGCTTGCTATGCCGAAGAATCCAGCTGCCTCGAGAGTTTGATGTTACCTGGCAGGTGGTAGTTCCAGGAGTGCTAGTAACACAGCTAGCCCAAGAAGTTCATAGAAGAGGTGCTCACTTCGGAGTAGAAAAGACCTTTCGGTGGTTGCAACGGCTGGTGTATTGGCCTCAACTGCAGCAAGAAGACGAGGGAGTCTGCCGAGCATGTCGCCAGTGTGAGTTGAATAAGCCCCCGGAACAAAGAGCTCCCATTCAGACCATCCGAACTTCTGCCCCCTTGGAGGTCTTGATGATTGACTACTTGATGATAGGAACTTCATACAATGGTTATGGACACTGTTTGGTCATGACTGATCACTTCACCAAGTTCGCAGTAGTGACGCCTACTAAAGACCAGACGGCAGAAGCCGCAGCTAAGGCCATCTGTCAAGATTTCATCCTGATTTATGGGTGCCTGAAGCGAATACATTCTGACCAGGTGGCCTGCTTCCAAGGGCGAGTGATGGATGAGTTGTACCACATCTATGGAATCGACCGTTCCCGAACAACGCCCTACCACCCGCAAGGGAACGGCGCATGAGAGCGCTTTAACCGAACCCTGTTGCAAATGTTGCGAAAGCTGGAAGCGGACAAAAAGATGAAGTGGCCCGAATATGTGTCCAAGCTGGTGTGGGAGTATAATAATCGAGTTCATGCGACCACCGGCTACACCCCTTACATGTTGCTGTTTGGAAGAAGTGGCCGAGAAATCACTGAACTGGAGCTAGACTCAGAAGACCCCGGCCCGGGCGGTAGCCCAAGTACCTGGATTCGAGAACACCGGCGTCGGCTCCATACAGTGAGAAGACTGGTTGCTCAGAAGTTTCAGGAAGTAGAGCATGCAGTTCGGCCCTCGACGACAGGTGGATCACTTCAGCCAGGAGACCGAGTGCTAGTGAGGGCTAAACAATTTGGAAGTAAACTGGACCATCGTTGGGAGGCGATACCATATCGGGTGGTGAAGAAAGTTCACCCAGACAACCCAGTCTACGAGGTTAGGCCTGAAGGGGATGACGCCGCGACACCCAGGGTGTTGCACCGTAATATGCTGCGACATTGCTCCTCTGAAGCAGAAGTCTGTAACGGAGTTGGGCCCCCAGACGTATTGGCTGAAGTGCCACATGCAGGAACCTTAGGGGATGAAGAAGGATGGGCCACAATGCAGTTGGGCCCGTCAGAACCGTTGATGCCACCCTGAGTGGAATTCCAAATGAGTCGGGAAATGATTTGCAATCCCCAGAGGTTGATTCCTCGGATCTCCCAGAGTCACCTCCGCAAGAAGAGCTCCGCAGAACTGAGCGGGCAAATGCCGGAATCCCTCCTAACCTGTATGCTCAGGAAGAGTTCATCTAGTCTCAAACCCAACAGAAAACGCAGGAGTGTGCCCAACTCCTGTCTGAGCTTGCACTGCGTGGAAGGAGGCATCAGTTCTGCGAGAAGCCCACTCGCATGAGGACTGGCGAGCAAAAAGGAGGGAGGAATGTAGCCCAGTCAAGAGAGCTTGTGACAGAACTTCTACATGATGTTTCAAGGATGGAAGGAGACTGCCATCTACTGGCCAGTCAAGCGGAACCAAGATATGCAAGGGAAGTTGCAGGGAGAGCAAGTTCAGATGCTGGACCTGATCAGGTGACTTCCAGGAAGGAGTTCCGGAAAATAAGAGGCCAGCGCGCCAAACCTGAGGGGTCTTTGGCGCCAAGCAGCAGAAAGGAGCAGACGTGTTCCCTGCATCCTGAGAAACCCCGCGTGACAGGCCTAAGCCAGAGGCCTGTGAGGTGCCACAGCCGGGCACCGGAAAAAGAGCTCTGGATATCTCGCGGATGTTACCTGAGTGCTGTGCCTGCTGAGGAGACTAGGAACCTGATTGCGGTGCTGAGTGAGTTCGCGGAACCCGACGTCGCCCGCCGACAGACGAGGCCTGGACCCCCCTATCCAAGGCTCGAGAGACTGCCTCCAACAGCCAAGCAGAGAGGAGTTGAGAGACGGTTGCCCCAGGAAAGTCACGCCAGCGGAAGCGGAGGAGCTGCATACGTGAACAGGGCCGTCACTTCCACTGTTCACCCACGGTACCGGGGACAATTGGGTTTAGATACTCAGGTTGGGAGGGGAACGGTTGGGACTAAAGGAGCACAACGTGATCTAATTGAATTTATGCGGAAGAGACTCACGGCCTAGCGGGAATAACCGGTGACCCCCGCTAGGGCCAAATGTACAGTTAAAGAACTTACGTGGTGTCTCCCATGACTGAGGGCATCACCCTACTTAAGAGACTTCGCCTTACTAAAGAGACTTCACCTTACTTAAGAGACTTCACTGTACTAAAGAGACTGCACCTTACTTAAGAGACTTCACCTTACTTTGAGAGACTGCGTCTTATTTTGAGAGATTTTGCCTTTTGCTGATATATTGAATTACTGTTCATTACCCTTGTTACTAATCCCTTGTTCAGAATACCTGTTGCATAAAATTGTTTATTTTCATCTCAGACTGTTCTCGCCTTGTGTCTCTGTGCGTTGCATTCCCGCACCTGCATTACATGATTGTATATGGGGGATAAAGGAAAGTTGTGTGTCAAATATGAATCCAAGACATCGAGCTTGCTGCTTGGGGGTTATGGTGGTGCAACCCAAGAAAATTGAAAAGTCAGGTATAGGTAGGTTAGTAGAGAGAGAAAAAACAAGGAGTTCAGTTTTGGAGAGATTCAGTTTCAGATAGAGGGAAGACATGATGTTAGAGACAGCAGACAGACAATCACTGGTATTTTGTATTAGAGTGGGGGTGATGTCAGGTGAAGAGGTGTATAGTTGGGTGTCATCAGCATTGAGATGGTACTGGAAATCAAATCTGCTGATGGTTTGTCCAATAGAAGCAGTATACAAGGAGAAGAGGAGGGGACCTAGGACTGATCCTTGTGGAACCCCGATAGTAAGAGGAAGATTAGAGGAAGAAGAGCCGGAAAAAGATACCGTGAAGGAGCGGTCAGAGGTAGAAGAACCAGGAGGGAGCGGTGTCCTTGAGGCCTATACAGCGGAGCATAGTGAGGAGGAGCTGATGATCTACAGTGTCAAAAGAGAGATCCAGGAGAAACAGCAGGGAGTAGTGACCATTAGATTTAGCTGTTAGTAGATCATTAGGGACTTTAGTGAGGGCAGTTTCAGTAGAGTGTGAGGAGCAGAAACCGGATTGTAAAGGGTCGAGAAGAGAGTTATCTGAGAGATAGCGGATTAGGCGGGAATGGACCAGGCGTTCCTGGAGTTTAAAGATGAAGGGAAGATTAGAGACCGGTCTGTAGTTAGCAGTGCAGTTCTGGTCCAGGGATGGCTTTTTCAGTAAAAGGGTTATGATGGCATGTTTAAGTGAGGAGGGAAAGATACCTGAAGAAAGAGAGAGGTCAAATATTTTAGTTAGGTGGGTAGTGATGTCAAGGTAAATTATATATATTATAGAAAATCAATTATTTTATTTTAATAGATTACCTAATCAGTGTGAATTAATATAGAGATGATGGAATAATCTATGTGTATGTATGTATGCAAATGTGTATATGCACATTGATTATGTTAATAGTTAATGATATATAACAGTTTCTATTCTCAGGCTATGTGCCCACGATGCAGAAATGCTCCGGATTTTTCCTGAGCGTTTCTGCATCTCCCTGGCAGAAAAAATGTTTGCGGATTGTACATGCGGATTTTACATGTGGATTGTACATGCGGATTTTACATGTGGATTGTACATGCGGATTTTACATGTGGATTGTACATGCGGATTTTACATGCGTTTTTCCTGCCAGGGACAAGCGGATGTGAAGCTTTCTTCACATGCATTTCCGCATGCGCATTGAAAAGCGCTTTCCAAGCGATTTTAACATCACTTGGAAAGTGCTTGACAACTTGGTCACACTATATAAATCCATGCAAACGGCATGGATTTATATACTGTGTCCGAAAGAATGTTAAAAAATAAAAAATAAATGTCATACTTACCTTCTGATGGCCCCCGGTGTCTTTATCCGATGCGTCTCAGCTTGCCGGCAGCTCACGGTACACTGAAGGACCTGCCGTCACATGACTAAATGACGTCAGCGCAGGTCCTTGAGTCTACCGCGATCTGCCGGCAAGCCAAGACAAGCACACCGGGGGCTATCAGAAGGTAAGTATAATATTTATTTTTTATTTTATTCTTTTTTTACAGGTACTATGGTACCTGGGTCCGGAGGAGAGTCTCCTCTTCTCCAGACCCGGGTACCATCCGCACATTGAAACGCATGGAATGCGCATGTACAGATCCAGAGATGCGGATTCCATGCATTCCAATGCAAGTCAATGGCGGCGAAAACGCAGCGCTTCCGCAAAATAATTGGTCATGCTGCGTTTTTTTCCGCAATGATAAGACGTAGCGGAACTTTCCGCAGCATGTGCATAGCACATGCGGATTATCATTGGGGAATATGGCAGGCCTTCTACCAAGCGTTTTTTAAGCGCTTCTGCCGCGGAATTGCCGCTGCGGAAACGCTTAAAAAACGCATCGTGGGCACACAGCCTTATTGTAGACATGAACAACTAAATGATTTCCTGGGAATGACATATGTATGTGCATGGCTGATAACAGAGAGATTCATGTCGAGTTGGCAAAGATGGCGCTGAGAGACGACTTCACCCCTCCCATCAGAATTCCTAAGGTGTTACTGAGGCCAGGAGATACATGGATGAGCAAATTGCAGTGTGCCAAGTTATCAGAAGGAGCAATGAATTTTACTAATCCCACCTAGAAGTAGAATACTATATAACCCCATGTCTACATAATAAAGTATGTCATTTTGCGTGGTTTAGTCTCTGAGTGAAGTTTTTCAACCATATTAGCAAATTTCGTTGATTTGCATTCACTCGGACATCTTTAATTAGGAGGAGAGCAGTTACCTAGTGTATCATAAATTGGTGAAACCTCCACAGTGACAGCTGGGGAAAGGAACTGAATGAGCTGTGAGGGAATAGGGTCACTGTTGCAGGTTGTAGGGCGAGAAGAAGTGAAGAGTCTGGTCACTTCTTCTGTGACCAGCTCGAAGATGGAAAGTGAACTTGAGGTGCGGGAGGGAAGGGAATCCAGACTCTGAGGGGATTGTGTAAAAATGTCTTGACAGATATGATTGATTTTTTGGGATAGGCATTTTTTCATAATGGTATATGAAAAGTGCTTGGAGAAAACCGCCTCAAGGAGAAGTCTCTCATCCAGCTCCATTTCGCAGAGATCTCTTTTTGGCATCCATTCATGATAAAGCATCTGGAAGGGAGTCAAACATATGAATTCCACCCTAAGCCGAGCAGGGTAGATTATAGAATAGGAAATTTGCTTTTCACAGAGCCTCCTTTTTCTATCCCAGAACTTGACCCTCTTCTTCTGAACTTCTGTTGAAAAGTCAGGATAAATAGATATTTTCCTTCCATTAAGGGTAAGTGAAGAGTGGTCCCTGGCCTTTCGTAGGATAAGGTCTCTCTCTTTAAAATTTTGTAATTTGATGAGTACAGGTCTTGGTGGAGCACCCGGTGGCAAAGGACGTGTAGGAACTCTGTGAGCTCTTTCAATTGCAAAAAATTGAGAGAGAGTGTCTTTGCCGAACATTGTAGTCAGCCAGGATTAAAAAAAAATCAACTGAATTACGACCCTCCGCTTTTTCATGAACCCCGACTAAACATATGTTATTTCACCGATGCCTATTCTCTAGGTCATCAACCTTCTTGAGAAGGGCATTGATATTCTGAAGAACTCTCCTGAGATATTTATGTATAGTAGGCATTTGGTCCGTAACAGAACTCACTCTTTCCTCCAACTCATTGACTCGGCGGTTTATTTTCTTCATGTTTTGTCTGATGAGATTAATGTCCTCTCTGAGCCCTCCCATGTGTTTGTTGAGAATTTCTAATGAGAAGCTACAGGATTTTCCAGCAGAGAAAACATCTTGTCGTGTAGGCTCTTGCCCAGAATCATTGACTTCTCCATAGGTGTTGTTAGTGCTCTGCATTTCCTGCACTTCTCTGTTTAACTGTTGCTGTGAGAGTGGTGCCACATTGCCTCCCCTGCACAGTCTCTGTATCTCTCTTCCTCTGTGAGCATACCTGATCAGGTTGTAAATCATCTGAAGGGTCAGAATCTAAGGTCAGTCTGGCAAATCTCCCCAGCTTTGCTGCAGCAGCCTCAGCATCTCTCACTCTGGCTGGTGTGGGGGAGGAGGCGCCATGTTGGAAGGCCCACTATCTGGACTCTGCTCCTTCTGATGCTTGCTTCTGGTCATGTCTGAGTGCACTTTAAGCTTCTCTGTGTACTTTCCCCCAGCCTTTGGTGTGAAGGAATCAATATTTCACTGCTAATAGGTGGAAATGAAAGGATGCAGAGCAGGAGCAAAGCACAGAGCTTCCATGTGAAGAGGCTGTCAGCAAAATGTCCTTTTTAAAGGGGAATCTGTAACACTCCCATCATCTGCTCCTGAGCTCACATCAAAGACAGTCTGTATTATATGTATTTTATATGAGCACTGCACTTGGCTTTTTCTGGCAGAGAAGATGACACACCCGATCTGCCGCTCCATTTTACAATAGGAATAAAAGTGCCCTGTCAGGGATAAAAATTCCCCATTCTTCCAATCGGTACAGTCCCAAATGGTCAGACCAATCAATCACTGACCAATAAGATATCACCTCTCCTGTGGATCCTATGGAGTTATCACCTCTCCTGTGGATCCTATGGTCATAACTTGTTTTCACCAACAAAGTCCTTTACTGCAAATTACCGTAATTGTACATCCCAGTTATGGTATCGCACAGTAAGTGGTGCAGGAGCCTCCTGTATTTTACAGCCGACGCTCCACTATAATCGAGATAATGGCTAACAGGTTTTCATATACAGCTGTAGTGTGGGCCCCTAGAATCAATTCCTATTGGGGCCCCAGACACCCCAGTTTGATCCTGGTTAGGGGTGGGGAGGATAATTTTGCACCCTGTCGTAAAGAAAAATTGTAAAATCCAAAAAGACATCTCTGGAGAGGGGACATATCACCCTCACATTGAACATATAGGATTATAACTAGAAAAGTGAGAAAGAGCTGACACTTCAACCTCTATTGACGTAGGGCCTCCTGCCGTGGTCAGGTAAATTCAACAAAGAATCTGATGAGAACCAGCCAACAAGTCTAGAATTTGCATACTCAGAGGCGGATAAGTACATTTCCGAAGCAAGGGCTTCCTCTTTTCAAAGGACTTGTCTCAGACACTCTGAAGACTGTGGTCAGTGATGAATATTGGGGTTTGCATCGATCCAATATTCATGGGAGATGTATTTTCGACATCGTAGCAAAGGGACGATCATAATGCATTCACTCACATCATTGTAAGGCCAGCTGAACACCCCCAACTTAATATCGTATAGATGGATAATGCTATCCATGCCATGTTTCATCTCTATAGAAAGGTAAAATCATGATAGAAAACATGACCATGATATTTCCCGCCCGAGACCTCCATGGGCGAAGATATCCTGAAAGTTGGGGATCTCATAAACTTCTAAAAGATCTAGCACCCATATGACAAGTCCTCATATGAGCTCAATAATAGAAGGTATGTGGGTGTAACCGTGATCTTATTAAATCAGAGCTTGGATTTTGGTCATTGGTCAGTCCTGGAAGGTACAGCTTGCTGTAGTTGTATCTGTTTTCCTAAGGAGTTCTTCTAAGGAGTGCTTCCTTGCGCTAAGCTCTGAGCTATTTCTCTGACACAGGTTTAGCACTTTTCTTTTATTATGTTTTTGATTTTATGTTAATGTATATATCATATTGTTTGTATCATCTTTGTGTATTTTTTATACACACTGCCTACTTTTCAAGATTAGATCACTTGTTTTTATTCTGTTATTCCCACACCCTATCATTTCTTTACTTAGAAAATTGGGCGTGAGGAACGATCAACACGCCCATATGATGGGGCGGTCGAGCATGTAAATTGTAACTCCCTACATGTATTTCTATAGCAGGACGAAGAACGTTTGGCGTTCGAAACGTGTAGGTTTCACAGAGGTCTCCACCTTTATTTATTTTATTTTTGCAATGTGTATATCTTTTTAATGGATTAACAATAAAATCATAATTTTATCTGCAATTGGATCTGGAAGCTGGCGTATCACAATGTCGGTGGATATGGACCTTCTCTTTTTTGGTTGAGGAAAAGGTGACTCCTACAGGGTGAGATAGAAAAATGCAATGAGCCTAAGAACTATCAGGCAGGCAATTGCTTATTACGTGCTTGTTCTACCCTGTGGTGGCTAAGATTGCTCCTGGACCGCTCCTAACAGTGATTCTGCTGCTTCACGTCAACAGAACAGCTCTTCCTCTTCCCGACTGCTCTGTCAAAGATGCGTGACTGCCAACTTTATGCTGATTGACAAACGGCTCCCTGCAGTTAGGCAGCAGGGAGCCAGCTGTCAATCAGCATGACACCGGCAGTCACACCCCATCAACAGATCAGAGCGGGAGCTGAAAAATCACTGTCAGGAGTGCTCTGTGACCACTACTTAATATTAAGGAGCAGGAATTCGCCGCATGATGCTATAATCAAGAAAACATGAAATTCTCTCCTGCCCAGTCAGTCTGCCCGATCTGTTACACCATGATTACCAAAACCTCGACTCATTCCACTGCCCACTTGTATTGGCTTGTCTGACTGCAAGTGCACACTTCTGAACCGGGAGTCCCTGTGGATTTTCACATCCCCTCAATTTGACATAATGAATTTCAGTGACACAGAGGATTGTTCGGCTAGACTGAACAAACTAGCATCTATTTTTGATAATAAACCGTCAATGGTGACAACAGAACCGGATGAATTTAACGATCTCATGTTCCAGATGGAAAACAAAATGACCAGAGAACTTAAAGTTTGGTGGGATCTCACAACCTTGGACACATATATAAAAAAGGAAATGATCCCTAGAGGTCTGCGTTTAAAAAAAAAGTCGCCACCACTATATACAATGACGGTTTTCCAGAAGATCAGAATGCGATTTTTAGTCAATGTTCACTGAATCTTATGCACCTCATAATCAAACATGAGGAACTGGAACTGACTTAAATTAAATTGAATATTAAAAATATACAATCGTCTTTGGGGAAATATGTGCAACTAAAAGAATTTAATATTTGTAATGACAAACTGAAATCTAATTTGGCCAAGTTGGAGAACACCATTATGGATATAAAAAGATCCAAGTTCAAAAGGGACAGTGAGGACTATGCGCAGAACAAGATTTATAGTTGGAATAAACAATTACCATCCATCTTAAAAAAGACGCTCCTACAAACATTTTCAGAGATCTGGAAGAGGGAGTTTTAAGGAGCATGATGATGTTACGGATAATTCTTTTGCTGCCACCTCTGATGATTACTCAGATTCATCTATGAGTTCAATGGGAGAAATGCAACAATTGTATTTTATCAAAAATAAATTATCTAGTGCTGGTGGAGCGATTACAAAAAACTGAGGAAGAGGGTGTGGCGCCCCTGAGGGTTCAGTCACCACAGGGGGGTACTGCATCTTGTGAAAGAGGTGTGGTATCTCCTCTCCCAGGTTAGGATGGAGCACCTGTCAGGACCCCACCTCATCACTCTACACTACACACTCCTGTCCTATGGGGGGCTAGTATGCACTAGGGTGCTGCCCCAGCAGGATAATGGAGATGGGGGAACCAAAGATAGGGGGAACCATGTAGTGGGTGAGGGTGGAGGACGCACTTTTAGGTTACACTTGTAGATACATATTTAATAACCAGCCATCTTAAGTTCAAGGTTGTTTGATTGTGGTCTTCACAGCTGGCAGTGGCTTTGTGTAGGAGCCTGCAGCGTGCTGGAGATGCACGGTCCTCGTGCTCTGGCCTTGAGACGAGGAGCAGGATAGAGTTTATGGAGGTCTCTACCCGGTTAAGGTCCCTGCTTAAGAAGGCCTGGAGGGGAGCTGAGGAGGAGAGCTCCGCAGGCAAAAGGATCCCAGGGAATACGGACTGAACGGCATATGCCACCTGTACTCTCCATTCTGGCCTAGTCAAAGGGACTCCTGCTGCAAGAGGGGTACCGGCCCCCAATATCTGATTTTGTTACTTCACGTCTCAGTCGGAAAAGCCTGAAGGCTAAGTGGTTCCCACCGGGTAACAGACGGAGCGGAGTCGCCACCTGTGCCCTTGTTCTGTGTATAGCCAGAGGGAGACCCAGCCTTGCAACACGCACCGCACACGGACAGGAGAGGCCCAAGGGGGAGATAACAGGCTGGTGCTGGGGGTCCTGATAGACACACCTGAACTACCAGGGTGTGCCGAACCCCCTTCTCTGGTGGCCGCAGCACGCCGTGAGGAGCAAGGAGAAGCCTTGCAGCTGACCTCTAACAACGTGAGCAAAGCTTGGAAGACTACATCCATTGCCTCCGGTCCATTATTGCAGCGGGACACCACACCGCACCACTGCACCTACTACGACTCCCCTCATCCTCCTGTTTCCTCTGCCCTGAGGCCCTGCTCCGCCTGTGAGGAGTAATACTATAGTCGGCTGCCACAACATCCTGCCTCAGAGGACTGCAGCAGCGCTGGTAGCGCATCACCAGACACCACAGGTGGTGTAGTCGTTTATCCACTCATAATTGCCACTCATCAACTAGCCCCTATTTTTAATGTGTACGCCCTGGGCACGGACCAGGACGAGGCCGCGACTGCATCCCCATTCTACCAACTGGGCCCGCCGTCCGAGTACACCCCTTTCCCAGGGAGGGCTAGCCGCTACTGAAACAGCTAGTGGCGGGTCAAACATCACTGGCGTAGTTGGCAGGATTGCTTGCCCGCAGCAACGGAAGAAGTGATTCCCATTGCCAGCGGGTACTGCGCGCCTTTACAATAGACTGTCTTTAACACCCAAGATGGCGCCCGCCCAAGAAGAACGGACACCATTGTGTGCAAAAAGGACAACCACCCAGCACCTCCCATCGTGGGTCTGGCTTCCCCCATGGCGCCAACAGCTAGGACCGCCCCTTTCATTAGAGACTGTCCGCGAGGTAGTGTCCATCAAGACATATGGGACGTCCCAAGGAGTGCCTGTCAGCCAGCCGCCCTGGAGCCGCCCCAAGAGAAGGAGGAGTAAGCAACAACAAGGTGTGGCCACAACAATCCTAGAGACTCCACACCCAGCAGCAAGGATGGAAACAGCGCAGGAGAGATGCTCCGATGCCGCCCCACCAACTGCTGCCTCGCTCGGAATACGGGGCATTCACCTAACCCCGGAGGAGGCAGAGTTCCTCCGAGTGGAGTCACAGGACCTGACCCGCAGGGTCGCAGAGGCCCAGCGTGAGGTGTCCGCAGCATGGAGACATGGAGAGAGGAGGTGCTGCAGAAGATCCGGACCCACCGCCAAGGTGCTGCAAGCCAAGAAAGCGGAGCAGCAACCCAGGAGGAAGAAACCTCAGAGGCCGCGTGCAGCCCAGGACTGGGTAAGATACAAACCCCTGTCCCGGGTGAGAGACGCACAGAGGCCCTAGTGGATCTAATGCCGGTACCGCTGTACCCGGGCGCCGTTGTTTGGGAGCAGATCTTCGCTCCGGAGATGGAGGCCCACGTGTCATTCTCCGCTGGAGGCCTGCAATGCCTCCCGACTCCTGGCCTAGAAGAGCCTGTGCTTAGTGGGGACACTACCTGCCCCAACTCGGACTGGTCCGCGTCACCGAAGGACCTGCAGCAACCCCTGCTGTCGCCGCTGCCAGCGCCTCTGGTTACCTGCCCTGCGGCGGAGGAGATGGTCTGGGACAACCAGGGGGGGACCTAATGGGCTTCCCCCAGGAGACCCGGGCGGAAGCGCAGAGGCATAAGGACTTCAGCCGCAAGGAGCTCTTCCAGCTGGACAAGGAGCTGCGGGAGAGGCGGGTATGCTGCGAGCGCCTGGAGGTGTGCGCTAAGGCCACCAAGTCCAAGGCCTGCCAAGAGGAGGCAGCCCATCCAAGCCCCCGGGAGGAAGGGCTGATCGTCCGCTTCCACCAGGAGGCGGGGTGGGGCTTCATCAGGAGTCCCCAGTTTGCTCAGGACGTATTTGTGAACCGCAGAGACTTCGAGCCACAACTGAGGAAGGATGACCCTGGCCGGAATCTCTACCCAGGTGACTTGATGTCGTACACCCGCCACCATAGGGAGCGTGGGTGGTACGCCCTGGATGTGCATAGAGTATTCCAGGGTGAGGCCCCTGCTCACCTGCCGGTAGGGGACCGGTCTGGCTCCGTGAGCAAGAACGAGCCTTTCCCTAGGTGGAGGTACCTGGACTAAGTGTCCCCGGAGGCTGTACCTTTGAGTTGACTTGTTGATTGTTTATGTTTATTACCATGTTTTCCTCCCGGTTTAGAGAGACATTTGTCCCTGCGGACTGGCTGTAGACAGATTCTATTGTATATAGTTATGCATCTATTTAGGTACTCCCTATTGGTTTTATACAAAACCCACTTCTACTTCTACCTCAGACCTCAGAAGCAAAACCTGTCTGGAGTGGCTCTCCTGGAGGTCCAACACAGGATCTCCATGCCCTGCAGCCACCCCAGGGCCTACGTTGAGGGTTTGGGACAGGTCCCTCTTGCTGCTGAACTGCCTCTTTTTCTATTTTCCTACCAAGCTGTCTACATGCATAATGTCTCTTTGATGTTTTTATACTTTTGTACTATTTATCTGCAACGTTTAAGAATCAGAGCCTCCCATAATGGGAAGATTGTTGATTGTTGTGAAAAAGCATATAAAAAGTCTCTACCATGTTTTGCTCTCTTTGCAGCCCGCGGACGTGCGGTGTTTCACCAGGGGGGAATGTGGTGCCCCTGAAGGTTCGGTCGCCAGGGGGGGGGGGTACTGCATCTTGTGAAAGAGGTGTTGTATCTCCTCTCTCAGGTAAGGATGGAGTTCCTGTCAGGACCCCACCTCATTACTCAACACTACACACTCCTGTCCTATGGGGGGCTAGTATGCACTAGTGTGCTGCCCCAGCAGGATAATGGAGATGAGGGAACCAAAAATAGGGGGAACCATGTAGTGAGTGAGGTTGGAGGATGCACTTTTAGGTTACACTTGTAGATACAGTACATATTTAATAGCCAGCCATCTTAAGTTCAAGGTTGTCTGATTGTGGTCTTCACAGCTGGCAGTGGCCTTGTGTAGGAGCCTGCAGCGTGCTGGAGATGCACGGTCCTCGTGCTCTGGCCTTGAGACGAGGAGCGGGATAGAGTTAACGGAGGTCTCTACCCGGTCAAGGTCCCTCTTAAGAAGGCCTGGAGGGGAGCTGAGGAGGAGAGCTCCGCAGGCAAAAGGATCCCAGGGAACACGGACGGAGCGGCATACGCCACCTGTACTCTCCATTCTGGCCTAGTCAGAGGGACTCCTGCTGCAAGAGGGGTACCGGTCCCTGATATCTGACTTTGTTACTTCACGTCTCAGTCGGAAAAGCCCGGAGGCTAAGTGGTTCCCACCGGGTAACGGACGGAGCGGAGTCGCCACCCGTGCCCTTGTTCTGTGTATAGCCAGAGGGAGACCCAGCCTTGCAACACGCACCGCACATGGACAGGAGAGGCCCAAGGGGGAGATTTCTAGGAACACGCTGGTGCTGGGGGTCCTGATAGACGCACTTGAACTTCCGGGGTGTGCCGAACCCCCTTCTCTGGTGGCCACAGCACGCCATGAGGAGCAAGGAGAAGCCTTGCAGCTGACCTCTAACAACGTGAGTAAAGCTTAGAAGACTAAATCCATTGCCTCCGGTCCATTATAGCAGCGCGACACCACACCGCACAACTGCACCTACTACGACTCCCCTCATCCTCCTTTTTCCTCTGCCCCGAGGCCCTGCTCCGCCTGTGGGGAGTAGTACTACCATCGGCTGCCACAACATCCCGCCTCAGAGGACTGCAGCAGCGCTGGTGGCGCATCACCAGACACCACAGGTGGCGTAGTCGTTTATCCACTCATAATTGCCACTCATCAACTGGCCCCTATTTTTAATGTGTGCGCCCTGGGCACGGACCGGGCCAAGGCTGCGACTGCATCCCCATTCTACCAACTGGGCCCGCCGTCCGAGTACACTCCTTTCCAAGGGAGGGCTAGCCGCTACTGAAACAGCTAGTGGCGGGTCACACAAGGGCGGGAAGTAAGCGTAACTGCAAACAAGTACCCAACACAGAGCAAAAAACGCCATTATTAGAGTCACCTGTTTGGATTCTCTCTAGCTACATCTTACCTGAGAGTCAAATTTCTCTCCTGGCTAAAGGCCTGAGCTTTTCACCTTCTAACGAATTCGACATTTTCAGAACAATTCTGGATGTTAACAAACTAGCACGTAACCTCACCATCCGATGTCATTTTATGGACATGAAAAATCCACAGAATACAGCTTCAGAAGAAGTTTCTCCTAGGACAAGCCAGGATTCCATGTTATTATTCACAGAACAACAGTCTTTATTACAAATGAAACAATTCGAGACGGAATCTTTAATTCCAAATGTAAATTTAAATGACGACTTTCGGGCTGGTAATCCTTTCTTTCACCCACTTCAGTCCAGACCATTGGTTCTGGATCAGTTCCAGGACTTAATTGAAAAAGAACTAGTGGAATTAAAGAATGAATTATCTTCTACTAATCATTTGGACTCTAATCTGACATATAGAGAAAAAGACGCTCTGAAAAAATTAAAGGATAATTCAGACATACTAGTCCGCTCAGCAGATAAAGGTGGCACTATAGTACTGAATGCAGGATTGTATAAAAAATTGAATTTGATGGATTTAGAAAATAGTGAAGTTTATTTGGAGTTAGCTCGAGATCCTACTGTTGAGTTTAATGCTGCTATGTATAATCTATTAAACGAAGGTTTGCACTGAGGGGCCCTAAAAAAAAAATTAATGGAATATTTATACGTAAATCACCCAATTGTTCCAGTTTACCATTCGCTGCCAAAAATACATAAAAATATTTTCCCACCACCTTTAACCCCTTTACTACCCAAGGTGGTTTGCACATTAATGACCAGGCCAATTTTTACAATTCTGACCACTGTCACTTTATGAGGTAATTACTCTGGAACGCTTCAATGGATCCCCCTGATTCTGAGATTGTTTTTTCGTGACATATTGTACTTCATGATTGTGGTAAAATTTCTCCGATATCCGATTTATTTGTGAAAAAAACTGAAATTTGGCGAAAATTTTTGAAAATTTTGCAATTTTCAAAATTTGAATTTTTATGCCCTTAAATCAGAGAGATATGTCACACAAAATAGTTAATAAATAACATTTCCCACATATCTACTTTACATCAGCACAATTTTGGAACCAATTTTTTTTTTTATTAGAGAGCTATAAGGGTTAAAAGTTGACCAGAGATTTCTCATTTTTCCAACAAAATTTACAAAACCATTTTTTTAGGGACCACATCACATTTGAAGTCACTTTGAGGGGTCTTTATGACAGAAAATACCCAAAAGTAAGACCACTCTAAAATCTGCACCCCCAAGGTGCTCAAAACCACATTCAAGAAATTTATTAACCCTTCAAGTGCTTCACAGAAATTTTTGGAATGTGGAAGAAAAAAATTAACATTTAACTTTTTTCACAAAAATGTTACTTTAGACCCAATTTTTTTTATTTCACAGAGTTAACAGGAAAGAATGGACCCCAAAATTTGTTGTGCAATTTCCCCTGACCACGCAGATACCCCATATGTGGGGAAAAACCACTGTTTAGGCGTACGGCAGGGTTCGGAAGGGAAGGAGCGCCATTTGACTTTTTGAAAGTAAAATTTGCTTGAATAATTAGCGGACGCCATGTTGTGTTTGGGGAGCCCCTGATGTGCCTAAACAGTGGAAACCCCCCACAAGTGACACCATTTTGGAAACTAGACCCCTCAGAGAACCTTTACAGAAGTTTATAGCATGGAGCCATGAAAATAAAAAATTATGTTTTAGCCCCATTTTTTTTATTTTCACAAGGGTAAGAGGAGAAAATAGACCCCAAAAACTTTTTGCAATTTCTCCTGAGTACGCCAATACCCTATATGTGGGGAAAATACAGTGTTTGGGTGCATGGCAGAGTTCAAAGGGAAGGAGCACTGTGTGACTTTTTGAACGCAAAATTTGCTGGAATTGAGGGCGGACGCCATGTCACGTTTGAAGAGCCCCTGATGTGCCTAAATAGTTGAAACCCCCCACAAGTGACCCCATTTTGGAAACTACAACCCTCAAGGATTTTATCAAGGGGCATAATGAACATTTTGAACCCGGTATGACACATAATTTGATAACATTAGGTCATCATATTGAATAAGTTGTCATTAGTCTTGAGCACAAGTGCTCGCTACTTGAGTTTGCATCATGTACTCGGGTATGCACCATGTATCGCACGTGCTCGAGTGACATGCTCGAGTCCTGCCCACATGTTTCACGGTTATTAGACACCCAAAACAAACATGCAGGGATTGCTGGTGCATGGCAGGCAATCCCCGCACGTTTTTTTTGACTGTGAAGCATATGGGGCAGAGACTCGAGCACCCGCGATACTCAATGCATACCCGAGCACCTGATGCAAACTCAAGTAGCGAACACTTGTGCTCAACACTAGTCGCCATATCGTCATCTTTTTTTTTTTTTGCTTTTGAAAAAAATCCCAACCCTAGCACAACCCTAACCCTAGAGTTTATTTTTTACACCGTTCCTTGTGCAGTATAAGTGATTAGACGACTTTATTCTTTGGGTCGGTGCGATTACAGCGAAGCTCATCAAGAGAAGAGTGTGCAAAGCAGTCATCAAAGCAAGAGGTGGCTACTTTGAAGAACCTAGATTATAAGACATATTTTCAGTTGTTTCACACTTTTTTGTTAAGTATATAATTCCACATGTGTTAATTCATAGTTTTGATGCCTTCAGTGTGAATGTACAATTTTCATAGTCATGAAAATACAGAAAAATCTTTAAATGAGAAGGTGTGTCCAAACTTTTGGTCTGTACTGTACGTATTAGTACTCCCTGGGCTGTAAAGGGGTTAAGACCCATAGTGGTGGGGATTGGTTCCCATGGTGAAAAATTAAGTGCCTGGATGGATTTTTACCTACAGCCTCTGGTTCAGGAAACTCCGAGTTACATTAGGGATTCAAAATTCATAGTGACCATTTTTGATAAATTTGAATGGCCAAAAAACTTTGGATGATTGTCCTGTGATGTGGTGGCATTATACCCCCTCAATTCCACACCATATTGCTTTAGCATGTTTAACCTACCACCTTGACACATACAGTTCGTACACTATAGAAATAAAAGAATTTCTGGTCATAGCAGTACAGTTCCTCTTAGAGCGGAATTATTTTAGCTTTGATAAAAGTTTTTTTTTTTACAGAAAAGAGGAGTCGGCATGGGCAGTAAATTTTCTCCTTCGCTAGTGAACATAGTGATGTGTAGGTGGAGGAGCTTTTCATTTACCATAATGATAACACATATAGTGGACACATTGTGTGGTACGGTAGATTTATTGATGACCTCCTCCTGGTGTGGGGGGCACACAGGAGGAGGTGGTACAATTTGTACAGTACATCAACTGAAATAATTTTAATCTTAAATTCACTTAGTTCTACCATTCATCCAAAATTACTTTTTTGGATCTCGAACTTGAGGCTACCAAGGAGAAAGAATTGGTCAAAATTAATCCCCACAGAAAATCTACAGCCTCAAATTCTATTCTATCAGCTAAATATTGTCATCCGCCACATATTAAGAGAAATATCCCTTACGGTGAGCTAATATGAACAATACGAAATTGTTCAGATAACATCACTTTTCAGAAGGAATCAGAAAAAATGTGTAACAGACCATCCAATAGGTGCTATCCCGAGTGGTCTTTAAGAAAAGCGAGTAGAATTGTCTCCAATATAAATCGGAAAGATATACTCCGAAATAAACAGAAAAATAACATTAACACATTGGATACTAGGGTAACGTTTTCTACCACCTATAGTCCTCAGTATAATAAAATTACATCTAGAATTAAAAAGTATAACCCTATTATATATCAGAACAAGAAACTAAAAGACCTACTTTCTAATGCCATCCGCTTTGTAGCCAGGAAAGCGCCCGCTCTGGGAACCATCCTTTCTCCTAGCTTATACACCAGTGAGACTAATACTGTACAACCAAATTGGCTCAGCACAAAAGGTTTCTTCAGATGTGGAGCCAATTGGTGCAAAGCGTGTCTACATGCGGTTAAAACAGATAGTTTTATGTCCTTAAGTAATGATAGAGAATATAAAATTCATGATGTCCTCAATTGTAATTCATCAAGGGTTATATACCTTATAGAATGCACCTTGTGTAAGGTCCACTATGTGGGTTGTACCACAGGTGCGCTGAAAGTCCGTATCAGAAGACATCTTTCTGATGCGATTCATTTGGAAGCCATAAATACATCAGCAGTATCGAGGCATTTTGCGAGAGTTCATAAAGGTGACACCTCATTCTTTAAATATATGGAGATAGAGAAGGTATATAGATCCACACGAGGGGGGGATCATAAGTGCAAACTTCTGAACCGGGAGTCCCGGTGGATTTTCACATTGGATACCACAGGGGTTAAATTCAAGACAGGATCTGATACTGCAGTATTAAGAAATATAATTCTACATTTATTTCCATGCATGTACAGTGGGTACGGAAAGTATTCAGACCCCTTTACATTTTTCACTCTTTGTTTCATTGCAGCCATTTGGTAAATTCTAAAAAGTTAATTTTTTTCCCATTAAAGTCCACTCTGCACCCCATCTTGACTGAAAGAAAACAGAAATGTAGAAATTTTTGCAAATTTAATAAAAAAGAAAAACTGAAATATCACACGGGCATAAGTATTCAGACCCTTTGCTCAGTATTGAGTAGAAGCACCCTTTTGGGCTAGTACAGCCATGAGTCTTCTTGGAAATGATGCAACAAGTTTTTCACACCTGCATTTTGGGATCCTCTGCCATTCTTCCTTGCAGATCCTCTCCAGTTCCGTCAGGATGAATGGTAAACGTTGGTGGACAGCCATTTTCAGGTCTCTCCAAAGATGCTCAATTGGGTTTAGGTCAGGGCTCTGGCTGGGCCAGTCAAGAATGGTCACATAGTTGTTCTGAAGCCACTCCTTTGTTATTTTAGCTGTGTGCTTAGGGTCATTGTCTTGTTGGAAGGTGAACCTTTGGCCAAGTCTGAGGTGCAGAGCACTCTGGAAGAGGTTTTCATCCAGGATATCTCTGTACTTGGCCGCATTCATGTTTCCTTCAATTGCAACCAGTCGTCCTGTCCCTGCAGCTGAAAAACACACCCATAGCATGATACTGCTGTTATGATCTGCTACAAGAACTAAGGAAAGAGAGGAAATCTGTCCATACAATAGGACTAAGCTGATTCCCTACGATGCAGCGGGCAACCTGTTCCTTGTGAACAGACCCGCCTTCGTCCGCGGCTAGTCTGAACGCAGACCTATAGATTAAAGGGAGGGGTCCCTAAAAGAACTAAGGACTGGGACAAAATTGGACACCTCCTGGCAGAAGTAGTAGCAGAAGAAGACAAACAGACAAAAGTACTTAGTGGTCCAAGGACCAAACAAACTAGAGAGATACAGTAGGTACAAAGCACCTGGCTAGATTAAGAGTCAAAGTAAGACTGAAGTCCAGCAAAGCCTGAAGTGCGGAGCTGGAATAAATGGGCAGAAGGTCACATGACTACAAAATAGAAAAAACTAACAGGAGGGTTCTAACAACTGCCACCACCATGTTTCACTGTTGGGATTGTATTAGGCAGGTGATGAGCAGTGCCTGGTTTTCTCCACACATACCACTTAGAAATATCACCAAAAAATTCTATCTTTGTCTCATCAGACCAGAGAATCCTATTTCTCATAGTCTGGGAGTCCTTCATGTGTTTTTGAGCAAACTCTATGCGGGCTTTCATATGTCTTGCACTGAGGAGAGCCTTCCGTCTGGCCAATCTGTCATAAAGGCCCAACTGGTGGTTGATAGTTGACTTTGTGGAACTTTCTCCCATCACCCTACTGCATCTCTGGAGCTCAGCCACAGTGATCTTTGGGTTCTTCTTTACCTCTCTCACCAAGGCTCTTCTCCCACGATTGCTCAGTTTGGCTGGACGGCCAGGTCTAGGAAGACTTCTGGTGGTCCCAAACTTCTTCCCTTTAAGGATTATGGAGGCCAATGTGCTGTTATGAACCTTGAGTAATGCAGAAATTCTTTTATAACCTTGGCTAGATGTGTGCCTTGCCACAATTCTGTCTCTGAGCTCCTTGGGCAGTTCCTTTGAGCTCATGATTCTCATTTGGTCTGACATGCACTGTGAACTATGGGGTCTTATATAGACAGGTGTGTGCCTTTCCAAATCAAGTCCTATCAGTTTAATTAAACACATTTGGACTCCATTGAAGGAGTAGAACCATCTCAAGGAGGATCACAAGGAAATGGACAGCATGTGACTTAAATATGAGTGTCTGAGCAAAGGATCTGAATACTTATTGTAGCACCCTGAGGACTCGGCTGCTACAGGGGTATTACACCTCAAGCCAGAGGTGTGGTATTCCACTCCCGGGTAAGGATGGAGTGTGGGACTGAGCTCAGTAGGCTGCATGCACTACATACATCCCATTTCCGGGGGACAGAACTACGGTACTCCCACCAGTATATGTGCAGGTACGACAGCGTCTGTCCCTGGCTGGAGTGGGAGGGGGGTGGAACATCCCAGTAGTGTAGGGGCAGATAGGGGGAGTAGTCTGGGTAAAGCTAGGAGCTCATTGGGTGCTAGTCACCTGGGCTCACACATAGAGGGAGTATATATGGTGGGCACCATCTTAGGACAGGGTCTTTTTTTAGCCTGAGGAGCAGAGCAGAGGAGCTCAGCCAGGAGGGCTGACAGGGAGCTGTGGCTCCGGCTGGGCCCAGCTCCAGAGCCAAGCCTGCAGAGGGAGAGAGGAGAAAAGAATGACCCAGAGAGAAAGACAAGAAGGGAACCCCAAGACCCCAGAATAAAGACAAAAGGGTGAAGGGTTGGCGGACACGGGTACCGGATCCCAAGCTGGCAGAGACCAAAACAAACCTTAGCCAGGAACCGGAGGTCGTGGGCAGGATCTGCCACGACCCTCACCAAATCCACCAGAAATGGCACACCGAGCATAGGGTCAGGGAAGCCAGGGAAGGTTCAACCAACAAGAGACCCGAGGGAGCCGGACACAGGTGGATCCCTGGTGGGAACGGCCAGAGAGAGAGAGAGAGAGTCAGAAGGGAGCTCAGGACCACGCTCCGGAATCGCCTGGGGGTTAGCCGAGTCCAGGACCTGGTGGACGCAGCACGGCTCGGGTGGTCACTCAAGGCCAGAGTGACCAAAAGAACACCAGTAAGTAAAAACCCTGAACTGCATCTCCTGACTCTGAGTCTTCTTTCTGCATCATCACAACCCCCATCATCCACACCTGCTGCCCTGAGGCCATACCCCTCCCGTTGGGGGTTATACCATCACTGCTGCACATATACCACCGGCCTCAGCGGACTGCTCTGCAGCGGCGGCGTCAAAGCCGCACTCAACGGGTGGCGTAGTCGACAATCAAGTTAACATCTACTGCCATAGACTGCCACTTAGTTTGACACCCTGGGCACGGACCGGGTCACCGCCACAAGGACTACTACCCCTATCCAGATCCGGCTCCGGGTATCCCTTGCACATGGCCCAGGGGGTGCGTCATTATGACCATGTGATATTTCAGTTTTTCTTTTTTAATAAATTTGCAAAAAAATTCTACATTACTGTTTTTTTCAGTCAAGATGGGGTGCAGAGTGTACTTTAATGAGAAAAAAATTAACTTTTTAGAATTTATCAAATGGCTGCAATGAAATACAGAGTGAAAAATTTAAAGGAGTCTGAATACTTTCCGTACTCACTGTATGTATCTATATACACTGCTCCAAAAATAAAGGGAACACTTAAAACAACAGAATATAACTCCAAGTAAATCAAACTTATGTGAAATCAAACTGTAAACTTAGGAAGCCACACTGATTGACAATCAATTTCACATGCTGATGTGCAAATGGAATAGACGATAGATGGAAATTATTGGCAATTATCAAGACACCCTCAATAAAGGAGTGGTTCTGCAGGTGGGGACCACAGACCACATCTCAGTACCAATGCTTTCTGGCTGATGTTTTGGTCACTTTTGAATGTTGGTTGCGCTTTCACACTCGTGGTAGCATGAGACAGACTCTACAACCCACAGAAGTTGATCAGATAGTGCAGCTCATCCAGGATGGCACATCAATGCGAGCTGTGGCAAGAAGGTTGGCTGTGTCCAGAGGCTGGAGGCGCTACCAGGAGACAGGCCAGTACACCAGGAGATGTGGAGGGGGCCGTAGGAGGGCAACAACCCAGCAGCAGGACCGCTACCTCCGCCTTTGTGCAAGGAGGAACAGGAGGCGCACTGCCAGAGCCGTGCAAAATGACCTCCAACAGGCCACAAATGTGCATGTGTCTGCACAAACGGTTAGATACCGACTCCATGAGGGTGGTATGAGGGCCCGACATCCACAGATAGGGGTTGTGCTTACAGCCCAACACCATGCAGGACGCTTGGCATTTGCCACAGAACACCAGGATCGGCAAAGTTGCCACTCACGCCCTGTGCTCTTCACAGATGAAAGCAGGTTCACACTGACCACATGTGACAGACGTAACAGAGTCTGGAGACGCCGTCGAGAGCGACATCCTTCAGCATGACCGGTTTGGCAGTGGGTGAGTAATGGTGTGGGGTGGCATTTCTTTGGGGAGCCGCACAGCCCTCCATGTGCTCGCCAGAGGTAGCCTGACTTCCATTAGGTACTGAGATGAGATCCTCAGACCCCTTGTGAGACCATATGCTGGTGCGGTTGGCCCTGGGTTCCTCCTAATGCAGGACAATGCCAGACCTCATGTGGCTGGAGTGTGTCAGCAGTTCCTGCAAGATGAAGGCATTGATGCTAAGGACTGGCCCGCCCGTTCCCCAGACCTGAATCTGATTGAGCACATCTGGGACATCATGTCTCGCTCCATCCGCCAACGTCACGTTGCACCACAGACTGTCCAGGAGTTGGCGGATGCTTTAGTCCAGGTCTGGGAGGAGATCCCACAGAAGACCATCCGCAACCTCATCAGGAGCATGCCCAGGCTTTGTAGGGAGGTCATACAGGCACGTTGATATATATATATATATATATATATATATATATATGCCTTTTTGTCATTCTATTAGTAGGGCCATAATTAAGACATGATTTGTTGAAACGCGTAGGTCTGTAAGCTATGATAGTTGCACATTTGCTGTATTCTTTGTGGAGCAGTGTTTTATATGGCTAATAAAAGCTAAGTTTTAATATTTTTTCTACTAAACAAACCTTTACGCTGGATCATTTGCACTTTTCCCTTGTCTGACTACACTTACGTTTCGCCCTGGTACCACTTATCTGCATCTCCAGAAGTTTCCCATTTCTCTATTATACTCTTCAAATTACATTTTGAGACTTTCTCCTCCTGTTGTTGCACATATTTTTTTCCCTTCATCTGCACAGGTATCATTAATCTATCAACTATAATGGCCGTACCAGGTCCTGCAGGTCCTGTATCCCGTACACATGACATGGGCAGTGCACGGCATGCCGCTAGTTTTTATTCTGAGTGCTCCTATATACGGTGGTAGTTTTACACAATGTTGAGCCTGTGATTTGCAGAGTGAAATGTCTGACTGCTAGAACAGAAGTATACGGCAGATTCTACAGCATGGATACATAAAGGACGTCCTGGGGGAATATACCTCCCTCCAACACTCGTCCAGTCCCTGCCTCACACTAGAGACATTTATAATAACTCCAGGACTATGGAGCTGGTCATTTTCTCATAATCTGTGGCCATTATTAGTGATCTCGCATTGTACGGTAATATCACCCTGGAGGTTGTGATGTATTTAGTGTAATAGCGCCATCTAGAATATACAGTATATATCAGGCGATACCATGCTTTCTATAGTTAGTCGTCTTCTGTGCCCTCTATAGCTATCTATTATACTTTATATTTCTTTATAATAATTTATAATAAATTACTCGATAGTTTTACAGCTTTATGATGTTTATTAATCTGCTGTAATTATAAAAGAAAGTCCAACCTTACAGTGGACACAGGTGGAAGTGGCCTCCATGATGGTGTAGGCTGAGGTAGAGCAAGTATATAGTCAGTGGGGGATCAAGATGACCAGTATTCCCCAGGGTTCCTTGTTATCAGGGAGGGACCCAGTGTATGCAATCAAAAGATCTTATCCTCTGGCCGGCTGTGTGCCATCAACAGGTAATGACCATCCGGCAGTGAAACATCAACTGGTCATCACCCTCCAGCTGTGTGCCATCAACAGGTAATGACCATCCGGCAGTGCGCCATCAACAGGTAATGACCCTCTGGCTATGGCCATCAATAGGTCATCACCCTCCGGCTGTGTGCCATCAACAGGTAATGACCATCCAGCAGTGTGCCATGAACAGGTAATGACCATCCGGCTGTGTGCTATCAACAGGTAATGATCCTCTGTCCGGCTGTGTGCCATCAACAGGTAATGACCCTCTGGCTATGGCCATCAATAGGTCATCACCCTCCGGCTGTGTGCCATCAAATGTTTTTATCTTCTTTCCAGTCTTGTGCCATCAAGAGGTAATGACCCTCCAGCTGTGGGCCATCAACAGGTCATCACCCTTCGGCATTTAGGCTTCTTGTCTTCTGTAAGATGCGATTCTTGAGTCTCCTGATATTAAAAAATATTTAAAAAATCACCGATTAAACTAATAATCTATCTTGTACATAAGCATCACAATTTATAATCTATCTAGTGCATAAGTATGACAATTTAGCTCACAGAACATACACTATGCTAAAACATTAGACCCTACAAGCAGAAATTTGCTAAACTAACATAAATATAACTGACAAATCAGTAGAAAAATCGCTACCAATGGCACAGCTCTCTTCACATCAACCTGTAACCATAGTAGATAAGAAATAGAGGACAATGCTCATAGTCAGTTATCAACAATTCGGCATGGGGCATCTCACCAGAGACATTATAATATCTAGTAGATTATAGATGGCAATAGAATTTACCAACAAGCACATAGTACGCCAAACTCAAGTACATAGTATGCCAAACCTCGACACGTTTTCCTAAAATAGGTTCATCAGAAGCACATACTAGACAGTGATACTTAGCAAAGCGTTCATAGATATATGCGCCATATGATAAGGTGCTAAAGTGCAAGTGTGTGACAAAATATCCATTCGATTTCAGGTGCAATGCTGCATTGTATGTAGTAAGATGGTGCCCATCAGACAGCATGTATAGGACTAACCTGTGATGAAAACACGTGCAATGGGAAAGTTCAAGCAGTTGCCTTCTCAATCTTCCTCGCCTCTAAGACATCTAAGGAAACATCTTCTCCTCTTGATTTTGGGTTGAGGTGTTGTAAGCATTTCAGGCTCTGGCATTCTAGGTTCTGACATACTAGGTTCTGACATGGTAGGTTCTGGTGTTCTAGGTTATGGTGCTCTTGGCTCTGGAATTCTGGGTTGTTGGCTTTTCTGAAAAATCAGTAACCTCTTTATGCTCCGTGGAACTTCGAGCTCTTCTTCCTATATTGTTGTGAGGGATCGTTCTGACCCAGACAATATCACTGAACGCCACTTTATAGTTGCAGCTAGGAACCTTTTTCGCATCCTGCGGTGCAGGAGCCATGGATGGAGTAGAACATTTGCCATTGGGCAGGACAGGTGTTCTCCTGGAGTCTTGCTCCTGAATCTGAGGGATGCAAATCGGCTCCTTACAAGCACTTTGTTCCTTCAGAATGGTTTTGTTCTCAGGAGTTTTCTGATTGTTTCACCAGGTTCAGACATTGCCCACTTGCTCAGGACAAGACTTAAGGCCAAATACTCTAGTATTGTCAGTAGTGTCATCACCGCAACAAAAACTGCGTCACGGAAGAGCCAAAGAGGAAGATTGATGGAAGCTTGATAGGTGCTTCTCCTGAGATCCACGGGTAGTGGGTCATCCTATAATAAAGAAAAAAAACATAATAAAGTCCTGTATATTTATACCCAATCCAGTCAAACAGAGAGCCCTTGTTATTATACAGTGATGGATACATTATCAAGCAACTTTCAGAAATATCCCATTGAGAAGATCAGGAAGAAGTTTGGGATTCACCTCCAGGGTCCATGGAATATTATTTACAGTTGGACTTTCATATGACGGACGGTCACGTGTCCAGTATGAGAAGTCCTGCAAGAGGCGATATTCTCATTAGCTGATCCTTGTGACCTCCATATTGATGAGAACATACTCGCCCTCAGTGTACTGTAATGTGGGGGGTAGAGCAACGTAAAGCACAGAAATGATAGGGTAATACTCATCATCTCCAGAGGTCTCTCAGCACCAAGGTATGGTCAATGAGATACAAGCTGCAGATGGGCCGAGGCTTCTAATATACCCAGGGGTGACATCACAAAGCCCTCTGTGACATCATTGCACAGTTCTATCCATCATGTCACTGATACTTTGGACCTAACTAAATGTCTAAAAGAGAACCCTTCCACATGATTTCCAATCACGGAGCAGCTTCAGTTTTTCAAGAAAAGTTTAAAAAATATAATCTGTGCTGTGATTGGTCACAATGGCACATGAAGCAGAACGTCTTTAGATCTTTTAAAAGGAAAGTGTCAGCAATTTTTTTACAATTGTAAAATTGTAAAGTATTTATATTTATATATAAATACACATATATATTTAAAAAGGTTTCAATGGTATAAAATCTGAAAAAAATATTTTAACTCTTTTGATGTTTTCATCTTGTAAACACTAGGGGGAGCAGCTGCTGACATTTCCATGAAAACAGAATACAGCTAGCTCGCATTACGACTGCAGTAAAAGTGGGCGGGATCTGCTCACATGGGTGTGATGTCACTCCTCCCCTTCTGGGCATTTGCAAAAAGGTAAATGAGACTGTAGTTTAGGATCACAGTGCGGAGCGATCACTGGTGACTGCAAAGTGATATATAAGGGACAACACCAAAGTCATTAATCACTACAAGGACAAAGCAGGAATGTGGGAGTCTGAGGGGTCACCCCACACTTATATCCCCTCTGACTGTCACTTCCTAAGCTCCTTTCCCTGCCATAACCTCTTATTCCCGCAGGTAAATTCTTACAGGACCCCCCTCCCCATCCCCTTCCCCTGCCGCAGCTGATTCTAAACGTCCTCCATATGTAATAATAGACAGGTACTCACCGGCAGCCTATGGTAATTCACAGGGTAGAACAGGGTACAGCACAGAAACAATATGGCGATCCTCATTGTCTCCAGGGGGTATCTCAGCACCAAGATATGGCCAATGAGATATGAGCTCCAGGTGGATGGAGCCCCCTTATATACCCCAAGGGTGACATCACAACCCCCTCTGTGACATCATCACCCACAACATTCCATCACATGACATCACCCAGCATCAGCATCATGTGACCCAGCGTAAATAGAAAGTCCCTGTTGCCTATACCAACCATTCAAAACTAAGTTTAAACTTTTCCAACAGCTAAAGGCGGCTCTGTGATGGCAGTTTCTTCTTGTGGACGGTTGTGATAAATCTGCAGAACATCTACATAACGCGACATGTAGAAAATCCTGTCTTTTCCCCTCTGTTCTTCCTCTGGTGCTACAGAGACGGATAGAAGGAGCTTTTCCAGACCTTACAGTGCACAATATGGGACCTAGTCACTGATATCCCAGATCTCCTCAGTACAAGCATACCGCCAACCTATGAGGACTAGAAAGAGGGCGAAACCATGCGGCACGCGTAGTCTGACCACGCCCCTATCCACACCCCAAGCCACGCCCTTTTTATACCTTGGCAGGAGGAGATGTCTGTACAAAGCGCAAGTTATCAAAAGGCTGAAGGAACACTTTATCAACATGAATGAAGGTTTTGAAGGGCATCCACTGTCCCGGCACTACCGGAAGTTCCACAACCAATCTTATAAGGACACTAAGTTTTGTGGGATCCGATTAGTCCCCAGAAAATGGAGGGGAGGTGATTACCTGAGATTAATGTCGCGGATGGAATCCAAATGGATCTTCACATTAAATAGCTTGGCTCTGAAGGGCCTTAATCACGAGAGTCAGCTGTATGCCTTCAACTCGCAGCGGTATATACTGTATGTATTTTTTATCCTAGTACCAATTGAACATTTACATTGCACTTTTATGAACCTCCTTATATTTTATCAATATAATATGTCTTTTGGATATATTCCTTTGAATCCACCTATTTTATATATGTATTTGTTTCTATACATTGATACCCCTATTGGAGATACAATATAATGTTTTTATTTTTCTTCTTCATTTTTTCCTTTTTATCTCTGGATGGTACTAAGTGCCGAATTTATACTATCCTGGTAATATACACTGATTAACAGACTGTTTTTTATAGCCATCAGAAATATAAGTATATAATTTTTATTCATTTTTAACTAATTGTGAAAGTTTGAACAAAGTCTTTTTTATTATTATTTTTTTCACACACAGTCTATTCTTATTGGAATTATATACATATACATAGTTAGTAAAGCCGAATAAAGACTTGCGTCCATCAAGTTCGACCTGTTAGTTCTGTAATTGCTAAAGTTGATCCAGAGGAGGGCAAAAACCCCAAATGATTTAGCCAATCTTCACCTGAGGAAAAATTCCCTCCCGACTCTGAAACCAGCAGTCAGAATAAATCCCTGTATCAACCTACTATTTTATTTTATTTTTAAGTATATCTTAGTTCTATTGCACATCCATATGTCCTTTTGCACCGTCTTGATAGTATTGGATCTTCCTCCATTTCTTTGGTTGTATTATCTTTGTGGGGGGCGTTTGGACTTTATTAGGTTACCAGTTTGACTACCAGCGTGAAGCTGACGAAGAGGAACTGTGAGTCCTCGAAATGCGCAGGTTTTTTTGGCCTATACAGGACATCGAAGGAGAAGGAGAGAGTCAATGCACAGGGATAAGCCCTCCTGATATCCAGAAGATATATATAACCATATCATATTATTGATACAAAATATAAATGCACAGAGTCAATAAAATCACTTAAAAACACCAAACCCCATCCTTACTTTGCAAGATACCTATTCCAAAGGTGTATCTAGGTTTTCTGTCACCCGGTGCAGCAGGGGCTGGCTGGCACATTTTAGCCTGGGGGGCAAGCACACAGCAGTGGTCCATGAGTAGCGGCCCATCCTTAACATGTTTATTACCAGATGCATCATAAGCCTATATTCACACAACCGTATTGTCTAAGTGTTGCCCGTGAAAAAAGCTGACAGCACTTGGACCAGTTCAGATGAGTGTTTGTAGTGGTCAGACATACTACATATTATTCTTATGTATTACTATTATTAAAGCAGATATACCTTTTTAGAGATGTAGTACCAGGGGCGGACCTACCGCCCGTGCAGCCGGTTCATTGAACGGGGACCCCCGAGGGAGAGGGGTCCCCTCCAGCCTCCAGCAGGGCCGCCATCGTGGCATGACTGCCCTGATTCCAGCATGGGGACCGGCCGGTCGGGGCCCCCTCGGAGCCCCCCTCTTGTGCATCTCCTCATGGGGCCCCCCCCCGCAGGACCCCCCGCCGTCACATGACCGGAGATGTGCCTGCGCTCAGCATGGGCCCCATGCTGAGCGCAGGGACATCTCCGGTCATGTGACGGCGCCGGCACAATACTTACCCCTCCCCGTGCCTCCGCAGCGTCTGCCGCGTCCTCTGACTGTGACGTCTCAGGTCAGAGGGCGCGGTGACGTCTTTACACCGCGCGCTCTCTCCTGAGCTGTCACATCACAGAGCGGGAAGACGCGCGCAACGCTGGAGTCCGGATCAGCAGCAGGTAAGAAGTGAGGTGAGTATTTGATTTTTTTTTTTTTTTTATGTATGGGGGCATGGGGCATTTAATGGTGCGGGGAGAGTGGGTGTGACATCCTGCATGGGGCATTATATGGGGGAGGTGGTGTGACATCCTGCATGGGGCATTATATAGGGGGGGGATTGGCATCCTGAATGGGGCATTATATGGGGGAGGGGGGAATTGACATCCTGCATGGGGGCATTATATGGGGGTAGTGGGGGAGGGATGTGACATCCTGCATGGGGCATTATAAGAGGGGAAGGGGGAAGTGACATCCTGCATGGGGCATTATAAGAGGGGAAGGGGGGAAGTGACATCCTGCATGGGGCATTATAAGAGGGGAAGGGGTAAGTAACATCCTGCATGGGGCATTATAAGAGGGGAAGGGGGGAAGTGACATAGTGCATGGGGCATTATAAGGGAGGGGGGGCATGATATTCTGCATGGGGCATTATAAGGGAGGCGGTGTGACATCCTGCATGGGGTATTATAAGAGGGGGAGGGGGGAATTGACATCCTGCATGGGGCATTATATAGAGGGTGGGTGTGTGACATACTGCATGGGGCATTATAAGGAGGGGGTGGTCTGACATGCTGCATGGGGCATTGAAAAGGGGGGAAGTGACATCCTGCAAGGGGCATTATATGGGGGGAAGAGGTGACATCCTGCATGGGGCATTTTATGGGGGGTAGATGTGACATCCTGCATAGCGCATTAAAAGACTTGTGTCATCCTGCATGGGGCATTATAAGGGGGGAAGAGCCTGCATGGAGCGTTACATGGGGGCCAATATTCTGTATGGAGAGTTATATGGGGACCAGTATCCTGTATGGAGCATTATATGGGGACCAATATCCTGTATGGAGCATTATAAGGGGGTCAGTATCCTGTATGGAGCATTATATGGTGCCCATATTACTGTATGGAGGACTATACTATCCGGTCTGCACTGTGCGCTTTGAGGATTCGCCGGTTTCTGAGCTATTGTAGAATTTACAATAGATATCGCTTGTGTAATGGAGCATTATAAGGGGGGAACAGCCTGCATGGAGCGTTATATGGGGGCCAATATTCTGTATGGAGTGTTATATGGAGGTCAGTATTCTGTATGGAGCGATATATGGGGGACAGTATTCGGTAGGGAGCGTTATATGGGGGCCAGTATTCTGTATGCAGTGTTATATGGGGACCAGTATCCTCTATGGAGCGTTATATGGGGACCAGTATCCTGTATGGAGCATTATATGGGGACCAGTATCCTGTAGGTAGCATTATAAGGGGGACCAGTATCCTGTATGGAGCATTATATGGGGACCAGTATCCTGTATGGAGCATTATAAGGGGGTCAGTATCCTGTATGGAGCATGATATGGTGCACATAATACTGTATGGAGGACTATACTGTCCGGTCTGCACTGTGCGTTGTGAGGATTCGCCGGTTTCTGAGCTATTGTAGAATTTACAATATTTATCGCTCATGTAATGTAGTAAGTGAAATCCTTGGCCTTGTACTATATATATATATTTCTCTGCGGTATCTGTGCATCATGAATCATGGTATGTGTTAAAGGGGCCCACTGAAACTCTGTCGCCCAGGGCCCACAAAAACCTGGAGCTGGCCCTGGGGGTAAGTATAACAAGTTGTATTTTTTTTACATACAATTAATTAACTTGGAGTGGGGGGAATCAGAGATGCACGGGGGGATGAGAGATGCACGGGGGAGGGCCCTTCATGCCCTCTATGAAGGGCGGGGGGGCCCCCAAAAAATTCTTGCACAGGGGCCCACTACAGTCTGTGTCCGCACCTGTGTAGTACGCTGTGTTTTTCTACACTCCTAAAATAACATATCAGCAGAGTAAAGGTGGTCACACATAAGCCCAGGTCTGCTAGATAGATACCTATGAATTATTATTTTGTATATGTTTTCAAACATACTTGATCAATGAAATCATCATTGTAAACTTCAACTCCACATAATAGTATATGATGTAGCAGTCACTAATTATCTTGAGTGCTTCATCTGATGTCCGTGCACATAGTATACATAGTATACCACATACAGTACAATATATATAGGAGAATATACAGTATGACTGGTATATAGAGACGAGCAATTTGTAGAACCGTGGTCCAGTGGTCAGATGAATATTCTGTGGCTGCTGAACAGGAGCCACCACATAGTCTCCTTTTTACAGCCCCACATAGCCTTCCATATACTGTACAGTGTGAGCCCCACATAGCCTCCTATATACAATGTGAGGCCTCACACAACCTCCTATATGAGTATGAGCCCCACATAGCCTCCTATATACAGTATCAGTCCCCACACAGCCTCCTGCATACAGTGTGAGGACCCACACAGCCTCCTGCATATAGTGTGAGGACCCACACAGCCTCCTGCATATAGTGGGAGGACCCACACAGCCTCCTGCATACAGTGTGAGGACCCACTGTGTGAGTACAGTGTGAGGACTGGTCGTCGGATATGTTGCACGCTTATTGAGATGTGTTATTGACAGCTCTATCATTTTTCTTGCCACTGTCTTGTTAAATATACAGGTTGGATACATTTGGTGTTCATGCCATATAAATTCCTGTTTATAACGAGTACATATTTATGATAGGTAGCTTTGTTTTACTACCATTGGCAGGCATTAACTGGATTTTAGGTCCTAGTGACGTTTTATATCTTTTTTACCTATGTATTCATTAAAGGTTATGTTTTAACCTCTTTCACTACTTTAATTGCTTCATATTACCTTTATTGAGTGGTGACCTGTATGATAGTGTGTGAGCACCAGCTCCAGGCGTCCCTGAAGAGGGGCAGGGAAAAAGTAAAGGGCGCAGTGGGAAGGGGGTTTATCCAAGGAGGGCTGAGGTCAGCAGAGTATGAGAGACAGACTCATCCTAAACCAGGGGTCTCAAACATGCGGGTCGCATGTGGCCCTTCAGACTGGTTCATGCGGCCTGTAGACACCATAGACCCCGATCGCGGCCCAGTCCAGGAACTGCCGACAGCTGCACTTTAGTTCAGTGTATTGCTGCGCAGAGACCGGCTCTCTGCATGATACAATACCAATGCCAGCCACCGGCCTATCAGAGGACAGCAGCGGACATCCGCGTCCCAGCGCAGCGGTGCATGACATCACTAACATGGGTAGATGTCAGCTGCTGGCCTCTGATAGGCCGGTGGCAGGCATTGGTCTCTGCGCAACAATACACTGAACTAAAGCGCAGCTGCCGGAAGCTCCTGGACCGGGCCGCGATCGTCAAGGGGTCTATGGTGCCTGCGCCCGCATATGCAGAAAGGACACCGAGGGAACGGAGGACAGGTGAGAAGAGACTTTTTTTGTTCTTATATATGTATGTGAAGAATGGAACAGCGGACATTCCTACAATATAGGGACCTGAATGGGGACATTCCTACAATATGGGAACCTGGATAGGAACATTCCTACAATGTGGGACCTGGATGGGGACATTCCTACAATGTGGCACCTGAATGGGGACATTCCTGCAATATGGGGACCTGGATGGAGACATATCTACAATGTGGGGACCTGGATAGGGACATTCCTACAATGTGGGGACCTGGATGGGGACATATCTACAATATGGGGAACTGGATTGGGACATATCTACAATGTGGGGACCTGGATAGGAACATTCCTACAATGTGGGGACCTGGATAGGAACATTTCTACAATGTGAGGACCTGGATGGGGGACATTCCTACAAGATGGGGACATTATAACAAGATGGGGACCTAGATGGGGGACATTACGACAAGATGGGGACCTGGATGGGGGACATTACGACATGTTGGGGACCTGAATGGGGGACATTACGACAAGATGGGGACCTGGATGGGGCATTACTACAAGATGAGGACCAGGATGGTGCATTACTACAAGTTGAGGACCAGGATGGGGCATTACTACAAGATGAGGACCAGGATGGTGCATTACTACAAGATGAGGACCAGGATGGGTCATTACTAAAAGATAAGGACCAGGATGAGACATTACTACAAGATGAGGACCAGGATTAGGCATTAGATGAGGCATTACTACAAGATGAGGACCAGGATGAGTCATTAACCCCTTTACAACCCAAGGTGGTTTGCACCTTAATGACCAGGCCAATTTTTACAATTCTGATCACTGTCACTTTATGAGGTAATTACTCTGGAACGCTTCAACGGATCTCCCTGATTATGAGACTGTTTTTTTGTGACATATTGTACTTCATGATTGTGGTAAAATTTCTTCGATATCACTTGCGTTTATTGGTGAAAAAATTGGAAATTTGGCAAAAATGTTGAAAATTTAGCAATTTTCAAAATTTTAATTTTTATGCCCTTAAATCAGAGAGATATGTCACACAAAATAGTTAATAAATAACATTTCCCCCATGTCTACTTTACATCAGCACAATTTTGGAACCAAAATTTTTTTTTAATGGGGAGCTATAAGGGTTAAAAGTTGACCAGCGATTTCTCATTTTTCCAACAAAATTTAGAAAACCATTTTTTTAGGGACCACATCATATTTGAAGTCACTTTGAGGGGTCTTTATGACAGAAAATACCCAAAGTGACACCATTCGAAAAACTGCACCCCTCAAGGTGCTCAAAACCACATTCAAGAACTTTATTAACCCTTCAGGTGCTTCACAGGAATTTTTGGAATGTGGAAGAAAAAAATTAACATTTAACTTTTTTCACAAAAATGTTACTTTAGACCCAATTTTTTTTATTTTCGCAGGGGTAACAGGAAAAAATAGACATTAAGATTTGTTGATCAATTTCTCCTGAGTAAGCAGATACCCCATATGTGGGGGAAAACCACTGTTTGGGCGCACGGCAGGGTACGGAAGGGAAGGAGCTCCATTTGACTTTTTAATTGTAAAATTTGCTTGAATAATTAGCGGACGCCATGTTGCATTTGGGGAGCCCCTGATGTGCCTAAAAAGTTGAAACCCCCCACAAGTGACCCCATTTTGGAAACTAGACCCCTCAGGGAACTTATCTAGATGTGTGGTGAGCACCTTGAACCCCCAGGTGCTTCACAGAAGTTTATAACATTGAGCCATAAAAATAAAATTTTCACATTTTTCTCACAAAAATGTTTTTCAGCCCCAACTTTTGCATTTTCATAAGGGTAACAGGAGAAATTGCACCATGCAGTTTGTTGCTCAATTTCTTCTGAGCAAGCAGATACCCCATATGTGGGGGAAAACCACTGTTTGGGTGCACAGCAGGGTTCGGAAGGTAAGGAGCGCCATTTGACTTTTTAAATGTAAAATTTGCTTGAATAATTAGCGGACGCCATATTGCATTTGGGGAGCCCCTGATGTGCCTAAACAGTGGAAACCCCCCACATGTGACCCCATTTTGGAAACTATACCCCTCGGGGAACTTATCTAGATGTGTGGTGAGCACCTTGAACCTCCAGGTGCTTCACAGAAGTTTATAACATTGAGCCGTAAAAATAAAATTTTCACATTTTTCCCACAAAAATGTTTTTCAGCCCCCACTTTTTCATTTTCATAAGGGTAACAGAAGAAATTGCACTATGCAGTTTGTTGTTCAATTTCTCCTGAGTTAGCAGATACCCCATATGTGGGGGAAAACCACTGTTTGGGAGAGCGGCAGGGTTCGGAAGGGAAGGAGCGCCATTTGACTTTTTGATTGTAAAATTTGCTTGAATAATTAGCTGATGTGCCCCTGATGTGCCTAAACAGTGGAAACCCCCCACAAGTGACACTATTTTGGAAACTAGACCCCTCAGAAAACTTATCTAGATGTGTGGTGAGCACCTTGAACCCCCAAGTCCTTTACAGAAGTTTATAACATGGAGCCGTGAATATAAAAAAATCAAACTTTTTCCACAACAATGATGTTTTAGCCCCAATTTTTTTATTTTCACAAGGGTAAGAGGAGAAAATGGACCACAAAAACTTTTGTGCAATTTCTCCTGAGTACGACAATACCCCATATGTCGGAAAAATACAGTGTTTCGGCGCACGGCAGAGTTCAGAAGGGAAGGAGCACTGTGTGACTTTTTGAACGCAAAATTGGCTGGAATCGATAGCGGACGCCATGTCGCGTTTGAAGAGCCCCTGATGTGCCTAAATAGTTGAAACCCCCCACAAGTGACCCCATTTTGGAAACTACACCCTTCAAGGATTTTATCAAGGGGTACAGTGAACATTTTGAACCCAGAGGTACGACACAAAATTTGATGACATTAGGTCATCATATTGAATAAGTTGTCATTAGTCTTGAGCGCAAGTGCTCGCTACTTGAGTTTGCATCGGGTACTCAGGTATGCACCATGTATCGCACGTGCTCAAGTGAAATGCTCGAGTCCCCGCCCGCATGTTTCACGGTTATTAGACACCCCCAAAAAAACATGCGGGGATCGCTCGAGCATGGCAGGCAATCCCCGCGAGGTTATTTTGGCCGCGAAGCATATGGGGCGGAGAATAAACTATGACATCGTCCAGGTATAACAGGACCGTCTCGAAATTCCGGTGTCCCAGACAGCATTCCATCAACCGCTGGAAGGTTCCTGGTGCGTTGCAGAGCCCGAACGGCATACAGTTGAATTCGCTGAGACCCATCGGGGTGGTGAACGCAGTCTTCTCCTTGTCCGCCTCTGCTACAGGAGCCTGCCAGTACCCGCTAGTAAGATCCAAAGTGGAGAAGAAGTTAGCAGATTTTAATACAGCTAAAGATTCTTCTATTCTAGGTAACTGGTACGCATCTTTGTGTGTGATACGGTTGACCTTTCTGTAGTCTACACACATTCTCATTGTGTTGTCCTTCTTTTTCACTAGAACTAGTGGAGCTGCCCAGGGGCTACAGCTGTCCCTGATTACCCCAGCCTCCTTCATGTCTCGCAACATCCCCTTTGCATGCTGATAGTGTGCAGGGGGTACAGGTCGGTATCTTTCCTTTATGGGTGGATGGTCTCCTGTGGGGATGTGATGTTCTACCCCCTTTACTCGCCCGAAGTCTAGCGGGTGTTTACTAAAGACTCTTTCGCACTCCTGAACCACCCGGTAGACTCCCTGTTTTTGGTGTGAGGGAGTGGAGTCAGTACCCAAATGCAGTTGCTGACACCAGTCCTCCATTTGTTTCTTAGAGCCGTTACCTTCCTCTGGTTGAGATGGAGGCAAGGGTTCCACGGCCTTTACAGAATTTTGGTTTATGGTGAACAATTTGGCTAGCGTGGCATACCGGGGCAGGTGTACTTCTCTCTCCCCGATATTTATGATGCTGACAGGCACCCTCCCATGGCGTACATCGACCACTCCCCGTGCTGTCAAAATGGTGGGCCTACTGTCTGAATAGACGGGCTCTACCATTGCTTGGTAGTCTTTACCTCTTAGACCAATAGCTGCCCGGCACCAGATCATCATCTCACTTTTCGGGGGCATGGCAATAGGGAACGGGTCACACATCCTCACGCTACCAATCTCACCACCAGATAGTTCCACTTGTTGCCGTTTCATCAGTGCCCGGATCTCTTTTTGGAGGACACGCTGCTGGCTGGAACTGGCGTTCATGGCAACCTGCTGTAAAATGAGAATTATCTCTGCAAGACAATTTTCAATCACGTTAGTTCCCAAGGTTATTTTAGGGTGACTCTCATGACGGTCAATGTCCACAATAATCAGTCCTTGTGCCGCCAGTTCGACTTTACCGATTTTAATGGTCACCTCTTTGAATCCCACCTGCGGCACTGGCTGACCATTGCTTGCGATGATACTCAGGTCGTCATCGGGGTAGCGGGTTATGTCCGAGTCATTCCAGTACCGCTTAAAGAGCACATAAGGGATGGTAGTGACCTGTGACCCGGTGTCTAGTAGGGCACTCATGGGAATGCCATCCAGTACCACAGGCAAGACTGGACGTTCCCCTACGTATTTATCACGCCAGTTTGAGGGGCCTGATGATCTTATGCCTGGGGGTTGGCTCTCTGCCCCAGGTTATGCCCGTTTAAATGACAGTACCTTGCCATATGTCCGGGTTGATTGCAGCGGCGGCAGATGGGTTGTCCGTCCTCGTTGTATCTGTCGCTGGGTCTTCCTCTGGACGATGGGATCCTCCTCTGTCGGCGCTGCGGGACGTCCTCCGGTCCGGATGCCAGCTGGATCTTTCCTGGAGAAGAAACCAGCAAAGACTGCACACTTTTAGTCAGCTCTTGGACCTGATGGTGCAGGTCTGTAGCCGGGTTGTTGTCCAAAGCCTGCGCATCAGCTCCCACAGGCCCTGCAGACGAGGGCGCCGCCTCCTGGTGATAGGTGATTGCGGGGCGCCTGTGGGTTACAGCGCCACCTGGTGTCGGTTCTCGGAGTACCCGGATGGCTCTGTCCTTGAACTTTGCAAAGTCTAAACCAGGGTTTTGTAAGGCCATTGCACGTAACTGGGTTCGGTGGGCATTGGACAGCAGACCCTCAATAAATTGCTCTGTCAACAGTTCATCTGCGTTCTGTACACTGTCAGGGTCTGCCTGTTTAATGGCTCCCAGGGCCTCTTGCAAATTTAAAACATAGTCTCTTATACTTTCTTGGGCCCTCTTCTTGCACCCATAAAATCTCATTTTGATCTCTGCTGAGGTGCGGGTATCAAAAGTGTCCTTCAGATGGGCTAAGATCTCCTTTCCAGTCTCCTTGTCCCGGACTGACCAGGACTTTACTTCACGTTGGGCGGCACCGGTTAATTGGCCTGTCAATATGCTCACTCTTTGTTCCTCCGTCAGGGGGTATACTTTAAATAGGCTGTACAGTCTCTCTTTAAAGTCGCTTAGGGTATGCGACTCCCCTGAGTATTGGGGCAACCAGGCCGCTCCGGGGATGTAAGGCATCATGAACGGCATTACTGCGGCAGCGGCCGCGCTGGTGGTAGTGGGTCCATCCGTGTCCGTCATCTTCCTCCCCCCTAGTTAAGTGTGGCCTACCTTCTGCTGATCCTCTTCCGTAGGCCGCGGCTCCGCTGGTGCTGCTCCGAGCGAGGACCTCGCATCGCGTCCTGGTGACGTCAGCGTCGCTCTCTCTCCTTCCAGGACCTTGCACAGCGTCGGTGCGTAGGGCGGCGTTTCAGGTCTCGCGCGGTTTGGACGTCCACGCCTCTCTTCTTCCCGTGCGGCGTCCCGAAGATGGCGCCCGATGGCGGGAAAGCAGCTGAAGATGGCGGGAAGCAGCTGAAGATGGCGGGAAACGGCTGAAGATGGTGGGAAATGACTCCGGATGGCGGGAAACCTCTTTTTCAGGTGAGTATGAAGTCTTTCTCAGGCACGCAATACCCGTTTGTGGTGGGTGGGTCACAATCCTGCCGACTACGCCAAAGTTGACGCGCCCCCTGGGCCGTGTGTGCACGTGTGTGGGATACCCGGTGCCGGGTCTCTGGGGTCTGTAGACTCCGTGGCGGTGACCCGTTCCCGTGGCTCAGGGTGGTCAAACCAGTGGCAGTCTTTTATGGGTTTTAGGTTAATTGTCCGACTACGCCACCCGTGGATTGCGGTCAGGGTGTACCGCCACTGCGAGGCAGTCCGCTGAGGCTGGTGTGGTGTGCGCAGCAAAAGATGGGATAACTCCCCACGGGAAGAGTATAGCCCCAGGGCAGGGAATGTGGATGATGGGAGTGATGGTGCACGGGAGTCCCAGTACTAGTAGTGCTGTATGCGGTGAGAAAGCAGAAATGACTCAGAGTCTTTGCAGTGCAGTTCAGGGTCTTTACTGATGATGATAAGGCAGACCCTCCTGGGAGTACTGACTAGCATAAGAGGCCTGGTCAGTCTGTGAGCAAACAGGAGTTCCCCTGGCCAGGTGGAGTTGTAGGCCTCCCCGTCTGACTGCACTCTTCCTGGCTACCTTGCTGTAAGCAAATGGAAGTAGCCCACATCCATGAGTGTACCGTGTAGTGCTCACCCGTATGGCTGGTGACTTGGGGCCTTCTGTTAGCCTCCACTCCTCGATGGCGGTGCTGGTCCCTTGCTCGTGACTGAGCCTCCGGGCTTCTATGGCCAGAGGACCTGAAATCCCCTGCCGGCTGGTTTCTGCTGCTGGATATATATATGTCCCCGCAGCCTCGGACTCCTGTGTCCGGTTCTTATATTCTTCTGCCAGGGCGAGCTCTGCTTAGCTCCAGCCTCTGATCTTCAGCTCCTGCTCCTACAGAGCTTCTGCTGTAACTCTCCCTGTGTCTGTCTGGAACTTGCTCCAGGCTCTGACTAACTGTCTAACCCTGCCCCAGACCCAGTTTATAAGGGCAGATTCCTCCCCTCCCAGGACTGGGCAGGCGGTGTTGCATGTATGAGGGCTCCTGACCAGGAAACCTCCCACTTGCTCTCAGACGTAATATTTCTATTACTGTGGTAACCAGACCCCTGGGGTGCCACAGAGACAGTAAATCAGTATGTTAATGCGTTGCAGGAAGTGTCGGCCCATATCACTAACAAAGCTCGAGATGGGAACCGAGGACTGGGACCATTGGATGAGGTGTTGCGTGACCAACTGATTGCCGGCTTGAAAGACCCTTCCCTGAGGCAGATCCTGAAGGAGCGGCTGCGATTGAGCCCTGATATGGGCTTCCTGGAGGTAGGGGCTGAAGCTAGAGTGCTGGAGAGAGAAGTTCCTGTTCTCAAAGCCACAGTTAGAAGTCAAGAGGCAATTGCTCCTGGATTCACCAACCAAGAGCCTGATTGGGTACGGGAAATACGTCAGGAAATTCGAGACATTCGGGGTGAGCTGAATGCTATTAGAATGCCCCCTACTGCATCCTTGCCGACGGACCGTACTGCTCAACGCGGACGGAGACCAGAACGAGAGAGACGTTCCTACCCGGCCCCAGCACGGCATGTACCCGACCTATCGGCAGAAAGAGGACCGGAGTGCTGGACTTGCGAAGGTAGGGGGCATATCTCCAAAGACTGTCCCAACCGAGAAAGGAGGAGGAGGGGACAGCTGTTAAACTTCAGAGAGTAGAAGAGGGAGCTCTGAAGACATTGTCTCCGAGAGGCCCATCATCTGGGCTGAATTCAATGGGCAGCGGATCTGCTGTTTGATGGACACCGGGTCTCAAGTGACCACTATGCCTGAGACGTATTTCCAAAGTCACTTTCCTGAAGTCACTCGTTCCTGCCGGTAACCCACTGTCAAATTGGTGGCGGCCAACGGCCAATCAACTACCTATCCCAGTAGCGGGAGTAGTATGGATGTCCATGCGGGCATGTGGAAAGGACCTCGGTCGAAAAGGGATCGTACTAACCACAGGGCCCGGAGGCGATGGGCCCATTGTTACCCTGGGCATGAATGTGCTGAAAGAAGTCGGACAGTTCCTGGCTGAGCGCTTTAGCAAAAACAACTGGACCCGCGCCACTCGAGACCCAGCTAGCAAGATAGTGTTCGAACACCTCGTGCGGGTCAGCCAGATTCAAAAATTGCCCGCTACCTCTCAGTACCTTGGCAAGGTATCGATACCGCCCGAAGCCACAATGACACTGCCGGTGGGACAGACTGTACTCACGTTGCCGGTGCTGGCACATGTGTCCTTAGAGGGCGTGGACATTCAAACTGAACCGATGGAAGGAGAAGAAGCGCCCTCTGGACTCCTGATTGCTCGAACCCTGGCCACCGTGCGGCACGGCCGAGTACCCGTGCACTGCATCAATTTAGGTGGCACCAGTTTACAGTTGTTGCCCCGACAAGAGGTGGCGCGAGTGTACATAATGCCAGAGGCCCTTACTAGAGCGGACGCTATAGGGTGGCACCTGTGGAAGGAAAACTATGGACCCTGGAGGTGTCCCTCAACAGCCAGGAGAATGGAAGAGAACCGTTGGCTGGACGCCACCTTCTGGAAGAAATGGAGGCTAATCTGACTGAGTTTTCTGCTGGACAAGTAAGGCAGATCGAACAACTTCTACAGCGATATCAGGGAGTGTTTGCACAGCATGAAGATGATTTCGGGTGCACTCGGGACATTCAGCACGAAATACCCACCGGAAATACTGCTCCCATCCGAGAGAGATATCGGCAGATCCCGCCTCAAATGTACCAGGAGGTGAAAGAGCTGTTGGCCCACATGTTATGGAACGGTGTGATCCGTGAAAGTCAGAGCCCCTGGGCGGCTCCGATCATGCTGGTCCGAAAGAAGGATGGTACCCTGAGATTTTGCGTGGACTATCGAAAGCTGAATGCCTGTACAGTCCGGGACTCCTATCCACTCCCCCGAATTGAAGAGTCTCTATCTGCACTAGGGAGCGCCAAATTCTTCTCTTCCCTCGACCTGGCCAGTGGCTATTGGCAGGTCCCAGTAGCTGAGAAGGATCGCCCGAAGACCGCTTTTGTTCTCCCTATGGGCCTGTTTGAGTTCAATCGGATGCCGTTCGGACTAACAAATGCGCCAGAGACCTTCCAACGGCTGATGGAGAGATGTTTGGGGGACCTCAACTTTGAAGCCACTTTAATATATCTGGACTATATAATTATCTATTCCGCTACGTTTGAGGATCATCTCCGCCGATTGGAACAAGTGTTAGAATGGCTTCAGAGACACGGCCTGAAAATTAAGCCTCGAAAGTGTCGTCTCTTCAAACGAGAAATTGAGTATCTGAGGCACAATGTGTCCAGTGCAGGAGTACACCCCACTGCAGAGAAAGTAGCTGCCGTACAGAAGTGGCCCACGCCCGCCAACCTAAGGGAACTGAGGGCGTTCCTGGGGTTTGCTGGATACTACCGCAGATTCATTAAAGACTTCGCTAAGATTGCGATACCGCTCATTGAATTGCTGAGAGGAACAGCTGGGGGAGCCAAGAGACAGCCCATCCAGTGGGGCCCACGACAAGAAGAGGCATTCCGAGCATTGAAAATGGCGCTAAAAGATGCCCCAATCTTGGCCTACGCCGACTTTTCGCAGCCTTTCGTGTTGTACACCAATGGAAGCTTGCATTGACTGGGAGCAGTGCTGGCTCAAGTACAAGGAGGAAGAGAGCGAGTGATCGCGTATGCCAGCAGGTCATTCCAAGATACGGAGAAGAATCCGGAGAACTACAGTTCATTTAAGCTGGAGCTACTAGCACTGGTGTGGGCCATGACCGAGAAATTTGCTGAGTACTTGTCAGGGTCAGAAGTGCAAGTGCGGACAGATAACAACCCTTTGGCCCACTTGGAGAATGCCAAACTGGGCGCGTTAGGACAGCGGTGGGTCGCAAGGATGTCCAAATACCAGTATAAGATTGCCTATCGGTCCAAGGCCCTGAACACCCATGCCGATGCCCTGTCCCGGGTCACTCAGGCGGGGCCGAAGGAGGACAGAGATGAGGAGCTCGAAGGCGACGAGATTCCGGATTTCAGCCAGTTCGTCGCTGCCCAAGAGACCAGGGAGGAGCCGAAGCCCACTCATATTCTGGGCCGTTCAATAGACGAATGGATACATCTGCAGCAATCCGATCCGGAGTTAGCAAAATTGAGGGAATGGGTCGCCTTTAATCAAAGACCCGACCAGGAAACCAGAGCCGCTTCACTTCCAACTACCCTACAAATCCTAGGTCAGTGGGAGAGGCTTCTCCTGAAGGACGGCTTGCTATGCCGAAGAATCCATCTGCCTCGAGAGTTTGATGTTACCTGGCAGGTGGTAGTTCCAGGAGCGCTAGTAACACAGCTAGCCCACGAGGTTCATAGAAGAGGTGCTCACTTCGGAGTAGAAAAGACCTTTTGGTGGTTGCAACGGCTGGTGTATTGGCCTCAACTGCAGCAAGAAGACGAGGGAGTCTGCCGAGCATGTCGCCAGTGTGAGTTGAATAAGCCCCCGGAACAAAGAGCTCCCATTCAGACCATCCAAACTTCTGCCCCCTTGGAGGTCTTGATGATTGACTACTTGATGATAGGAACTTCATACAATGGTTATGGACACTGTTTGGTCATGACTGATCACTTCACCAAGTTCGCAGCAGTGACGCCTACTAAAGACCAGACGGCAGAAGCCGCAGCTAAGGCCATCTGTCAAGATTTCATCCGGATTTATGGGTGCCTGAAGCGAATACATTCTGACCAGGGGGCCTGCTTCCAAGGGCGAGTGATGGATGAGTTGTACCGCATCTATGGAATCGACCGTTCCCGAACAACACCCTACCACCCGCAAGGCAACGGCGCATGCGAGCGCTTTAACCGAACCCTGTTGCAAATGTTGCGAAAGCTGGAAGCGGACAAAAAGATGAAGTGGCCCAAATATGTGTCCGAGCTGGTGTGGGTGTATAATAATCGAGTTCATGCGACCACCGGCTACACCCCTTACATGTTGCTGTTTGGAAGAAGTGGCCGAGAAATCACTGAACTGGAGCTAGACTCAGAAGACCCCGGCCCGGGCGGTAGCCCAAGTACCTGGATTCGAGAACACCGGCGTCGGCTCCATACAGTGAGAAGACTGGTTGCTCAGAAGTTTCAGGAAGTAGAGCATGCTGTTCGGCCCCCGACGACAGGTGGATCACTTCAGCCAGGAGACCGAGTGCTGGTGAGGGCTAAACGATTTGGAAGTAAACTGGACCATCGTTGGGAGGCGATACCATATCGGGTGGTGAAGAAAGTTCACCCAGACAACCCAGTGTACGAGGTTAGGCCCGAAGGGGATGACGCCGCGACACCCAGGGTGTTGCACCGTAATATGCTGCGACCTCTGAAGCAGAAGTCTGTAACGGAGTTGGGCCCCCAGACGTATTGGCTGAAGTGCCAAATGCAGGAACCTTAGGGGATGAAGAAGGATGGGCCACAATGCAGTTGGGCCCGTCAGAACCGTTGATGCCAACCCCGAGTGGAATTCCAAATGAGTCGGGAAATGATTTTCAATCCCCAGAGGTTGATTCCTCGGATCTCCCGGAGTCACCTCCGCAAGAAGAGCTCCGCAGAACTGAGCGGGCAAATGCCGGAATCCCTCCTAACCTGTATGCTCAGGAAGAGTTCATCTGGTCTCAAATCCAACAGAAAACGCAAGAGTGTGCCCAACTCCTGTCTGAGCTTGCACTGCATGGAAGGAGGCATCAGTTCTGCGAGAAGCCCACTCGCCTGAGGACTGGCGAGCAAAAAGGAGGGAGGAATGTAGCCCAGTCAAGAGAGCTTGTGAAAGAACTTCTACATGATGCTTCAAGGATGGAAAGAGACTGCCATCTACTGGCCAGTCAAGCAGAACCAAGATGTGCAAGGGAAGTTGCAGGGAGAGCAAGTTCAGACGCTGGACCTAATCAGGTGACTTCCAGGAAGGAGTTCCGGAAAATAAGAGGCCAGCGCGCCAAACCTGAGGGGTCTTTGGCGCCAAGCAGCAGAAAGGAGCAGACGTGTTCCCTGCATCCTGAGAAACCCCGCGTGACAGGCCTAAGCCAGAGGCCTGTGAGGTGCCACAGCCGGGCACCGGTAAAAGAGCTCCGGATATCTCACGGATGTTACCTGAGTGCTGTGCCTGCTGAGGAGACTGGGAACCTGATTGCGGTGCTGAGTGAGTTCGCGGAACCCGACGTCGCCCGCCGACAGACGAGGCCTGGACCCCCCTATCCAAGGCTCGAGAGATTGCCTCCAACAGCCAAGCAGAGAGGAGTTGAGAGACGGTTGCCCCAGGAAAGTCACGCCAGCGGAAGCGGAGGAGCTGCATACGTGAACAGGGCCGTCACTTCCACTGTTCACCCACGGTACCGGGGACAATTGGGTTTAGATACTTAGGTTGGGAGGGGAACGGTTGGGACTAAAGGACCACAACGTGATCTAATTGAATTTATGCGGAAGAGACTCACGGCCTAGCGGGAATAATCGGTGACCCCCGCTAGGGCCAAATGTACAGTTAAAGAACTTACGTGGTGTCTCCCATGACTGGGGGCATCACCCTACTTAAGAGACTTCGCCTTACTTTGAGAGGCTTCACCTTACTTTGAGAGACTGCGTCTTATTTTGAGAGATTTTGCCTTTTGCTGATATATTGAATTACTGTTCATTACCCTTGTTACTAATCCCTTGTTCAGAATACCTGCTGCATAAAATTGTTTATTTTCATCTCAGACTGTTCTCGCCTTGTGTCTCTGTGCGTTGCATTCCCGCACCTGCATTACATGATTGTATATGGGGGATAAAGGGAAGTTGTGTGTCAAATATGACTCCAAGACATCGAGCTTGCTGCTTGGGGGTTATGGTGGCGCAACCCAAGAAAATTGAAAAGTCAGGTATAGGTAGGTTAGTAGAGAGAGAAAAAACAAGGAGTTCAGTTTTGGAGAGATTCAGTTTCAGATAGAGGGAAGACATGATGTTAGAAACAGCAGACAGACAATCACTGGTATTTTGTATTAGAGTGGGGGTGATGTCAGGTGAAGAGATGTATAGTTGGGTGTCATCAGCATTGAGATGGTACTGGAAATCAAATCTGCTGATGGTTTGTCCAATAGGAGCAGTATACAAGGAGAAGAGGAGGGGACCTAGGACTTATACTTGTGGAACCCCGATAGTAAGAGGAAGATTAGAGGAAGAAGAGCCGGCAAAAGATACCGTGAAGGAGCGGTCAGAGGTAGGAGAATAACCAGGAGGGAGCGGAGTCCTTGAGGCCTATACAGCGGAGCATAGTGAGGAGGAGCTGATGATCTACAGTGTCAAAAGCGGCAGAGAGATCCAGGAGAAACAGCAGGGAGTAGTGACCATTAGATTTAGCTGTTAGTAGATCATTAGGGACTTTAGTGAGGGCAGTTTCAGTAGAGTGTGAGGAGTAGAAACCGGATTGTAAAGGGTCGAGAAGAGAGTTATCTGAGAAATAGCGGATTAGGCGGGAATGGACCAGGCGTTCCTGGAGTTTAGAGATGAAGGGAAGATTAGAGACCGGTCTGTAGTTAGCAGTGCAGTTCTGGTCCAGGGATTGCTTTTTCAGTAAAAGGGTTATGATGGCATGTTTAAGTGAGGAGGGAAAGATACCTGAAGAAAGAGAGAGGTCAAATATTTTAGTTAGGTGGGTAGTGATGTCAAGGTAAAATATATATATTATAGAAAATCAATTAGTTTATTTTAATAGATTACCTAATCAGTGTGAATTAATATAGGCATGATGGAATAATCTATGTGTATGTATGTATGCAAATGTGAATATGCACATTGATTATGTTAATAGTTAATGATATATAACAGTTTCTGTTCTCAGGCTATGTGCCCACCATGCAGAAATGCTCCGGATTTTTCCTGAGCGTTTCTGCATCTCCCTGGCAGAAAAAATGTATGCGGATTGTACATGTTGATTGTACATGCGGATTGTACATGCGGATTTTACATGCGGATTGTACATGCGGATTTACATGTGGATTGTACATGCGGATTTTACATGTGGATTGTACATGCGGATTTTACATGTGGATTGTACATGCGGATTTTACATGCGTTTTTCCTGCCAGGGATAAGCGGATGTGAAGCGTTCTTCACATGCATTTCCGCATGCGCATTGAAAAGCTCTTTCCAATCGATTTTAACATCACTTGGAAAGTGCTTGACAACTTGGTCACACTATATAAATCCATGCAAATGGCATGGATTTATATAGTTTGTCCGAAAGAATGATAAAAAATAAAAAATAAATGTCATACTTACCTTCTGATGGCCCCCGGTGTCTTTATCCGATGCGTCTCAGCTTGCCGGCAGCTCGCGGTACACTGAAGAACCTGCCGTCACATGACTAAATGACGTCAGCGCAGGTCCTTGAGTCCACCGCGATCTGCCGGCAAGCCAAGACAAGCACATCGGGGGCCATCAGAAGGTAAGTATAATATTTATGTTTTATTTTATTCTTTTTTTACAGGTACTATGGTACCTGGGTCCGGAGGAGAGTCTCCTCTTCTCCAGACCCGGGTACCATCCGCACATTGAAACGCATGGAATGCGCATGTACAGATCCAGTGATGCGGATTCCATACGTTCCAATGCAAGTTAATGGCGGCGAAAACGTAGCGCTTCCGCAAAATAATTGATCGTGCTGCGTTTTTTTCCGCAATGATAAGACGCAGCGGAAATTTCTGCAGCATGTGCACAGCACATGCGGATTATCATTGGGGAACATGGCAGGCCTTCTACCAAGCGTTTTTTAAGCGTTTCTGCAGCAGAATTGCCACTGCGGAAACGCTTAAAAAACGCATCGTGGGCAGACAGCCTTATTGTAGACATGAACAACTAAATGATTTCCTGGGAATGACGTATGCATATGCATGGCTGATAACAGAGAGATTCATGTCGAGTTGGCAAAGATGGCGCTGAGAGACGACTTCACCCCTCCCATCAGAATTCCTAAGGTGTTACTGAGGGCAGGAGATACATGGATGAGCAAATTGCAGTATGCCAAGTTATCAGAAGGAGCAATGAATTTTACTAATCCCACCTAGAAGTAGAATACTATATAACCCCATGTCTACATAATAAAGTATGTCATTTTGCGTGGTTTAGTCTCTGAGTGAAGTTTTTCAACCATATTAGCAAATTTGGTTGATTTGCATTCACTCGGACATCTTTAATTAGGAGGAGAGCAGTTACCTAGTGTATCTTAAACTGGTGAAACCTCCACAGTGACAGCTGGGGAAAGGAACTGAATGAGCTGTGAGGGAATAGGGTCACTGTTGCAGGTTGTAGGGCGGGAAGAAGTGAGGAGTCTGGTCACTTCTTCTTCTGTGACCAGCTCGAAGATGGAAAGTGAACTTGAGGTGCGGGAGGGAAGGGAATCCTGACTCTGAGGGGATTGTGTAAAAATGTCTTCACAGATATGATTGATTTTTTGTAGGAAATAAGTGGCCAGATCGTCAGCGCTTAGGTTGGTGACGGGGGTCTGTACTCTAGAGCTCAGGAGGGAGTGGAAGGTTTCAAAGAGTCGTTTAGGATTGTTGGCTAGAGATGTGATGAGAGTGGTAAAGTTGACTTGTTTAGCCGGATGAAGAGCAGAATTATAAGTTTTGAGCATGAACTTATAGTGGATGAAGAGAAACCAAAAACAAGAAAAATACCCAAATAATTGAAAGTAAATGTATAGTGGATGAAGTTTTCTGTCAAAAGAGATTTTCTCCACAGATGAGTTATGTACAATAAGGCAGGTACATAACTCATCATAGCTCAACATTTCCCGCTCATAATAGAATAACGGAATAGATTCAGGGATAGGCATTTTTTCATAATGGTATATGAAAAGTGCTTGGAGAAAACCGCCTCAAGGAGAAGTCTCTCATCCAGCTCCATTACGCAGAGATCTCTTATTGGCATCAATTCATGATAAAGCATCTGGAAGGGAGTCAAACATATGAACTCCGCCCTGAGCCGAGCAGGGTAGATTATAGAATAGGAAATTTGCTTTTCACAGAGCCTCCTTTTTCTATCCCAGAACTTGACCCTCTTCTTCTGAACTTCTGTTGAAAAGTCAGTATAAATAGATATTTTCCTTCCATCAAGGGTAAGTGAAGAGTGGTCCTTGGCCTTTCGTAGGATAAGGTCTCTCTCTTTAAAATTTTTTAATTTGCTGAGTACAGGTCTTGGTGGAGCACCCAGTGGCAAAGGACGTGTAGGAACTCTGTGAGCTCTTTCAATTGCAAAAAATTGAGAGAGACTGTCTTTGCCGAACATTGTAGTCAGCCAGGATTCAAAAAAAATCAACTGAATTACGACCCTCCGCTTTTTCATGAACCCCGACTAAACGTATGTTATTTCGCCGATGCCTATTCTCTAGGTCATCAACCTTCTTGAGAAGTGCATTGATATTCTGAAGACCTCTCCTGAGATATTTATGTATAGTAGGCATTTGGTCCGCAACAGAACTCACTCTTTCCTCCAACTCATTGACTCGGCTGTTTATTTTCTTCATGTTTTGTCTGATGAGATTAATGTCCTCTCTAAGCCCTTCCATGTGTTTGTTGAGAATTTCTAATGAGAAGCTACAGGATTTTCCAGCAGAGAAAACATCTTGTCGTGTAGGCTCTTGCCCAGAATCATTGACTTCTCCATAGGTGTTGTTAGTGCTCTGCATTTCCTGCACTTCTCTGTCTAACTGTTGCTGTGAGAGTGGTGCCACATTGCCTCCCCTGCACAGTCTCTGTATCTCTCTTCCTCTGTGAGCATACCTGATCAGGTTGTAAATCATCTGAAGGGTCAGAATCTAAGGTCAGTCTGGCAAATCTCCCCAGCTTTGCTGCAGCAGCCTCAGCATCTCTCACTCTGGCTGGTGTGGGGGAGGAGGCGCCATGTTGGAAGGCCCACTATCTGGACTCTGCTCCTTCTGATGCTTGCTTCTGGTCATGTCTGAGTGCACTTTAAGCTTCTCTGTGTACTTTCCCCCAGCCTTTGGTGTGAAGGAATCAATATTTCACTGCTAATAGGTGGAAATGAAAGGATGCAGAGCAGGAGCTAAGCACAGAGCTTCCATGTGAAGAGGCTGTCAGCAAAAGGTCCTTTTTAAAGGGGAATCTGTAACACTCCCATCATCTGCTCCTGAGCTCACATCAAAGACAGTCTGTATTATATGTATTTTATATGAGCACTGCACTTGGCTTTTTCTGGCAAAGAAGATGACACACCCGATCTGCCGCTCCATTTTACAAGAGGAATAAAAGTGCCCTGTCAGGGATAAAAATTCCCCATTCTTCCAATCGGTACAGTCCCAAATGGTCAGACCAATCAATCACTGACCAATAAGATATCACCTCTCCTGTGGATCCTATGGAGTTATCACCTCTCCTGTGGATCCTATGGTCATAACTTGTTTTCACCAACAAAGTCCTTTACTGCAAATTACCGTAATTGTACATCCCAGTTATGGTATCGCACAGTAAGAGGTGCAGGAGCCTCCTGTATTTTACAGCCGACGCTCCACTATAATCGGGATAATGGCTAACAGGTTTTCATATACAGCTGTAGTGTGGGCCCCTAGAATCAGTTCCTATTGGGGCCCCAGACACCCCAGTTTGATCCTGGTTGGGGGTGGGGAGGGTAATTTTGCACCCTGTCGTAAAGAAAAATTGTAAAATCCAAAATGACATCTCTGGAGAGGGGACATATCACCCTCACATTGAACATATAGGATTATAACTAGAAAAGTGAGAAAGAGCTGACACTTCAACCTCTATTGACGTAGGGCCTCCTGCCGTGGTCAGGTAAATTCAACAAAGAATCTGATGAGAACCATCCAACAAGTCTAGAATTTGCATACTCAGAGGCGGATAAGTACATTTCCGAAGCAAGGGCTTCCTCTTTTCAAAGGACTTGTCTCAGACACTCTGAAGACTGTGGTCAGTGATGAATATTGGGGTTTTCATCGATCCAATATTCATGGGAGATGTATTTTCGACATCGTAGCAAAGGAACGATCATAACGCATTCACTCACATCATTGTAAGGCCAGCCGAACACCCCCAACTTAATATCGTTTAGATGGATAATGCTATCCATGCCATGTTTCATCTCTATAGAAAGGTAAAATCATGATAGAAAACAGGACCATGATATTTCCCGCCCGAGACCTCCATGGGCGAAGATATCCTGAAAGTTGGGGATCTCATAAACTTCTAAAAGATCTAGCACACCTACAGTACAGACCAAAAGTTTGGACAGACCTTCTCATTTAAAGATTTTTCTGTATTTTCATGACTATGAAAATTGTACATTCACACTGAAGGCATCAAAACTATGAATTAACACATGTGGAATTATATACTTAACAAAAAAGTGTGAAACAACTGAAAATATGTCTTATATTCTATGTTCTTCAAAGTAGCCACCTTTTGCTTTGATGACTGCTTTGCACACTCTTGGCATTCTCTTGATGAGCTTCAAGAGGTAGTCACCGGAAATGGTTTTCACTTCAGAGGTGTGCACTTCCAGGTTTAATAAGTGGGATTTCTTGCCTTATAAATGCGGTTGGGACCATCAGTTGTTTTGTGCAGAAGTCTGGTGGATACACAGCTGATAGTCCTACTGAATAGACTGTTAGAATTTGTATTATGGCAAGAAAAAAGCAGCTAAGTAAAGAAAAACGAGTGGCCATCATTACTTTAAGAAATGAAGGTCAGTCAGTGGGAAAAATTGGGAAAACTTTGCAAGTGTCCCCAAGTGCAGTTGCAAAAACCATCAAGCGCTACAAAGAAACTGGCTCACATGAGGACCGCCCCAGGAAAGGAAGACCAAGAGTCACCTCTGCTTCTGAGGATAAGTTTATCCCAGTCACCAGCCTCAGAAATCGCAGGTTAACAGCAGCTCAGATTAGAGACCAGGTCAATGCCACACAGAGTTCTAGCAGCAGACACTTCTCTTCAACAACTGTTAAGAGGAGACTTTGTGCAGCAGGCCTTCATGGTAAAATAGCTGCTAGGAAACCACTGCTAAGGACAGGCAACAAGCAGAAGAGACTTGTTTGGGCTAAAGAACACAAGGAATAGACATTAGACCAGTGGAAATCTGTGCTTTGGTCTGATGAGTCCAAATTTGAGATCTTTGGTTCCAACCACCGTGTCTTTGTGCAACGCAGAAAAGGTGAATGGATGGACTCTACATGCCTGGTTCCCACCGTGAAGCAAGGGGGAGGAGGTGTGATGGTGTGGAGGTGCTTTACTGGTGACACTGTTGGGGATTTATTCAAAATTTAAGGCATACTGAACCAGCATGGTACCACAGCATCTTGCAGCGGCATGCTATTCCATCCGGTTTGCGTTTAGTTGGACCATCATTTATTTTTCAATAGGATAATGACCCCAAACACACCTCCAGGCTGTGTAAGGGCTATTTGACCAAGTAGGAGAGTGATGGGGTGCTACGCCAGATGACCTGGCCTCCACAGTCACCAGAACTGAAACCAATCGAGATGGTTTGGGGTGAGCTGGACAGCAGAGTGAAGGCAAAAGGGCCAACAAGTGCTAAGCATCTCTGGGAACTCCTTCAAGATTGTTGGAAGACCATTTCCGGTGACTACCTCTTGAAGCTCATCAAGAGAATGCCAGGAGTGTGCAAAGCAGTCATCAAAGCAAAAGGTGGCTACTTTGAAGAACCTAGAATATAAGACATATTTTCAGTTGTTTCACACTTTTTTGTTAAGTATATAATTCCACATGTGTTAATTCATAGTTTTGATGCCTTCAGTGTGAATGTACAATTTTCATAGTCATGAAAATACAGAAAAATCTTTAAATGAGAAGGTGTGTCCAAACTTTTGGTCTGTACTGTATGACAAGTCCTCATATGAGCTCACCAATAGAAGGTATGTGGGTGTAACCGTGATCTTATTAAATCAGAGCTTGGATTTTGGTCATTGGTCAGTCCTGGAAGGTACAGCTTGCTGTAGTTGTATCTGTTTTCCTAAGGAGTTCTTCTAAGGAGTGCTTCCTTGCGCTAAGCTCTGAGCTATTTCTCTGACACAGGTTTAGCACTTTTCTTTTATTATCTTTTTGATTTTATGTTAATGTATATATCATATTGTTCGTATCATCTTTGTGTATTTTTTATACACACTGCCTACTTTTCAAGATTAGATCACTTGTTTTTATTCTGTTATTCCCACACCCTATCATTTCTTTACTTAGAAAATTGGGCGTGAGGAACGATCAACATGCCCATATGATGGGGCGGTCGAGCATGTAAATTGTAACTCCCTACATGTACTTCTATAGCAGGACGAAGAACATTTGGCGTTCAAAACGTGTAGGTTTCACAGAGGTCTCCACCTTTATTTATTTTATTTTTGCAATGTGTATATCTTTTTAATGGATTAGCAATAAAATCATCATTTTATCTGCAATTGGATCTGGAAGCTGGCGTGTCACAATGTCGGTGGATATGCACCTTCTCTTTTTGGTTGAGGAGAAGGTGACTCCTACAGGGTGAGATAAAAAAATGCAATGGGCCTAAGAACTATCAGGCAGGTAATTGCTTATTACGTGCTTGTTCTACCCTGTGGTGGCTCAGATTGCTCCTGGACCACTCCTAACAGCGATTCTGCTGCTTCACATCAACAGAACAGCTCTTCCTCTTCCCGACTGCTCTGTCAAAGAGGCGTGACTGCCAACTTTATGCTGATTGACAGACGGCTCCCTGCAGTTAGGCAGCAGGGAGCCAGCTGTCAATCAGCATGACACCGGCAGTCACACCCCATCAACAGATCAGAGCGGGAGCTGAAAAATCACTGTCAGGAGCGCTCCGTGACCACTCTGAACCAGCAGATATCGGCGCCTGGCACAACAGGCACATAGTTAGCAAATACTTGCCTGTTAGTTCTTAGGTCCATGGTAAAAAAAAAAAAAAAGTCCCGGACAACCCCTTTTAATATTAAGGAGCAGGAATTCTCCGCATGATGCTATAATCAAGAAAACATGAAATTCTCTCCTGCCCAGTCAGTCTGCCCGATCTGTTACACCATGATTACCAAAACCTCGACTCATTCCACTGCCCACTTGTATTACCACTTACCCGGCTCTGCTTGGCCCCTGTTACCAGGCCATTGGCTTGTCTGACTGCTTTGAGCAGGGGGTTGGACCAGATGACCCAGGAGGTCCCTTCCAACTCTACCATTCTATGATTATAATATAATAATAATAATAGTTTATTTTTATAGCGCCAACATATTCCGCAGCACTTTACAAATTTTAGGGGGGACTTATACAGACAATACAGATTAAGCATATGTCATATCGAACGGAGTGAGGGCCCTGCTCGCGAGCTTACAGTCTATGAGGAAGTGGGGGAGACACAAAAGGTAAAAAGTACATATATTGTATAATGCAGCCTTGATATACTGAATAGGATAAATAATAATACATGGACTGGTCGCCAGCCAGTATGTGTGCAGTCCTGACAGAGGCTTTTATGTGCATGGTTGGTTTGAACCCGAAGTTGAAGAAGATTTTAATATGGGGGAAAGCTGGGATGGACAGAGTGTGTTTAGGTGATACGCCAGTCTAAAGAAATGTGTTTTTAGGGTTCGCTTGAAACTGTGGGTATTGGGAATTAATCGAACTGTCCTGGGTAGTGCATTCCAGAGAATTGGCGCAGCACGCGAGAAATCTTGGAGACGGGAGTGGGAAGTTCGGATTATGGAGGATTTTAGTTTCAAGTCATTTGCAGAACGGAGGGCACGTGTAGGGTGGTAGACTGAGACAAGGGAGGAGATGTAGGGGGGTACTGAAGCATGGAGCGCTTTGTGGGTAAGCGTGATAAGTTTAAAACGAACTCTATATTGGATGGGCAACCAATGCAATGACTGGCACAGGGAAGAGGCATCTGAGTAGCGGTTGGCGAGGAATATGATCCTGGCTGCTGCGTTCAGGACGGATTGGAGAGGGGAGAGTTTAGTAAGAGGGAGACCGATTAGTAGAGCGTTGCAATAGTCAAGACGAGAATGAATAAGAGCGACAGTAAGAGTTTTTGCCGAGTCAAAGGTGAGAAAAGTCCTGATTCTTGAGATGTTTTTGAGGTGTAGATGACATGAACGAGCGAGTGATTTGATGTGAGGAGTGAAAGAAAGATCTGAATCAAAAATGACCCCAAGACAGCGGGCTTGTAGCTGGGGAGTAATGGTTGAGCCACAAACGGAGATGGCAATATCGGGCACAGGTAGATTAATGGAGGGAGGAAAGACGAGTAGTTCAGTTTTTGACAGATTCAGTTTTAGGTAGAGGGAGGACATAATGTTAGACACAGCAGAAAGACAATCACTGGTCTTTTGTAGTAATGCAGGGGTGATGTCCGGAGCAGAGGTGTATAATTGGGTGTCATCAGCATAGAGATGGTACTGAAAACCGAATCTACTGATTGTTTGTCCAATAGGAGCGGTGTATAAGGAGAAAAGAGGGGGGCCTAGGACTGATCCTTGAGGAACCCCGACAGTAAGAGGAAGTAGGGAGGAGGAGGAGCCGGCAAAAGACACAGAGAAGGAGCGGTCAGAGAGATAAGAGGAGAACCAGGAGAGAACCGTGTCCTTGAGGCCAATAGTGCGGAGCATAGTGAGGAGGAGCTGATGATCCACAGTGTCGAATGCTGCAGAGAGATCCAGGAGAATCAGCAGGGAGTAGTGACCATTAGATTTAGCTGTTAGTAGATCATTAGAGACTTTAGTGAGGGCAGTTTCAGTAGAATGTAAAGAGCGGAAACCAGATTGTAAAGGGTCAAGAAGAGAGTTGTCTGAGAGATAGCGGATTAGACGGGAGTGGACCAGGCGTTCCAGGAGTTTAGAGATAAAGGGAAGATTGGAAACAGGTCTGTAGTTGGCCGTGCAGTTCTGGTCGAGGGATGGTTTTTTAAGTAATGGTTGTATGCTGGCGTGTTTAAAAGAAGAGGGAAAGATACCAGGTGAGAGGGAAAGGTTGAAAATTTTAGTTAGGTGAGAGGTGACAGCTGGAGCAAGGGACTGAAGGAGATGTGAGGGAATAGGGTCGCTGGTGCAGGTGGTAGGGCGAGAAGATGCAAGGAGCCTGATCACTTCATCTTCCGTGACTGGTTCGAAGTCAGAAAATGAGCAAGATACAATGTGGCGGGGGGGAGCATGCATAATGATGCGCCCCCTGGGCCAGTGCTGTTAGGGGATTACCCGGAGCCGGATCAGATGGGGGTTGTAGTCTCCGAGTGGCGGTGACCCGGTCCGTGCCCAGGGTGTCAAGTTCAGTGTGTGGCAGTCCTTATGATGTTACTAGATGTTCTTTTGTGTCGACTACGCCACCCGTTGAATTGCGGTCAATACGGCCGCCGCTGCAGCAGGGTCCGCTGAGGCTGGTGATGTATGTGCAGCTCAGGTAGTATAACCCCCAACGGGAGGGGTATAGCCTCAGGGGGTCAGTTGCAGAGGATGGGGGTTGTGGTGGTGCAGCGAGGATGGAAATGAGACTCAGAGTCGGGCTGTGCAGTTCAGGGTTTGTTTACTTACTGCAGTTGTTCTGGTCACTCCGGCCTTAAGTGACCACCCGAGCCGCGCTGCGTCCACCAGGTCCTGGACTCAGCCAACCCCCAGGTGATTCTGGAGCGTGGTCCTGAGCTCCCTTTCTGTCCTGTCCTCTTCTCTGGCCTTCCCCACCAGGGATCCACCTATGTCCGGCTCCCTCGGGCCTCTTGGTGGTAAACCCTTGTCTCTGGGTTCCCTGACCCTATTCCTGGTCTGCCTTCCGGGTGGATTTAGTGGGTGATCGTGGCAGATCCTGCCCACGACCTCCGGTTCCTGGCTAAGGTGTGCTGTAGCCTCTGCCAGCTTGGGATCCGGTACCCTGTTGCCAACTCTTCACCCTCTGGTCTAATTTGGGCTCTTGGAGTTCCTTCTTTCTCCCCCTCTGGGTCTTTCTTTCTCCTCTCTCTCTCTCTCTTGGCCTTGGAGCTGCTCTTCTCCTCTGCTCTGACAGACTGACCTCACTCTGCAAAAGATCCTGTCCTAAGATGGTGCCCACCTTATATACTCCCTCTATGTGTGAGCTCAGGTGACCAGCACCCAATGAGCTCCTAGCACTACCCAGACTGCTCCCCCTATCTGCCCCTACACTACTGGGATGTTCCACCCCCCTCCCACTCCAGCCAGGAACAGACACTGTCGTACCTGCACATTTCTCTAGTGGGAGTACCATCGGTCTGTTCCTCGGAAATGGGATGTGTGTAGTGCATGCAGCTAACTGAGCTCAGTTCCACACTCCATCCTTACCCGGGAGTGGAATATCACAGCTCTGGCTTGAGGTGCAATACCCCTGTAGCAGCCGAATCCTCAGGGTGCTACAATAACATTTGGGGATTGGGAGAAAATTTCCTGTCGGATATGGTCAATTTTTTCTTTGAAATAGTTAGCCAGATCGTCTGCGCTGAGGTCGGTGGTCGGGGCCTGTGCTGTTTGATTGAGGAGAGAATGAAACGTGTCAAAGAGTCGTTTAGGATTATTGGAAAGTGAGATGATGAGGTTGTTAAAGTAGGTTTGTTTGGAGAGGTGAAGGGCAGAGTTATATGTTTTCAGCATAAATTTATAGTGGAGGAAATCTTCGGGCAGATTTGATTTTCTCCACAGCCGTTCAGCGCACCTGGAGTACCTCTGGAGAAGACGTGTTTGAGGCGTGTGCCAGGGTTGTCGCCGTCTATGCCGAATTGTTCTTTGTGTAGGAGGTGCGGCTTCATCCAGGGCGCATAGCATTATTTTGTTATAATGCTTCAATGCAGATTCGGGACATGAGAGGGAGGAGATTGGGGCCAATGATGATTGCAACCTTTTTATAAATTTCTGGGTGTTAATGGCGCGTAAATTTCTATAAGTGTGGACGGTGGGAGTGTCTTGAGTAGAGTCACAGTTCTTGACAGAGAATGAAAGAAGATTATGGTCAGAGAGTGGAAGGGGAGAGTTAGTAAAGTCATGTACTGAGCAAAGCCGGGAGAAGATCAGGTCCAATGTGTTCCCGTCCTCATGTGTAGGAGAATTAGCAAGCAGTGAAAGGCCGAAGGAGGAGGTTAATGATAAAAGATGCGTGGCAGATGGGGAAAGAGGATCGCCAATTGGGATGTTAAAGTCTCCCATGATTATCGTGGGGATGTCGCAGGATAGAAAATTTGTAAGCCAGGCAGCAAAGTGATCCAGGAATTGACGGAGGGGACCTGGGGGGCGATAGACAACCGCCACTCGCAGGGAGAAGGGCCGGTAGAGTCTGACTGTTTGGGCCTCAAAGGACGGGAAGATAAGGGAGGGTACAGGGGGGATAACCTGAAAAGTACATTTTGTTGAAAGAAGCAGACCAACACCTCCACCTGATCTGTTGTCAGGTCGCGGGGTATGAGAGAAATGTAGGCCACCATAGGAGAGAGCTGCAGCGGCGGTGGTGTCCGACTGCTGGATCCAGGTTTCAGTGAGAGCCAGAAGGTTGAGGGAATTAGAGAGGAAAAAGTCATGGATGTAAGAGAGTTTATTACAAGCATGATTCTATGACTGCAAGTGCACACTTCTGAACCGGGAGTCCCTGTGGATTTTCACATCCCCTTAATTTGACATAATGAATTTCAGTGACACAGAGGATTGTTCGGCTAGACTGAACAAACTAGCATCTATTTTTGATAATAAACCGTCAGTGGTGACAACAGAACCGGATGAATTTAAAGATCTCATGTTCCAGATGGAAAACAAAATGACCAGAGAACTTAAAGTTTGGTGGGATCTCACAACCTTGGACACATATACAAAAAAGGAAATGATCCCTAGAGGTCTGCGTTTAAAAAAAAGTCGCCACCACTATATACAATGACGGTTTTCAAGAAGATCAGAATGCGATTCTTAGTCAATGTTCACTGAATCTTATGCACCTCATAATCAAACATGAGGAACTGGAACTGACTTAAATTAAATTGGATATTAAAAATATACAATCGTCTTTGGGGAAATATGTGCAACTAAAAGAATTTAATATTTGTAATGACAAACTGAAATCTAAGGGTTTATAGTTGGAATAAACAATTACCATCCATCTTAAAAAATCGCTCCCACAAACGTTTTCAGAGATCTGGAAGAGGGAGTTTTAAGGACCATGATGATGTTATGGATAATTCTTTTGCTGTCATCTCTGATGATTACTCAGATTCATCTATGAGTTCAATGGGAGAAATGCAACAATTGTATTTTGTCAAAAATAAATTATCTAGTGCTGGTGGAGCGATTACAAAAAACGGAGGAAGAGTGTGTGGCGCCCCTGAGGGTTCGGTCGCCACAGGGGGGTACTGCATCTTGTGAAAAAGGTGTGGTATCTCCTCTCCCAGGTTAGGATGGAGCACCTGTCAGGACCCCACCTCATCACTCAACACTACACACTCCTGTCCTATGGGGGGCTAGTATGCACTAGGGTGCTGCCCCAGCAGGATAATGGAGATGGGGGGACCAAAGATAGGAGGAACCATGTAGTGGGTGAGGGTGGAGGACGCACTTTTAGGTTACACTTGTAGATACAGTACATATTTAATAGCCAGCCTTCTTAAGTTCAAGGTTGTTTGATTGTGGTCTTCACAGCTGGCAGTGGCCTTGTGTAGGAGCCTGCAGCGTGCAGGAGATGCACGGTCCCCGTGCTCTGGCCTTGAGACGAGGAGTGGGATAGAGTTAACGGAGGACTCTACCCGGTCAAGGTCCCTGCTTAAGAAGGCCTGGAGGGGAGCTGAGGAGGAGAGCTCCGCAGGCAAAAGGATCCCAGGGAATATGGACGGAGCGGCATACGCCACCTGTACTCTCCATTCTGGCCTAGTCAGAGGGACTCCTGCTGCAAGAGGGGTACTGGCCACCGATATCTGACTTTGTACTTCATGATTGTGGTAAAATTTCTCCTATAACACTTGCATTTATTTGTGACAAAAACTGAAATTTGGCGAAAATTTTTGAAAATGTAGCAATTTTCTTAATTTGAATTTTTATGCCCTTAAATCAGAGAGATATGTCACACAAAATAGTTAATAAATAACATTTACCACATATCTTCTTTACATCAGCACAATTTTGGAACCAAATTTTTTTTTTATTAGAGAGCTAAAAGGGTTAAAAGTTGACCAGAGATTTCTCATTTTTCCAACAAAATTTACAAAACCATTTTTTTAGGGACCACATCACATTTGAAGTCACTTTGAGGGGTCTTTATGACAGAAAATACCCAAAAGTAACACCACTCTAAAATCTGCACCCCCAAGGTGCTCAAAACCACATTCAAAAAATGTATTAACCCTTCAAGTGCTTCACAGAAATTTTTGGAATGTGGAAGAAAAAAATGAATATTTAACTTTTTTCACAAAAATGTTACTTTAGACCCAATTTTTTTTATTTTCACAGGGTTAACAGGAAAAAATGGACCCCAAAATTTGTTGTTCTATTTCCCCTGACCACACAGATACCCCATATGTGGGTAAAAAACACTGTTTAGGCGTACGGCAGGGTTCGGAAGGGAAGGAACGCCATTTGACTTTTTGAAAGTAAAATTTCCTTGAATAATTAGCGGACGCCATGTTGTGTTTGGGGAGCCCCTGATGTGCCTAAACAGTGGAAACCCCCCACAAGTGACACCATTTTGGAAACTAGACCCCTCAGAGAACCTTTACAGAAGTTTAAACATGGAGCCATGAAAATAAATAATCAAACTTTTTCCACAAAAATTATGTTTTAGCCCCAATTTTTTTATTTTCACAAGGGTAAGAGGAGAAAATGGACCCCAAAAACTTTTTGCAATTTCTCCTGAGTACGCCAAAACCCTATATGTGGGGAAAATACAGTGTTTGAGTGCACGGCAGAGTTCAGAAGGGAAGGAGCACTGTGTGACTTTTTGAACGCAAAATTGGCTGGAATTGAGGGCGGACGCCATGTCACGTTTGAAGAGCCCCTGATGTGCCTAAATAGTTGAAACCCTACACAAGTGACCCCATTTTGGAAACTACACCCCTCAAGGATTTTATCAAGGGGTATAATGAACATTTTGAACCCGGTACAACACATAATTTGATAACATTAGGTCATCATATTGAATAAGTTGTCATTAGTCTTGAGCACAAGTGCTCGCTACTTGAGTTTGCATCGTGTACTAGGGTATGCACCATGTATCGCACGTGCTCGAGTGACATGCTCGAGTCCTGCCCACATGTTTCAAGGTTATTAGACACCCAAAATAAACATGCAGGGAATACTGGTGCATGGCAGGCAATCCCCGCACGTTTTTTTTGACTGTGAAGCATATGGGGGAGAGACTCGAGCACCCGTGATACTCAATGCATACCCGAGCACCCGATGCAAACTCAAGTAGCGAGCACTTGTGCTCAACACTAGTCGCCATATCGTCATCTTTTTTTTTTTGCTTTTGAAAAAAATCCCAACCCTAGCACAACCCTAACCCTAGAGTTTATTTTTCACACCGTTCCTTGTGCAGTATAAGTGATTAGACGACTTTATTCTTTGGGTCGGTGCGATTACAGCGATACCAGAATCCTATTGGGTTTTTATGATTGACAGCTGTCTCACACTAAAAGACGCATTTTTTTGCAAAATCTAGTTTTTGCATCGCCATATTTTGAGAGCTATAACTTTTCCGTATTTTGGCCGACAGAGTCATTTGACAACTTGTTTTTTGCGGGATGAGTTGACGTTTTTATTGGTACCATTTTCAGGCACGTGACATTTTTTGATTGCTTTCTATTCCGATTTTTGGGAGGCAGAATAAGCAAAAAACAACAATTCAGGAATTGTTTTTTTTATTTTTTTATGCTGTTCCGCATGTGGTAAAATTGATGAGGTAGCTTTATTCTTTGGGTCTGTACGTTTACAGCGGTACCACATTTATATCTTTTTTTATGTTTTGGCGCTTCTACACAATAAAAGCTATTTTCTAGAAAAAATTATTTTTTTGCATCACTTTATTCTGAGAGCTATAACTTTTTTATTTTTCAGCTGATGGAGCTGTATGGCGGCTTGTATTTTGTGGAACAAGATGACGTTTTCAGTGGTACAATTTTTATTTATATTCATCTTTTTGATCGCGTTTAATTCCATTTTTTATTTGGCGGTATGATGATAAAGCATCATTTTTTGTTTTGTTTTTTATTTTAATTTTTTACCGTGTTCACTAAAGGAGTTAACTTGTGACACAAATTTATAGGTCAGGTCGTTCCGGACGTGGCGATACCAAATATGTGTACTTTTATTGTTTTTTTGTTTTTTTTTTTAATTATAATATTTATTGATGGGTACATTATATTTTTATTTTTGGTGGATTTTTTTTTTTTTACATTTTTTTACCACTTTTTTTTACTTTTATACTTTGTCCCACTATGGGACTTTCACTTTTTATACTCTGATCACCTGTATAACATAGGGATGGAGCACCATCCCTGTGCTATACAGGCTGTCAGCGCTGTAGATGCAGAAGATACTTTGATCATGCACTGTGCATGATCAAAGTATCTTTCTGCTGTCTGGTGATCCGGATGTTGTCATGACGACATCTGGGTTACCATGACAACCACGGAACCCAGCCTCAAACAGCGCGCGACGGCGGGGAAGAGGTGAGTATGCAGTACTTACCTCCGCAATGCTGTGATCGACTTCGATCGCAGCATTGCGGGGGTTAATGTGCCGGGAGCCGTGCGTGACCGCTCCCAGCACATAGCAAAAATCAGCTCACACCCGGCGGCGATCGCGCCCGCACAGCCTGTGTGTGGCCGAAATCAACAGGGCGTACTAATACGTACCTGGCTCTTAAAGCCCAGGGCGCAGGTACAGTACGTATTAGTACACCCTGGGCTGTAAAGGGGTTAAGACCCATAGTGGTGGGGATTGGTTCCCATGGTGAAAAATTAAGTGCCTGGATGGAATTTTACCTACAGCCTCTGGTTCAGGAAACTCCGAGTTACATTAGGGATTCAAAATTCATAGTGACCATTTTTGATAAATTTGAATGGCCAAAAAACATTGGATGATTGTCCTGTGATGTGGTGGCATTATACCCCCTCAATTCCACACCATATTGCTTTAGCATGTTTAACCTACCACCTTGACACATACAGTTCGTACACTATAGAAATAAAAGAATTTCTGGTCATAGCAGTACAGTTCCTCTTAGAGCGGAATTATTTTAGCTTTGATAAAAGTTTTTTCTTTACAGAAAAGAGGAGTCAGCATGGGCAGTAAATTTCCTCCTTCGCTAGCGAACATAGTGATGTGTAGGTGGAAGGAGCTTTTCATTTACCATAATGATAACACATATAGTGGACACATTGTGTGGTACGGTAGATTTATTGATGACCTCCTCCTGGTGTGGGGGGCACACAGGAGGAGGTGGTACAATTTGTACAGTACATCAACTGCAATCATTTTAATCTTAAATTCACTTAGTTCTACCATTCATCCAAAATTACTTTTTTCTATCTCGAACTTGAGGCTACCAAGGAGAAAGAATTGGTCAAAATTAATCCCCACAGAAAATCTACAGCCTCAAATTCTATTCTATCAGCTAAATGTTGTCATCCGCCACATATTAAAGAAATATCCCTTACGGTGAGCTAATACCAACAATACGAAATTGTTCAGATAACATCACTTTTCAGAAGGAATCAGAAAAAATGTGCAACAGACTATCCAATAGGTGCTATCCCGAGTGGTCTTTAAGAAAAGCGAGTAGAATTGTCTCCAATATAAATCGGAAAGATATACTCCGAAATAAACAGAAAAATAACATTAACACATTGGATACTAGGGTAACGTTTTCTACCACCTATAGTCCTCAGTATAATAAAATTACATCTAGAATTAAAAAGTATAACCCTATTATATATCAGAGCAAGAAACTAAAAAGCCTACTTTCTAATGCCATCCGCTTTGTAGCCAGGAAAGCGCCCGCTCTGGGAACCATCCTTTCTCCTAGCTTATACACCAGTGAGACTAATACTGTACAACCAAATTGGCTCAGCACAAAAGGTTTCTTCAGATGTGGAGCCAATCGGTGCAAAGCGAGTCTACACGCGGTTAAAACAGATAGTTTTATGTCCTTAAGTAATGATAGAGAATATAAAATTCATGATTTCCTCAATTGTAATTCATCAGGGGTTATATACCTTATAGAATGCACCTTGTGTAAGGTCCACTATGTGGGTTGTACCCCAGGTGCGCTGAAAGTCCGTATCAGAAGACATCTTTCTGATGCGATTCATTTGGAAGCCATAAATACATCAGCAGTATCGAGGCATTTTGCGAGAGTTCATAAAGGTGACACCTCATTCTTTAAATATATGGAGATAGAGAAGGTATATAGATCCACACGAGGGGGGGATCATAAGTGCAAACTTCTGAACCGGGAGTCCCTGTGGATTTTCACATTGGATACCACAGGGGTTAATTTCAAGACAGGATCTGATACTGCAGTATTAAGAAATATAATTCTGCATTTATTTCCATGCATGTACACTGGGTACGGAAAGTATTCAGACCCCTTTACATTTTTCACTCTTTGTTTCATTGCAGCCATTTGGTAAATTCTAAAAAGTTCATTTTTTTCTCATTAAAGTCCACTCTGCACCCCATCTTGTCTGAAAAAAAACAGAAATGGAGAAATTTTTGCAAATTTAATAAAAAAGAAAAACTGAAATATCACATTGGCATAAGTATTCAGACCCTTTGCTCAGTATTGAGTAGAAGCACCCTTTTGAGCTAGTACAGCCGTGAGTCTTCTTGGAAATGATGCAACAAGTTTTTCACACCTGCATTTTGGGATCCTCTGCCATTCTTCCTTGCAGATCCTCTCCAGTTCTGTCAGGATGAATGGTAAACGTTGGTGGACAGCCATTTTCAGGTCTCTCCAAAGATGCTCAATTGGGTTTAGGTCAGGGCTCTGGCTGGGCCAGTCAAGAATGGTCACATAGTTGTTCTGAAGCCACTCCTTTGTTATTTTAGCTGTGTGCTTAGGGTCATTGTCTTGTTGGAAGGTGAACCTTTGGCCAAGTCTGAGGTGCAGAGCACTCTGGAAGAGGTTTTCATCCAGGATATCTCTGTACTTGGCCGCATTCATGTTTCCTTCAATTGCAACCAGTCGTCCTGTCCCTGCAGCTGAAAAACACACCCATAGCATGATACTGCTGTTATGATCTGCTACAAGAACTAAGGAAAGAGAGGAAATCTGTCCATACAATAGGACTAAGCTGATTCCCTACGATGCAGCGGGCAACCTGTTCCTTGTGAACAGACCCGCCTTCGTCCGCGGCTAGTCTGAACGCAGACCTATAGATTAAAGGGAGGGGTCCCTAAAAGAACTAAGGACTGGGACAAAATTGGACACCTCCTGGCAGAAGTAGTAGCAGAAGAAGACAAACAGACAAAAGTACTTAGTGGTCCAAGGACCAAACAAACTAGAGAGATACAGTAGGTACAAAGCACCTGGCTAGATTAAGAGTCAAAGTAACACTAAAGTCCAGCAAAGCCTGAAGGGTGGAGCTGGAATAAATAGGCAGAAGGTCACGTGACCACAAAATAGAAAAAACTAACAGGAGCGTTCTAACAACTGCCACCACCATGTTTCACTGTTGGGATTGTATTAGGCAGGTGATGAGCAGTGCCTTGTTTTCTCCACACATATCACTTAGAATTATCACCAAAAAGTTCTATCTTCGTCTCATCAGACCAGAGAATCTTATTTCTCATAGTCTGGGAGTCCTTCATGTGTTTTTGAGCAAACTCTATGCGGGCTTTCATATGAGGAGAGGCTTCCGTCTGGCCACTCTGCCATAAAGGCCCAACTGGGGGAGGGCTGCAGTGATAGTTGACTTTGTGGAACTTTCTCCCATCTCCCTACTGCATCTCTGGAGCTCAGCCACAGTGATCTTGGGGTTCTTCTTTACCTCTCTCACCAAGGCTCTTCTCCCACGATTGCTCAGTTTGGCTGGACGGCCAGGTCTAGGAAGACTTCTGGTGGCCCCAAACTTCTTCCATTTAAGGATTATGGAGGCCACTGTGCTCTTATGAACCTTGAGTAATGCAGAAATTCTTTTATAGCCTTAGCTAGATCTGTGCCTTGCCACAATTCGGTCTCTGAGCTCCTTGGGCAGTTCCTTTGAGCTCATGATTCTCATTTGGTCTGACATGCACTGTGAGCTGTGGGGTCTTATATAGACAGGTGTGTGCCTTTCCAAATCAAGTCCTATCAGTTTAATTAAACACATTTGGACTCCATTGAAGGAGTAGAACCATCTCAAGGAGGATCACAAGGAAATGGACAGCATGTGACTTAAATATAAGTGTCTGAGCAAAGGATCTGAATACTTATACCATGTGATATTTCAGTTTTTCTTTTTTAATAAATTTGCAAAAAAATTCTACATTGCTGTTTTTTTCAGTCAAGATGGGGTGCAGAGTGTACTTTAATGAGAAAAAAAATGAACTTTTTAGAATTTATCAAATGGCTGCAATGAAACAAAGAGTGAAAAATTTAAAGGAGTCTGAATACTTTCCGTACTCACTGTATGTATCTATATACACTGCTCCAAAAATAAAGGGAACACTTAAAACAACAGAATATAACTCCAAGTAAATAAACTTCTGTAAAATCAAACTGTCCACTTAGGAAGCAATACTGATTGACAATCAATTTCACATGCTGATGTGCAAATGGAATAGACGATACATGGAAATTATTGGCAATTATCAAGACACCCTCAATAAAGGAGTGGTTCTGCAGGTGGGGACCACAGACCACATCTCAGTACCAATGCTTTCTGGCTGATGTTTTGGTCACTTGTGAATGTTGGTTGTGCTTTCACACTCGTGGTAGCATGAGACAGACTCTACAACCCACAGAAGTTGCTCAGATAGTGCAGCTCATCCAGGATGGCACATCAATGCGAGCTGTTGCGAGAAGGTTGGCTTTGTCCAGAGGCTGGAGGCACTACCAGGAGACAGGCCCGTACACCAGGAGATGTGGAGGGGGCCGTAGGAGGGCAACAACCCAGCAGCAGGATCGCTATCTCCGCCTTTGTGCAAGGAGGAACAGGAGGAGCACTGCCAGAGCCCTGCAAAATGACCTCCAGCAGGCCACAAATGTGCATGTGTCTGCACAAATGGTTAGATACCGACTCCATGAGGGTGGTATGAGGGCCCGACGTCCACAGATAGGGGTTGTGCTCACAGCCCAACACCATGCAGGACGCTTGGCATTTGCCACAGAACACCAGGATTGGCAAAGTCGCCACTCGCGCCCTGTGCTCTTCACAGATGAAAGCAGGTTCACACTGAGCACATGTGACAGACGTGACAGAGTTTGGAGTCGCCGTGGAGAGCGACATCCTTCAGCATGACCGGTTTGGCAGTGAGTGAGTAATGGTGTGGGGTGGCATTTCTTTGGAGGGCCACACAGCCCTCCATGTGCTCGCCAGAGGTAGCCTGACTTTCATTAGGTACCGAGATGAGATCCACAGACCCCTTGTGAGACCATATGCTGGTGCGGTTGGCCCTGGGTTCCTCCTAATGCAGGACAATGCCAGACCTCATGTGGCTGGAGTGTGTCAGCAGTTCCTGCAAGATGAAAGCATTGAAGCTATGGACTTTCCCGCCCGTTCCCCAGACCTGAATCCGATTGAGCACATCTGGGACATCATGTCTCGCTCCATCCGCCAACGTCACGTTGCACCACAGACTGTCCCGGTGTTGGCGGATGCTTTAGTCCAGGTCTGGGAGGAGATCCCACAGGAGACCATCCGCAACCTCATCAGGAGCATGCCCAGGCGTTGTAAGGAGATCATACAGGCACGTGGATATATATATATATACTGTACCTTTTTGTCATTCTAGTAATAGGGCCATAATTAAGACATGATTTGTTGAAACGCGTAGGTCTCTAAGCTATGATAGTTGCACATTTGCTGTATTCTTTGTGGAGCAGTGTTTTATATGGCTAATAAAAGCTAAGTTTTAATATTTTTTCTACTGAACAAACCTTTACGCTGGATCATTTGCACTTTTCCCTTGTCTGACTACACTTACGTTTCGCCCTGGTACCACTTATCTGCATCTCCAGAAGTTTCCCATTTCTCTATTATACTCTTCAAATTACATTTTGAGACTTTCTCCTCCTGTTGTTGCACATATTTTTTTTCCCTTCATCTGCACAGGTATCATTAATCTATCAACTATAATGGCCGTACCAGGTCCTGCAGGTCCTGTATCCCGTACACATGACGTGGGCAGTGCACGGCATGCCGCTAGTTTTTATTCTGAGTGCTCTTATATACGGTGGTAGTTTTACACAATGTTGAGCCTGTGATCTGCAGAGTGAAATGTCTGACTGCTAGAACAGAAGTATACGGCAGATTCTACAGCATGGATACATAAAGGACGTCCTGGGGGAATATACCTCCCTCCAACACTCGTCCAGTCCCTGCCTCACACTAGAGACATTTATAATAACTCCAGGACTATGGAGCTGGTCATTTTCTCATAATCTGTGGCCATTATTAGTGATCTCGCATTGTACGGTAATATCACCCTGGAGGTTGTGATGTATTTAGTGTAATAGCGCCATCTAGAATATACAGTATATATCAGGCGATACCATGCTTTCTATAGTTAGTCGTCTTATGTGCCCCCTATAGCTATCTATTATACTTTATATTTCTTTATAATAATTTATAATAAATTACTCGATAGTTTTTCAGCTTTATGATGTTTATTAATCTGCTGTAATTATAAAAGAAAGTCCAACCTTACAGTGGACACAGGTGGAAGTGTCCTCCATGATGGTGTAGGCTGAGGTGGAGCAAGTATATAGTCAGTGGGGGATCAAGATGACCAGTATTCCCCAGGGTTCCTTGTTATCAGGGAGGGACCCGGTGTATGCAATCAAAAGATCTTATCCTCTGACCGGCTGTGTGCCATCAACAGGTAATGATCCTCTGTCCGGCTGTGTGCCATCAACAGGTAATGACCATCCGGCAGTGCGACATCAACTGGTCATCACCCTCCAGCTGTGTGCCATCAACAGGTAATGACCATCCGGCAGTGCGCCATCAACAGGTAATGACTCTCTGGCTATGGCCATCAATAGGTCATCACCCTCCGGCTGTATGCCATCAACAGGTAATGACCATCCGGCAGTGCGCCATCAACAGGTAATGACCCTCTGGCTTTGGCCATCAATAGGTCATCACCCTCCGGCTGTGTGCCATCAACAGGTAATGACCATCCAGCAGTGCGCCATGAACAGGTAATGACCATCCGGCAGTGCGCCATGAACAGGTAATGACCATCCGGCTGTGTGCCATCAACAGGTAATGATCCTCTGTCCGGCTGTGTGCCATCAACAGGTAATGACCCTCTGGCTATGGCCATCAATAGGTCATCACCCTCCGGCTGTGTGCCATCAAATGTTTTTATCTTCTGTCCAGTTTTGTGCCATCAAGAGGTAATGACCCTCCAGCTGTGGGCCATCAACAGGTCATCACCCTTCGGCATTTAGGCTTCTTGTCTTCTGTAAGATGCGATTCTTGAGTCTCCTGATGTTAAAAAATATTTAAAAAATCACCGATTAAACTAATAATCTATCTAGTACATAAGCATCACAATTTATAATCTATCTAGTGCATAAGTATGACAATTTAGCTCACAGAACATACACTATGCTAAAACATTAGACCCTACAAGCAGAAATTTGCTAAACTAACATAAATATAACTGACAAATCAGTAGAAAAATCGCTACCAATGGCACAGCTCTCTTCACATCAACCTGTAACCATAGTAGATAAGAAATAGAGGACAATGCTCATAGTCAGTTATCAACAATTCAGCATGGGGCATCCCACCATAGACATTATAATATCTAGTAGATTATAGATGACAATAGAATTTACCAACAAGCACATAGTACGCCAAACTCAAGTACATAGTATGCCAAACCTCGACACGTTTTCCTAAAATAGGTTCATCAGAAGCACATACTAGACAGTGATACTTAGCAAAGCGTTCATAGATATATGCGCCATATGATAAGGTGCTAAAGTGCAAGTGTGTGACAAAATATCCATTCGATTTCAGGTGCAATGCTGCATTGTATGTAGTAAGATGGTGCCCATCAGACAGCATGTATAGGACTAACCTGTGATGAAAACACGAGCAATGGGAAAGTTCAAGCAGTTGCCTTCTCAATCTTCCTCGCCTCTAAGACATCTAAGGAAACATCTTCTCCTCTTGATTTTTTTTGTTGAGGTGTTGTAGGCATTTCTGGCTCTGACATTCTAGGTTCTGACATACTAGGTTCTGACATGGTAGGTTCTGGTGTTCTAGGTTCTGGTGCTCTTGGCTCTGGAATTCTGGGTTGTTGGCTTCTCTGAAAGATCAGTAACCTCTCTTTATGCTCCGTGGAACTTCGAGCTCTTCTTCCTATATTGTTGTGAGGGATCGTTCTGACCCAGACAATATCACTGAATGCCACTTTATAGTTGCAGCTAGGAACCTTTTTCGCATCCTGCGGTGCAGGAGCCATGGATGGAGTAGAACATTTGCCATTGGGCAGGACAGGTGTTCTCCTGGAGTCTTGCTCCTGAATCTGAGGGATGCAAATCGGCTCCTTACAAGCACTTTGTTCCTTCAAAATGGTTTTGTTCTGAGGAGTTTTCTGATTGTTTCACCAGGTTCAGACATTGCCCACTTGCTCAGGACAAGACTTAAGGCCAAATACTCTAGTATTGTCAGTAGTGTCATCACCGCAACAAAAACTGCGCCACGGAAGAGCCAAAGAGGAAGATTGATGGAAGCTTGATAGGTGCTTCTCCTGAGATCCACGGGTAGTGGGTCATCCTATAATAAAGAAAAAATACATAATAAAGTCCTGTATATTTATACCCAATCCTGTCAAACAGAGAGCCCTTGTTATTATACAGTGATGGATACATTATCAAGCAACTTTCAGAAATATCCCATTGAGAAGATCAGGAAGAAGTTTGGGATTCACCTCCAGGGTCCATGGAATATTATTTACAGTTGGACTTTCATATGACGGACGGTCACGTGTCCAGTATGAGAAGTCCTGCAAGAGGCGATATTCTCATTAGCTGATCCTTGTGACCTCCATATTGATGAGAACATACTCGCCCTCAGTGTACTGTAATGTGGGGGGTAGAGCAACGTAAAGCACAGAAATGATAGGATGATACTCATCATCTCCAGAGGTCTCTCAGCACCAAGGTATGGTCAATGAGATACAAGCTGCAGATGGGCCGAGGCTTCTAATATACCCAGGGGTGACATCACAAAGCCCTCTGTGACATCATTGCACAGTTCTATCCATCATGTCACTGATACTTTGGACCTAACTAAATGTCTAAAAGAGAACCCTTCCACATGATTTCTAATCACGGAGCAGCTTCAGTTTTTCAAGAAAAGTTTAAAAAATATAATCTGTGCTGTGATTGGTCACAATGGCACATGAAGCAGAACGTCTTTAGATCTTTTAAAGGGAAAGTGTCAGCAATTTTTTTACAATTGTAAAATTGTAAAGTATTTATATTTATATATAAATACACATATATATTTAAAAAGGTTTTAATGGTATAAAGTCTGAAAAAATATTTTAACTGTTTTGATGTTTTCATCTTGTAAACACTAGGGGGAGCAGCTGCTGACATTTCCATGAAAACAGAATACAGCTAGCTCGCATTACGACTGCAGTAAAAGTGGGCGGGATCTGCTCACATGGGTGTGATGTCACTCCTCCCCTTCTGGGCGTTTGCAAAAAGGTAAATGAGACTGTAGTTTAGGATCACAGTGCGGAGCGATCACTGGTGACTGCAAAGTGATATATAAGGGACAACACCAAAGTCATTAATCACTACAAGGACAAGGCAGGAATGTGGGAGTCAGAGGGGTCACCCCACACTTATATCCCCTCTGACTGTCACTTCCTAAGCTCCTTTCCCTGCTAAGTTTAAACTTTTCCAACAGCTAAAGGCGGCTCTGTGATGGCAGTTTCTTCTTGTGGACGGTTGTGATAAATCTGCAGAACATCTACATAACGCGACATGTAGAAAATCCTGTCTTTTCCCCTCTGTTCTTCCTCTGGTGCTACAGAGATGGATAGAAGGAGCTTTTCCAGACCTTACAGTGCACAATATGGGACCTAATCACTGATATCCCAGATCTCCTGAGTACAAGCATACCGCCAACCTATGAGGACTAGAAAGAGGGCGAAACCATGCGGCACGCGTAGTCTGGCCACGCCCCTATCCACACCCCAAGCCACGCCCTTTTTATACCTTGGCAGGAGGAGATGTCTGTACAAAGCGCAAGTTATCAAAAGGCTGAAGGAACACTTTATCAACATGAATGAAGGTTTTGAAGGGCATCCACTGTCCCGGCACTACCGGAAGTTCCACAACCAATCTTATAAGGACACTAAGTTTTGTGGGATCCGATTAGTCCCCAGAAAATGGAGGGGAGGTGATTACCTGAGATTAATGTCGCGGATGGAATCCAAATGGATCTTCACATTAAATAGCTTGGCTCTGAAGGGCCTTAATCACGAGAGTCAGCTGTATGCCTTCAACTCGCAGCGGTATATACTGTATGTATTTTTTATCCCAGTACCAATTGAACATTTACATTGCACTTTTATGAACCTCCTTATATTTTATCAATATAATATGTCTTTTGGATATATTCCTTTGAATCCACCTATTTTATATATGTATTTGTTTCTATACATTGATACCCCTATTGGAGATACTATATAATGTTTTTATTTTTCTCCTTCATTTTTTCCTTTTTATCTCTGGATGGTACTAAGTGCCGAATTTATACTATCCTGGTAATATACACTGATTAACAGACTGTTTTGTATAGCCATCAGAAATATAAGTATATAATTTTTATTCATTTTTAACTAATTGTGAAAGTTTGAACAAAGTCTTTTTTATTATTATTTTTTCACACACAGTCTATTCTTATTGGAATTCTATCTTAGTTCTATTGCACATCCATATGTCCTTTTGCACCGTCTTGATAGTATTGGATCTTCCTCCATTTCTTTGGTTGTATTATCTTTGTGGGGGGCGTTTGACTACCAGCGAGAAGCTGACGAAGAGGAACTGTGAGTCCTCGAAACGCGTAGTTTTTTTTGGCCTATACAGGACATCGAAGGAGAAGGAGAGAGTCAATGCACAGGGATAAGCCCTCCTGATATCCAGAAGATATATATAACCATATCATATTATTGATACAAAATATAAATGCACAGAGTCAATAAAATCACTTAAAAACACCAAACCCCATCCTTACTTTGCCAGATACCTATTCCAGAGGTGTATCTAGGTTTTCTGGCACCCGGTGCAGCAGGGGCTGGCTGGCACATTTTAGCCTGGGGGGCAAGCACACAGCAGTGGCCCATGAGTAGCGGCCCATCCTTAACATGTTTATTACCAGATGCATCATAAGCCTATATTCACACGACCGTATTGTCTAAGTGTTGCCCGTGAAAAAAGCTGACAGCACTTGGACCAGTTCAGATGAGTGTTTGCAGTGGTCAGACATAATACATATTATTCTTATGTATTACTATTTTTAAAGCAGATATACCTTTTTAGAGATGTAGTACCAGGGGCGGACCTACCGCCCGTGCAGCCGGTTCATTGAACGGGGACCCTGGAGGGAGAGGGGGCCCCTCCAGCCTCCAGCAGGGCCGCCATCATGGCATGACTGCCCTGACTCCAGCATGGGGCCCAGCCGGTCAGAGCCCCCCTCGGAACCCCCCTCTTGTGCGTCTCCTCATGGGCCCCCCCACTGCAGAACCCCCCGCCATCACATGACCAGAGATGTGCCTGCGCTCAGCATGGGCCCCATGCTGAGCGCAGGGACATCTCTGGTCATGTGACGGCGCCGGCACAATACTTACCCCTCCCCGTGCCTCCACAGCGTCTGCCGCGTCCTCTGACTGTGACGTCTCAGGTCAGAGGGCGCGGTGACGTCTTTACACCGCGCGCTCTCTCCTGAGCTGTCACATCATAGAGCGGGAAGACGCGCGCAACGCTGGAGTCCAGATCAGCAGCAGGTAAGAAGTGAGGTGAGTATTTTTTTTTTTTTTTTATGTATGGGGGCATGGGGCATTTAATGGTGGGGGGAGAGTGGGTGTGACATCCTGCATGGGGCATTATATGGGGGGGGTGGTGTGACATCCTGCATGGGGCATTATATAGGGGGGGGGGATTGGCATCCTGAATGGGGCATTATATGGGGGAGGGGGGAATTGACATCCTGCATGGGGCATTATAAGAGGGGAAGGGGGAAGTGACATCCTGCATGGGGCATTATAAGAGGGGAAGGGGGGAAGTGACATCCTGCATGGGGCATTATAAGAGGGGAAGGGGGGAAATGACATCCTGCATGGGGCATTATAAGAGGGGAAGGGGGAAAGTGACATCCTGCATGGGACAATATAAGGGAGGGGCGGCGTGACATTCTGCATGGGGCATTATAAGGGAGGCGGTGTGACATCCTGCATGGGGCATTATAAGAGGGGGAGGGGGGAATTGACATCCTGCATGGGGCATTATATAGAGGGTGGGTGTGTGACATACTGCATGGGGCATTATAAGGAGGGGGGGTGACCTCCTGCATGGGGCATTATAAGGGAGGGGGTGGTCTGACATGCTGCATGGGGCATTGAAAAGGGGGGAAGTGACATCCTGCAAGGGACATTATATGGGGGGAAGAGGTGACATCCTGCATGGGGCATTTTATGGGGGGTAGATGTGACATCCTGCATAGCGCATTAAAAGGGGGGTGTCATCCTGCATGGGGCATTATAAGGGGGGAACAGCCTGCATGGAGTGTTACATGGGGGCCAATATTCTGTATGGAGAGTTATATGGGGACCAGTATCCTGTATGGAGCATTATATGGGGACCAGTATCCTGTATGGAGCATTATAAGGGGGTCAGTATCCTGTATGGAGCATGATATGGTGCCCATAATACTGTATGGAGGACTATACTGTCCGGTCTGCACTGTGCGTTGTGAGGATTCGCCGGTTTCTGAGCTATTGTAGAATTTACAATAGATATCGCTCATGTAATGTAGTAAGTGAAATCCTTGGCCTTGTACTATATATATATATTTCTCTGCGGTGTCTGGGAATCATGAATCATGGTATGTGTTAAAGGGGCCCACTGAAACTCTGTCGCCCAGGGCCCACAAAAACCTGGAGCCGACCCTGGGGGTAAATATAACAAGTTGTATTTTTTTTACATACAATTAATTAACTTGGAGTGGGGGGAATCAGAGATGCACGGGGGGATGAGAGATGCACGGGGGGGGGGGCCTTCATGCCCCCTATGAAGGGCGGGAGGGGCCCCCAAAAAATTCTTGCACAGGGGCCCACTACAGTCTGTGTCCGCCCCTGTGTAGTACGCTGTGTTTTTCTACACTCCTAAAATAACATATCAGCAGACAGGGGTGGATTAAGAGTAGCAAGGGCCCCGGGCAGTTTAGAAGGCGTGGGCCCCCCCCCACACCTGATTTATCACGTGACATGTCACATGATCCCCTGTGATAGATCATGTGATAGTTCACGGGAAATTAATTTGGCACAATATTAATTGTGCTGCCCCATCTGAGAGCAGCGCAATATTGGTGCAGATACCCTGATTCCAGCGATGTGTCACTTTTACAGCTGCTTGTTGTCATTTTGAGAAAATCACCGTTTTATCTGCTGCAGATCTAGCAGCTCTCTGAATGCTGCGCTCTGTATAGCCCCACCCACACCGCTGATTGGCAGCTTTCTGCCCATGCTCAGTGTACACAGAAATCTACTGATCAGTGATGGGGGTGGGGTCCTACAGAACTTACCAGTCAATTACCTTCTGACAAATCAATGATTTTATCAAAACAACACTAAGCAGCCCAGTAAGTGACACATTACTGGAATCAGTGCCTCTAACCCTACATTATGCTGCTCTCAGATTAGGTGGCAAAAACCTGATGACAGATTCCCTTTAAAGGAGCTGTAAAGACAAAAATGTTTGTATTAAAAAAAATACAAGCCATTTGTTAAATTAACTTTTTTTCATTGTTAATTCACATTAGACTGTATCTTCAACACTTTTGTCAGCAGGTCTTATTACAGACTCTGAATAGGGCAGCTCTCTCCCTCTCCCTCAGCAGAAAGTCACAGCATGGTTTAAAAACAGGATTTTTTATGATTTTCTCATAATAAATAAAAAAGGACATGCAAGTCCTCCAAACTATTTTCCGTTTCTCTATAGGGGAGGTCCTAAATCTTTCTTGTTCTTTAGTTGATCACATGTCAAAAATGCAAAGCATTTACTATGAACTCGCCTAAAAAAATATACACTTGGAGAGTAATATCATCATCTACATGTAAATATTCCTTGACTCTAAGGGCTCGCTCACACTGTCGTATAACACGGCCGAATGCTATGTGATGTTTTATCGGATAGGACTCGGCCCTATGTTATACTATGGGACAGTGCAGATCTGCGATTATTGGCATGAGAAAATAATCTCATTCGATATTCGGACCATGTGCACCCATACAAGTCTATGGGTGCACGTAAAACATTGGACTGCACTCGGCTGTCATCCAAGTGCAGTCCGATGAACACTCACAGAGACTATGGAGAAGATGGAGAAATTAAGTTCTCCATCTTCTCCATATCTGTGCTGCGAGAGAATCGGATCACACTCAGCTGAAGCTCTGACAGAGTTTGAGCCCAGTGTCATTAGCATAATTGGCCCTATTCTCTTGAATGAGAGAATATATGGCTTAGTGAGTGGACCCTAAAACTGAATAGCAGTGACGGACAGGCACCTCACAAGCGGGATCCATGTAGCTCTCAGATGTCATGTAGGTAGGGCTTCATTCCATGGGGTAGGGCTTAATTTCAAGGTATATAAAAACAATGGACTTCAAATAAAAATTAAATGAACACAAAAAGCACTAATTGAATTATTTTTTTTGTATTTATGTTTGCAGCCCCTTTAAAAACCCTTTGAGGACCAAGACACATATATGTCCCATAGTTTTAAACTGGAAAAAAATTTGATTGAATAAAATTTAAGGTCCTCCAAGGTTTCAGTAGGTCATAAATTCATATGAATACTTGCTCATACAATTGCACATGCCAAAAGATGAAGAAGAACAGAATCAAAAATATGACATTAAGTGGAGCACTTACAGGTATTCAAGGTGAAAGAGACCAGCAAAGGCATCGTCTCGAATGACAGTAAATGAGTTAGAATTCAGCAAGCTGAAAATGAAGACAGCAGGTTAGAAGCGAACCAGACTTTATGGTGCTCAGAATTAGTCAAGCAGAATTTATTGACTGCTCTTGCAAAGCACTGAGACTCCCGCTGTGTATAGATGGCGCCGTGCGGCCTCCCGCTGTGTATAGATGGCGCCGTGCGGCCTCCCGCTGTGTATAGATGGCGCCGTGCAGCCTCCCGCTGTGTATAGATGGCACTGTATAGATGGCTACGTGCGGCCTCCTGCTGAGTATACGTGTATAGATGGCTACGTGCGGCCTCCTGCTGAGTATAGATGCCGCAAGGCGCTCCCCTCAAGAAACAGCAGGAGGCCGCACAGCGCCATCTATACACAGCAGGAGGCCACACGGCGACATCTATACTCAGCGGGGGGCCGCACGTAGCCATATATATACAGCGGGGGGCACACATAGCCATCTATACACAGCGGGGGGCCGCACGGCGCCGTCTATACACAGCGGGGGGCCGCACGTAGCCATCTATACACAGCGGGGGGCCGCACGTAGCCATCTATACACAGCGGGAGGCCTCACGGCGCCCCCCCCAGAGACATCAGGAGGCCGCACGGCGCCAACTATACTCAGCAGGAGGCCGCATGCAGTCATACACACACACAAACATATACAGACACTCATAAACACATTTGAAACACAAAAATACATACAAACAGACATCACACAATGACATCTGCTCCCCCACACACGCAAACAGACAGACATCACACACACACACACCTGCCCACATACACACAGACCTGCCCACACACACCTGCCCACACACACATCTGTGTGTGTGTATGTATAGTGTGTGTGTGTATAATGTGTGTGTATGTATAGTGTGTGTGTGTGTGTGTGTGTATGTATAGTGTGTGTGTGTATAATGTGTGTGTATGTATACTGTGTGTGTATGTATACTGTGTGTGTGTGTGTATAATTTGTGTGTGTGTATTTTTTTTTTTTAAGTTAAAAACAAGTAAAATGCTTGTGGCATCAATATCAAGACTCCAGATATAAGGGCCTATTCACACTGAATTTTGCAATGCATTCATCTCCTCTTTCCAGGCTTCTATCTAAGTCCATGAAAAATGGCATTCAGATGTGCCTTGACATAGCCATTGATTTGAACAAAGGCAAACCGAGGCTAAAGTCTGAATCTTTAGGCTCCATTTGCTCTGCTTTCAGATGTCTCATTTCAGACAGCACAATCCTGAATTTCAGGGATTCAGTTGTAAGCCTTGTGTAAAGACCTGAATGCAGCGCTGAATGTAGTGTGAATAGGTCCTTACATCCTACACCACCTCAGGGGATTGTTGTTATGGAGTATTGCCCCTGGGTGGCCGCAGTTATGACCACCACCAGGGCTCGCGGTCACCCACCCTAGCTTTGGTATTCTGGGGAGCTGGTATAATGAATATCTGAGAAGAGCCCTAGAGAAGCAAGAACATTGGACAACCAAGAGGTGGTGGCCTCAAGTCAGGTGTAGTGTTCAACAGGGCAAGACTTTCTAACCTGCCCACACACACACACACACACACACACATATACACACACCTGCCCACACAGACACACACACACACACACACACACCTGCCCACACACACACACACACACCTGCCCACACACACACACATATACACGCACACACACCTGCCCCCACACACACACACATATACACACACCTGCCCACACACACACACACCTGCCCACACACACACACACACACACCTGACCCCCCCACCTGCCCCCCCCCCACACACACACACACACCTGCCCACACACACACACCCACACACCTGCCCACACACACACACCTGCCCACACACACACACCTGCCCACACACACACACCTGCCCCCACACACACACACCTGCTCACACACACACACCTGCCCACACACACACACACCTGCCCACACACACACCTGCCCACACACACACACACACCTGCCCACACACACACACCTGCCCACACACACACACACACACACCTGCCCACACACAACTGCTCACACACACACACACACACACACACACACCTGCCCAAACACACCTGCCCACACACACACACACACCTGCCCACACAGACACCTGCCCACAAACACACACACACCTGCCCACACACACACACACACATATACACACACACACACACACACACCTGCCCACAAACACACACACACACACACATATACACACACACCTGCCCACACACACACCTGCCCACAAACACACACACACACCTACCCACACACACACACCTGCCCACACACACACACATATACACACACACACACTTGCCCACACAGACACCTGCCCACAAACACACACACACCTGCCCACACACACACCTGCCCACACACACACACATACACACACACACACATATACACACACACACACCTGCCCACACACACACACACACCTGCCCACACAGACACCTGCCCACAAACACACACACACCTGCCCACACACACATCTGCCCACACACACACACACATACACACACACTCACCATACCCCGGCTCCATTCCTCCTGCCTGCTCTGTCTCTTTTCCGGTGCAGCATTGCAGGCCGGGACGCACTGCGTGACGTCACAGCTAGGAGACACGGCCGCGCACAGGGCCGTGTCTCCTAGCAGTGACGCGGCCGGGCCAGCACAGGGAAGTTAACTGCTGCAGTGCTGGCCCGGCCGATGAAGAAGTAGCGGCGGCCGCTGCTGGGGGAGCGGTCCGGGCCCCCCCCTTCCCGCCACTGCTACCGCTATGTGCCGCGGCGGCCCGCACATATAACGAGGGCAATCCGGCATTAGACACCCCGCCTGGAGCCGTGGGCCCCGTGCCCGCTCGGGGCCCCGGGCGCTCGCCCGGATTGCCCTCATTATAATCCGCCTATGTCAGCAGAGTAAAGGTGGTCACACATAAGCCCAGATCTGCTAGATAGATACCTATGAATTATTATTTTGTATATGTTTTCAAACATACTTGATCAATCAAATCATCATTGTAAACTTCAACTCCACATAATAGTATATGATGTAGCAGTCACTAATTATCTTGAGTGCTTCATCTGATGTCCGTGCACATAGTATACATAGTATACCACATACAGTACAATATATATAGGAGAATATACAGTATGACTGGTATATAGAGACGAGCAATTTGTAGAACCGTGGTCCAGTGGTCAGATGAATATTCTGTGGCTGCTGAACAGGAGCCACCACATAGTCTCCTTTTTACAGCCCCACATAGCCTTCCATATACTGTACAGTGTGAGCCCCACATAGCCTCCTATATACAATGTGAGCCCTCACACAACCTCCTATATGAGTATGAGCCCCACATAGCCTCCTATATACAATTTGAGCCCTCACACAACCTCCTATATGAGTATGAGCCCTCACATAGCCTCCTATATACAGTATCAGTCCCCACACAGCCTCTTGCATATAGTGTAAGGACCCACACAGCCTCCTGCATACAGTGTGAGGACCCACTGTGTGAGTACAGTGTGAGGACTGGTCGTCGGATATGTTGCACGCTTATTGAGATGTGTTATTGACAGCTCTATCATTTTTCTTGCCACTGTCTTGTTAAATATACAGGTTGGATACATTTGGTGTTCATGCCATATAAATTCCTGTTTATAACGAGTACATATTTATGATAGGTAGCTTTGTTTTACTACCATTGGCAGGCATTAACTGGATTTTAGGTCCTAGTGACGTTTTATATCTTTTTTACCTACGTATTCATTAAAGGTTATGTTTTAACCTCTTTCACTACTTTAATTGCTTCATATTACCTTTATTGAGTGGTGACCTGTATGATAGTGTGTGAGCACCAGCTCCAGGCGTCCCTGAAGAGGGGCAGGGAAAAAGTAAAGGGGGCAGTGGGAAGGGGGTTTATCCAAGGAGGGGTGAGGTCAACAGAGTATGAGAGACAGACTCATCCTAAACCAGGGGTCTCAAACACGCGGGCCGCATGTGGCCCTTCAGACTGGTTCATGCGGCCTGTGTGCACCATAGACCCCGATCGCGGCCCGGTCCAGGAGCTGCCGACAGCTGCACTTTAGTTCAGTGTATTGCTGCGCAGAGACCGGCTCTCTGCATGATACAATACCAATGCCAGCCACCGGCCTATCAGAGGCCAGCAGCGGACATCGCGTCCCAGCGCAGCGGTGCATGACATCACTAACATGGGTAGATGTCAGCTGCTGGCTTCTGATAGGCCGGTGGCAGGCATTGGTCTCTGCGCAGCAATACACTGAACTAAAGCGCAGCTGCCGGAAGCTCCTGGACCAGGCCGCGATCGTCAAGGGGTCTATGGTGCCTGCGCCCGCATATGCAGAAAGGACACCGAGGGAACGGAGGACAGGTGAGAAGAGACTTTTTTTTTTCTTATATATGTATGTGAAGAATGGAACAGCGGACATTCCTACAACATAGGGACCTGGATGGGGACATTCCTACAATATAGGGACCTGAATGGGGACATTCCTACAATATGGGAGCCTGGATAGGAACATTCCTACAATGTGGGACCTGGATGGGGACATTCCTACAATGTGGGACCTGAATGGGGACATTCCTACAATATGGGGACCTGGATAGGAACATTCCTACAATGTGGGACCTGGATGGGGACATTCCTACAATGTGGGACCTGAATGGGGACATTCCTACAATATGGGGACCTGGATAGGAACATTCCTACAATGTGGGACCTGGATGGGGACATTCCTACAATGTGGGACCTGAATGGGGACATTCCTGCAATATGGGGACCTGGATGGGGACATATCTACAATCTGGGGACCTGGATAGGAACATTTCTACAATGTGGGGACATGGATGGGGGACATTCCTACAAGATGGGGACATTATAACAAGATGGGGACCTAGATGGGGGACATTACGACAAGATGGGGACCTGGATGGGGTTCATTACGACAAGTTGGGGACCTGAATGGGGGACATTACGACAAGATGGGGACCTGGATGGGGCATTACTACAAGATGAGGACCAGGATGGTGCATTACTACAAGATGAGGACCAGGATGGTGAATTACTACAAGATGAGGACCAGGATGAGACATTACTACAAGATGAGGACCAGGATGGTGCATTACTACAAGATGAGGACCAGGATGGGTCATTACTAAAAGATGAGGACCAGGATGAGATATTACTACAAGATGAGGACCAGGATGAGGCATTAGATGAGGCATTACTACAAGATGAGGACCAGGATGAGTCATTAACCCCTTTACAACCCAAGGTGGTTTGCACATTAATGACCAGGCCAATTTTTACAATTCTGACCACTGTCACTTTATGAGGTAATTACTCTGGAACGCTTCAACGGATCTCCCTGATTCTGAGACTGTTTTTCATGACATATTGTACTTCATGATTGTGGTAAAATTTCTTCGATATCACTTGCGTTTATTTGTGAAAAAAATGGAAATTTGGCAAAAATGTTGAAAATTTAGCAATTTTCAAAATTTGAATTTTTATGCCCTTAAATCAGAGAGATATGTCACAGAAAATAGTTAATAAATAACATTTCCCACATGTCTACTTTACATCAGCACAATTTTGGAACCACATTTTTTTTTACTAGGGAGCTATAAGGGTTAAAAGTTGACCAGCGATTTCTAATTTTTCCAACAAAATTTAGAAATCCATTTTTTTAGGGACCACATCATATTTAAAGTCACTTTGAGGGGTCTTTATGACAGAAAATACCCAAAAGTGACACCATTCTAAAAACTGCACCCCTCAAGGTGCTCAAAACCACATTCAAGAACTTTATTAACCCTTCAGGTGCTTCACAGGAAATTTTGGAATGTGGAAGAAAAAAATTAACATTTAACTTTTTTCACAAAAATGTTATTTTAGACCCAATTTTTTTTATTTTTGCAGGGGTAACAGGAAAAAATAGACCCCAAAATTTGTTGATCAATTTCTCCTGAGTAAGCAGATACCCCATATGTGGGGGAAAACCACGGCAGGGTACGGAAGGGAAGGAGCGCCATTTGACTTTTTAAATGTAAAATTTGCTTGAATAATTAGCGGACGCCATATTGCATTTGGGGAGCCACTGATGTGCCTAAACAGTGGAAACCCCCTACATGTGACCCCATTTTGGAAACTATACCCCTCAGGGAACTTATCTAGTTGTGTGGTGAGCACCTTGAACCACCAGGTGCTTAACAGAAGTTTATAACATTAAGCCGTAAAAATAAAATTTTCACATTTTTTCCACAAAAAATGTTTTTCAGCCCCCACTTTTGCATTTTCATAAGGGTAACAGAAGAAATTGCACTATTCAGTTTGTTGTGCAATTTCTCATGAGTTAGCAGATACCCCATATGTGGGGGCAAACCACTGTTTGGGCGCGCGGCAGGGTTCGGAACGGAAGGAGCACCATTTGACTTTTTGATTGTAAAATTTGCTTGAATAATTAGCGGATGTGACCCTGATGTGCCTAAACAGTAGAAACCCCCCACAAGTGACACCATTTTGGAAACTAGACCCCTCAGGGAACTTATCTATATGTGTGGTGAGCACCTTGAACATATAAAAAAATCTAACTTTTTCCACAACAATGATGTTTTAGCCCCAATTTTTTTATTTTCACAAGGGTAAGAGGAGAAAATGGACCCCAAAAACTTTTGTGCAATTTCTCCTGAGTACGCCAATACCCCATATGTCGGGAAAATACAGTGTTTGGGCGCACGGCAGAGTTCAGAAGGGAAGGAGCACTGTGTGACTCTTTGAACGCAAAATTGGCTGGAATCGATAGCGGATGCCATGTCGCGTTTGAAGACCCCCTGATGTGCCTAAATAGTTGAAACCCCCCACAAGTGACCCCATTTTGGAAACTACACCCTTCAAGGATGTTATCAAGGGGTATAGTGTACATTTTGAACCCAGAGGTACGACACAAAATTTGATGACATTAGGTCATCATATTGAATAAGTTGTCATTATTCTTGAGTGCACGTGCTCGCTACTTGAGTTTGCATCGGGTACTCAGGTATGCACCATGTATCACAGGTGCTCAAGTGAAATGCTCGAGTCCCCTCCCGCATGTTTCACGGTTATTAGACACCCCCAAAAAAACATGCGGGGATCGCTCGAGCATGGCAGGCAATCCCCGCGAGATTATTTTGGCCGCGAAGCATATGGGGCGGAGACTCGAGCACTCGCGATACTCAATGCATACCCGAGTACCCGATGCAAACTCAAGTAGCGAGCACTTGTGTTCAACACTAGTTGCCATATCGTCATCTTTTTTTTTTTATAAAAAAAAACAACCCTTACCCCCAACCCTAACCCTACCCTAGCCCAACCCTGACCCCAACCCTAACATTAGCACAACCCTAACCCCAACCCCAGCCCTAGTGTTTATTTTTTACGCCGTTCCTCGTGCGGTATAAGTGATTAGACGACCTTATTCTTCGGGTCGGTGCGACTACAGAGATACCAGAATGATATCGAGTTTTTATGATTGACAGCTGTCACACACTAAAAGACACATATTTTGTAAAATCTAGTTTTTGCATCGCCATATTTTGAGAGGCATAATTTTTCCATATTTTGGCCGACAGAGTCATGTGATGGATTTTTTTTGCGGGACAAGTTGACGTTTTTATTGATGCCATTTTCAGGCACGTGACATATTTTGATCGCTTTCTATTCCAGCTTTTGGGAGGCAGAATAAACAAAAACCTACAATTCAGGAATTTATTTTATTTTTTTTTTTTATTCTACTCCGCGTGTGGTAAAATTGATTAGGTAGCTTTATTCTTTGGGTCAGTACGTTTACAGCGGTACCACATTTATATCGTTTTTCTATGTTTTGGCGCTTTTACACAATAAAAGACATTTTATAGAAAAAATTATTTTTTTGCATCGCTTTATTCTGAGAGCTATAACTTTTCAATTTTCGGATTATGGAGCTGTATGGTGGCTTGTTTTTTGCGGGACAAGATTACGTTTTCAGCGGTACCATTTTTATTTATATTCATCTTTTTGATCGCGTGTTATTCCATTTTTTGTTTGGCGGTATGATGATAAAGCATTGTTTTTTGCTTCGTTTTTTTTTTTTTTTTTTTTTTTACCGTGTTCAATGAAGGGGTTAACTAGTGGGACAGTTTTATAGGTCAGGTCGTTCCGGACGCGGCGATACCAAATATGTGTACTTTTATTGTTTTGTTTTTTTTTTCATAATAATATTTATTGATGGGTACATTATATTTTTATTTTTGGTGGATTATTTTGTTAATTTTGTTTTAAATATTTTTACAATTTTTAAAAAAAATTTTTTTCACTTTCTGAGAGGTTTTACACTTTTTTACTTTGTCCCACTCTGGGACTTTCACTTTTTTTATTCTGATCGCCTGCATAGCATAGGGATGGAGCACCATCCCTGAGCCATGCAGGCAGTCAGCGCTGCACAGTGAGAAGATTGTTCGGTCATGCACTGCGCATGACCAAACAATCTTCCTGCCGTCTGGTGACCCGGATGTTGTCATGACGACATCGGGTCATCATGGCAACACCCGGGAAGCCGCGGCAGACAGCGCTGGAGGCCGGAAGAGGAGGTGAGTATTGCGATCACCTCCCCTTGCCACAGCAATGCTGCGATCGACTTCGATCTGACATCAGGGTGCCGTATTCTCCATAGGTCCACTATGCCTACCTCCTCTAGCAGATAATGTAGAGATGTATATTGTGCATTTGGAAAAATATTTCCAGTATGGAATTTATCCCAGAAAGGGTGGAGGTAGGTGGTAAAATCCCCAACCCCCTGCGAGGTTGGGATTTAGGAGGATGTTAGTTTTAGATCAGTTGCAGAACGGAAGGCACGGGAGGGGTGATAGACAGAAATGAGGGATGAGATATAGGGTGGTGCAGAACTGTGGAGGGCTTTATGGGTGAGAGAGATGAGTTTGTATTGTATTCTGTGGTGAATGGGTAACCAGTGCAATGACTGGCACTGGTTAGAGGCGTTGGTGAAGCGGCCTGATAGAAATACGACCCTGGCAGCTGCATTCAGAATGGATTGGAGAGGAGAGAGTTTGTATAGAGGGAGACCGATTAGAAGAGAGTTGCAGTAGTCCAGACGAGAGCGAATAAGAGCGACAGTAAGAGTTTTTGCAGTATCAAAGGTGAGAAAATGTGGGGTTCTGGAGATGTTTTTAAGGTGCAGGTGACATGAGTGATGAGTGATTGTAGCCCAGTCAAGAGAGCTTGTAAAAGAACTTCTACATGATGTTTCAAGGATGGAAAAAGGCTGCCATCTACTGGCCAGACGCAGTCAAGCTGAACGAAGATATGCAAGGGAAGTTGCAGGGAGAGCAAGTTCAGATGCTGGACCTGATCAGGTGACTTCCAGGAAGGAGTTCCGGAAAATAAGAGGCCGGTGCGCCAAACCTGAGGGGTCTTTGGCGCCAAGCAGCAGAAAGGATCAGATGTGTTCCCTGCGTCCTGAGAAACCCCACGTGACAGGCCTAAGCCAGAGGCCTGTGAGGTGCCACAGCCGGGCACCGGTAAAAGAGCTCCGGATATCTCGCGGATGTTACCTGAGTGCTGTGCCTGCTGAGGAGAATAGGAACCTAATTGCGGTGCTGAGTGAGTTCGCGGAACCCGACGTCGCCCGCCGACAGACGAGGCCTGGACCCCCCTATCCAAGGCTCGAGAGACTGCCTCCAACAGCCAAGCAGAGAGGAGTTGAGAGACGGTTGCCCCAGGAAAGTCACGCCAGCGGAAGCGGAGGAGCTGCATACGTGAACAGGGCCGTCACTTCCACTGTTCACCCGAAGTATCGGGGCCAATTGGGTTTAGATAATCAGGTTGGGAGGGGAACAGTTGGGACTAAAGGAGCACAATGTGATCTAATTGAATTTATGCGGAAGAGACTCACGGCCTAGCGTGAATAACCGATGACCCCCGCTAGGGCCAAATGTACAGTTAAAGAACTTACGTGGTGTCTCCCATGACTGAGGGCATCACCCTACTTAAGAGACTTCGCCTTACTTAAGAGACTTCACCTTACTTAAGAGACTTCACCATAGTAAAGAGACTGCAGCTTACTTAAGAGACTTCACCTTACTTTGAGAGGCTTCACCTTACTTTGAGAGACTGGGTCTTATTTTGAGAGATTTTGCCTTTGATGATATATTGAATTACTGTTCATTACCCTTGTTACTAATCCCTTGTTCAGAATACCTGTTGCATAAAATAGTTTATTTTCATCTCAGACTGTTCTCGCCTTGTGTCTCTGTGCGTTGCATTCCCGCACCTGCATTACATTTGGCATAGTCGGCATGATGCAACATTCAGACGCAGAGATGGGGGATCAGTCTGTGGCTGGGTCCGGTCGGACCCATATACCCCTGGGGGCTATGCTCAGCCATCTTCCCAAGTTTTCAGGGGATGGCATGTCACTGTGGGACTGGGTAGAAAGACTGAGAAGTATGCTACGGATGTACCCCCTTGATCCCCTAGCCCAGGCGGAGCTGGCCCTCCTAACCCTTGATGGAGAGGCCCGACAGATTGTGATGTACCGCCCACCTGGAGACCGTGACACCGTGGATAAAGTGATAAAATTTTAGAGGACATGTACGGTGACACTACAGATTTGGAACACTTGCGCTTACGGTTGTTCCAGCGGGTCCAAGGGGAAAATGAGACAGTAAATCAGTATGTTAATGCGTTGCAGGAAGAGACGGCCCATATCACTAAGAAAGATGGGAACCGAGGACTGGTAGGGGCTGAAGCTAGAGTGCTGGAGAGAGATGTTCCTGTTCTCAAAGCCACAGTTAGAAGTCAAGAGGCAATTGCTCCTGGATTCACCAACCAAGAGCCTGATTGGGTACGGGAAATACGTCAGGAAATTCGAGACATTCGGGGTGAGCTGAATGCTATTAGAAAGCCCCCTACTGCCCCCTTGCCGACGGACCGTACTGCTCAACGCGGACGGAGACCAGAACGAGAGAGACGTTCCTACCCGGCCCCAGCACGGCATGTACACGACCTATCGGCAGAAAGAGGACCGGAGTGCTGGATTTGCGAAGGTAGGGGGCATATCTCCAAAGACTATCCCAACCGAGAAAGGAGGAGGAGGGGACAGCCGTTAAACTAAAATGCCCCATGGTTGTGGAGCATACCGTGGGGTCTCGTGCTTCAGAGAGTAGAAGAAGGAGCTCTGAAGACATTGTCTCCGAGAGGCCCATCATCTGGGCTGAATTCAATGGGCAGCGGATCCGCTGTTTGATGGACACAGGGTCTCAAGTGACCACTATGCCTGAGACGTATTTCCAAAGTCACTTTCCTGAAGTCTGAAGTCACTCGTTCCTGCCGGGAACCCACTGTCAAATTGGTGGCGGCCAATCAACTACCTATCCCAGTAGCGGGAGTAGTATGGATGTCCATGCGGGCATGTGGAAAGGACCTCGGTCGAAAAGGGATCGTACTAACCACAGGGCCCGGAGGCGATGGGCCCATTGTAACCCTGGGCATGAATGTGCTGAAAGAAGTCGGACAGTTCTTGGCTGAGGGCTGTAGCAAAAACAACTGGACCCGCGCCACTCGAGACCCAGCTAGAAAGAGAGTGTTCCAACACCTCGTGCGGGTCAGCCAGATTCAAAAATTGCCCGCTACCTCTCAGTACCTTGGCAAGGTATCGATACCGCCCGAAGCCACAATGACACTGCCGGTGGGACAGACTGTACTCACGTTGCCGGTGCTGGCACATGTGTCCTTAGAGGGCATGGACATTCAAACTGAACCGATGGAAGGAGAAGAAGCGCCCTCTGGACTCCTGATTGCTCGAACCCTGGCCACCGTGCGGCACGGCCGAGTACCCGTGCGCTGCATCAATTTAGGTGGCACCAGTTTACAGTTGTTGCCCCGACAAGAGGTGGCACGAGTGTACATAATGCCAGAGGCCCTTACTAGAGCGGACGCTATAAGGCTGGCACCTGTGGAAGGAAAACCATGGACCCTGGAGGTGTCCCTCAACAGCCAGGAGAATGGAAGAGAACCGTTGGCTGGATGCCACCTTCTGGAAGAAATGGAGGCTAATCTGACTGAGCTTTCTGCTGGACAAGTAAGGCAGATCGAACAACTTCTACAGCGATATCAGGGAGTGTTTGCACAGCATGAAGATGATTTCGGGTGCACTCGGGACATTCAGCACGAAATACCCACCGGAAATACTGCTCCCATGCGAGAGAGATATCGGCAGATCCCGCCTCAAATGTACCAGGAGGTGAAAGAGCTGTTGGCCCACATGTTGCAGAACGGTGTGATCCATGAAAGTCAGAGCCCCTGGGCAGCTCTGATCGTGCTGGTCCGAAAGAAGGATGGTACCCTGAGATTTTGCGTGGACTATCGAAAGCTGAATGCCTGTACAGTCCGGGACTCCTATCCACGTCCCCGAATCGAAGAGTCTCTATCGGCACTAGGAAGCGCCAAATTCTTCTCTTCCCTCGACCTGGCCAGTGGCTATTGGCAGGTCCCAGTAGCTGAGAAGCATCATCCGAAGACCGCTTTTGTTCTCCCTATGGGCCTGTTTGAGTTCAATCGGATGCCGTTCGGACTAACAAATGCGCCAGGGACCTTCCAACGGCTGATGGAGAGATGCTTGGGGGACCTCAACTTTGAAGCCACTTTAATATATCTGGACGATATAATTATCTATTCCGCTACGTTTGAAGATCATCTCCGCCGATTGGAACAAGTGTTAGAATGGCTTCAGAGACACCGCCTGAAAATTAAGCCTCGAAAGTGTCGTCTCTTCAAGCGAGAAATTGAGTATCTGGGGCACACTGTGTCCAGTGCAGGAGTACACCCCACTGCAGAGAAAGTAGCTGCCATGCAGAAGTGGCCCACGCCCGCCAACCTAAGGGAACTGAGGGCGTTCCTGGGGCTTGCTTGATACTACCGCAGATTCATTAAAGACTTCGCTAAGATTGCGATCCCGCTCAATGAATTGCTGAGAGGAACAGCTGGGGGAGCCAAGCGACAGCCCATCCAGTGGGGCCCACGACAAGAAGAGGCATTCCGAGCATTGAAAATGGCACTAACAGATGCCCCAATCTTGGCCTACACCGACTTTTCGCAGCCTTTCGTGTTGTACACCGATGGAAGCTTGCATGGACTGGGAGCAGTGCTGGCTCAAGTACAAGGAGGAAAAGAGCGTATGCCAGCAGGTCACTCCGAGATACGGAGAAGAATCCGGAGAACTACAGTTCGTTTAAGCTGGAGCTACTAGCACAGGTGTGGGCCATGACCGAGAAATTTGCTGAGTACTTGTCAGGGTCAGAAGTGCAAGTGCGGACAGATAACATCCCTTTGGCCCACTTGGAGAACGCCAAACTGGGCGCGTTAGGACAGCGGTGGGTCGCAAGGATGTCCAAATACCAGTATAAGATTGCCTATCGGTCCAAGGCTCTGAACACCCATGCCGATGCCCTGTCCCGGGTCACTCAGGCGGGGCCGAAAGAGGACAGAGATGAGCTCGAAGGCGACGAGATTCCGGATTTCAGCCAGTTCGTCGCTGCCCAAGAGACCAGAGAGGAGCCGAAGCCCACTCAGATTCTGGGCTGTTCAAGAGACGAATGGATACATCTGCAGCAATCCGATCCGGAGTTAGCAAAATTGAGGGAATGGGTTGCCCTTAATCAAAGACTCGACCAGGAAACCAGAGCTGCTTCACTTCCAACTACCCTACAAATCCTAGGTCAGTGGGTGAGGCTTCTCCTGAAGGACGGCTTGCTATGCCGAAGAATCCAGCTGCCTCGAGAGTTTGATGTTACCTGGCAGGTGGTAGTTCCAGGAGCGCTAGTAACACAGCTAGCCCAAGAAGCTCATAGAAGAGGTGCTCACTTCGGAGTAGAAAAGACCTTTCGGTGGTTGCAACGGCTGGTGTATTGGCCTCAACTGCAGCAAGAAGTCGAGGGAGTCTGCCGAGCATGTCGCCAGTGTGAGTTGAATAAGCCCCCTGAACAAAGAGCTCCCATTCAGACCATCCGAACTTCTGCCCCCTTGGAGGTCTTGATGATTGACTACTTGATGATAGGAACTTCATACAATGGTTATGGACACTGTTTGGTCATGACTGATCACTTCACCAAGTTCGCAGTAGTGACGCCTACTAAAGACCAGACGGCAGAAGCCGCAGCTAAGGCCATCTGTCAAGATTTCATCCAGATTTATGGGTGCCCGAAGCGAATACATTCTGACCAGGGGGCCAGCTTCCAAGGGCGAGTGATAGATGAGTTGTACCGCATCCCGAACAACGCCCTACCACCCGCAAGGGAACGGCGCATGCGAGCGCTTTAACCGAACCCTGTTGCAAATGTTGCGAACGCTGGAAGCGGACAAAAAGATGGCCCGAATATGTGTCCGAGCTGGTGTGGGTGTATAATAATCGAGTTCATGCGACCACCGGCTATACCCCTTACATGTTGCTGTTTGGAAGAAGTGGCCGAGAAATCACACAACTGGAGCTAGACTCAGAAGAGCCCGGCCCAGGCGGTAGCCCTAGTACCTGGATTCGAGAACACCGGCGTCGGCTCCATACAGTGAGAAGACTGGTTGCTCAGAAGTTTCAGGAAGTAGAGCATGCAGTTCGGCCCCCGACGACAGGTGGATCACTTCAGCCAGGAGACCGAGTGCTGGTGAGGGCTAAACAATTTGGAAGTAAACTGGACCATCGTTGGGAGGCGATACCATATCGGGTGGTGAAGAAAGTTCACCCAGACAACCCAGTCTACGAGGTTAGGCCCCAAGGGGATAACGCCGCGACACCCAGGGTGTTGCACCGTAATATGCTGCGACCTTGCTCCTCTGAAGCAGAAGTCTGTAACGGAGTTGGGCCCCCAGATGTATTGGCAGAAGTGCCACATGCAGGAACCTTAGGGGATGAAGAAGGATGGGCCACAATGCAGTTGGGCCCATCAGAACCGTTGATGCCAACCCCGAGTGGAATTCCAAATGAGTCGGGAAATGATTTGCAATCCCCAGTGGTTGATTCCTCGGATCTCCCGGAGTCACCTCCGCAAGAAGAGCTCCGCAGAACTGAGCGGGCTAATGCCGGAATCCCTCCTAACCGGTATGCTCAGGAAGAGTTCATCTGGTCTCAAATCCAACAGAAAACGCAGGAGTGTGCCCAACTCCTGTCTGAGCTTGCACTGCCTGGAAGGAGGCATCAGTTCTGCGAGAAGCCCACTCGCCCAAGGACTGGGGAGCAAAAAGGAGGGAGGAATGTAGCCCAGTCAAGAGAGCTTGTAAAAGAACTTCTACATGATGTTTCAAGGATGGAAAGAGACTGCCATCTACTGGCCAGATGCAGTCAAGCGGAACCAAGATATGCAAGGGAAGTTGCAGGGAGAGCAAGTTCAGATGCTGGACCTGATCAGGTGACTTCCAGGAAGGAGTTCCGGAAAATAAGAGGCCAGCGCGCCAAACCTGAGGGGTCTTTGGCGCCAAGCAGCAGAAAGGAGCAGACGTGTTCCCTGCATCCTGAGAAACCCCGCGTGACAGGCCTAAGCCAGAGGCCTGTGAGGTGCAACAGCCGGGCACCGGTAAAAGAGCTCGGATATCTCGCGGATGTTACCTGAGTGCTGTGCCTGCTGAGGAGACTAGTAACCTGATTGCGGTGCTGAGTGAGTTCGCGGAACCCGACGTCGCCCGCCGACAGACGAGGCCTGGACCCCCCTATCCAAGGCTCGAGAGACTGCCTCCAACAGCCATGCAGAGATGAGTTGAGAGACGGTTGCCCCAGGAAAGTCACGCCAGCGGAAGCGGAGGAGCTGCATACGTGAACAGGGCCGTCACTTCCACTGTTCACTGTTGGGAGGGGAACGGTTGGGACTAAAGGAGCACAACGTGATCTAATTGAATTTATGTGAAAGAGACTCAAGGCCTAGCGGGAATAACCGGTGACCCCCGCTAGGGCCAAATGTACAGTTAAAGAACTTACGTGGTGTCTCCCATGACTGGGGGCATCACCTTACTTAAGAGACTTCACCTTACTTTGAGAGGCTTCACCTTACTTTGAGAGACTGCGTCTTATTTTGAGAGATTTTGCCTTTTGATGATATATTGAATTACTGTTCATTACCCTTGTTACTAATCCCTTGTTCAGAATACCTGTTGCATAAAATTGTTTATTTTCATCTCAGACTGTTCTCGCCTTGTGTCTCTGTGCGTTGCATTCCTGCACCTGCATTACATGATTGTATATGGGGGATAAAGGAAAGTTGTGTGTCAAATATGACTCCAAGACATCGAGCTTGCTGCTTGGGGGTTATGGTGGCGCAACCCAAGAAAATTGAAAAGTCAGGTATAGGTAGGTTAGTAGAGAGAGAAAAAACAAGGAGTTCAGTTTTGGAGAGATTCAGTTTCAGATAGAGGGAAGACTTGATGTTAGAGACAGCAGACAGACAATCACTGGTATTTTGTATTAGAGTGGGGGTGCTGTCAGGTGAAGAGGTGTATAGTTGGGTGTCATCAGCATTGAGATGGTACTGGAAATCAAATCTGCTGATGGTTTGTCCAATAGGAGCAGTATACAAGGAGAAGAGGAGGGGACCTAGGGCTTATCCTTGTGGAACCCCGATAGTAAGAGGAAGATTAGAGGAAGAAGAGCCGGCAAAAGATACCGTGAAGGAGCGGTCAGAGGTAGGAGAAGAACCAGGAGGGAGCGGTGTCCTTGAGGCCTATACAGCGGAGCATAGTGAGGAGGAGCTGATGATCTACAGTGTCAAAAGCGGCAGAGAGATCCAGGAGAAACAGCAGGGAGTAGTGACCATTAGATTTAGCTGTTAGTAGATCATTAGGGACTTTAGTGAGGGCAGTTTCAGTAGAGTGTGAGGAGCAGAAACCGGATTGTAAAGGGTCGAGAAGAGAGTTATCTGAGAGATAGCGGATTAGGCGGGAATGGACCAGGCGTTCCTGGAGTTTAAAGATGAAGGGAAGATTAGAGACCGGTCTGTAGTTAGCAGTGCAGTTCTGGTCCAGGGATGGCTTTTTCAGTAAAAGGGTTATGATGGCATGTTTAAGTGAGGAGGGAAAGATACCTGAAGAAAGAGAGAGGTCAAATATTTTAGTTAGGTGGGTAGTGATGTCAAGGTAAAATATATATATTATAGCTCTGGCTGACCTATTCACCCTCCTGCCTCCTTCTGCTCCCTGGGTCCGGCATCCTTCAGGCTCAGCTCTCCTTCCCCTGGCTGCTCGCTGGGCCCAAAGTTGATGCCCCGGCCGTTCATATAATGTATCTCTCCCTCCTTCAGCAGCAGAGGCCCTGCTCTCCTGAGCAGCCCGCACTTCCTGGATAGGGGGGGGGGCGGAGCCAATGACGTCACTCACCCCGGCCTCTGGATGATGCCGACGCTGAGAGATTCTTCCAGAGCGGCGTGCGGCAGATGGGGGCTGGGGTTGTGCCTGTGATTCAGAGGAGTCCCTGGAGGGGCTTTGCAACCGGCGCCTGGTCCGGGGAGTCCCTTCCGGGCTGAGTCTCTCCGGTGGCCTGGACCTCCTTGCACCTCTCTGAGGTGCTGCGGGAGCAGCCACCTCTCCGGCCGTCTCTTCAGTGTTCCATCGCTGCAGCTGATCCTGGAGCCACAGCTGTCCCCTGCTCTCAGCCAAGGAACGGATCTCCTGGAAAAGAGCCTCCATTCCTCAGGACCCGACGTAGATTCAGGTATGTTAAACTTTTCCCGAATGGACTACCCCCACCACCCCTCACCTTATATACCCCCCACAGAGATACCTCCCACTAGCCAATCAGATAACCCTGTACTATCCCCCTGCCCCTATACTCCTCCCCTACAAATTCGCGCCCAAAACTCTATTCCTTACATTAACCTCTTACCGCCCCAAATTACGGCCTAGCAGACCTCCTGAGTCATGTGGCCCTCCCCTTAAGCCCCCTATGGGGGGATGCAGTCCGGGCCATACTTGAATGAAGGTTTTGAAGGGCATCCACTGTCCCGGCACTACCGGAAGTTCCACAACCAATCTTATAAGGGCACTAAGTTTTGTGGGATCCGATTAGTCCCCAGAAAATGGAGGGGAGGTGATTACCTGAGATTAATGTCGCGGATGGAATCCAAATGGTTCTTCACATTAAATAGCTTGGCTCTGAAGGGCCTTAATCACGAGAGTCAGCTGTATGCCTTTAACTCGCAGCGGTATATACTGTATGTATTTTTTATCCTAGTACCAATTGAACATTTACATTGCACTTTTATGAACCTCCTTATATTTTATCAATATAATATGTCTTTTGGATATATTCCTTTGAATCCACCTATTTTATATATGTATTTGTTTCTATACATTGATACCCCTATTGGAGATACAATATAATGTTTTTATTTTTCTCCTTCATTTTTTCCTTTTTATCTCTGGATGGTACTAAGTGCCGAATTTATACTATACTGGTAATATACACTGATTAACAGACTGTTTTGTATAGCCATCAGAAATATAAGTATATAATTTTTATTCATTTTTAACTAATTTTGAAAGTTTGAACAAAGTCTTTTTTATTATTATTTTTTTCACACACAGTCTATTCTTATTGGAATTCTATCTTAGTTCTATTGCACCTCCATATGTCCTTTGGCACCGTCTTGATAGTATTGGATCTTCCTCCATTTCTTTGGTTGTATTATCTTTGTGGGGGGCGTTTGGACTTTATTAGGTTACCAGTTTGACTACCAGCGAGAAGCTGACGAAGAGGAACTGTGAAGAGGAACTGTGAGTCCTCGAAACGCGTAGTTTTTTTTGGCCTATACAGGACATCGAAGGAGAAGGAGAGAGTCAATGCACAGGGATAAGCCCTCCTGATATCCAGAAGATATATATAACCATATCATATTATTGATACAAAATATAAATGCACAGAGTCAATAAAATAAAACACTAAACCCCATCCTTACTTTGCAAGATACCTATTCCAACTGTGTATCTAGGTTTTCTGGCACCCTGTGCAGCAGGGGCTGGCTGGCACATTTTAGCCTGGGGGGCAAATGTAGCACCCTGAGGACTCGGCTGCTACAGGGGTATTACACCTCAAGCCAGAGGTGTGGTATTCCACTCCCGGGTAAGGATGGAGTGTGGGACTGAGCTCAGAAAGCTGCATACACTACATACATCCCATTTCCGGGGGACAGACCGACGGTACTCCCACCAGTATATGTGCAGGTACGACAGTGTCTGTCCCTGGCTGGAGTGGGAGGGGGGTGGAACATCCCAGTAGTGTAGGGGCAGATAGGGGGAGCAGTCTGGGTAAGGCTAGGAGCTCATTGGGTGCTGGTCACCTGAGCTCACACATAGAGGGAGTATATAAGGTGGGCACCATCTTAGATCAGGGTCAGTCTTCTGTAGAGGGTCAGTCAGTCCTGAGAAAGGTCCAGGAGCGCCTGCAGAGAGAAGAGAGAGAGGAGAAGAGAAGGACCCAGAGGTGGAGAAGAAGGAACCCCAAGAACCCAGTATACAACCAGAAGGGTGAAGGGTTGGCACGCAAGGGAACCGGATCCCAAATTAGTGGAGGAGAGAAACTACCCTCAACTAAGAACCGGAGGCTGCGACATTACATGTGGAGCAGCCCCTCACCAAGTCCACTAAGAAGGCACACCGAGCATAGGGTCAGGGAAGCCAAAGAAGGTTCACCCAACAGGAGACCCGAGGGAGCCGGACATAAGTGGACCCCTGGTGGGAACGGCCAGTAGAGAGGACAGTCAGAAAGGGAGCTCAGGACCACGCTCCAGAATTGCTTGGGGGTTGGCCGAGTCCAGGACCTGGTGGACGCAGCACGGCTCGGGCGGTCACTCAAGGCCAGAGTGACCAACAGAACAGCAGTAAGTAAAAACCCTGAACTGCACAGCCCGACTCTGAGTCTTCTTACCATCCACACTGCACCACCACTACCACCATCCTCTACACCTGACCCCCTGAGGCTATACCCCTCCCGTTGGGGGTTATACTACCACAGCTGCACATATACCACCAGCCTCAGCGGACCCTGCTGCAGCGGCGGCCTTTTGACCGCAAATCAACGGGTGGCGTAGTCGACACTAAGAACAACTAATAACATCTGTAAAGACTGCCACACACTGAGTTTGACACCCTGGGCACGGACCGGGTCGCCGCCACTCCGAGACTACAACCCCCATCTGATCCGGCTCCGGGTAATCCCCAAACAGCACTGGCCCAGGGGGCGCGTCACAAGCACACAGCAGTGGCCCATGAGTAGCGGCCCATCCTTAACATGTTTATTACCAGATGCATCATAAGCCTATATTCACACGACCGTATTGTCTAAGTGTTGCCCATGAAAAAAGCTGACAGCACTTGGACCAGTTCAGATGAGTGTTTGTAGTGGTCAGACATAGTACATATTATTCTTATGTATTACTATTTTTAAAGCAGATATACCTTTTTAGAGATGTAGTACCAGGGGCGGACCTACCGCCCGTGCAGCCGGTTCATTGAACGGGGGCCCCCGAGGGAGAGGGGGCCCCTCCAGCCTCCAGCAGGGCCGCCATCATGGCATGACTGCCCTGACTCCAGCATGGGGCCCGGCCGGTCGGGGCCCCCTCGGAGCCCCCCTCTTGTGCGTCTCCTCATGGGGCCCCCCCCGCAGGACCCCCCGCCATCACATGACCAGAGATGTGCCTGCGCTCAGCATGGGCCCCATGATGAGCGCAGCTACATCTCCGGTCATGTGACGACGCCGGCACAATACTTACCCCTCCCCGTGCCTCCGCAGCGTCTGCCGCGTCCTCTGACTGTGACGTCTCAGGTCAGAGGGCGCGGTGACGTCTTTACACCGCGCGCTCTCTCCTGAGCTGTCACATCACAGAGCGGGAAGACGTGCGCAACGCTGGAGTCCGGATTAGCAGCAAGTAAGAAGTGAGGTGAGTATTTGATTTTTTTTTTATATGTATGGGGGCATGGGGCATTTAATGGTGGAGGGAAAGTGGGTGTGACATCCTGCATGGGGCATTATATGGGGGAGGTGGTGTGACATCCTGCATGGGGCATTATATAGGGGGGGGATTGGCATCCTCAATGGGGCATTATATGGGGGAGGGGGGAATTGACATCCTGCATGGGGGCATTATATGGGGGTGGGGGGGAGGGATGTGACATCCTGCATGGGGCATTATAAGAGGGAAAGGGGTAAGTGACATCCTGCATGGGGCATTATAAGAGGGGAAGGGGGGAAGTGACATCCTGCATGGGGCATTATAAGAGGGGAAGGGAGGAAGTGACATCCTGCATGGGGCATTATAAGAGGGGAAGGGGGGAAGTGACATCCTGCATGGGGCATTATAAGAGGGGAAGGGGGGAAGTGACATCCTGCATGGGCATTATAAGGGAGGGGGGGAGTGACATTCTGCATGGGGCATTATAAGGGAGGCGGTGTGACATCCAGCATGGGGCATTATAAGAGGGGGAGGGGGGAATTGACATCCTGCATGGGGCATTATATAGAGGGTGGGTGTGTGACATACTGCATGGGGCATTATAAGGAGGGGGAGGTGACCTCCTGCATGGGGCATTATAAGGCAGGGGGTGGTCTGACATGCTGCATGGGGCATTGAAAAGGGGGGAAGTGACATCCTGCAAGGGGCATTATATGGAGGGAAGAGGTGACATCCTGCATGGGGCATTTTATGGGGGGTAGATGTGACATCCTGCAAAGCGCATTAAAAGACGGGTGTCATGCTGCATGGGGCATTATAAGGGGGGAACAGCCTGCATGGAGCGTTACATGGGGGCCAATATTCTGTATGGAGAGTTATATGGGGACCAGTATCCTGTATGGAGCATTATATGGGGACCAGTATCCTGTATGGAGCATTATAAGGGGGTCAGTATCCTGTATGGAGCATGATATGGTGCCCATAATACTGTATGGAGGACTATACTGTCCGGTCTGCACTGTGCGTTGTGAGGATTCGCCGGTTTCTAAGCTATTGTAGAATTTACAATAGATATCGCTCATGTAATGTAGTAAGTGAAATCCTTGGCCTTGTACTATATATATATATTTCTCTGTGGTATCTGTGCATCATGAATCATGGTATGTGTTAAAGGGGCCCACTGAAACTCTGTCGCCCAGGGCCCACAAAAACCTGGAGCCGGCCCTGGGGGTAAATATAACAAGTTGTATTTTTTTTACATACAATGAATTAACTTGGAGTGGGGGAAATCAGAGATGCATGGGGGGATGAGAGATGCACGGGGGGGGGGACCCTTCATGCCCCCTATGAAGGGCAGGGGGGGCCCCCAAAAAATTCTTGCACAGGGGCCCACTACAGTCTGTGTCCGCCCCTGTGTAGCACGCTGTGTTTTTCTACATTCCTAAAATAACATATCAGCAGACAGGGGTGGATTAAGAGTAGCAAGGGCCCCGGGCAGTTTAGAAGGAGCGGGCCCCCCCCACACCTGATTTATCACTTGACATGTCACATGATCCCCTGTGATAGATCATGTGATAGTTCACGGGAAATTAATTTGGCACAATATTAATTGTGCTGCCTCATCTGAGAGCAGCACAATATTGGTGCAGATACCCTGATTCCAGCGATGTGTCACTTTTTCAGCTGCTTGTTGTCATTTTGAGAAAATCACCGTTTTATCTGCTGCAGATCTAGCAGCTCTCGGAATGCTGCGCTCTGTATAGCCCCACCCACACCACTGATTGGCAGCTTTCTGCCCATGCTCAGTGTACACAGAAATCTACTGATCAGTGATGGGGGTGGGGTCCTACAGAACTTACTAGTCATCTACTGATAATTACCTTCTGACAAATCAATGATTTTATCAAAACAACACTAAGCAGCCCAGTAAGTGACACATTACTGGAATCAGTGCCTCTAACCCTACATTATACTGCTCTCAGATTAGGTGGCAAAAACCTGATGACAGATTCCCTTTAAAGATGCTGTAAAGACAAAAAAGTTTGTATTAAAAAAAATACAAGCCATTTGTGAAATTAACTTCTTTTCATTGTTAATTCACATTAGACTGTATCTTCAACACTTTTGTCAGCAGGTCTTATTACAGACTCTGAATAGGGCAGCTCTCTCCCTCTCCCTCAGCAGAAAGTCACAGCATGGTTAAAAAACGGGATCTTTTATGATTTTCTCATAATAAATAAAAAAGGACATGCAAGTCCTCCAAACTATTTTCCGTTTCTCTATAGGGGAGGTCCTAAATCTTTCTTGTTCTTTAGTTGATCACATGTCAAAAAGGCAAAGCATTTACTATGAACTCGCCTAAAAAAATATACACTTGGAGAGTAATATCATCATCTGCATGTAAATATTCCTTGACTCTAAGGGCTCGCTCACACTGTCGTATAACACGGCCGAATGCTATGTGATGTTTTATCGGATAGGACTCGGCCCTATGTTATACTATGGGACAGTGCGATTATTGGCATGAGAAAATAATCTCATTCGATATTCGGACCATGTGCACCCATACAAGTCTACAGGTGCACGTAAAACATTGGACTGCACTCGGATGTCATCCAAGTGCAGTCCGATGAACACTCACAGAGACTATCGAGAAGATGGAGAAATTAAGTTCTCCATCTTCTCCATATCTGTGCTGCGAGAGAATCGGATCACACTCAGCTGAAGCTCTGACAGAAGTTGAGCCGAGTGTCATTAGCATAATTGGCCCTATTCTCTTGCATGAGAGAATATATGGCTTATTGAGTGGACCCTAAAACTGAATAGTAGTGACGGACAGGCACCTCACAAGCGGGATCCATGTAGCTCTCAGATGTCATGTAGGTAGGGCTTCATTCCATGGGGTAGGGCTTAATTTCAAGGTATATAAAAACAATGGACTTCAAATAAAAATTAAATGAACACAAAAAGCACTAATTGAATTATTTTTTTCATATTTATGTTTGCAGCCCCTTTAAAAACCCTTTGAGGACCAAGGCACATATATGTCCCATAGTTTTAAACTGGAAAAAAATTTGATTGAATAAAATTTAAGGTCCTCAAAGGTTTAAGTAGGTCATAAATTCATATGAATACTTGCTCATACAATTGCACATGCCAAAAGATGAAGAAGAACAGAATCAAAAATATGACATTAAGTGGAGCACTTACAGGTATTCAAGGTGAAAGAGACCAGCAAAGGCATCTTCTCGAATGACAGTAAATGAGTTAGAATTCAGCAAGCTGAAAATGAAGACAGCAGGTTAGAAGCGAACCAGACTTTATAATGCTCAGAATTAGTCAAGCAGAATTTATTGACTGCTCCCGCTGTGTATAGATGGCGCCGTGCGGCCTCCCGCTGTGTATAGATGGCGCCGTGCGGCCTCCCGCTGTGTATAGATGGCGCCGTATAGATGGCTGCGTGCGGCCTCCTGCTGAGTATACGTGTATAGATGGCTACGTGCGGCCTCCTGCTGAGTATAGATGCCGCACGGCGCTCCCCCCAGAGACAGCAGGAGGCCGCACAGCGCCATCTATACTCAGCGGGAGACCGCACGTAGCCATCTATACACAGCAGGAGGCCGCACGGCGACATCTATACTCAGCGGGAGACCGCATGTAGCCATCTATACACAGCAGGAGGCCGCACGGCGCCCCCCCCCAGAGACAGCAGGAGGCCGCACAGCGCCATCTATACACAGCAGGAGGCCACACGGCGACATCTATACTCAGCGGGGGGCCGCACGTAGCCATATATATACAGCGGGGGGCGCACGTAGCCATCTATACACAGCGGGGGGCCGCACGGCGCCGTCTATACACAGCGGGGGGCGCACGTAGCCATCTATACACAGCGGGAGGCCGCACGGCGCCCCCCCCCAGAGACATCAGGAGGCCGCACGGCGCCAACTATACTCAGCAGGAGGCCGCATGCAGTCATACACACACACAAACATATACAGACACGCATAAACACATTTGAAACACAAAAATACATACAAACAGACATCACACAATGACATCTGCCCCCCCCACACACACAAACAGACAGACATCACACACACACACACCTGCCCACACACACACACCTGCCCACACACACACACACCTGCCCACACACACCTGCCCACACACACATCTGTGTGTGTGTATGTATAGTGTGTGTGTGTGTATAATGTGTGTGTATGTATAGCGTGTGTGTATGTATAGTGTGTGTGTGTGTGTGTATAATGTGTGTGTATGTATAGTGTGTGTGTATGTATAGTGTGTGTGTGTATGTATAGTGTGTGTGTGTGTATAATGTGTGTGTATGTATAATGTGTGTGTATGTATAGTGTGTGTGTATGTATAGTGTGCGTGTATGTATAGTGTGTGTGTGTATAATGTGTGTGTATGTATAGTGTGTGTGTATGTATAATGTGTGTATGTATAGTGTGTATAATGTGTGTGTATGTATAGTGTGTGTGTGTATAGTGTGTGTGTGTGTATAATCTGTGTGTGTGTATTTTTTTTAAGTTAAAAACAAGTAAAATGCATGTGGCATCAATATCAAGACTCCAGATATAAGGGCCTATTCACACTGAATTTTGCAATGCATTCATCTCCTCTTTCCAGGTTTCTATCTAAATCCCTGAAAAATGGCATTCAGATGTACCTTGACATAGCCATTGATTTGAACAAAGGCAAACCGAGGCTAAAGTCTGAATCTTTAGGCTCCATTTGCTCTGCTTTCAGATGTCTCATTTCAGACAGCACAATCCAGAAGGGGGCTGGAAGCAAGTGTAACTAGAAGGAAGCCCCACATGACTGGGATGGGCCACGAGGGTGTAATTTTAATCCCAATATCGGGATTGGTTATAAGCCTGGAGGGGTGGGCATTGGGAAAGGTGGGGGGAGATATAATAAGGAAAAGTGCGGGGAAACGGTCAGTCCAGGAAGGAAGTCAGCGGGGAAAGTTGCTGAACTTAAAAAAAAAAAAAAAAAAACTGCCACTTTCCCATTGTTTGGTACACTTACCAGGACTATGGAGACCGTTGATTCCCTGATCACCAAGCTGAGGGAGGCTGCTAGATCCAGGCGTGGAGGGTGGCTCAAGTCCCAGCTGTCGGGATTGCTGGGGAATGCCGGGGCAGAAGAACCCCCGTCGGGATCTGGAAGAAGCGGCAGGAGGACGCGGCCCCCCGAGAGGCTCTCCCCGGAGATGGTTAGCACGGGCAGCAGGCGCAGGCTGCGGAGCCCCTCAGGGGACCCTGCGTCTGGTGAGCGGGCCAGCGGAAACTCCCGCTGGCGCGCCCGCCGCGGCAGGAATCCGCCCAGCCGGCCTGCGGGCTCCTCCAGCATCGGGTCGCGGTCCGCGACCAAGGCGCCCCGCTCGTCTGTAGTGCGGCCTGCTACGGCGGCGCGCCGCAATACTAGAGCCCGGGCTGCGCCGGAAGCAAGGCTCGCGCTGCAGCCGCGTCACCTTCCGGTGGGCGGGGTTTTACCGGAAGTGCGTCAAATGTCACTTCCGGAACCGGAGTCATGTGACAGGGGTGCTCAGGAAGCGAGCGGAGGGCGCCTGGACACGCCCCCCGCTGCAGAAGCCGGCGTTGATGCACGGCACCGCTTGCCCACCAGGAATCGGAGCCCCAGAGCGGATGAGCGGACCAGAGGGACCACCAGCACGGCAGGCACACCTGGCGATGTACCAGTCGGGGTGCCTGCCAGGGACATCAGCAGAAGGAGACAGCAGCCCAGGTGCACGGGCAGGCAGCAGCAATTCGGGGTCCTGCTGCCTGGCTCGAGTCAGCAAATTCATGCCAGTGGAGCGGCGGGCAGCAGCACAGGGCTACCTGGCAGTCACCCATGGACCACCACGGATCGGGCTAGGGAGTCCGGGTCTGGAATTCAAGGAGTGCCGCGGATGGCGGGGAGGACCGGAGCCGGGACCGGCGGGAGACGATTGACGGGGACATCGGCACGTGCTCAGGTCCCCTCTGGTGACGAGGAGGCCAGGGGCGCGGGCCTTGAGCAGCAGCAGGAGTCTGGCGAATCAGAGTGTGGCAAGGATGAAAGCGAATCCAGGATTCATCAGGACTCGGGACGTTCGGCTGGCAGGGACACAGCACCTGCGCAGCTTGGTGAGTATGCGTCCATGTATTGTTTGTCGCCCGCTGGGTCATTAGTGGATGGGGGGGGTGATAGGCAGTTGGCTGGGCCCAGCGGGGAAAATACTAGGGGATGTCGTGGGTCAGATGTAGTGGGTCTTAGGGACATTTTGTTTAGTATGTCGCAAATTTTGGCTAGAATAGACGGTGGTGGAGTTAATCAAGGGGGTTTGTTACCTGCGGCGGCGTGGGTACCTAGTCAACCGGTGTTGTCGCAGGTGGGGAGCGAGTCGGCCAGGTCGGCGGTGAATGCAGCCGGGACACCTTCTGGGGCATCGGTTTGCGTACAGGCAGAGAAGGACAAAGCGGATACCGTAAAGCTGGATGATAGGGCAAAAGGGGAGATATATGTGTGCTTTGAGGGGCCGTTGGGGGCACACTTTAAAAAAAAAAAGAAGAAGAAAGGAAAAAGTTTGGCGGGATGACTATGTTGAAATTTTTTCCCTTCTTCCGCTGGAAAAGTTTAATCTGGATAAGGGTAAAAAGGACGATAGTAAAAAAGAGGAAGAAGAGAAGCGTAGGTGGAGGTTGATTCCTCAGACGTTTGTTAATTGGTTACAGGCTTTTGCAATATTGGCTATCGTTATTGGGGAAAAAGCTCCGGATAATTGCTCAGGTTTATTTTGCTATCTTGATTCTATTGGGGAGGCTCATCGTACTTATGGGGGTCAGGCGTGGTTACGATATGACGAGCAATTTAGGCAGAGGAAAGCTGTCCGCCCAGAGATCAGATGGGATCAAAAGGACATTGGGTTGTGGTTGAAGGTTATGGCCCCACTGAGGTATGGGCAGTCCTTTCACGGGAGCAACAGTAGCGGGAATCAGTCAGCAGGACACGGGGGAAGTAGTCAAGGGGCACACAGCACAAAAAAAAAAAAGGAAGCGGGAACTTGCTGGCAATTTAATGACGGCCAATGCAAGTTCGGGACCTCCTGTAAATTTAAACATGTGTGCTCCCATTGTAACGGAAGTTTGCACGGAGCATCAAAATGCTTTAAGAAGGGTAAGGGAAAGCCGACAGTGGGTACCGGTTAAAGGGGTGACTCCGGTGAGGGTTCACGCGATGGCCCCCCTTTCTAAGTAGGTATCCGGATCAATTGAAGGCTAAGGTCATTGCAGATGTTTTTTTGGAAGGGTTTAGAATCCCTCCTCCTGATCATGAGGCCCCCCTTTTTAGTTAAAAATTTGACGTCGGCTTCCCTTCATCCGGAAGTGGTTAGTGTGAAGTTGGCTAAGGAGGTGGAAATGGGCAGGATGGCTGGACTGTTTCAGGAATTGCCTAGTAGAAAGGTGATTATCTCGCCTTTGGGGGTTGTGCCCAAGAAAGAGCTGAATAAGTTTCGTTTAATTCAGCATTTGTCGTACCCGAAGGGGCTTTCGGTTAATGATGGTATTGCGCAGGAGTTGTGTTCGGTTGAATATACATCATTCGATGCGGCAGTGCATTGGGTACGGAGATACGGGCCAGGCTCGTTGCTAGCTAAGACTGATATCGAGTCAGCCTTTAGGTTGTTGCCAGTTCACCCGGATAGCATCCCGTTGTTAGTTTGTTTTTGGGAAGGGGAGTACTATGTGGATAGGTGTTTGCCAATGGGTTGTGCGATTTCGTGTTCTTTGTTTGAAACGTTTAGCTCCTTTTTGGAATGGGTAGTGAAGGACCTGGCTTCTGTTAAGTCGGTCATTCATTATTTGGATGACTTCTTGTTTATAGGCCCCCCGCAATCGTTGTTGTGTAGGAATTTGTTAGGTACTATGGTGTGGGTAGCAGAGAATTTTGGCGTGCCGTTAGCAGAAGAACAAACGGAAGGACCTGGCACCATTTTAAGTTTTTTGGGCATTGTAATTGATACCGAAAGAATGGAGTGTCGGTTACCGGATGATAAATTGAGTTTGCTTAAACAGGAGGTCGATAGGATCAGGAAGTTGCGCAAGGTGACCCTGAGGGAGCTACTGTCGCTGTTAGGGCATTTGAATTTTTGCCTGCTGGATTATGCCAATGGGCAGAATATTTTGTCGCAGGTTGTCAGGAGCGACAGCAGGAGTGCGCGCGCCGCATCATTTCATTCACCTTAATAAGGACCACAAGGAGGATCTAAAAGTTTGGAAATTGTTTTTGGAAAGTTATAACTGCAGGTCAGTAATCCCGCAGGAGTTCTTGAGCAGTTTTGATTGTGAGATATTTACGGATGCAGCAGGAGGTGTCGGTTACGAGGGCCTACTGGAAAGGGCGGTGGAGCGTTGGCGAGTGGCCGAAGGTGTGGAAAGAGTGGGGTCTTACGAGGAACTTGGCATTTTTGGAATTGTTTCCTATTGTTGTTGCGGTTACCATTTGGGAGAGTGTTTCGCCAACAGGAGAATTCGGTTTCACTGCGATAACATGGGAGTGGTGTCTGTCATCAACAGTTTGTCGGCCTCGTCTCCGCCTGTGATTAGGCTACTGAGGGAACTAGTACTTTGTTGTCTTAAGCTGAACGCTTGGATTTCAGTGGTACATGTTCCACGTGTACAAAATTCCATAGCAGATGCCTTGTCTCGTTTTCAGTGGGATCGTTTTCGGACGCTAGCACCAGAGGCAGGGGACGTGGGTCAAGAATGCCCTTCGCGCTTGTGGCAGCTGGTTATGGAAGAGCGGGATGGTTAATAACGGGAGTCCATCACGAGACAGACCTGGGCATTATACGAGGCATCGTGGCGAGTATGGCAAAGTTGGATTATGCAGTGGGGTGTGATGGAGAGTGATGGAGATAGAGAGATGGCGGTGTTGTTTCTCGTGGGAAGGGCAGCGGAGAGCGGATGGTCGGTTTCAAAAGTTGGCAAGTTTGTTGCAGGTTTAGCGTTTGGTTTTAAATTGCAGGGGATAAAGGATGTTACGAAGTCCTTTTTAGTGAAGCAAGCTCTCAAGGGCTTTAGGAGAAGAGGTAAAGAGTTGGATAAAAGGAGGCCGGTTACCTTTAGTATTTTGGAACGTTTGGGTTTTGTATTGGATAAGATTTGTTGTTCAGTTTTTGAAGCCACACTGTTTAGGTTGGCTTTTTCATTGGCATTTTTTGGCGCGCTAAGAGTAGGTGAATTGGTGGCACCAAGCAGGAATAAGGTTGGGGGTTTGTTTGCTGAGGATATGAGTGGTCGAGATGGGGGTATTGAATTTTGGATTAGGTGGGGGAAGACGGATCAATTGGGCAAAGGTAAACGAGTAATATTGGGTGAGGTTATGGGATCTTTTCTTTGTCCTAAGAGATGTTTATTGGCTTATTGGCAGGTTTGGCCAGGGCGGAAGGGCCCATTATTGTGTCATGAAAATGGAGACTTTTTGTCACGTTTTCAATTCATAGCGGTGTTTAAAAAGGGGATTGCTGAGCTGGGCTTTAGCCCTGAGGTATACGGGTCACATTCATTCAGAATTGGTGCGGCATCAGAAGCGGATGGCTTGGGGTTAGGCAAGGATGTGATAAAACGTATTGGGAGGTGGAGTTCTGATCGTTACCTGTCTTATGTAAGGCATTAGGTATGCGGTCTTAGGTAATTTGCCTTTTGAGATTCGAATACCTTTTGGTTGTCTTGTTGCTGGTGGCGTCCCATTGTTAGTTTGGATGCTAGGACACTCTTTCGTCAATTGGGGGGCGCTGAGGGCGGACGTGAGGCCGGACGGTAGGCAAATGGGTTTTAGCAGGGAGCAAGCGGTGGTTCGGTGGTTGGGTTTTTCGAGGGATGGTTTGGAGAAGGGTGGTGCCAGAATTCCATAAAGCAGCTCGTTTGGATCGGGCTCTGGATATTTTGGTGGTGCATATGGGGGGAAATGATTTGGACGGCTCGGCCGGTTAGGGAATTGATGAGGGACATTCGAATCGGTCTGTTAAGGTTATGGACATCTTTTCCTGAGGTGTTGACAGTGTGGTCTGACATTGTGCCCAGAGGAAAATAGAGGGAGGCCAGATCATTGAAGGGAATTAATAGGGCACTTATAAAGTTGAACAGAGCTATATCAGCTTTTGTTACCAGGAACGGGGGAGTAAGCGTGCGGCATCTTGATCTGGAAGTGGGAGTTGGAGATTTTTGGAAAAAGGAAGGCGTACATTTGAATGATATTGGCATTGATTTATGGGCATTGGTCATACAGGAGGGGATCGAAAGGGCTTTTGTTGTGTTGGGGCGCTCACGAGCCTGAGGTGGTCAGGGCTGTTCGTTGGTGGCGGGGGGGTGGGGTTCTTGGAGTTGACACAGAAGTGCCGGTGGAAAGAATATTAGATAATCACAGGCAGTGCCTTGATTAACCGGGGTGATCTGGCATTTGGTTTTGGGCTCTGGACGGGGTTTTACCCTGGGAGCTTTTGGTGCCCTTGAGCTGGTGATGGACGGCTGAGGGTAATATGGTGGTTCGAGTTCGGTTTAATTTATGCCAGATCTAATTTTAACTCCAAGAACCCTCCCTTCTTATTTATTTTATAACACTGTTAATATGTTAATGTTGTTTGTTAATAAAATGGCCGCTGTGGCCAAATTTATCCAGAGAAATACAGGTGCAGTGTTTTTATTTGGTGGGGGAAAGGTGAGTGCTGGAAGATGGGGGCATGTTGAACCATGGAACCCGTGTTGGCAGTACACGGTCAAGAAGGGGGCTGGAAGCAAGTGTAACTAGAAGGAAGCCCCACATGACCGGGATGGGCCACGAGGGTGTAATTTTAATCCCAATATCGGGATTGGTTATAAGCCTGGAGGGGCGGGCATTGGGAAAGGGGGGGGGAGATATAATAAGGAAAAGTGCGGGAAAACGGTCAGTCCAGGAAGGAAGTCAGCGGGGAAAGTTCCCACCCACCCACCCCTTCTTTCTGTTGGTATTCTGTGAAGTTAATGGTGAAAGGGTGGTTTTACTGAGGAGGAGATAAAGGAGTTATTGATATTGTGTATTATCGATGGGTTATATTAAAAAAGGACATGTAAAGTTTTATGAGGGTTTGTCGCAGTGGCTTGGCGGGGGGTGGGGTTCTTGGAGTTGGCACAGAAGTGCCGGTGGAAAGAATATTGGATAATCACAGGCAGTGCCTTGATTAACCGGGGTGATCTGGCATTTGGTTTTGGGCTCTGGACGGGGTTTTACCCTGGGAGCTTTTGGTGCCCTTGAGCTGGTGATGGACGGCTGAGGGTAATATGGTGGTTCGAGTTCGGTTTAATTTATGCCAGATCTAATTTTAACTCCAAGAACCCTCCCTTCTTATTTATTTTATAACACTTTTAATATGTTAATGTTGTTTGTTAATAAAATGGCCGCTGTGGCCAAATTTATCCAAAGAAATACAGGTGCAGTGTTTTTATTTGGTGGGGGAAAGGTGAGTGCTGGAAGATGGGGGCATGTTGAACCATGGAACCCGTGTTGGCAGTACACGGTCATGAATTTCAGGGATTCAGTTGAAAGCCTTGTGTAAAGACCTGAATGCAGCGCTGAATGTAGTGTGAATAGGTCCTTACATCCTACACCACCTCAGGGGATTGTTGTTATGGAGTATTGCCCCTGTCATTGCCGCAGTTATGACCACCACCAGGGCTCGCGGTCACCCACCCTAGCTTTGGTATTCTGGGGAGCTGGTATAATGAATATCTGAGAAGAGCCCTAGAGAAGCAAGAACATTGGACAACCAAGAGGTGGTGGCCTCAAGTCAGGTGTAGTGTTCAACAGGGCAAGACTTTCTAATCTGCCCACACACACACACACACACACATATACACACACCTGCCCACACAGACACACACACACACACACACCTGCCCACACACACACCTGCCCACACACACACACATATACACACACACACACCTGCCCACACACACACACATATACACATACCTGCCCACACACACACACACACACCTGCCCACACACACACACACCTGCCCACACACACACACACACCTGCCCACACACACACACACACACACCTGCCCACACACACACACACACACACCTGCCCACACACACACACCTGCCCACACACACACACCTGCCCCCACACACACACACACCTGCTCACACACACACACACCTGCCCACACACACACACACCTGCCCACACACACACCTGCCCACACACACACACACACCTGCCCACACACACACACACCTGCCCACACACACACACCTGCCCACACACACACACACACATATACACACACACCTGCCCACACACACCTGCTCACACACACACACACCTGCCCACACACACTTGCCCACACACACACACACACACCTGCCCACAAAGACACCTGCCCACAAACACACACACACCTGCCCACACACACACACACACATACACATATACACACACACACACCTGCCCACAAACACACACACACACCTGCCCACACACACACACACATATACACACACACACACCTGCCCACACACACACCTGCCCACAAACGCACACACACACCTACCCACACACACACACACCTGCCCACACACACACACATATACACACACACACATATACACACACACACACCTGCCCACACAGACACCTGCCCACAAACACACACACACCTGTCCACACACACACCTGCCCACACACACACACATATACACACACACACACCTGCCCACACACACACACACCTGCCCACGCAGACACCTGCCCACAAACACACACACACCTGCCCACACACACACACATACACACACACTCACCATCCCTCGGCTCCATTCCTCCTGCCTGCTCTGGCTCTTTTCCGCTGCAGCACTGCAGGCCGGGGCGCACTGCGTGACGTCACAGCTAGGAGACACGGCCGCGCACAGGGCCGTGTCTCCTAGCAGTGACGCGGCCGGGCCAGCACAGGGAAGTTAACTGCTGCAGTGCTGGCCCGGCTGATGAAGAAGTAGCGGCGGCCGCTGCTGGGGGAGCGGTCCGGGCCCCCCCCTTCCCGCCACTGCTACCGCTATGTGCCACGGCGGCCCGCACATATAATGAGGGCAATCCGGCATTAGATACCCCGCCTGGAGCCGCGGGCCCCGTGCCGGCTCGTGGCCCCGGGCGCTCGCCCGGATTGCCCTCATTATAATCCGCCTATGTCAGCAGAGTAAAGGTGGTCACACATAAGCCCAGGTCTGCTAGATAGATACCTATGAATTATTATTTTGTATATGTTTTCAAACATACTTGATCAATGAAATCATCATTGTAAACTTCAACTCCACATAATAGTATATGATGTAGCAGTCACTAATTATCTTGAGTGCTTCATCTGATGTCCGTGCACATAGTATACATAGTATACCACATACAGTACAATATATATAGGAGAATATACAGTATGACTGGTATATAGAGACGAGCAATTTGTAGAACCGTGGTCCAGTGGTCAGATGAATATTCTGTGGCTGCTGAACAGGAGGCACCACATAGTCTCCTTTTTACAGCCCCACATAGCCTTCCATATACTGTACAGTGTGAGCCCCACATAGCCTCCTCTATACAATGTGAGCCCTCACACAACCTCCTATATGAGTATGAGCCCTCACATAGCCTCCTATATACAGTATCAGTCCCCACACAGCCTCCTGCATATAGTGTGAGGACCAGGGTCGGACTGGGGTGCCTAGGGCCCACCAGGGGAACTGACTCTAGGGGCCCACACTACAGCCCACCATAAACGGTTTTATTACTTGTTATGCTTTTCTATAATGTTCTATAATTACATGATTGGCCGCGCTGTGGAGCACCAAGCGGCAGGACTTTGTTCGAACAGTCATTCCGTACTGCCAGAGTCCCTTTAATGGTAACTTGTCACCTTGAAAAACGCTATTTATCTGCAGATATAGGGGTAATCTGCAGGTAAATAGGGTTTAAAGCCTGGTTAGACGGCTTAATGGAAAAGCGTTGGCTACACGGAGAAAATTACGTTTTATTCTCCCTGCCGCCACTCGCTTCCTGTCATAGGATCGGTGCAAGGAGGGAGACATTATAGTCACTGCGAACTACAAAGTGAGGGTGCTGCAATAACGTCCGACACCTTGATTGTGACACTTCCATGGAGCCCAACCTCAGGCTGAGCTTCATTGAATGACTAACATGGCAGCAGCATCTGGTAACTAGTGCTGAGCGAGAATGGTCAGATAAGGTGTGATCCCAGCATGCTCGGGTGTTATCCAGGTATCTTGTAGTGCTCTGCTAATATGCTCGAGTCCCCAGGGTAGCATGTTTTGCGGCGGTAAACAGACGCAACACATGCAGGAATTGCCTGTTTGTTAGGTAATCCCTGCATATGTTGCTTCTGTCTACCGCCGCAAAACATGTTACCGCAGGGACTCGAGCATATTAGCAGAGCACTACAAGATACCTGGATAACACCCGAGCATGCTGGGATAACATCTTGTCCGACCACGCTCACTCAGCACTACTGGCAACCCATCAGCAACCTGCAACTGCGTCACAGGGGGCAGAAGGGAGCAGGTGACTGCATGCACCGGCTAGCTAAATGCTGCTGTCAGTGATTGACAAGGGCACTTAAATACTCAAAACAGCAGCAATCAAGGCGAGCTCTGATCACTGCTGTTACAAGCAGACGCCGGCTATGTAACACAGCCGACATCTGCCTGGTATGGAGCAGGCTCAGCTCCTGAACCCGTGTCCATACAAGCACATCCCTATGGTTATGACAAGGTTAGCAAATTTCACTTGTCTGTTCCTAAATGTGGAAAGACAAATAGAATTCCCTAACACATGTGAGTGAGTCCTAATAGATTTAGTAAAGGTGCCTCAAGCATATGAATGTTATTACACACCACAATGGACTCTTACATACACGCATCTTACAAAAATACATATTATTCCAGATACGTAGACGCGCACAAACACGCAGAAGCGCACAAACTCATCAGTACATGAATACATCATCTGAACCACCATCATTTGTAATGTCAGGTCAGCCCCATATATCTTTGTATCACATAAACCTACAACTCCCAGTATGTAACTAACAATAGAGATACTGGGAGTTGTTATCAGTCATCATCAGACTGCGGACCATACAGGAACCACAGTACTGATGAGACACAGGCAGGATCACAAATGAACATTTACATCCAGGGATCTTACCTGAGACGTCTTCTCTGATTAGAGTCGTTCTCTCTCTTTTCGTCTCCCTCTTGTCCAGTCTCCATGATGACTTTTCTCATCCACAGCTCGTCTCTGCAGACTTCCATCTTCTCCGGTCTTCTGCAGCACATCCCGACACGATGCCCTTAAAGATAGCAGAGTCATTATAATGCTCCTGAATAAAAATATCTACACTGAGCCCCTGAATAAACCTAACTCTTACAATGCTCCCTGCACAAAACATGACATACACTCTACCCCTCTTATGCTACCTGCACTCCACACTGTCCTCTCCTTACCATACTGGGCCCCCTCTTCACACTGTCCTCTCACACTGTGTCCCCCCTATACTGCCCAGTCTCTATACTGTGCCCCTTCATCACACTCCCCCTCCTCAGCATACTGTTCCCTCCTTGCTGTGCCCTCACACTGTTCCCCCTATACTGCCGCATCTCTATACCTTCCCCCACACTACCTAGTCTCTGTGCTGTGTCACCTCACACTTTTCTCCCACCATACTGTCTCCTCACACTATTCCCCCACTCTCCATACTGTTTCCTCACACATCCCCCTTCCGTATTCTGTTCCTGCACTCATTCCCACCCCTCCCCTAGTTCACCATACTGTTTCTTCACACATCTCCCCATTCTGTCTCCTAAAATTTCTCTCCCATCTCTCTCCAAATATAATAAATCTTCGGAAGAGCACACAGACATGCAGAAGCACGCTTACACACACAAAAGCGCACACAGACACATACTAAGTGCTCTTTCACACGTCAGTACATGCGGTGACCGTTTCCACACGTACCAGAGACACTGACACACGTAGACCCATTCACATGAATGCGTATGTGCACATGTCAGTGTGTTTCCACTTTCTACAGACCATGTGGTGTCCGTGGGCAAAACACGCTGGCATGTCTGTTTTTTACCTGCTGTCCAGACCGCAAAAAGTCCCACACACTGATGACAGTTAGCACCCGGTGCTTGGGAAGAGCGCTGAGCGCTGCCCTCATCATAGATCCCTGCAGGCGCTGCGATCAGCACCAGCATGGTCAATGATGAGAGTAATAGTCTATACCCGCTGTGTCCAACTGTAAAAAGAATAAATTAAAAAAAACCTTATACTAACCTCTACTAAGTGTCACCCACTGTAATCCGTGCGAGCGCTCACGCCGAGGAGAATGTCTCCTGCAGCGAGTGGGCTCCGGAGCTGCGCTCAACAAGCGGTGCCCTGTCATTCAGTAAGCGCAGCTCTGGAGCAAGCTCGCTGCAGAAGTCATTCTGCTCGGCGTGAGCGCTCGCACGGATTACAGCAGGTGACACTTAGGAGAGGTGAGTATAAGGATTTTTTTATTTTATTCTTATTTTTACAGTTGAACACGGACACGGTGGGAGTAGACTACTACTCTCATCATTGACCCCGCTGCTGCTGATCACATCGCCTGCAGGGATCTATGATGAGGGCAGCGCTCAGCACCCGGCTCTTGGGAACAGCGCTAACTGTATACTGATTCCCAAGCGCCAGTATGTGTCACTTGGATGACACACAGGTGGACACGGATATTTCCAGTCCCGTAAATATCAGGACATGTGAAAGAGCCCTAATATACACACGCAGATACACATACTCACAGAAATGGGGACAAGTACACACACAGGCAAGCACACACAGAAATGCACAGACACACTCAGACAATCACACACAAAAATGCAGACACGCAGGGAAGCACACACACACGTATGTGTGAAGACACATAAACACACAGGCATACACAATGGACACACACAGGCATATACACACACACACATACAGGCATATATACACACACACACACACACACAGGCATATACACACACACCGGCATATACACACACACCGGCATATACACACACACATACAGGCATATATACACACACACACACACAGGCATATACACACACTGTACACACACAGGCATATAAACACACACACACAGGAATATAAACACACACACAGGAATATAAACACACACACAGGCATATTAACACACACACAGGCATATAAACACACTGTACACACACACACACACACTGTACACACACAGGTATATACACACACACAGAGACATACACACACACAGGCATATACACACTGTACACACACAGGCATATACACACACTGTACACACAGGCATATACACACACTGTACACACAGGCATATACACACACTGTACACACACAGGCATATACACACACTGTACACACACAGGCATATACACACACTGTACACACACAGGCATATACACACTGTACACACACAGGCATATACACACTGTACACACACAGGCATATACACACACTGTACACACACAGGCATATACACACTGTACACACACAGACATCTACACACACTGTACACACACACACACACACACAGTACACACACACACACATACACACTGTACACACACACAGGCATATACACACACACAGGCATATACACACACTGTACACACACACAGGCATATACACACACACAGGCATATACACACACTGTACACACACAGGCATATACACACACACACTGTACACACACACAGGCATATACACACACACAGGCATATACACACACTGTACACACACACAGGCATATACACACACACAGGCATATACACACACTGTACACACACAGGCATATACACACACACACTGTACACACACACAGGCATATACACACACACACTGTACACACAAACAGGCATATACACACACACTGTACACACAAACAGGCATATACACACACACTGTACACACACAGGCATATACACACACACTGTACACACACACACACAGGCATATACACACACACAGGCATATACACACACACACTGTACATACACACACAGGCATATTCACACACACTGTACACACACAGGCATATACACACACTGTACACACACACATGCAGGCAGCATATACATAAAAATCCATACAAACACACAAATATTACAGTACCTTGGCTTGTCTCCAGCCCATACAGTGTACAGACAGGCTCCTAATGTGGGAGACTGCAGTGCAGGGCGCGCTGTGACGTCACTTTTAGCAGACGTGCGGCCCTGTCTGCTGAGTGTAACGCTGCAGTGCAGCACCTGCTCTCCTGCTCCCAGGCCCCTCCCGCTACTCTCCTGGGCATCGCGTCGGCGAAAGTGCGTGCGCGCGCCCTTAAAGGGCCCACGACCACATTTTTTTTTTAAAATTCTTCAGTTCCCTTTGCATAGGGCCCGGGGCCCACCGGGAAATTTCCCGGCGCCCCGCCAGGCCAGACCGAGCCTGGTGAGGACCCACACAGCCTCCTGCATACAGTGTGAGGACCCACTGTGTGAGTACAGTGTGAGGACTGGTCGTCGGATATGTTGCACGCTTATTGAGATGTGTTATTGACAGCTCTCTCATTTTTCTTGCCACTGTCTTGTTAAATATACAGGTTGGATACATTTGGTGTTCATGCCATATAAATTCCTGTTTATAACGAGTACATATTTATGATAGGTAGCTTTGTTTTACTACCATTGGCAGGCATTAACTGGATTTTAGGTCCTAGTGACGTTTTATATCTTTTTTACCTACGTATTCATTAAAGGTTATGTTTTAACCTCTTTCACTACTTTAATTGCTTCATATTACCTTTATTGAGTGGTGACCTGTATGATAGTGTGTGAGCACCAGCTCCAGGCGTCCCTGAAGAGGGGCAGGGAAAAAGTAAAGGGGGCAGTGGGAAGGGGGTTTATCCAAGGAGGGGTGAGGTCAGCAAAGTATGAGAGACAGACTCATCCTAAACCAGGGGTCTCAAACATGCGGGCCGCATGTGGCCCTTCAGACTGGTTCATGCGGCCTGTGTGCACCATAGACCCCGATCGCGGCCCGGTCCAGGAGCTGCCGACAGCTGCACTTTAGTTCAGTGTATTGCTGCGCAGAGACCGGCTCTCTGCATGATACAATACCAATGCCAGCCACCGGCCTATCAGAGGCCAGCAGCGGACATCCGCGTCCCAGCGCAGCGGTGCATGACATCACTAACATGGGTAGATGTCAGCTGCTGGCCTCTGATAGGCCGGTGGCAGGCATTGGTCTCTGCGCAGCAATACACTGAACTAAAGCGCAGCTGCCAGAAGCTCCTGGACCAGGCCGCGATCGTCAAGGGGTCTATGGTGCCTGCGCCCGCATATGCAGAAAGGACACCGAGGGAACGGAGGACAGGTGAGAAGAGACTTTTTTTTTCTTATATATGTATGTGAAGAATGGAACAGCGGACATTCCTACAATGTGGGACCTGAATGGGGACATTCCTACAATATGGGGACCTGGATAGGAACATTCCTACAATGTGGGACCTGGATGGGGACATTCCTACAATGTGGGACCTGAATGGGGACATTCCTACAATATGGGGACCTGGATAAGAACATTCCTACAATGTGGGACCTGGATGGGGACATTCCTACAATGTGGGACCTGAATGGGGACATTCCTACAATGTGGGACCTGAATGGAGACATTCCTACAATATGGGAACCTGGATAGGAACATTCCTACAATGTGGGACCTGGATGGGGACATTCCTACAATGTGGGACCTGAATGGGGACATTCCTACAATATGGGGACCTGGATAAGAACATTCCTACAATGTGGGACCTATATGGGGACATTCCTACAATGTGGGACCTGAATGGGGACATTCCTACAATATGTGGACCTGGATAGGAACATTCCTACAATGTGGGACCTGGATGGGGACATTCCTACAATGTGGGACCTGAATGGGGACATTCCTACAATATGGGGACCTGGATAGGAACATTCCTACAATGTGGGACCTGGATGGGGACATTCCTACAATGTGGGACCTGAATGGGGACATTCCTACAATATGGGGACCTGGATAGGAACATTCCTACAATGTGGGACCTGGATGGGGACATTCCTACAATGTGGGACCTGAATGGGGACATTCCTACAATATGGGGACCTGGATAGGAACATTCCTACAATGTGGGACCTGGATGGGGACATTCCTACAATGTGGGACCTGAAAGGGGACATTCCTGCAATATGGGGACCTGGATGGGGACATATCTACAATCTGGGGACCTGGATAGGGACATTCCTACAATGTGGGGACCTGGATGGGGACATATCTACAATATGGGGAACTGGATTGGGACATATCTACAATGTGGGGACCTGGATAGGAACATTCCTACAATGTGGGGACCTGGATAGGAACATTTCTACAATGTGCAGACCTGGATGGGGGACATTCCTACAAGATGGGGACATTATAACAAGATGGGGACCTAGATGGGGGACATTACGACAAGATGGGGACCTGGATGGGGTTCATTACGACAAGTTGGGGACCTGAATGGGGGACATTACGACAAGATGGGGACCTGGATGGGGCATTACTACAAGATGATGACCAGGATGGTGCATTACTACAAGTTGCGGACCAGGATGGGGCATTACTACAAGATGAGGACCAGGATGGTGCATTACTACAAGATGAGGACCAGGATGAGGCATTAGATGAGGCATTACTACAATATGAGAACCAGGATGTGTCATTAACCCCTTTACAACCCAAGGTGGTTTGCACATTAATGACCAGGCCAATTTTTACAATTCTGACCACTGTCACTTTATGAGGTAATTACTCTGGAACGCTTGAACGGATCTCCCTGATTCTGAGACTGTTTTTCGTGACATATTGTACTTCATGATTGTGGTAAAATTTCTTCGATATCACTTGCGTTTATTTGTGAAAAAAATGGAAATTTGGCAAAAATGTTGAAAATTTAGCAATTTTCAAAATTTGAATTTTTATGCCCTTAAATCAGAGAGATATGTCACAGAAAATAGTTAATAAATAACATTTCCCACATGTCTACTTTACATCAGCACAATTTTGGAACCAAATTTTTTTTACTAGGGAGCTATAAGGGTTAAAAGTTGACCAGCGATTTCTAATTTTTCCAACAAAATTTACAAAACCATTTTTTTAGGGACCACATCATATTTAAAGTCACTTTGAGGGGTCTTTATGACAGAAAATACCCAAAAGTGACACCATTCTAAAAACTGCACCCCTCAAGGTGCTCAAAACCACATTCAAGAACTTTATTAACCCTTCAGGTGCTTCACAGGAAATTTTGGAATGTGGAAGAAAAAAATTAACATTTAACTTTTTTCACAAAAATGTTATTTTAGACCCAATTTTTTTTATTTTCGCAGGGGTAACAGGAAAAAATAGACCCCAAAATTTGTTGATCAATTTCTCCTGAGTAAGCAGATACCCCATATTTGACTTTTTAAATGTAAAATTTGCTTGAATAATTAGCGGACGCCATATTGCATTTGGGGAGCCCCTGATGTGCCTAAAAAGTGGAAACCCCCCACAAGTGACCCCATTTTGGAAACTAGACCCCTCAGGGAACTTATCTAGATGTGTGGTGAGCACCTTGAACCCCCAGGTGCTTCACAGAAGTTTATAACATTGAGCCGTAAAAATAAAATTTTCACATTTTTCCCACAAAAATGTTTTTCAGCCCCCACTTTTTCATTTTCATAAGGATAACAGAAGAAATTGCACTATGCAGTTTGTTGTTCAATTTCTCCTGAGTTAGCTGATACCCCATATGTGGGGGAAAACCACTGTTTGGGAGCGCGGCAGGGTTCGGAAGGGAAGGAGCGCCATTTGACTTTTTGATTGTAAAATTTGCTTGAATAATTAGCGGACGCCATGTTGTGTTTGGGGAGCCCCTGATGTGCCTAAACAGTGGAAACCCCCCACAAGTGACACCATTTTGGAAACTAGACCCCTCAGGGAACTTATCTATATGTGTGGTGAGCACCTTGAACATATAAAAAAATCAAACTTTTTCCACAACAATGATGTTTTAGCCCCAATTTTTTTATTTTCACAAGGGTAAGAGGAGAAAATGGACCCCAAAAACTTTTGTGCAATTTCTCCTGAGTACGCCAATACCCCATATGTCGGGAAAATACAGTGCTTGGGTGCACGGCAGAGTTCAGAAGGGAAGGAGCACTGTGTGACTCTTTGAACGCAAAATTGTCTGGAATCGATAGCGGATGCCATGTCGCGTTTGAAGACCCCCTAATGTGCCTAAATAGTTGAAACCCCCCACAAGTGACCCCATTTTGGAAACTACACCCCTCAAGGATTTTATCAAGGGGTATAGTGTACATTTTGAACCCAGAGGTACGACACAAAATTTGATGACATTAGGTCATCATATTGAATAAGTTGTCAATAGTCTTGAGCGCAAGTGCTCGCTACTTGAGTTTGCATCGGGTACTCAGGTATGCACCATGTATCACAGGTGCTCAAGTGAAATGCTTGAGTCCCCTCCCGCATGTTTCACGGTTATTAGACACCCCCAAAAAAACATGCGGGGATCGCTCGAGCATGGCAGGCAATCCGTGCGAGATTATTTTGGCCGCGAAGCATATGGGGCGGAGACTCGAGCACTCGCGATACTCAATGCATACCCGAGTACCCGATGCAAACTCAAGTGGCGAGCACTTGTGTTCAACACTAGTTGCCATATCATCTTTTTTTTTTTTTTTTATAAAAAAAAAACAACGCTTACCCCCAACCCTAACCCTACCCTAGCCCAACCCTGACCCCAACCCTAACATTAGCACAACCCTAACCCCAACCCCAGCCCTAGTGTTTATTTTTTACGCCGTTCCTCGTGCGGTATAAGTGATTAGACGACCTTATTCTTCGGGTCGGTGCGACTACAGAGATACCAGAATGATATCGGGTTTTTATGATTGACAGCTGTCACACACTAAAAGACACATATTTTGTAAAATCTAGTTTTTGCATCGCCATATTTTGAGACGAATAATTTTTCCATATTTTGGCCGACAGAGTCATGTGATGGATTTTTTTTGCGGGACAAGTTGACGTTTTTATTGGTGCCATTTTCAGGCACGTGACATATTTTGATCGCTTTCTATTCCAGCTTTTGGGAGGCAGAATAAACAAAAACCTACAATTCAGGAATTTTTTTTTTTTTTATTCTACTCCGCGTGTGTTAAAATTGATTAGGTAGCTTTATTCTTCGGGTCAGTACGTTTACAGCGGTACCACATTTATATCGTTTTTCTATGTTTTGGCACTTTTACACAATAAAAGACATTTTATGGAAAAAATTATTTTTTTGCATCGCTTTATTCTGAGAGCTATAACTTTTAGAATTTTCAGATTATGGAGCTGTATGGTGGCTTGTTTTTTGCGGGACAAGATTACATTTTCAGCGGTACCATTTTTAATTATATTCATCTTTTTGATCGCGTGTTATTCCATTTTTTGTTTGGCGGTATGATGATAAAGCATTGTTTTTTGCTTCGTTTTTTTTTTTTTTTTTTTTTACCGTGTTCAATGAAGGGGTTAACTAGTGGGACAGTTTTATAGGTCAGGTCGTTGCGGACGCGGCGATACCAAATATGTGTACTTTTATTGTTTTGATTTTTTTTTCATAATAATATTTATTGATGGGCACATTATATTTTTATTTTTGGTGGATTATTTTTTTAATTTTTTTTTAAATATTTTTACAATTTTTTTTACATTTTTTTTTCACTTTCTGAGAGGTTTTACACTTTTTTACTTTGTCCCCCTCTGTGACTTTCACTTTTTTTATTCTGATCGCCTGCATAGCATAGGGATGGAGCACCATCCCTGAGCCATGCAGGCAGTCAGCGCTGCACAGTGAGAAGATTGTTCGGTCATGCACTGCGCATGACCAAACAATCTTCCTGCTGTCTGGTGACCCGGATGTTGTCATGACGACATCGGGTCATCATGGCAACACCCGGGAAGCCGCGGCAGACAGCGCTGGAGGCCGGAAGAGGAGGTGAGTATTGCGATCACCTCCCCTTGCCACCGTAATGCTGCGATCAACTTCGATCTGACATCAGGGTGCCGTATTCTCCATAGGTCCACTATGCCTACCTCCTCTAGCAGATAATGTAGAGATGTATATTGAGCATTTTGAAAAATATTTCCAGTATGGAATTTATCCCAGAAAGGGTGGAGGTAGGTGGTAAAATCCCCACCCCCTGCGAGGTTGGGATTTAGGAGGATGTTAGTTTTAGATCAGTTGCAGAACGGAGGGCACGGGAGGGGTGATAGACAGAAATGAGGGATGAGATATAGGGTGGTGCAGAACTGTGGAGGGCTTTATGGGTGAGAGAGATGAGTTTGTATTGTATTCTGTGGTGAATGGGTAACCAGTGCAATGACTGGCACTGGTTAGAGGCGTTGGTGAAGCGGCCTGATAGAAATACGACCCTGGCTGCTGCATTCAGAATGGATTGGAGAGGAGAGAGTTTGTATAGAGGGAGACCGATTAGAAGAGAGTTGCAGTAGTCCAGACGAGAGCGAATAAGAGCGACAGTAAGAGTTTTTGCAGTATCAAAGGTGAGAAAATGTGGGGTTCTGGAGATGTTTTTAAGGTGCAGGTGACATGAGTGAGTGAGTGATTGTAGCCCAGTCAAGAGAGCTTGTAAAAGAACTTCTACATGATGTTTCAAGGATGGAAAAAGACTGCCATCTACTGGCCAGACGCAGTCAAGCTGAACCAAGATATGCAAGGGAAGTTGCAGGGAGAGCAAGTTCAGACGCTGGACCTGATCAGGTGACTTCCAGGAAGGAGTTCCGGAAAATAAGAGGCCAGCGCGCCAAACCTGAGGGGTCTTTGGCGCCAAGCAGCAGAAAGGATCAGATGTGTTCCCTGCGTCCTGAGAAACCCCACGTGACAGGCCTAAGCCAGAGGCCTGTGAGGTGCCACAGCCGGGCACCGGTAAAAGAGCTCCGGATATCTCGCGGATGTTACCTGAGTGCTGTGCCTGCTGAGGAGAATAGGAACCTAATTGCGGTGCTGAGTGAGTTCGAGGAACCCGACGTCGCCCGCCGACAGACGAGGCCTGGACCCCCCTATCCAAGGCTCGAGAGACTGCCTCCAACAGCCAAGCAGAGAGGAGTTGAGAGACGGTTGCCCCAGGAAAGTCACGCCAGCGGAAGCGGAGGAGCTGCATACGTGAACAGGGCCGTCACTTCCACTGTTCACCCGCAGTACCGGGGCCAATTGGGTTTAGATAATCAGGTTGGGAGGGGAACAGTTGGGACTAAAGGAGCACAATGTGATCTAATTGAATTTATGCGGAAGAGACTCACGGCCTAGCGTGAATAACCGATGACCCCCGCTAGGGCCAAATGTACAGTTAAAGAACTTACGTGGTGTCTCCCATGACTGAGGGCATCACCCTACTTAAGAGACTTCGCCTTACTTAAGAGACTTCACCTTACTTTGAGAGGCTTCACCTTACTTTGAGAGACTGCATCTTATTTTGAGAGATTTTGCCTTTGATGATATATTGAATTACTGTTCATTACCCTTGTTACTAATCCCTTGTTCAGAATACCTGTTGCATAAAATTGTTTATTTTCATCTGAGACTGTTCTCGCCTTGTGTCTCTGTGCGTTGCATTCCCGCACCTGCATTACATTTGGCATAGTCGGCATGATGCAACATTCAGACGCAGAGATGGGGGATCAGTCTGTGGCTGGGTCCGGTCGGACCCATATACCCCCGGGGGCTATTCTCAGCCATCTTCCCAAGTTTTCAGGGGATGGCATGTCACTGTGGGACTGGGTAGAAAGACTGAGAAGTATGCTACGGATGTACCCCCTTGATCCCCTAGCCCAGGCGGCGCTGGCCCTCCTAACCCTTGATGGAGAGGCCCGACAGACTGTGATGTACCGCCCACCTGGGGACCGTGACACCGTGGATAAAGTGATAAAAATTTTAGAAGACATGCACGGTGACACTACAGATTTGGAACACTTGCGCTTACGGTTGTTCCAGCGGGTCCAAGGGGAAAATGAGACAGTAAATCAGTATGTTAATGCGTTGCAGGAAGAGACGGCCCATATCACTAAGAAAGCTCGAGATGGGAACCGAGGACTGGTAGGGGCTGAAGCTAGAGTGCTGGAGAGAGAAGTTCCTGTTCTCAAAGCCACAGTTAGAAGTCAAGAGGCAATTGCTCCTGGATTCACCAACCAAGAGCCTGATTGGGTACGGGAAATACGTCAGGAAATTAGAGACATTCGGGGTGAGCTGAATGCTATTAGAAAGCCCCCTACTGCCCCCTTGCCGACGGACCGTACTGCTCAACGCGGACGGAGACCAGAACGAGAGAGACGTTCCTACCCGGCCCCAGCACGGCATGTACACGACCTATCGGCAGAAAGAGGACCGGAGTGCTGGACTTGCGAAGGTAGGGGGCATATCTCCAAAGACTGTCCCAACCGAAAAAGGAGGAGGAGGGGACAGCCGTTAAACTAAAATGCCCCATGGTTGTGGAGCATACCGTGGGGTCTCGTGCTTCAGAGAGTAGAAGAAGGAGCTCTGAAGCATCATCTGGGCTGAATTCAATGGGCAGCGGATCCGCTGTTTGATGGACACCGGGTCTCAAGTGACCACTATGCCTGAGACGTATTTCCAAAGTCACTTTCCTGAAGTCTGAAGTCACTCGTTCCTGCCGGGAACCCACTGTCAAATTGGTGGCGGCCAATCAACTACCTATCCCAGTAGCGGGAGTAGTATGGATGTCCATGCGGGCATGTGGAAAGGACCTCGGTCGAAAAGGGATCGTGCTAACCACAGGGCCCGGAGGCGATGGGCCCATTGTAACCCTGGGCATGAATGTGCTGAAAGAAGTCGGACAGTTCCTGGCTGTGGGCTGTAGCAAAAACAACTGGACCCGCGCCACTCGAGACCCAGCTAGCAAGAGAGTGTTCCAACACCTCGTGCGGGTCAGCCAGATTCAAAAATTGCCCGCTACCTCTCAGTACCTTGGTAAGGTATCGATACCGCCCGAAGCCACAATGACACTGCTGGTGGGACAGACTGTACTCACGTTGCCGGTGCTGGCACATGTGTCCTTAGAGGGCATGGACATTCAAACTGAACCGATGGAAGGAGAAGAAGCGCCCTCTGGACTCCTGATTGCTCGAACCCTGGCCACCGTGCGGCACGGCCGAGTACCCGTGCGCTGCATCAATTTAGGTGGCACCAGTTTACAGTTGTTGCCCCGACAAGAGGTGGCGCGAGTGTACATAATGCCAGAGGCCCTTACTAGAGCGGACGCTATAAGACTGGCACCTGTGGAAGGAAAACCATGGACCCTGGAGGTGTCCCTCAACAGCCAGGAGAATGGAAGAGAACCGTTGGCTGGACGCCACCTTCTGGAAGAAATGGAGGCTAATCTGACTGAGCTTTCTGCTGGACAAGTAAGGAAGATCGAACAACTTCTACAGCGATATCAGGGAGTGTTTGCACAGCATGAAGATGATTTCGGGTGCACTCGGGACATTCAGCACGAAATACCCACCGGAAATACTGCTCCCATCCGAGAGAGATATCGGCAGATCCCGCCTCAAATGTACCAGGAGGTGAAAGAGCTGTTGGCCCACATGTTGCAGAACGGTGTGATCCATGAAAGTCAGAGCCCCTGGGCGGCTCCGATCGTGCTGGTCCGAAAGAAGGATGGTACCCTGAGATTTTGCGTGGACTATCGAAAGCTGAATGCCTGTACAGTCCGGGACTCCTATCCACTTCCCCGAATCTAAGAGTCTCTATCGGCACTAGGAAGCGCCAAATTCTTCTCTTCCCTCGACCTGGCCATTGGCTATTGGCAGGTCCCAGTAGCTGAGAAGCATCATCCGAAGACCGCATTTGTTCTCCCTATGGGCCTGTTTGAGTTCAATCGGATGCCGTTCGGACTAACAAATGCGCCAGGGACCTTCCAACGGCTGATGGAGAGATGCTTGGGGGACCTCAACTTTGAAGCCACTTTAATATATCTGGACGATATAATTATCTATTCTGCTACGTTTGAGGATCATCTCCGCCGATTGGAACAAGTGTTAGAACGGCTTCAGAGACACCGCCTGAAAATTAAGCCTCGAAAGTGTCGTCTCTTCAAACAAGAAATTGAGTATCTGGGGCACACTGTGTCCAGTGCAGGAGTACACCCCACTGCAGAGAAAGTAGCTGCCATGCAGAAGTGGCCCACGCCCGCCAACCTAAGGGAACTGAGGGCGTTCCTGGGGCTTGCTTGATACTACCGCAGAATCATTAAAGACTTTGCTAAGATTGCGATCCCGCTCAATGAATTGCTGAGAGGAACAGCTGGGGGAGCCAAGCGACAGCCCATTCAGTGGGGCCGACGACAAGAAGAGGCATTCCGAACATTGAAAATGGCACTAACAGATGCCCCAATCTTGGCCTACACCGACTTTTTGCAGCCTTTCGTGTTGTACACCGATGGAAGCTTGCATGGACTGGGAGCAGTGCTGGCTCAAGTACAAGGAGGAAAAGAGCGAGTGATCACGTATGCCAGCAGGTCACTCCGAGATACGGAGAAGAATCCGGAGAACTACAGTTCGTTTAAGCTGGAGCTACTAGCACAGGTGTGGGCCATGACCGAGAAATTTGCTGAGTACTTGTCAGGGTCAGAAGTGCAAGTGCGGACAGATAACATCCCTTTGGCCCACTTGGAGAACGCCAAACTGGGCGCGTTAGGACAGAGGTGGGTCACAAGGATGTCCAAATACCAGTATAAGATTGCCTATCGGTCCAAGGCTCTGAACACCCATGCCGATGCCCTGTTCCGGGTCACTCAGGCGGGGCCGAAAGAGGACAGAGATGAGGAGCTCGAAGGCGACGAGATTCCGGATTTCAGCCAGTTCGTCGCTGCCCAAGAGACCAGAGAGGAGCCGAAGCCCACTCAGATTCTGGGCTGTTCAAGAGACGAATGGATACATCTGCAGCAATCCGATCCGGAGTTAGCAAAATTGAGGGAATAGGTCGCCCTTAATCAAAGACCCGACCAGGAAACCAGAGCTGCTTCACTTCCAACTACCCTACAAATCCTAGGTCAGTGGGAGTGGCTTCTCCTGAAGGACGGCTTGCTATGCCGAAGAATCCAGCTGCCTCGAGAGTTTGATGTTACCTGGCAGGTGGTAGTTCCAGGAGCGCTAGTAACACAGCTAGCCCAAGAAGCTCATAGAAGAGGTGCTCACTTCGGAGTAGAAAAGACCTTTCGGTGGTTGCAACGGCTGGTGTATTGGCCTCAACTGCAGCAAGAAGTCGAGGGAGTCTGCCGAGCATGTCGCCAGTGTGAGTTGAATAAGCCCCCGGAACAAAGAGTTCCCATTCAGACCATCCGAACTTCTGCCCCCTTGGAGGTCTTGATGATTGACTACTTGATGATAGGAACTTCATGCAATGGTTATGGACACTGTTTGGTCATGACTGATCACTTCACCAAGTTCGCAGTAGTGACGCCTACTAAAGACCAGACGGCAGAAGCCACAGCTAAGGCCATCTGTCAAGATTTCATCGAGATTTATGGGTGCCCGAAGCGAATACATTCTGACCAGGGGGCCTGCTTCCAAGGGCGAGTGATGGATGAGTTGTACCGCATCTATGGAATCGACCGTTCCCGAACAACGCCCTACCACCCGCAAGGGAACGGCGCATTCGAGCGCTTTAACCGAACCCTGTTGCAAATGTTGCGAACGCTGGAAGCGGACAAAAAGATGAAGTGGCCCGAATATGTGTCCGAGCTGGTGTGGGTGTATAATAATCGAGTTCATGCGACCACCGGCTACACCCCTTACATGTTGCTGTTTGGAAGAAGTGGCCGAGAAATCACACAACTGGAGCTAGACTCAGAAGAGCCCGGCCCGGGCGGTAGCCCAAGTACCTGGATTCGAGAACACCGGCGTCGGCTCCATACAGTGAGAAGACTGGTTGCTCAGAAGTTTCAGGAAGTAGAGCATGCAGTTCGGCCCCCGACGACAGGTGGATCACTTCAGCCAGGAGACCGAGTGCTGGTGAGGGCTAAACGATTTGGAAGTAAACTGGACCATCGTTGGGAGGCGATACCATATCGGGTGGTGAAGAAAGTTCACCCAGACAACCCAGTCTATGAGGTTAGGCCCCAAGGGGATAACGCCGCGACACCCAGGGTGTTGCACCATAATATGCTGCGACCTTGCTCCTCTGAAGCAGAAGTCTGTAACGTAGTTGGGCCCCCAGACGTATTGGCTGAAGTGCCACATGCAGAAACCTTAGGGGATGAAGAAGGATGGGCCACAATGCAGTTGGGCCCATCAGAACCGTTGATGCCAACCCCGAGTGGAATTCCAAATGAGTCGGTAAATGATTTGCAATCCCCAGTGGTTGATTCCTCGGATCTCCCGGAGTCACCTCCGCAAGAAGAGCTCCGCAGAACTGAGCGGGCTAATGCCGGAATCCCTCCTAACCGGTATGCTCAGGAAGAGTTCATCTGGTCTCAAATCCAACAGAAAACGCAGGAGTGTGCCCAACTCCTGTCTGAGCTTGCACTGCCTGGAAGGAGGCATCAGTTCTGCGAGAAGCCCACTCGCCCAAGGACTGGCGAGCAAAAAGGAGGGAGGAATGTAGCCCAGTCAAGAGAGCTTGTAAAATAACTTCTACATGATGTTTCAAGGATGGAAAGAGACTGCCATCTACTGGCCAGATGCAGTCAATCGGAACCAAGATATGCAAGGGAAGTTGCAGGGAGAGCAAGTTCAGACGCTGGACCTGATCAGGTGACTTCCAGGAAGGAGTTCCGGAAAATAAGAGGCCAGCGCGCCAAACCTGAGCGGTCTTTGGCGCCAAGCAGCAGAAAGGAGCAGACGTGTTCCCTGCATCCTGAGAAACCCCGCGTGACAGGCCTAAGCCAGAGGCCTGTGAGGTTCAACAGCCGGGCACCGGTAAAAGAGCTCCGGATATCTCGCGGATGTTACCTGAGTGCTGTGCCTGCTGAGGAGACTAGGAACCTGATTGCGGTGCTGAGTGAGTTCGCGGAACCCGACGTCGCCCGCCGACAGACGAGGCCTGGACCCCCCTATCCAAGGCTCGAGGGACTGCCTCCAACAGCCAAGCAGAGATGAGTTGAGAGACGGTTGCCCCAGGAAAGTCACGCCAGCGGAAGCGGAGGAGCTGCATACGTGAACAGGGCCGTCACTTCCACTGTTCACTGTTGGGAGGGGAACGGTTGGTACTAAAGGAGCACAACGTGATCTAATTGAATTTATGTGGAAGAGACTCATGGCCTAGCGGGAATAACCGGTGACCCCCGCTAGGGCCAAATGTACAGTTAAAGAACTTACGTGGTGTCTCCCATGACTGAGGGCATCACCCTACTTAAGAGACTTCGCCTTACTTAAGAGACTTCACCGTACTAAAGAGACTTCACCGTACTAAAGAGACTGCACCTTACTTAAGAGACTTCACCTTACTTTGAGAGGCTTCACCTTACTTTGAGAGACTGCGTCTTATTTTAAGAGATTTTGCCTTTTGCTGATATATTGAATTACTGTTCATTACCCTTGTTACTAATCCCTTGTTCAGAATACCTGTTGCATAAAATTGTTTATTTTCATCTCAGACTGTTCTCGCCTTGTGTCTCTGTGCGTTGCATTCCCGCACCTGCATTACATGATTGTATATGGGGGATAAAGGAAAGTTGTGTGTCAAATATGACTCCAAGACATCGAGCTTGCTGCTTGGGGGTTATGGTGGCGCAACCCAAGAAAATTGAAAAGTCAGGTATAGGTAGGTTAGTAGAGAGAGAAAAAACAAGGAGTTCAGTTTTGGAGAGATTCAGTTTCAGATAGAGGGAAGACATGATGTTAGAGACAGCAGACAGACAATCACTGGTATTTTGTATTAGAGTGGCGGTGATGTCAGGTGAAGAGGTCTATAGTTGGGTGTCATCAGCATTGAGATGGTACTGGAAATCAAATCTGCTGATGGTTTGTCCAATAGGAGCAGTATACAAGGAGAAGAGGAGGGGACCTAGGGCTTATCCTTGTGGAACCCCGATAGTAAGAGGAAGATTAGAGGAAGAAGAGCCGGCAAAAGATACCGTGAAGGAGCGGTCAGACGTAGGAGAAGAACCAGGAGGGAGCGGTGTCCTTGAGGCCTATACAGCGGAGCATAGTGAGGAGGAGCTGATGATCTACAGTGTCAAAAGCGGCAGAGAGATCCAGGAGAAACACCAGGGAGTAGTGACCATTAGATTTAGCTGTTAGTAGATCATTAGAGACTTTAGTGAGGGCAGTTTCAGTAGAGTGTGAGGAGCGGAAACCGGATTGTAAAGGGTCGAGAAGAGAGTTATCTGAGAGATAGCGGATTAGGCGGGAATAGACCAGGCGTTCCTGGAGTTTAGAGATGAAGGGAAGATTAGAGACCGGTCTGTAGTTAGCAGTGCAGTTCTGGTCCAGGGATGGCTTTTTCAGTAAAAGGGTTATGATGGCATGTTTAAGTGAGGAGGGAAAGAAACCTGAAGAAAGAGAGAGGTCAAATATTTTAGTTAGGTGGGTAGTGATGTCAAGGTAAAATATATATATTATAGAAAATCAATTAGTTTATTTTAATAGATTACCTAATCAGTGTGAATTAATATAGAGATGATGGAATAATCTATGTGTATGTATGTATGCAAATGTGTATATGCACATTGATTATGTTAATAGTTAATGATATATAACAGTTTCTGTTCTCAGGCTATGTGCCCACGATGCAGAAATGCTCCGGATTTTTCCTGAGCGTTTCTGCATCTCCCTGGCAGAAAAAATGTATGCGGATTGTACATGCGGATTTTACATGTGGATTGTACATGCGGATTTTACATGCGTTTTTCCTGCCAGGGACAAGCGGATGTGAAGCTTTCTTCACATGCATTTCCGCATGAGCATTGAAAAGCGCTTTCCAAGTGATTTTAACATCACTTGGAAAGTGCTTGACAACTTGGTCACACTATATAAATCCATGCAAACGGCATGGATTTATATAGTGTGTCCGAAAGAATGTTAAAAAATAAAAAATAAATGTCATACTTACCTTCTGATGGCCCCCAGCGTCTTTATCCGATGCGTCTCAGCTTGCCGGCAGCTCGCGGTACACTGAAGGACCTGCCGTCACATGACTAAATGACGTCAGCGCAGGTCCTTGAGTCCACCGCGATCTGCCGGCAAGCCAAGACAAGCACACCGGGGGCCATCAGAAGTATAATATATATATTTTTTTATTCTTTTTTTTACAGGTACTATGGTACCTGGGTCCGGAGGAGAGTCTCCTCTTCTCCAGACCCGGGTACCATCCGCACATTGAAACGCATGGAATGCGCATGTACAGATCCAGTGATGCGGATTCCATGCATTCCAATGCAAGTCAATGGCAGCGAAAACGTAGCGCTTCCGCAAAATAATTGGTCATGCTGCGTTTTTTTCCGCAATGATAAGACGCAGCGGAAATTTCTGCAGCATGTGCACAGCACATGCAGATTATCATTGGGGAACATGGCAGACCTTCTACCAAGCGTTTTTTAAGCGTTTCTGCAGCGGAATTGCCGCTGCGGAAATGCTTAAAAAACGCATCGTGGGCACACAGCCTTATTGTAGACATGAACAACTAAATGATTTCCTGGGAATGACGTATGCATGTGCATGGCTGATAACAGAGAGATTCATGTCGAGTTGGCAAAGATGGCGCTGAGAGACGACTTCACCCCTCCCATCAGAATTCCTAAGGTGTTACTGATGCCAGGAGATACATGGATGAGCAAGTTGCAGTGTGCCAAGTTATCAGAAGGAGCAATGAATTTTACTAATCCCACCTAGAAGTAGAATACTATATAACCCCATGTCTACATAATAAAGTATGTCATTTTGCGTGGTTTAGTCTCTGAGTGAAGTTTTTCAACCATATTAGCAAATTTGGTTGATTTGCATTCACTCGGACATCTTTAATTAGGAGGAGAGCAGTTACCTAGTGTATCTTAAATTGGTGAAACCTCCACAGTGACAGCTGGGGAAAGGAACTGAATGAGCTGTGAGGGAATAGGGTCACTGTTGCAGGTTGAAGGGCAGGAAGAAGTTAGGAGTCTGGTCACTTCTTCTTCTGTGACCAGCTCGAAGATGGAAAGTGAACTTGAGGTGCGGGAGGGAAGGGAATCCAGACTCTGAGGGGATTGTGTAAAAATGTCTTGACAGATATGATTGATTTTTTGTAGGAAATAAGTGGCCAGATCGTCAGCGCTTAGGTTGGTGACGGGGTCTGTATTTTAGAGCTCAGGAGGGAGTGGAAGGTTTCAAAGAGTCGTTTAGGATTGTTGGCTAGAGATGTGATGAGAGTGGTAAAGTAGACTTGTTTAGCCGGATGGAGAGCAGAATTATAAGTTTTGAGCATGAACTTATAGTGGATGAAGAGAAACCAAAAACAAGAAAAATACCCAAATAATTGAAAGTAAATGTATAGTGGATGAAGTTTTCTGTCAAAAGAGATTTTCTCCACAGATGCTCCACTCACAAAATAAGAATACTTTGTATGTACAATAAGGCAGGTACATAACTCATCATAGCTCAACATTTCCCGCTCATAATAGAATAACGGAATAGATTCAGGGATAGGCATTTTTTCATAATGGTATATGAAAAGTGCTTGGAGAAAACCGCCTCAAGGAGAAGTCTCTCATCCAGCTCCATTTCGCAGAGATCTCTTTTTGGCATCCATTCATGATAAAGCATCTGGAAGGGAGTCAAACATATGAACTCCACCCTGTGCCGAGCAGGGTAGATTATAGAATAGGAAATTTGCTTTTCACAGAGCCTCCTTTTTCTATCCCAGAACTTGACCCTCTTCTTCTGAACTTCTGTTGAAAAGTCAGGATAAATAGATATTTTCCTTCCATCAAGGGTAAGTGAAGAGTGGTCCCTGGCCTTTCGTAGGATAAGGTCTCTCTCTTTAAAATTTTGTAATTTGATGAGTACAGGTCTTGGTGGAGCACCCGGTGGCAAAGGACGTGTAGGAACTCTGTGAGCTCTTTCAATTGCAAAAAATTGAGAGAGAGTGTCTTTGCCGAACATTGTAGTCAGACAAGATTCAAAAAAATCAACTGAATTACGACCCTCCGCTTTTTCATGAACCCCAACTAAACGTATGTTATTTCGCCGATGCCTATTCTCTAGGTCATCAACCTTCTTGAGAAGGGCTTTGATATTCTGAAGACCTCTCTTGAGATATTTATGTATAGTAGGTGTAATGGGTCTGGGAGGTGGAACCTCTGAGCTGCAATACAAAGGGGAAGTCCTTGTAAGGAAGCGGGTGACTCCCAGGGAAGGCAAGCAGATAGTCACAGCAAGTGACGGGGACAGTCTCTGGGTAAGCGGGCAGGTGGTCACGGCAAGTGACGGGGACAGTCTCTGGGTAGACAGGCAGGTGGTGACGGCAAGTGACGGGGACAGTCTCTGGGTAGACAGGCAGGTGGTCACGGCAAGTGACGGGGACAGTCTCTGGGTAGACAGGCAGGTGGTGACGGCAAGTGACGGGGACAGTCTCTGGGTAGACAGGCAGGTGGTCACGGCAAGTGACGGGGACACTCTCTGGGTATACAGACGATTTGGATACCTGACAGGTAACTGGTGGACGCTCCCAGGTGAGCGGTTTGACAGACGAGGCGGGAGACAGGCAGGTAACTGGTGGACGCTTCCAGGTGAGCGGTCTGGCAGACAAGGCAGGTAACAGGCAGGTAACTGGTGGACGCTCCCAGGTGAGCGGTCTGACAGACGAGGCAGGTAACAGGCAGGTAACTGAAGGAGGCTCCCAGGTGAGCGGTCTGACAGACGAGGCAGGTAACAGGCAGGTAACTGATGGATATCAGGCTGGCAGGCAGGACGAGAAGTCAGGCTAGCAGCGGGACCTGAGGGCTGAAGCACAGGAAGTCACAGTGCAAACAACTTTGCTCGGGCACCTCCATTTTGGAGGAGGTGCCTTATATATGGGAGCTCCACCGGCAATTGGCCGGGGACTCCTTAGGATGGCGCGCGCGGCCCCTTTAAGAGAGAGGGAGAGCGCGCGCACGCGCCCTAAGCACAGTGCCCGGGAAGCAGCGAGCGCTACCAGCAGCGTGGGGAGAGTACGCTGAGGACGGAGCAGGGAGGTGAGGGGAACGGTGTCTCTGCCTAGCAGGAGGCAGGGACGCCGACGCTACAGTACCCCCCCCCTTAGGCCCCCCCTTTTTTAGGACGGAGAGAAATTTATCAAGGATGAGCGGGGCATGGATGTCCTCCCGGGGCTCCCACATTCTCTCCTCAGGACCAAACCCCTTCCAATCCACTAGAAAAAAGGTCTTTCCTCTTACCCTTTTGGTGGCCAGAATGCTCTCTACCTCAAACTCGTCTTCAGCGGAGACCGGAGCAGGAGGCGTACCTGTAGACTTGGAAAATAGTTAAGTACCACGGGTTTGAGGAGAGATACATGGAAGTAGTTGGGAATCCGCAAGTTGGCCGGGAGTTTCAATTTATAGGCCACCGGGTTGATTTGTTTGATAACTTCCAGTGGGCCGATGAACCGAGGCACTAACTTGTAGGAAGGAATCTTGAGCCGGACATATTTGGACGAGAGCCAGACTTTATCTCCAGGACGGAATTGGGGCGGATCCAGACGTCTTTTCTCAGGCTGTTTCTTCATCTGCTCGGAGGACTGAAGAAGTGCGGATCTGGTACTCTCCCAAATGGAGGAGGATTCGCTAACAAGGGATACCGCGGCCGGATTATCCACCGAGGCGGAAACGGGATCCGAGGATGTTGACCGCAGACAATAAAAAACGGGGATTTGGAGGAAGACTCGCTCTCGTGATTATTATAGGAAAATTCGGCCCACGGTAAAAGATCCACCCAGTCGGAATGGTGAGCATTAACAAAGTGCCGGAGGTAACTGGTTAAAATTTGGTTGATCCGCTCTACTTGACCATTGGACTGTGGGTGATAAGCAGAGGAGAAGTCCAAGGTGACCCCCAGCAGTTTACACATGGCTCTCCAGAAGCGAGAGGTGAACTGAACTCCTCGGTCGGATACGATGTGGAGAGGGAGATCATGAAGACGGAAAATATGATGGATAAAGTCTTTAGCCAATTCAGATGCAGACGGAAGACCCGGCAGGGGAATGAAGTGAGCCATCTTAGAGAAGCGGTCAGCGACCACCCAAATGACCGTACAATCAGCAGAGACAGGGAGATCCGTTATAAAGTCCATGGCTATATGCTGCCACGGGGCAGCAGGTATGGGAAGAGGCAGAAGGCAGCCGGCTGGCAGATGTCTCGGAACCTTGTTGCGGGCGCAGGACGCACAGGCTGAGACAAAGTCTATTACGTCCTTGTGCAGGATAGGCCACCAGTAATGCCGGGTAATAAGCAGGAGGGTCTTTTTCTGGCCAGCATGGCCAGCTAGCTTAGACGAATGTCCCCAGTGTAGGACTTTCTCACAATCAGGTACTGTTACGAACGTCTTACCGGGTGGAAGACGATTTAGATCCACAGGAGCCACCAGCATTACCTTGGCGGGGTCGATGATGTGCTTTCGCTCCTCCTCTAGATCGGAGAACAAAAAGGATCGGGACAAAGCATCAGCTTTAATATTTTTGTCTGCCGGGCGAAAATGAAGAATGAAATCAAAGCGGGCGAAGAACAAGGACCACCGGGCTTGGCGCGGGTTAAGTCTTTGGGCACTCTGGAGATAAGCCAAGTTTTTGTGATCCGTGTAGATTATTACCGGGTGAAGAGCCCCCTCGAGCAGGTAACGCCACTCCTCCAGTGCCAACTTAATGGCTAACAATTCTCGGTCTCCTATAGAATAATTGCGCTCAGATGAGGAGAAGAGTTTGGAGAAGAAGCCGCAGGTTACCATTCTTCCGGATGACGACTTTTGGGTGAGCACCGCTCCGGCTCCGGGGGAGGAAGCATCTACTTCTAAGAAGAATTGTTTGTTGCTGTCCGGACGGTGCAGCACAGGAGCGGAGGAGAAAGCTTGTTTCAAAGACAGGAAAGCCTCCTCTGCCTCGGGCGGCTATTCTTTGGGATTAGCGCCCTTACGGGTGAGCGCAGAGATAGGGGCAGTCCGGGAAGAGAAGTGCGGAATGAAGAGGCGGTAGTAGTTGGCAAATCCCAGGAACCGCTGGATAGCCTTCAACCCCTCCGGTCGAGGCCACTTCTGTATGGCAGAAAGTTTCTCAGGATCCATTCGTAGACCCGTCTGAGAGATGATGTAGCCCAGAAATGGAAGCGAGGTCTGCTCAAAGAGGTACTTCTCAAATTTTGCGTAGAGGTGGTTTTCCCTGAGCCTGAGCAGGACCTGACGAACGTCCCTCTGGTGTGTGGGAAGATCCGGAGAGAAGACCAAGATGTCGTCCAGGTATACCACCACGCAGGAGTAGAGAAGGTCACGGAAGATATCATTGACCAACTCTTGAAAGACGGCGGAAGCATTACAGAGACCGAAGGGCATTACGAGGTATTCATAGTGGCCGTCCCAGGTGTTGAATGCCGTCTTCCATTCATCCCTCTGACGGATACGAACCAGGTTATAGGCCCCACGGAGATCCAGCTTGGTGAAGATTCTAGCACCCCTCAGACTGGCCAAATAATTCGGGAATGAGCGGAAGGGGGTATTTATTCTTCACCGTGATCTGGTTAAGGCCTCTATAGTCTATGCAGGGACGGAGTGAGCCGTACTTCTTTTTAACGAAGAAGAAGCCTGCCCCCGCTGGGGAGGTAGATTTCCGGATAAATCCCCGGGCCAGGTTCTCCTCGATATATTCAGACATGGACTGGGTCTCAGCAGCGGACAAAGGGTAGATACGCCCTCGGGGCGGAGTAGCGCCAGGTACCAAGTCGATAGGGCAATCGTATGGTCTATGAGGAGGTAATGTCTCTGCTTCCTTTTTATTAAAGACATCAGCATAAGACCAATAGGGTACCGGCAGGCCGGGTAGATTGGCTGGGGGAGGAGAAGGACGGGCAGGACGAACGGGAACTAAACAAGTCTTATGGCAGTCCTGTCCCCAGCGAAGGACTTCTCCGGTCTGCCAGTCAAGCACGGGTGCATGTCTCTGGAGCCAAGGAAGGCCAAGCAAAAGGGCATGAGAGAGTCCAGGTAGAACATGGAAGAAGATGCTCTCAGAGTGCAGCATTCCCACCTGCAGAGTTATGGGTTCGGTGATAAGTTGGATGGCATGCGGTAAGAGACCCCCGTCCATGGAGGCAACAGATAAGGGTTCGGACAGAGGTTTGGTGGGAATGCGGTATTTCTCTACCAGGGACTGAGAAATGAGATTTCCGGCTGCTCCAGAATCAAGTTGAGCTAGATCAAAGTAACGGTTCTCCCCGCAGATGATAGAGACCGACAGCATCAGAGATGGAGAGGGTTTATTCTTGTCTAGGACGACCTCTCTGAGCGATCCTAGACACAGGCGTTTCCCGACCTCTCCGGGCAGGAACGGATCCGGTGCTCCTTACTGCCACAGTAGAAGCAGCTCCCCTCGGCACGGCGTGACTCTTGACGGGTTTTGACCATCTTGGTCTGGTCGACCTGCATAGGCTCGGGTGAGTGTGCCTGGGGAGTGACGGGATTCTGGAAGGTAGGAGCAAGGCGAGGAAACCTCCTCTCACGGGTGACCTCTTTGGTACGCTCCTGGAACCGGATGTCAATCAGGGTGGCAAGTGTTATTAAGTCGTCGAGAGTGGTAGGAAAGTCCTGACCGGCAAGTTCATCTTTAATCCGGCCGGATAGACCTTCCCAGAAGACGGACACCAGGGCGTCGTTATCCCAAGCAAGCTCAGAAGCAAGGGTACGGAACCGTATGGCATATTGGCCCACGGTGAGACTCCCTTGACGGAGACGTAGCAGAGATGAGGCGGATGAGGTCTTTCGTCCTGGTTCGTCGAAGACTTTCCGGAAGGCCGTGAGAAAGGCTTGCAGGTTGGACACCAGGGGGTCTCCTCTCTCCCATAGGGGATTTAGCCAAGCCAGCGCCTCCCCCGAGAGATGGGACATGATGAAGGCCACTTTAGCTCGGTCGGTGGAAAACTGGTGTGCCAAAAGTTCGAAGTGCAAGGTGCACTGGTTAATGAAGCCCCGTGCCTGACCGGGATCTCCACCAAAACGAGGCGGTGCGGAAAGACGGGGACCGGGAAGGGATGCCATGGTATTGATGGGCAGCGGCGCTGCCGGGGTAGTAGCTGTGCGAGTAGAAGCTGCTCCCGACGAGGCAGTCAGTGTGTCCAGGCGGGAGTGAACACTACGCAGGTGGCCCAAGATGGAGTCCTGTTGGGACCTCTGGCGGGAAAGTTCATGACATAGGTCCGAGAGCGAGGGAGCTTGGGTGCCACCGGGTTCCATGGCCCGAGCAAACTGTAACGGGTCTGGGAGGTGGAACCTCTGAGCTGCAATACAAAGGGGAAGTCCTTGTAAGGAAGCGGGTGACTCCCAGGGAAGGCAAGCAGATAGTCACAGCAAGTGACGGGGACAGTCTCTGGGTAAGCGGGCAGGTGGTCACGGCAGGTGACGGGGACAGTCTCTGGGTAGACAGGCAGGTGGTCACGGCAAGTGACGGGGACAGTCTCTGGGTACACAGACAGGTGGTCACGGCAAGTGACGAGGACAGTCTCTGGGTAGACAGGCAGGTGGTCACGGCAAGTGACGGGGACAGTCTCTGGGTAGACAGGCAGGTGGTCACGGCAAGTGACGGGGACAGTTTCTGGGTAGACAGACGAGGCGGATACCTGACAGGTAACTGGTGGACGCTCCCAGGTGAGCGGTCTGACAGATGAGGCGGGAGACAGGCAGGTAACTTGTTGACGCTCCCAGGTAAGCGGTCTGGCAGACAAGGCAGGTAACTGGTGGATGCTCCCAGGTGAGAGGTCTGACAGACAAGGCAGGTAACAGGCAGGTAACTGAAGGACGCTCCCAGGTGAGCGGTCTGAGAGACGAGGCAGGTAACAGGCAGGTAACTGATGGATAACAGGCTGGCAGGCAGGACGAAAAGTCAGGCTAGCAGCGGGACCTGAGGGCTGAAGCACAGGAAGTCACAGTGCAAACAACTTTGCTCGGGCACCTCCATTTTGGAGGAGGTGCCTTATATATGGGAGCTCCACCGGCAATTGGCCGGGGACTCCTTAGGATGGTGCGCGCAGCCCCTTTAAGAGAGAGGGAGCGCGCGCGCCCTAAGCACAGTGCCCGGGAAGCAGCGAGCGCTACCAGCAGCGCGGGGAGAGGACGCCGAGGACGGAGCAGGGAGGTGAGGGGAACGGCGTCTCTGCTTAGCAGGAGGCAGGGACGCCGACGCTGCAGTAGGAATTTGGTCCGCAACAGAACTCACTCTTTCCTCCAACTCATTGACTCGGCTGTTTATTTTCTTCATGTTTTGTCTGATGAGATTAATGTCCTCTCTAAGCCCTCCCATGTGTTTGTTGAGAATTTCTAATGAGAAGCTACAGGATTTTCCAGCAGAGAAAACATCTTGTCGTGTAGGCTCTTGCCCAGAATCATTGACTTCTCCATAGGTGTTGTTAGTGCTCTGCATTTCCTGCACTTCTCTGTCTAACTGTTGCTGTGAGAGTGGTGCCACATTGCCTCCCCTGCACAGTCTCTGTATCTCTCTTCCTCTGTGAGCATACCTGATCAGGTTGTAAATCATCTGAAGGGTCAGAATCTAAGGTCAGTCTGGCAAATCTCCCCAGCTTTGCTGCAGCAGCCTCAGCATCTCTGACTCTGGCTGGTGTGGGGGAGGAGGCGCCATGTTGGAAGGCCCACTATCTGGACTCTGCTCCTTCTGATGCTTGCTTCTGGTCATGTCTGAGTGCACTTTAAGCTTCTCTGTGTACTTTCCCCCAGCCTTTGGTGTGAAGAAATCAATATTTCACTGCTAATAGGTGGAAATGAAAGGATGCAGAGCAGGAGCAAAGCACAGAGCTTTCATGTGAAGAGGCTGTCAGCAAAAGGTCCTTTTTAAAGGGGAATCTGTAACACTCCCATCATCTGCTCCTGAGCTCACATCAAAGACAGTCTGTATTATATGTATTTTATATGAGCACTGCACTTGGCTTTTTCTGGCAAAGAAGATGACACACCCGATCTGCCGCTCCATTTTACAATAGGAATAAAAGTGCCCTGTCAGGGATAAAAATTCCCCATTCTTCCAATTGGTACAGTCCCAAATGGTCAGACCAATCAATCACTGACCAATAAGATATCACCTCTCCTGTGGATCCTATGGAGTTATCACCTCTCCTGTGGATCCTATGGTCATAACTTGTTTTCACCAACAAAGTCCTTTACTGCAAATTACCGTAATTGTACATCCCAGTTATGGTATCGCACAGTAAGAGGTGCAGGAGCCTCCTGTATTTTACAGCCGACGCTCCACTATAATCGGGATAATGGCTAACAGGTTTTCATATACAGCTGTAGTGTGGGCCCCTAGAATCAATTCCTATTGGGGCCCCAGACACCCCAGTTTGATCCTGGTTGGGGGTGGGGAGGGTAATTTTGCACCCTGTGGTAAAGAAAAATTGTAAAATCCAAAAAGACATCTCTGGAGAGGAGACAAATCACCCTCACATTGAACATATAGGATTATAACTAGAAAAGTGAGAAAGAGCTGACACTTCAACCTCTATTGACGTAGGGCCTCCTGCCGTGGTCAGGTAAATTCAACAAAGAATCTGATGAGAACCAGCCAACAAGTCTAGAATTTGCATACTCAGAGGCAGATAAGTACATTTCCGAAGCAAGGGCTTCCTCTTTTCAAAGGACTTGTCTCAGACACTCTGAAGACTGTGGTTAGTGATGAATATTGGGGTTTGCATCAATCTAATATTCATGGGAGATGTATTTTCGACATCGTAGCAAAGGGACGATCCTAACGCATTCAATCACATCATTGTAAGACCAGCCGAACACCCCCAACTTAATATCGTTTAGATGGATAATGCTATCCATGCCATGTTTCTTCTCTATAGAAAGGTAAAATCATGATAGAAAACATGACCATGATATTTCCCGCCCGAGACCTCCATGGGCGAAGATATCCTGAAAGTTGGGGATCTCATAAACATCTAAAAGATCTAGCACACCTATGACAAGTCCTCATATGAGCTCACCAATAGAAGGTATGTGGGTGTAACCGTGATCTTATTAAATCGGAGCTTGGATTTTGGTCATTGGTCAGTCCTGGAAGGTACATCTTGCTGTAGTTGTATCTGTTTTCCTAAGGAATTCTTCTAAGGAGTGCTTCCTTGCGCTAAGCTCTGAGCTATTTCTCTGACACAGGTTTAGCACTTTTCTTTTATTATCTTTTTGATTTTATGTTAATGTATATATCATATTGTTTGTATCATCATTGTGTATTTTTTATACACACTGCCTACTTTTCAAGATTAGATCACTTGTTTTTATTCTGTTATTCCCACACCCTATCATTTCTTTACTTAGAAAATTGGGCGTGAGGAACGATCAACACGCCCATATGATGGCGCGGTCGAGCATGTAAATTGTAACTCCCTACATGTATTTCTATAGCAGGACGAAGAACGTTTGGCGTTCGAAACGTGTAGGTTTCACAGAGGTCTCCACCTTTATTTATTTTATTTTTGCAATGTGTATATCTTTTTAATGGATTAACAATAAAATCATAATTTTATCTGCAATTGGATCTGGAAGCTGGCGTATCTCAATGTCGGTGGATATGCACCTTCTCTTTTTGGTTGAGGAGAAGGTGACTCCTACAGGGTGAGATAGAAAAATGCAATGAGCCTAAGAACTATCAGGCAGGTAATTGCTTATTACGTGCTTGTTCTACCCTGTGGTGGCTCAGATTGCTCCTGGACCGCTCCTAACAGCGATTCTGCTGCTTCACGTCAACAGAACAGCTCTTCCTCTTCCCGACTGCTCTGTCAAAGAGGCGTGACTGCCAACTTTATGCTGATTGACAGACGGCTCCCTGCAGTTAGGCAGCAGGGAGCCAGCTGTCAATCAGCATGACACCGGCAGTCACACCCCATCAACAGATCAGAGCGGGAGCTGAAAAATCACTGTCAGGAGCGCTCCGTGACCACTCTGAACCAGCAAATATCGGCGCCTGGCACAACAGGCACATAGTTAGCAAATACTTGCCTGTTAGTTCTTAGGTCCATGGTAAAAAAAAAAAAAAAAGTCCCGGACAACCCCTTTTAATATTAAGGAGCAGGAATTCTCCGCATGATGCTATAATCAAGAAAACATGAAATTCTCTCCTGCCCAGTCAGTCTGCCCGATCTGTTACACCATGATTACCAAAGCCTCGACTCTTTCCACTGCCCACTTGTATTACCACTTACCCGGCTCTGCTTAGCCCCTGTTACCAGGCCATTGGCTTGTCTGACTGCAAGTGCACACTTCTGAACCGGGAGTCCCTGTGGATTTTCACATCCCCTCAATTTGACATAATGAATTTCAGTGACACAGAGGATTGTTCGGCTAGACTGAACAAACTAGCATCTATTTTTGATAATAAACCGTCAGTGGTGACAACAGAACCGGATGAATTTAAAGATCTCATGTTCCAGATGGAAAACAAAATGACCAGAGAACTTAAAGTTTGGTGGGATCTCACAACCTTGGAGACATACAGGGCCGGCGTCAGCACCCGGCGCACCCGGGCAAATGCCGGGGCCCTGAGCAGGCAGAGGGGCCCACTGGCGGTCGCGCACCCTGCTGGGCTATGGGCGGAGGAGAGCGGTGTCAGCGCCCGCCCTTCCCCCCGCTTGCTCAGGGCCCCGGCAGCTGGATACTTACCTCTCCCCGTGCCTCCGCAGATCAGCTGTCTTCCTGCTCTGCGCTCCCTGTGACGTCTCAGGTCAGAGTGTGCGGTGACGTCTTTACACCGCGCCCTCCCCTGAGCCGTCACAGGGAGCGCTGAGCGGGAAGACGCCAACAACGCTGGAGTTCGGACCCGAGCAGCGGGCAGCAGGCAGCAGGTGAGGAGAAGGGAGGTGAGTATTTGATTTTTTTTTTTTTTATGTATGGAGGCATGGGGCAGTATAAAGAGAAGGGGGGACATCCTGCATGGGGCATTATAAAGAGGGGGGGTGACATCCTGCATGGGGCATTATAAGGTGGGGAACAGCCTGCATGGGGCATTATAAAGAGGGGGGGGCAGCCTGTATGGGGCATTATGTGGGGGGTAAAAGCCTGCATGGAGCATTAAAAGGGGGGGCCTGTATGGGGCATTATGTGGGGGGTAACAGCCTGCATGGAGCATTATAAGGGGGGGATAGCCTGTATGGGGCATTATGTGGGGGGTAACAGCCTGCATGCAGCATTATATGGGGGCCAGTATCCTGTATGGAGCGTTATAAGGGGACCGGTATCCTGTATGGAGCGTTATAAGGGGACCAGTATCCTGTATGGAGCGTTATATGGGGGCCAGTATCCTGTATGGAGCTTTATAAGGGGACCAGTATCCTGTATGGAGCGTTATATGGGGGCCAGTATTCTGTATGAAGCCTTATATGGGGGCCAGTATTCCGTATGGAGCCTTATATGGAGGCCAGTATTCCGTATGGAGCCTTATATGGGGGCCAGTATTCCGTATGGAGCCTTATATGGGGGCCAGTATTCCGTATGGAGCCTTATATGGGGGCCAGTATTCCGTATGGAGCCTTATATGGGGGCCAGTATTCCTTATGGAGCCTTATACGGGGGCCAGTATTCTGTATGGGGCCTTATAAGGGGGCTAGTATTCCGTATGGGGCCTTATACGGGGGCCAGTATTCCGTATGGAGCCTTATATGGGGGCCAGTATTCCGTATGGAGCGTTGTATGGGGGCCAGTATTCCGTATGGAGCCTTATATGGGGGCCAGTATTCCGTATGAAGCGTTATATGGGGGCCAGTATCACTCATGTAATGTAAGAAGTGAAATCTTTGCATTGTACTATATATATATATTTCTCCGCCATATCTCTGCATCCTGAATCGTGGTATGTGTTAAAGAGGCCCACTGAGACTCTTTCACCCGGGGCCCAGAAATACCTGGAGCAGGCCCTTGACACATATATAAAAAAGGAAATGATCCCTAGAGGTCTGCGTTTAAAAAAAAGTCGCCACCACTATATACAATGATGGTTTTCAAGAAGATCAGAATGCGATTCTTAGTCAATGTTCACTGAATCTTATGCACCTCATAATCAAACATGAGGAACTGGAACTGACTTGAATTAAATTGGATATTAAAAATATACAATCGTCTTTGGGGAAATATGTGCAACTAAAAGAATTTAATATTTGTAATGACAAACTGAAATCTAATTTGGCCAAGTTGGAGAACACCATTATGGATATAAAAAGATCCAAGTTCAAAAGGGACAGTGAGGACTATGCACAGAACAAGATTTATAGTTGGAATAAACAATTACCATCCATCTTAAAAAAACGCTCCCACAAACGTTTTCAGAGATCTGGAAGAGGGAGTTTTAAGGAGCATGATGTTGTTACGGATAATTCTTTTGCTGCCACCTCTGATGATTACTCAGATTCATCTATGAGTTCAATGGGAGAAATGCAACAATTGTATTTTGTCAAAAATAAATTATCTAGTGCTGGTGGAACGATTACAAAAAACGGAGGAAGAGGGTGTGGCGCCCCTGAGGGCAACTGAAACAGCTAGTGGCGGGTCACACAAGGGCGGGACGTAAGCGTAAATGCAAACAAGTACCCAATACAGAGGAAAAAACGCCATTATTAGAGTCACCTGTTTGGAATATCTATAGCTACATCTTATCTGAGAGTCAAATTTCTCTCCTGGCTAAAGGCCTGAGCTTTTCACCTTCTAACGAATTCGACATTTTCAGAACAATTCTGGATGTTAACAAACTAGCACGTAACCTCACCATCCGATGTCATTTTATGGACATGAAAAATCCACAGAATACAGCTTCAGAAGAAGTTTCTCCTAGGACAAGCCAGGATTCCATGTTATTATTCACAGAACAACAGTCTTTATTACAAATGAAACAATTCGAGACGGAATCTTTAATTCCAAATGTAAATTTAAATGACGACTTTCGGGCTGGCAATCCTTTCTTTTACCCACTTCAGTCCAGACCATTGGTTCTGGATCAGTTCCAGGACTTAATTGAAAAAGAACTAGTGGAATTAAAGAATGAATTATCTTCTACTAATCATTTGGACTCTAATCCGACATATAGAGAAAAAGACGCTCTGAAAAAATGAAAGGATAATTCAGACATACTAGTCCGCTCAGCGGATAAAGGTGGCACTATAGTACTGAATGCAGGATTGTATAAAAAATTGAATTTGATGGATTTAGAAAATAGGGATGTTTATTTGGAGTTAGCTAGAGATCCTACTGTTGAGTTTAATGCTGCTATGTATAATCTATTAAACGAAGGTTTGCACTGAGGGGCCCTAAAAAAAAATTAATGGAATATTTATACGTAGATCACCCAATTGTTCCAGTTTACCATTCGCCTCCAAAAATGCATAAAAATATTTTCCCACCACCTTTAACCCCTTTACTACCCAAGGTGATTTGCACATTAATGACCAGGCCAATTTTTACAATTCTGACCACTGTCACTTTATGAGGTAATTACTCTGGAACGCTTCAACAGATCTCCCTGATTCTGAGAATGTTTTTTCGTGACATATTGTACTTCATGGTTGTGGTAAAATTTCTCCGATATCACTTGCATTGATTTGTGAAAAAAACTGAAATTTGGCGAAAATTTTTGAAAATTTAGCAATTTTCAAAATTTGAATTTTTATGCTCTTAAATCAGAGAGATATGTCACACAAAATAGTTAATAAATAACATTTACCACATGTCTACTTTACATCAGCACAATTTTGGAACCAATTTTTTTTTTATTAGAGAGCTATAAGGTTTAGAAGTTGACCAGAGATTTCTCATTTTTCCAACAAAATTTACAAAACCATTTTTTTAGGTACCACATCACATTTGAAGTCACTTTGAGGGGTCTTTATGACAGAAAATACCCAAAAATAAGACCACTCTAAAATCTGCACCCCCAAGGTGCTCAAAACCACATTCAAAAAATGTATTAATCCTTCAAGTGCTTCACAGAAATTTTTGGAATGTGGAAGAAAAAAATTAACATTTAACTTTTTTCACAAAAATGTTACTTTAGACCCAATTTTTTTTATTTTCACAGGGTTAACAGGAAAAAGTGGACCCCAAAATTTGTTGTGCAATTTCCCCTGACCACGCAGATACCCCATATGTGGGGAAAAAACACTGTTTAGGCGTACGGCAGGGTTCGGAAGGAAAGGAGCGCCATTTGACTTTTTGAAAGTAAAATTTGCTTGAATAATTAGCGGACAGCATGTTGTGCTTGGGGAGCCCCTTATGTGCCTAAACAGTGGAAACCCCCTCCACAAGTGACACCATTTTGGAAACTAGACCCCTCAGAGAACCTTTACAGAAGTTTATAACATGGAGCCATGAAAATAAAAAATTATGTTTTAGCCCCAATTTTTTTATTTTCACAAGGGTAAGAGGAGAAAATAGACCCCAAAAACTTTTTGCAATTTCTCCTGAGTACGCCAATACCCTATATGTGGGGAAAATACAGTGTTTGGGTGCACGGCAGAGTTCAGAAGGGAAGGAGCACTGTGTGACTTTTTGAACGCAAAATTTTCTGGAATTGAGGGCGGACGCCATGTCACGTTTGAAGAGCCCCTGATGTGCCTAAATAGTTGAAACCCCCCCACAAGTGACCCCATTTTGGAAACTACAACTCTCAAGGATTTTATCAAGGAGTATAATGAACATTTTGAACCCGGTACGACACATAATTTGATAACATTAGGTCATCATATTGAATAAGTTGTCATTAGTCTTGAGCACAAGTGCTCGCTACTTGAGTTTGCATCGTGTACTCGGGTATGCACCATGTATCGCACGTGCTCGAGTGACATGCTCGCGTCCTGCCCACATGTTTCACGGTTATTAGACACCCAAAACAAACATGCAGTGATTGCTGGTGCATGGCAGGCAATCCCCGCACGTTTTTTTTGACTGTGAAGCATATGGGGCAGAGACTCGAGCACCCGCGATACTCAATGTATACCCGAGCACCCGATGAAAACTCAAGTAGCGAGCACTTGTGCTCAACACTAGTCGCCATATCGTCATCTTTTTTTTTTTTTGCTTTTGAAAAAAATCCCAACCCTAGCACAACCCTAACCCTAGAGTTTATTTTTTACACCGTTCCTTGTGCAGTATAAGTGATTAGACGACTTTATTCTTTGGGTCGGTGCGATTACAGCGAAGCTCATCAAGAGAAGAGTGTGCAAAGCAGTCATCAAAGCAAGAGGTGGCTACTTTGAAGAACCTAGAATATAAGACATATTTTCAGTTGTTTCACACTTTTTTGTTAAGTATATAATTCCACATGTGGTAATTCATAGTTTTGATGCCTTCAGTGTGAATGTACAATTTTCATAGTCATGAAAATACAGAAAAATCTTTAAATGAGAAGGTGTGTCCAAACTTTTGGTCTGTACTGTACGTATTACTACGCCCTGGGCTGTAAAGGGGTTAAGACCCATAGTGGTGGGGATTGGTTCCCATGGTGAAAAATTAAGTGCCTGGATGGATTTTTACCTACAGCCTCTGGTTCAGGAAACTCCGAGTTACATTAGGGATTCAAAATTCATAGTGACCATTTTTGATAGATTTGAATGGCCAAAAAACTTTGGATGATTGTCCTGTGATGTGGTGGCATTATACCCCCTCAATTCCACACCATATTGCTTTAGCATGTTTAACCTACCACCTTGACACATACAGTTCGTACACTACAGAAATAAAAGAATTTCTGGTCATAGCAGTACAGTTCCTCTTAGAGCGTAAATATTTTAGCTTTGATAAAAGTTTTTTTTACAGAAAAGAGGAGTCAGCATGGGCAGTAAATTTTCTCCTTCACTAGTGAACATAGTGATGTGTAGGTGGGGGGAGCTTTTCATTTACCATAATGATAACACATATAGTGGACACATTGTGTGGTACGGTAGATTTATTGATGACCTCCTCCTGGTGTGGGGGGCACACAGGAGGAGGTGGTACAATTTGTACAGTACATCAACTGCAATCATTTTAATCTTAAATTCACTTAGTTCTACCATTCATCCAAAATTACTTTTTTGGATCTTGAACTTGAGGCTACCAAGGAGAAAGAATTGGTCAAAATTAATCCCCACAGAAAATCGACAGCCTCAAATTCTATTCTATCAGCTAAATGTTGTCATCCGCCACATATTAAGAGAAATATCCCTTACGGTGAGCTAATACGAACAATACGAAATTGTTCAGATAACATCACTTTTCAGAAGGAATCAGAAAAAATGTGTAACAGACTATCCAATAGGTGCTATCCCGAGTGGTCTTTAAGAAAAGCGAGTAGAATTGTCTCCAATATAAATCGGAAAGATATACTCCGAAATAAACAGAAAAATAACATTAACACATTGGATACTAGGGTAACGTTTTCTACCACCTATTGTCCTCAGTATAATAAAATTACATCTAGAATTAAAAAGTATAACCCTATTATATATCAGAACAAGAAACTAAAAAACCTACTTTCTAATGACATCCGCTTTGTAGCCAGGAAAGCGCCCGCTCTGGGAACCATCCTTTCTCCTAGCTTATACACCAGTGAGACTAATACTGTACAACCAAATTGGCTCAGCACAAAAGGTTTCTTCAGATGTGGAGCCAATCGGTGCAAAGCGTGTCTACATGCGGTTAAAACAGATCGTTTTATGTCCTTAAGTAATGATAGAGAATATAAAATTCATGATTTCCTCAATTGTAATTCATCAGGGGTTATATACCTTATAGAATGCACCTTGTGGAAGGTCCACTATGTGGGTTGTACCACAGGTGCGCTGAAAGTCCGTATCAGAAGACATCTTTCTGATGCGATTAATTTGGAAGCCATAAATACATCAGCAGTATCGAGGCATTTTGCGAGAGTTCATAAAGGTGACACCTCATTCTTGAAATATATGGAGATAGAGAAGGTATATAGATCCACACGAGGGGGGGACCATAAGTGCAAACTTCTGAACCGGGAGTCCATGTGGATTTTCACATTGGATACCACAGGGGTTAAATTCAAGACAGGATCTGATACTGCAGTATTAAGAAATATAATTCTGCATTTATTTCCATGCATGTACACTGGGTACGGAAAGTATTCAGACCCCTTTACATTTTTCACTCTTTGTTTCATTGCAGCCATTTGGTAAATTGTAAAAAGTTAATTTTTTCTCATTAAAGTCCACTCTGCACCCCATCTTGACTGAAAGAAAACAGAAATGTAGAAATTTTTGCAAATTTAATAAAAACGAAAAACTGAAATATCACACGGGCATACGTATTCAGACCCTTTGCTCAGTATTGAGTAGAAGCACCCTTTTGGGCTAGTACAGCCATGAGTCTTCTTGGAAATGATGCAACAAGTTTTTCACACCTGCATTTTGGGATCCTCTGCCATTCTTCCTTGCAGATCCTCTCCAGTTCCATCAGGATGAATGGTAAACGTTGGTGGACAGCCATTTTCAGGTCTCTCCAAAGATGCTCAATTGGGTTTAGGTCAAGGCTCTGGCTGGGCCAGTCAAGAATGGTCACATAGTTGTTCTGAAGCCACTCCTTTGTTATTTTAGCTGTGTGCTTAGGGTCATTGTCTTGTTGGAAGGTGAACCTTTGGCCAAGTCTGAGGTGCAGAGCACTCTGGAAGAGGTTTTCATCCAGGATATCTCTGTACTTGGCCGCATTCATGTTTCCTTCAATTGCAACCAGTCGTCCTGTCCCTGCAGCTGAAAAACACACCCATAGCATGATACTGCTGTTATGATCTGCTACAAGAACTAAGGAAAGAGAGGAAATCTGTCCATACAATAGGACTAAGCTGATTCCCTACGATGCAGCGGGCAACCTGTTCCTTGTGAACAGACCCGCCTTCGTCCACAGCTAGTCTTAACGCAGACCTATAGATAAAAGGGAGGGGTCCCTAAAAGAACTAAGGACTGGGACAAAATTGGACACCTCCTGTCAGAAGTAGTAGCAGAAGAAGACAAACAGACAAAAGTACTTAGTGGTCCAAGGACCAAACAAACTAGAGAGATACAGTAGGTACAAACCTGGCTAGATTAAGAGTCAAAGTAACACTGAAGTCCAGCAAAGCCTGAAGGGCGGAGCTGGAATAAATAGGCAGAAGGTCACGTGACCACAAAATAGAAAAAACTAACAGGAGGGTTCTAACAACTGCCACCACCATGTTTCACTGTTGGGATTGTATTAGGCAGGTGATGAGCAGTGCCTGGTTTTCTCCACACATACCACTTAGAATTATCACCAAAAAGTTCTATCTTTGTCTCATCAGACCAGAGAATCTTATTTCTCATAGTCTGGGAGTCCTTCATGTGTTTTTGAGCAAACTCTATGCGGGCTTTCATATGTCTTGCACTGAGGAGAGGCTTCCGTCTGGCCACTCTGCCATAAAGGCCCAACTGGTGGAGGGCTGCAGTGATAGTTGACTTCGTGGAACTTTCTCCCATCTCCCTACTGCATCTCTGGAGCTCAGCCACAGTGATCTTGGGGTTCTTCTTTACCTCTCTCACCAAGGCTCTTCTCCCACGATTGCTCAGTTTGGCTGGACGGCCAGGTCTAGGAAGACTTCTGGTGGTCCCAAACTTCTTCCATTTAAGGATTATGGAGGCCACTGTGCTCTTATGAACCTTGAGTAATGAAGAAATTCTTTTATAACCTTGGCTAGATGTGTGCCTTGCCACAATTCTGTCTCTGACCTCCTTGGGCAGTTCATTTGAGCTCATGATTCTCATTTGGTCTGACATGCACTGTGAGCTGTGGCGTCTTATATAGACAGGTGTGTGCCTTTCCAAATCAAGTCCTATCAGTTTAATTAAACACATTTGGACTCCATTGAAGGAGTAGAACCATCTCAAGGAGGATCACAAGGAAATGGACAGCATGTGACTTAAATATGAGTGTCTGAGCAAAGGATCTGAATACTTATGACCATGTGATATTTCAGTTTTTCTTTTTTAATAAATTTGCAAAAAAATTCTACATTGCTGTTTTTTTCAGTCAAGATGGGGTGCAGAGTGTACTTTAATGAGAAAAAAAATGAACTTTTTAGAATTTATCAAATGGCTGCAATGAAACAAAGAGTGAAAAATTTAAAGGAGTCTGAATACTTTCCGTACTCACTGTATGTATCTATATACACTGCTCCAAAAATAAAGGGAACACTTAAAACAACAGAATATAACTCCAAGTAAATCAAACTTCAGTGAAATCAAACTGTCCACTTAGGAAGCAACACTGATTGACAATCAATTTCACATGCTGATGTGCAAATGGAATAGACAATAGATGGAAATTATTGGCAATTATCAAGACACCCTCAATAAAGGAGTGGTTCTGCAGGTGGGGACCACAGACCACATCTCAGTACCAATGCTTTCTGGCTGATGTTTTGGTCACTTTTGAATGTTGGTTGTGCTTTCACACTCGTGGTAGCATGAGACAGACTCTACAACCCACAGAAGTTGCTCAGATAGTGCAGCTCATCCAGGATGGCACATCAATGCGAGCTGTGGCAAGAAGGTTGGCTGTGTCCAGAGGCTGGAGGCGCTACCATTAGACAGGCCAGTACACAAGGAGATGTGGAGGGGGCCGTAGGAGGGCAACAACCCAGCAGCAGGACCGCTACCTCCGCCTTTGTGCAAGGAGGAACAGGAGGAGCACTGCCAGAGCCCTGCAAAATGACCTCCAGCAGGCCACAAATGTGCATGTGTCTGCACAAACGGTTAGATACCGACACCATGAGGGTGGTATGAGGGCCCGACGTCCACAGACAGGGGTTGTGCTCACAGCCCAACACCATGCAGGATGCTTGGCATTTGCCACAGAACACCAGGATTGGCAAAGTCGCCACACGCGCCCTATGCTCTTCACAGATGAAAGCAGGTTCACACTGAGAACATGTGACAGACGTGACAGAATCTGGAGACGCCGTGGAGAGCGACATCCTTCAGCATGACCGGTTTGGCAGTGGGTGAGTAATGGTGTGGGGTGGCATTTCTTTGGAGGGCCGCACAGCCCTCCATGTGCTCGCCAGAGGTAGCCTGACTTCCATTAGGTACCGAGATGAGATCCTCAGACCCCTTGTGAGACCATATGCTGGTGCGGTTGGCCCTGGGTTCCTCCTAATGCAGGACAATGCCAGACCTCATGTGGCTGGAGTGTGTCAGCAGTTCCTGCGAGATGAAGGCATTGAAGCTATGGACTGGCCAGCCCGTTCCCCAGACCTGAATCCGATTGAGCACATCTGGGACATCATGTCTCGCTCCATCCGCCAACGTCACGTTGCACCACAGACTGTCCAGGAGTTGGCGGATGCTTTAGTCCAGGTCTGGGAGGAGATCCCACAGGAGACCATCCGCAACCTCATCAGGAGCATGCCCAGGCATTGTAGGGAGGTCATACAGGCACGTGGATATATATATATATATATATATATATATATGCCTTTTTGGCATTCTAGTAGTAGGGCCATAATTAAGACATGATTTGTTGAAACGCGTAGGTCTGTAAGCGATGATAGTTGCATATTTGCTGTATTCTTTGTGGAGCAGTGTTTTATATGGCTAATAAAAGCTAAGTTTTAATATTTTTTCTACTAAACAAACCTTTACGCTGGATCATTTGCACTTTTCCCTTGTCTGACTGCACTTACGTTTCGCCCTGGTACCACTTATCTGCATCTCCAGAAGTTTCCCATTTCTCTATTATACTCTTCAAATTACATTTTGAGACTTTCTCCTCCTGTTGTTGCACATATTTTTTTTCCCTTCATCTGCACAGGTATCATTAATCTATCAACTATAATGGCCGTACCAGGTCCTGCAGGTCCTGTATCCCGTACACATGACGTGGGCAGTGCACGGCATGCCGCTAGTTTTTATTCTGAGTGCTCTTATATACGGTGGTAGTTTTACACAATGTTGAGCCTGTGATCTGCAGAGTGAAATGTCTGACTGCTAGAACAGAAGTATACGGCAGATTCTACAGCATGGATACATAAAGGACGTCCTGGGGGAATATACCTCCCTCCAACACTCGTCCAGTCCCTGCCTCACACTAGAGACATTTATAATAACTCCAGGACTATGGAGCTGGTCATTTTCTCATAATCTGTGGCCATTATTAGTGATCTCGCATTGTACGGTAATATCACCCTGGAGGTTGTGATGTATTTAGTGTAATAGCGCCATCTAGAATATACAGTATATATCAGGCGATACCATGCTTTCTATAGTTAGTCGTCTTATGTGCCCTCTATAGCTATCTATTATACTTTATATTTCTTTATAATAATTTATAATAAATTACTCGATCGTTTTTCAGCTTTATGATGTTTATTAATCTGCTGAAATGATAAAAGAAAGTCCAACCTTACAGTGGACACAGGTGGAAGTGTCCTCCATGATGGTGTAGGCTGAGGTGGAGCAAGTATATAGTCAGTGGGGGATCAAGATGACCAGTATTCCCCAGGGTTCCCTGTTATCAGGGAGGGACCCGGTGTATGCAATCAAAAGATCTTATCCTCTGACCGGCTTTGTGCCATCAACAGGTAATGATCCTCTGTCCGGCTGTGTGCCATCAACAGGTAATGACCATCCGGCAGTCCGACATCAACTGGTCATCACCCTCCAGCTGTGTGCCATCAACAGGTAATGACCATCCGGCAGTGCGCCATCAACAGGTAATGACCCTCTGGCTATGGTCATCAATAGGTCATCACCCTCCGGCTGTGTGCCATCAAATGTTTTTATCTTCTGTCCAGTTTTGTGCCATCAAGAGGTAATGACCCTCCAGCTGTGGGCCATCAACAGGTCATCACCCTTTGGCATTTAGGCTTCTTGTCTTCTGTAAGATGCGATTCTTGAGTCTCCTGATGCTAAAAAATATTTAAAAAATCACCGATTAAACTAATAATCTATCTTGTACATAAGCATCACAATTTATAATCTATCTAGTGCATAAGTATGACAATTTAGTTCACAGAACATAAACTATGCTAAAACATTAGACCCTACAAGCAGAAATTTGCTAAACTAACATAAATATAACTGACAAATCAGTAGAAAAATCGTTACCAATGGCACAGCTCTCTTCACATCAACCTGTAACCATAGTAGATAAGAAACAGAGGACAATGCTCATAGTCAGTTATCAACAATTCGGCATGGGGCATCTCACCAGAGACATTATAATATCTAGTAGATTATAGATGGCAATAGAATTTACCAACAAGCACATAGTACGCCAAACTCAAGTACATAGTATGCCAAACCTCGACACGTTTTCCTAAAATAGGTTCATCAGAAGCACATACTAGACAGTGATACTTAGCAAAGCGTTCATAGATATATGCGCCATATGATAAGGTGCTAAAGTGCAAGTGTGTGACGAAATATCCATTCGATTTCAGGTGCAATGCTGCATTGTATGTAGTAAGATGGTGCCCATCAGACAGCATGTATAGGACTAACCTGTGATGAAAACACGAGCAATGGGAAAGTTCAAGCAGTTGCCTTCTCAATCTTCCTCGCCTCTAAGACATCTAAGGAAGCATCTTCTCCTCTTGATTTTGGGTTGAGGTGTTGTAGGCATTTCAGGCTCTGGCATTCTAGGTTCTGACATACTAGGTTCTGACATGGTAGGTTCTGGTGTTCTAGGTTCTGGTGCTCTTGGCTCTGGAATTCTGGATTGTTGGCTTCTCTGAAAAATGCTCCGTGGAACTTCGAGCTCTTCTTCCTATATTGTTGTGAGGGATCGTTCTGACCCAGACAATATCACTGAACGCCACTTTATAGTTGCAACTAGGAACCTTTTTCGCATCCTGCGGTGCAGGAGCCATGGATGGAGTAGAACATTTGCCATTGGGCAGGACAGGTGTTCTCCTGGAGTCTTGCTCCTGAATCTGAGGGATGCAAATCGGCTCCTTACAAGCACTTTGTCCCTTCAGAATGGTTTTGTTCTCAGGAGTTTTCTGATTGTTTCACCAGGTTCAGACATTGCCCACTTGCTCAGGACAAGACTTAAGGCCAAATACTCTAGTATTGTCAGTAGTGTCATCACCGCAACAAAAGCTGCGTCACGGAAGAGCCAAAGAGGAAGATTGATGGAAGCTTGATAGGTGCTTCTACTGAGATCCACGGGTAGTGGGTCATCCTATAATAAAGAAAAAAAACATAATAAAGTCCTGTATATTTATACCCAATCCAGTCAAACAGAGAGCCCTTGTTATTATACAGTGATGGATACATTATCAAGCAGCTTTCAGAAATATCCCATTGAGAAGATCAGGAAGAAGTTTGGGATTCACCTCCAGGGTCCATGGAATATTATTTACAGTTGGACTTTCATATGACGGACGGTCACGTGTCCAGTATGAGAAGTCCTGCAAGAGGCGATATTCTCATTAGCTGATCCTTGTGACCTCCATATTGATGAGAACATACTCGCCCTCAGTGTACTGTAATGTGGGGGGTAGAGCAACGTAAAGCACAGAAATGATAGGATGATACTCATCATCTCCAGAGGTCTCTCAGCACCAAGGTATGGTCAATGAGATACAAGCTGCAGATGGGCCGAGGCTTCTAATATACCCAGGGGTGACATCACAAAGCCCTCTGTGACATCATTGCACAGTTCTATCCATCATGTCACTGATACTTTGGACCTAACTAAATGTCTAAAAGAGAACCCTTCCACATGATTTCCAATCACGGAGCAGCTTCAGTTTTTCAAGAAAAGTTTAAAAAATATAATCTGTGCTGTGATTGGTCACAATGGCACATGAAGCAGAACGTCTTTAGATCTTTTAAAGGGAAAGTGTCAGCAATTTTTTTACAATTGTAAAATTGTAAAGTATTTATATTTATATATAAATACACATATATATTTAAAAAGGTTTTAATGGTATAAAATCTGAAAAAATATTTTAACTGTTTTGATGTTTTCATCTTGTAAACACTAGGGGGAGCAGCTGCTGACATTTCCATGAAAACAGAATACAGCTAGCTCGCATTACGACTGCAGTAAAAGTGGGCGGGATCTGCTCACATGGGTGTGATGTCACTCCTCCCCTTCTGGGCGTTTGCAAAAAGGTAAATGAGACTGTAGTTTAGGATCACAGTGCGGAGCGATCACTGGTGACTGCAAAGTGATATATAAGGGACAACACCAAAGTCATTAATCACTACAAGGACAAGGCAGGAATGTGGGAGTCAGAGGGGTCACCCCACACTTATATCCCCTCTGACTGTCACTTCCTAAGCTCCTTTCCCTGCCATAACCTCTAATTCCCGCAGGTAAATTCTTACAGGACCCCCCGCCCCATCCCCTTCCCCTGCCGCAGCTGATTCTAAACGTCCTCCATATGTAATAATAGACAGGTACTCACCGGCAGCCTATGGTAATTCACAGGGTAGAACAGGGTACAGCACAGAAACAATATGGCGATCCTCATTGTCTCCAGGGGGTATCTCAGCACCAAGATATGGCCAATGAGATATGAGCTCCAGGTGGATGGAGCCCCCTTATATACCCCAAGGGTGACATCACAACGCCCTCTGTGACATCATCACTCACAACATTCCGTCACATGACATCACCCAGCACCAGCATCATGTGACCCAGCGTAAATAGAAAGTCCTTGTTGCCTATAGCAACTATTCAAAACTAAGTTTAAACTTTTCCAACAGCTAAAGGCGGCTCTGTGATGGCAGTTTCTTCTTGTGGACGGTTGTGATAAATCTGCAGAACATCTACATAACGCGACATGTAGAAAATCCTGTCTTTTCCCCTCTGTTCTTCCTCTGGTGCTACAGAGACGGATAGAAGGAGCTTTTCCAGACCTTACAGTGCACAATATGGGACCTAATCACTGATATCCCAGATCTCCTCAGTACAAGCATACCGCCAACCTATGAGGACTAGAAAGAGGGCGAAACCATGCGGCACGCGTAGTCTGACCACGCCCCTATCCACACCCCAAGCCACGCCCTTTTTATGCCTTGGCAGGAGGAGATGTCTGTACAAAGCGCAAGTTATCAAAAGGCTGAAGGAACACTTTATCAACATGAATGAAGGTTTTGAAGGGCATCCACTGTCCCGGCACTACCGGAAGTTCCACAACCAATCTTATAAGGACACTAAGTTTTGTGGGATCCGATTAGTCCCCAGAAAATGGAGGGGAGGTGATTACCTGAGATTAATGTCGCGGATGGAATCCAAATGGTTCTTCACATTAAATAGCTTGGCTCTGAAGGGCCTTAATCACGAGAGTCAGCTGTATGCCTTTAACTCGCAGCGGTATATACTGTATGTATTTTTTATCCCAGTACCAATTGAACATTTACATTGCACTTTTATGAGCCTCCTTATATTTTATCAATATAATATGTCTTTTGGATATATTCCTTTGAATCCACCTATTTTATATATGTATTTGTTTCTATGTATTGATACCCCTATTGGAGATACAATATAATGTTTTTATTTTTCTCCTTCATTTTTTCCTTTTTATCTCTGGATGGTACTAAGTGCCGAATTTATACTATCCTGGTAATATACACTGATTAACAGACTGTTTTTTATAGCCATCAGAAATATAAGTATATAATTTTTATTCATTTTTAACTAATTGTGAAAGTTTGAACAAAGTCTTTTTTATTATTATTTTTTTCACACACAGTCTATTCTTATTGGAATTCTATCTTAGTTCTATTGCACCTCCATATGTCCTTTTGCACCGTCTTGATAGTATTGGATCTTCCTCCATTTCTTTGGTTGTATTATCTTTGTGGGGGGCGTTTGGACTTTATTAGGTTACCAGTTTGACTACCAGCGAGAAACTGACGAAGAGGAACTGTGAGTCCTCGAAACACGTAGTTTTTTTTGGCCTATACAGGACATCGAAGGAGAAGGAGAGTGTCAATGCACAGGGATAAACCCTCCTGATATCCAGAAGCATCATAAGCCTATATTCACACGACCGTATTGTCTAAGTGTTGCCCGTGAAAAAAACTGACAGCACTTGGACCAGTTCAGATGAGTGTTTGTAGTGGTCAGACATAGTACATATTATTCTTATGTATTACTCTTTTTAAAGCAGATATACCTTTTTAGAGATGTAGTACCAGGGGCGGACCTACCGCCCGTGCAGCCGCTTCATTGAAGCAGGGCCGCCATCGTGGCATGACTGCACTGACTCCAGCATGGGGCCCGGCCGGTCGGGGCCCCCTCGGAGCCCCCCTCTTGTGCGTCTCCTCATGGGGCCCCCCCCCGCAGGACCCCCCGCCGTCACATGACCGGAGATGTGCCTGCGCTCATCATTTTTCTTGACACTGTCTTGTTAAATATACAGGTTGGATACATTTGGTGCTCATGCCATATAAATTCCTGTTTATAACGAGTACATATTTATGATAGGTAGCTTTGTTTTACTACCATTGGCAGGCATTAACTGGATTTTAGGTCCTAGTGACGTTTTATATCTTTTTTACCTACGTATTCATTAAAGGTTATGTTTTAACCTCTTTCACTACTTTAATTGCTTCATATTACCTTTATTGAGTGGTGACCTGTATGATAGTGTGTGAGCACCAGCTCCAGGCGTCCCTGAAGAGGGGCAGGGAAAAAGTAAAGGGGGCAGTGGAAAGGGGGTTTATCCAAGGAGGGGTGAGATCAGCAGAGTATGAGAGACAGACTCATCCTAAACCAGGGGTCTCAAACATGCGGGCCGCATGTGGCCCTTCAGACTGGTTCATGCAGCCTGTGTGCACCATAGACCCCGATCGCGGCCCGGTCCAGGAGCTGCCGACAGCTGCACTTTAGTTCAGTGTATTGCTGCGCAGAGACCGGCTCTCTGCATGATACAATACCAATGCCAGCCACCGGCCTATCAGAGGCCAGCAGCGGACATCCGCGTCCCAGCGCAGCGGTGTATGACATCACTAACATGGGCAGATGTCAGCTGCTGGCCTCTGATAGGCCGGTGGCAGGCATTGGTCTCTGCGCAGCAATACACTGAACTAAAGCGCAGCTGCCGGAAGCTCCTGGACCAGGCCGCGATCGTCAAGGGGTCTATGGTGCCTGCGCCCGCATATGCAGAAAGGACACCGAGGGAACGGAGGACAGGTGAGAAGAGACTTTTTTTTTTCTTATATATGTATGTGAAGAATGGAACTGCGGACATTCCTACAATATAGGGACCTGGATGGGGACATTCCTACAATATGGGAACCTGGATAGGAACATTCCTACAATGTGGGACCTGAATGGAGACATTCCTACAATATGGGGACCTGGATAGGAACATTCCTACAATGTGGGACCTGGATGGGGACATTCCTACAATGTGGGACCTGAATGGAGACATTCTTACAATATGGGGACCTGGATAGGAACATTCCTACAATGTGGGACCTGGATAGGGACATTCCTACAATGTGTGACCTGAATGGAGACATTCTTACAATATGTGGAACTGGATAGGAACATTCCTACAATGTGGGACCTGGATGGGGACATTCCTACAATGTGGGGACCTGAATGGGGACATTCCTGCAATATGGGGACCTGGATGGGGACATTCCTACAATATAGGGACCTGAATGGGGACATTCCTACAATATAGGGACCTGAATGGGCACATTCCTACAATATGGGAACCTGGATAGGAACATTCCTACAATGTGGGACCTGGATGGGGGCATTCCTACAATGTGGGACCTGAATGGGGACATTCCTGCAATATGGGGACCTGGATGGGGACATATTTACAATGTGGGGACCTGGATAGGGACATTCCTCCAATGTGGGGACCTGGATGGGGACATATCTACAATATGGGGAACTGGATTGGGACATATCTACAATGTGGGGACCTGGATAGGAACATTTCTACAATGTGAGGACCTGGATGGGGGACATTCCTACAAGATGGGGACATTATAACAAGATGGGGACCTAGATGGGGGACATTACGACAAGATGGGGACCTGGATGGGGGACATTACGACAAGTTGGGGACCTGAATGGGGGACATTACAACAAGATGGGGACCTGTATGGGGCATTACTACAACATGAGGACCAGGATGGTGCATTACTACAAGTTGAGGACCAGGATGGGGCATTACTACAAGATGAGGACCAGGATGGTGCATTACTACAAGTTGAGGACCAGGATGAGGCATTACTACAAGATGAGGACCAGGATGGGGCATTACTACAAGATGAGGACCAGGATGGGGCATTACTACAAGATGAGGACCAGGATGGTGCATTACTACAAGATGAGGACCAGGATGGGTCATTACTAAAAGATGAGGACCAGGATGAGATATTACTACAAGATGAGGACCAGGATGAGGCATTAGATGAGGCATTACTACAAGATGAGGACCAGGATGAGTCATTACCCCTTTACAACCCAAGGTGGTTTGCTCATTAATGACCAGGCCAATTTTTACAATTCTGACCACTGTTAATTTATGAGGTAATTACTCTGGAACGCTTCAACGGATCTCCCTGATTCTGAGACTGTTTTTTCGTGACATATTGTACTTCATGATAGTGGTAAAATTTCTTCGATATCACTTGCGTTTATTTGTGAAAAAAATGGAAATTTGGCAAAAAATTAGAAAATTTTGCAATTTTCAAAATTTGAATTTTTATGCCCTTAAATCAGAGAGATATGTCACACAAAATAGTTAATAAATAACATTTCCCACATGTCTACTTTACATCAGCACAATTTTGGAACCAAATTTTTTTTTACTGGGGAGCTATAAGGGTTAAAAGTTGACCAGCGATTTCTCATTTTTCCAACAAAATTTAGAAAACCATTTTTTTAGGGACCACATCATATTTAAAGTCACTTTAAGGGGTCTTTATGACAGAAAATACCCAAAAGTGACACCATTCTAAAAACTGCACCCCTCAAGGTGCTCAAAACCACATTCAGGAACTTTATTAACCCTTCAGGTGCTTCACAGGAATTTTTGGAATGTGGAAGAAAAAAATTAACATTTAACTTTTTTCACAAAAATGTTACTTTAGACCCAATTTTTTTTATTTTCGCAGGGGTAACAGGAAAAAATAGACCCCAAAATTTGTTGATCAATTTCTCCTGAGTAAGCATATACCCCATATGTGGGGGAAAACCACTGTTTGGGCGCACAGCAGGGTACGGAAGGGAAGGAGCGCCATTTGACTTTTTAAATGTAAAATTTGCTTGAATAATTAGCGGACGCCATATTGCATTTTAGCCCCTGATGTGCCTAAAAAGTGTAAACCCCCCACAAGTGACCCCATTTTGGAAACTAGACCCCTCAGGGAACTTATCTAGATGTGTGGTGAGCACCTTGTACCCCCAGGTGCTTCACAGAAGTTTATAACATTGAGCCGTAAAAATAAAATTTTCACATTTTTCCCACAAAAATGTTTTTCAGCCCCCACTTTTGCATTTTCATAAGGGTAACAGGAGAAATTGCACCATGCAATTTGTTGCTCAATTTCTTCTGAGCAAGCAGATACCCCATATGTGGGGGAAAACCACTGTTTGGGCGCACAGCAGGGTTCGGAAGGGAAGGAGCACCATTTGACTTTTTAAATGTAAAATTTGCTTGAATAATTAGCGGACGCCATATTGCATTTGGGGAGCCCCTGATGTGCCTAAACAGTGGAAACCCCCCACATGTGACCCCATTTTGGAAACTATACCCCTCAGGGAACTTAACTAGATGTGTGGTGAGCACCTTGAACCCCCAGGTGCTTCACAGAAGTTTATAACATTGAGCCGTAAAAATAAAATTTTCACATTTTTCCCACAAAAATGTTTTTCAGCCCCCACTTTTTCATTTTCATAAGGGTAACAGAAGAAATTGCACTATGCAGTTTGTTGTGCAATTTCTCCAGAGTTAGCAGATACCCCATATGTGGGGGAAAACCACTGTTTGGGCGCGCGGCAGGGTTCGGAAAGGAAGGAGCGCCATTTGACTTTTTGATTGTAAAATTTTCTTGAATAATTAGCGGATGTGCCCCTGATGTGCCTAAACAGTGGAAACCCCCCACAAGTGACACTATTTTGGAAACTAGACCCCTCGGGGAACTTATCTAGATGTGTGGTGAGCACCTTGAACCCCCAAGTCCTTTACAGAAGTTTATAACATGGAGCCATGAATATAAAAAAATCAAACTTTTTCCACAACAATGATGTTTTAGCCCCAATTTTTTTATTTTCACAAGGGTAAGAGGAGAAAATGGACCCCAAAAACTTTTGTGCAATTTCTCCTGAGTACGCCAATACCCCATATGTCTGGAAAATACAGTGTTTGGATGCACGGCAGAGTTCAGAAGGGAAGGAGCACTGTGTGACTTTTTGAACGCAAAATTGGAATCAATAGCGGACGCCATGTCGCGTTTGAAGAGCCCCTGATGTGCCTAAATAGTTGAAACCCCCCACAAGTGACCCCATTTTGGAAACTACACCCCTCAAGGATTTTATCAAGGGGTATAGTGAACATTTTGAACCCAGAGGTACGACACAAAATTTGATGACATTAGGTCATCATATTGAATAAGTTGTCATTAGTCTTGAGCGCAAGTGCTCGCTACTTGAGTTTGCATCGGGTACTCAGGTATGCACCATGTATCACAGGTGCTCAAGTGAAATACTCGAGTCCCCTCCCGCATGTTTCATGGTTATTAGACACCCCCAAAAAAACATGCGGGGTTCGCTCGAGCATGGCAGGCAATCCCCGCGAGGTTATTTTGGCCGCGAAGCATATGGGGCAGAGACTCGAGCACCCGCGATACTCAATGCATACCCGAGTACCCGATGCAAACTCAAGTAGCGAGCACTTGTGTTCAACACTAGTTGCCATATCGTCATCTTTTTTTTTTTTTTAGAAAAAAAAAATAACCCTTACCCCCAACCCTAACCCTACCCTAGCCCAACCCTGACCCGAACCCTAACATTAGCACAACCCTAACCCCAACCCCAGCCCTAGTGTTTATTTTTTACGCCGTTCCTCGTGCGGTATAAGTGATTAGACGACCTTATTCTTCGGGTCGGTGCGACTACAGAGATACCAGAATGATATCGGGTTTTTATGATTGACAGCTGTCACACACTAAAAGACACATATTTTGTAAAATCTAGTTTTTGCATCGCCATATTTTGAGAGCTATAATTTTTCCATATTTTGGCCGACAGAGTCATGTGATGGATTTTTTTTTGCGGGACAAGTTGACCTTTTTATTGGTGCCATTTTCAGGCACGTGACATATTTTAATCGCTTTCTATTCCAGCTTTTGGGAGGCAGAATAAACAAAAACCTACAATTCAGGAATTGTTTTTTTTTTTTGTTTGTTTGTTTTTATTCTACTCCGCGTATGGTAAAATTGATAAGGTAGCTTTATTCTTCGGGTCAGTACGTTTACAGCGGTACCACATTTATATCGGTTTTCTATGTTTTGGCGCTTTTACACAATAAAAGACATTTTATAGAAAAAAATATTTTTTTGCATCGCTTTATTCTGAGAGCTATAACTTTTTGAATTTTTGGATTATGGAGCTGTATGGTGGCTTGTTTTTTGCGGGACAAAATTACGTTTTCAGCGGTACCATTTTGATTTATATTCATCTTTTTGATCACGTGTTATTCCATTTTTTGTTTGGCGGTATGATGATAAAGCATTGTTTTTTGCTTGTTTGTTGTTTTTTTTTTATCCGTGTTCAATGAAGGGGTTAACTAGTGGGACAGTTTTATAGGTCAGGTCGTTTCGGGCGCGGCGATACCAAATATGTGTACTTTTATTGTTTTGTTTTGTTTTTTCATAATAATATTTATTGATGGGTACATTATATTTTTATTTTTGGTGGATTATTTTATTTATTTTTTTTTAAATATTTTACAATTTTTTTTTAAATTTTTTTTCACTTTCTGAGAGATTTTACACTTTTTTACTTTGTCCCACTCTGGGACTTTCACTTTTTTCATTCTGATCGCCTGCATAGCATAGGGATTGAGCACCATCCCTGAGCCATGCAGGCAGTCAGCGCTGCACAGTGAGAAGATTGTTCGGTCATGCACTGCGCATGACCAAACAATCTTCCTGCTGTCTGGTGACCCGGATGTTGTCATGACGACATCGGGTCATCATGGCAACACCCGGGAAGCTGCAGCAGACAGCGCTGGAGGCCGGAAGAGGAGGTGAGTATTGCGATCACCTCCCCTTGTCGATCGCAGCATTGCGGGGGTTAATGTGCCGGGAGCAGTGCGGGACCGCTCCCTGCACATAGTACCGGGTGTCAGCTGTGACAATCAGCTGACACCCGGCGGCGATCGCGCCCGCACAGCCTCTGTGCGCGCACGATCGCCATGACGTACTAATACGGGTCAGGCTCTTAAAGCCCAGGGCACAGACGCGTATTAGTACGTCATGGGCTGTAAAGGGGTTAATACAAGATGAGGACAAATTCAAAAGGTGTATAGAAAAAAAAATGATATCACTAAAAATGTCATTTTGTCATGCAAAGAATGCGGACCATCTACCCAGCCGAGTTTGAGACCCTTGCTTTATAAAGTATCTTTGCTTAACAAACTGTTGTTTCTGAGAAGCTAATGATAGCAAATGATCAGGCAATATTTTCTGTGCATTTTCCCATTTCATTCTACTTGTGCCTCCTTTTCGCAAACATTCTGTTGCAATTTTTGGGTTAACTCCTTTATTTTGGATTTTATCTTATTGATCTCCCCTATGCATATTCCCCGTACATATGCTTTCATAGCATCCCATATAAATCTCGTAGATGACGACCCATCATTAAAACGAAAATATTCTAAGATTCTAGAGCTAAGAGTAGGACCAATTAGTTGCAGCCAAAAAGGATTGATGTGCCATGTATATTCCCCCGGAGACCTCACAGCACCCATCTGCAGTTGTACCTGTATAGGCGAGTGGTCAGAGACACTCCTTGGCAGATACCTCACCGATTTAATTTAGGGTATGATTGATTCAAAGCCAATAGCTTGGTCTATTCTTGACAAAGAATGATGGGAGGCGAAGTAACAGGAATATTGTCTGACATCAGGGTGCCGTATTCTCCATAGGTCCACTATGCCTACCTCCTCTAGCAGATAATGTAGAGATGTATATTGAGCATTTTGAAAAATAATTCCAGTATGGAATTTATCCCAGAAAGGGTGGAGGTAGGTGGTAAAATCCCCTCCCCCTGCGAGGTTGGGATTTAGGAGGATATTAGTTTTAAATCAGTTGCAGAACGGAGGGCACGGGAGGGGTGATAGACAGAAATGAGGGATGAGATATAGGGTGGTGCAGAACTGTGGAGGGCTTTATGGGTGAGAGAGATGAGTTTGTATTGTATTCTTTGGTGAATGGGTAACCAGTGCAATGACTGGCACTGGTTAGAGGCGTTGGTGAAGCGGCCTGATAGAAATACGACCCTGGCTGCTGCATTCAGAATGGATTGTAGAGGAGAGAGTTTGTTTAGAGGGAGAACGATTAGAAAAGAGTTGCAGTAGTCCAGACGAGAGTGAATAAGAGCGACAGTAAGAGTTTTTGCAGTATCAAAGGTGAGAAAATGTGGGGTTCTGGGGATGTTTTTAAGGTGCAGGTGACATGAGTGAGTGAGTGATTGTAGCCCAGTCAAGAGAGCTTGTAAAAGAACTTCTACATGATGTTTCAAGGATGGAAAGAGACTGCCATCTACTGGCCAGACGCAGTCAAGCTGAACCAAGATATGCAAGGGAAGTTGCAGGGAGAGCAAGTTCAGACGCTGGACCTGATCAGGTGACTTCCAGGAAGGAGTTCCGGAAAATAAGAGGCCAGCGCGAAAAACCTGAGGGGTCTTTGGCGCCAAGCAGCAGAAAGGAGCAGATTTGTTCCCTGCGTCCTGAGAAACCCTGCGTGACAGGCCTAAGCCAGAGGCCTGTGAGGTGCCACAGCCGGGCACCGGTAAAAGAGCTCCGGATATCTCGCGGATGTTACCTGAGTGCTGTGCCTGCTGAGGAGACTAGGAACCTAATTGCGGTGCTGAGTGAGTTCGCGGAACCCGACGTCGCCCGGCGACAGACGAGGCCTGGACCCCCCTATCCAAGGCTCGAGAGACTGCCTCCAACAGTCAAGCAGAGAGGAGTTGAGAGACGGTTGCCCCAGGAAAGTCACGCCAGTGGAAGCGGAGGAGCTGCATACGTGAACAGGGCCGTCACTTCCACTGTTCACCCACAGTACCGGGGACAATTGGGTTTAGATAATCAGGTTGGGAGGGGAACGGTTGGGACTAAAGGAGCACAACATGATCTAATTGAATTTATGCGGAAGAGACTCACGGCCTAGTGTGAATAACCGATGACCCCCGCTAGTGCCAAATGTACAGTTAAAGAACTTACGTGGTGTCTCCCATGACTGAGGGCATCACCCTACTTAAGAGACTTCGCCTTACTTAAGAGACTTCACCTTACTTAAGAGACTTCACCCTACTAAAGAGACTGCACCTTACTTAAGAGACTTCACCTTACTTTGAGAGGCTTCACCTTACTTTGAGAGACTGCGTCTTATTTTGAGAGATTTTGCCTTTTGCTGATATATTGAATTACTGTTCATTACCCTTGTTACTAATCCCTTGTTCAGAATACCTGTTGCATAAAATTGTTTATTTTCATCTCAGACTGTTCTCGCCTTGTGTCTCTGTGCGTTGCATTCCCGCACCTGCATTACATTTGGCGTAGTCGGCAGGATTCAACATTCAGATGCAGAGATGGGGGATCACTCTGTGGCTGGGTCCGGTCGGACCCATATACCCCTGGGGGCTATGCTCAGCCATCTTCCCAAGTTTTCAGGGGATGGCATGTCACTGTGGGACTGGGTAGAAAGACTGAGAAGTATGCTACGGATGTAACCCCTTGATCCCCTAGCCCAGGCGGAGCTGGCCCTCCTAACCCTTGATGGAGAGGCCCGACAGACTGTGATGTACCGCCCACCTGGGGACCGTGACACCGTGGATAAAGTGATAAAAATTTTAGAGGACATGCACGGTGACACTACAGAATTGGGACACTTGCGCTTACGGTTGTTCCAGCGGGTCCAAGGGGAAAATGAGACAGTAAATCAGTATGTTAATGCGTTGCAGGAAGTGACGGCCCATATCACTAAGAAAGCTCGAGATGGGAACCGAGGACTGGGACCATTGGATGAGGTGTTGTGTGACCAACTGATTGCCGGCTTGAAAGACCCTTCCCTGAGGCAGATCCTGAAGGAGCGGCTGCGATTGAGCCCTGATATGGGCTTCCTAGATGTAGGGGCTGAAGCTAGAGTGCTGGAGAGAGAAGTTCCTGTTCTCAAAGCCACAGTTAGAAGTCAAGAGGCAATTGCTTCTGGATTCACCAACCAAGAGCCTGATTGGGTACGGGAAATACGTCAGGAAATTCGAGACATTCGGGGTGAGCTGAATGCTATTAGAAAGCCCCCTACCGCCCCCTTGCCGACGGACCGTACTGCTCAACGCGGACGGAGACCAGAACGAGAGAGACGTTCCTACCCGGCCCCAGCACTGCATGTACCCGACCTATCGGCAGAAAGAGGACCGGAGTGCTGGACTTGCGAAGGTAGGGGGCATATCTCCAAAGACTGTCCCAACCGAGAAAGGAGGAGGAGGGGACAGCCGTTAAACTAAAATTCCCCACGGTTGTGGAGCATACCGTGGGGTCTCATGCTTCAGAGAGTAGAAGAGGGAGCTCTGAAGACATTGTCTCCGAGAGGCCCATCATCTGGGCTGAATTCAATGGGCAGCGGATCCGCTGTTTGATGGACACCGGGTCTCAAGTGACCACTATGCCTGAGACGTATTTCCAAAGTCACTTTCCTGAAGTCACTCATTCCTGCCCGGAACCCACTGTCAAATTGGTGGCGGCCAATCAACTACCTATCCCAGTAGCGGGAGTAGTATGGATGTCCATGCGGGCATGTGGAAAGGACCTCGGTCGAAAAGGGATCGTACTAACCACAGGGCCCGGAGGCGATGGGCCCATTGTAACCATGGGCATGAATGTGCTGAAAGAAGTCGGACAGTTCCTGGCTGAGGGCTGTAGCAAAAACAACTGGACCCGCGCCACTCGAGACCCAGCTAGCAAGAGAGTGTTCCAACACCTCGTGCGGGTCAGCCAGATTCAAAAATTGCCCGCTACCTCTCAGTACCTTGGCAAGGTATCGATACCGCCCGAAGCCACAATGACACTGCCGGTGGGACAGACTGTACTCACGTTGCTGGTGCTGGCACATGTGTCCTTAGAGGGCGTGGACATTCAAACTGAACCGATGGAAGGAGAAGAAGCACCCTCTGGACTCCTGATTGCTCGAACCCTGGCCACCGTGCGGCACGGCCGAGTACCCGTGCGCTGCATCAATTTAGGTGGCACCAGTTTACAGTTGTTGCCCCGACAAGAGGTGACATGAGTGTACATAATGCCAGAGGCCCTTACTAGAGCGGACGCTATGGGGCTGGCACCTGTGGAAGGAAAACCATGGACCTTGGAGGTGTCCCTCAACAGCCAGGAGAATGGAAGAGAACCGTTGGCTGGACGCCACCTTCTGGAAGAAATGGAGGCTAATCTGACTGAGTTTTCTGCTGGACAAGTAAGGCAGATCGAACAACTTCTACAGCGATATCAGGGAGTGTTTGCACAGCATGAAGATGATTTCGGGTGCACTCGGGACATTCAGCACGAAATACCCACCGGAAATACTGCTCCCATCCGAGAGAGATATCGGCAGATCCCGCCTCAAATGTACCAGGAGGTGAAAGAGCTGTTGGCCCACATGTTGCAGAACGGTGTGATCCGTGATAGTCAGAGCCCCTGGGCGGCTCCGATCGTGCTGGTCCGAAAGAAGAATGGTACTCTGAGATTTTGCATGGACTATCGAAAGCTGAATGCCTGTACAGTCCGGGACTCCTATCCACTCCCCCGAATCGAAGAGTCTCTATCTGCACTAGGAAGCGCCAAATTCTTCTCTTCCCTCGACCTGGCCAATGGCTATTGGCAGGTCCCAGTAGCTGAGAAGGATCGTCCGAAGACCGCTTTAGTTCTCCCTATGGGCCTGTTTGAGTTCAATCGGATGCCGTTCGGACTAACAAATGCGCCAGGGACCTTCCAACGGCTGATGGAGAGATGCTTGGGGGACCTCAACTTTGAAGCCACTTTAATATATCTGGACGATATAATTATCTATTCCGCTACGTTTGAGGATCATCTCCGCCGATTGGAACAAGTGTTAGAACGGCTTTAGAGACACGGTCTGAAAATTAAGCCTCGAAAGTGTCGTCTCTTCAAACGAGAAATTGCAGTATCTGGGGCACACTGTGTCCAGTGCAGGAGTACACCCCACTGCAGAGAAAGTAGCTGCCGTGCAGAAGTGGCCCACGCCCGCCAACCTAAGGGAACTGAGGGCGTTCCTGGGGCTTGCTGGATACTACCGCAGATTCATTAAAGACTTCGCTAAGATTGCCATCCCACTCAATGAATTGCTGAGAGGAACAGCTGGGGGAGCCAAGCGACAGCCCATCCAGTGGGGCCCACGACAAGAAGAGGCATTCCGAGCATTGAAAATGGCGCTAACATATGCTCCAAACTTGGCCTACGCCGACTTTTTGCAGCCTTTCGTGTTGTACACCGATGGAAGCTTGCATGGACTGGGAGCAGTGCTGGCTCAAGTACAAGGAGGAAAAGAGCGAGTGATCGCGTATGCCAGCAGGTCACTCCGAGATACGGAGAAGAATCCGGAGAACTACAGTTCGTTTAAGCTGGAGCTACTAGCACTGGTGTGGGTCATGAACGAGAAATTTGCTGAGTACTTGTCAGGGTCAGAAGTGCAAGTGCGGACAGATAACAACACTTTGGCCCACTTGGAGAATGCCAAACTGGGCGCGTTAGGACAGAGGTGGGTCGCAAGGATGTCCAAATACCAGTATAAGATTGCCTATCGGTCCAAGGCCCTGAACACCCATGCCGATGCCCTGTCCCGGGTCACTCAGGCGGGGCCGAAAGAGGACAGAGATGAGGAGCTCGAAGGCGATGAGATTCCGGATTTCAGCCAGTTCGTCGCTGCCCAAGAGACCAGAGAGGAGCCGAAGCCCACTCAGATTCTTGGCTGTTCAAGAGACGAATGGATACATCTGCAGCAATCCGATCCGGAGTTAGCAAAATTAAGGGAATGGGTCGCCCTTAATCAAAGACCCGACCAGGAAACCAGAGCCGCTTCACTTCCAACTACCCTACAAATCCTAGGTCAGTGGGAGAAGCTTCTCCTGAAGGACGGCTTGCTATGCCGAAGAATCCAGCTGCCTCGAGAGTTTGATGTTACCTGGCAGGTGGTAGTTCCAGGAGCTCTAGTATCACAGCTAGCCCATGAAGCTCATAGAAGAGGTGCTCACTTCGGAGTAGAAAAGACCTTTCAGTGGTGGCAATGGCTGGTGTATTGGCCTCAACTGCAGCAAGAAGTCGAGGGAGTCTGCCGAGCATGTCACCAGTGTGAGTTGAATAAGCCCCCGGAACAAAGAGTTCCCATTCAGACCATCCGAACTTCTGCCCCCTTGGAGGTCTTGATGATTGACTACTTGATGATAGGAACTTCATACAATGGTTATGGACACTGTTTGGTCATGACTGATCACTTCACCAAGTTCGCAGTAGTGACGCCTACTAAAGACCAGACGGCAGAAGCCGCAGCTAAGGCCATCTGTCAAGATTTCATCCGGATTTATGGGTACCCGAAGCAAATACATTCTGACCAGGGGGCCTGCTTCCAAGGGCGAGTGATGGATGAGTTGTACTGCATATATGGAATCGACCGTTCCCGAACAACGCCCTACCACCCGCAAGGGAACGGCGCATGCGAGCGCTTTAACCGAACCCTGTTGCAAATGTTGCGTAAAGCTGGAAGCGGACAAAAAGATGAAGTGGCCCGAATATGTGTCCGAGCTGGTGTGGGTGTATAATAATCGAGTTCATGCGACGACCGGCTACACCCCTTACATGTTGCTGTTTGGAAGAAGTGGCTGAGAAATCACTGAACTGGAGCTAGACTCAGAAGACACCGGCCCGGGCGGTAGCCCAAGTACCTGGATTCGAGAACACCGGCGTCGGCTCCATACAGTGAGAAGACTGGTTGCTCAGAAGTTTCAGGAAGAAGACCATGCAGTTCGGCCCCCGATGACAGGTGGATCACTTCAGCCAGGAGACCGAGTGCTGGTGAGGGCTAAACGATTTGGAAGTAAACTGGACCATCGTTGGGAGGCGATACCATATCGGGTGGTGAAGAAAGTTCACCCAGACAACCCAGTCTACGAGGTTAGGCCCGAAGGGGATGACGCCGCGACACCCAGGGTGTTGCACCGTAATATGGTGCGACCTTGCTCCTCTGAAGCAGAAGTCTGTAACGGAGTTGGGCCCCCAGACGTATTGGCTGAAGTGCCACATGCAGGAACCTTAGGGGATGAAGAAGGATGGGCCACAATGCAGTTGGGCCCGTCAGAACCGTTGATGCCAACCCCGAGTGGAATTCCAAATGAGTCGGAAAATGATTTGCAATCCCCAGTGGTTGATTCCTCGGATCTCCCGGAGTCACCTCCTCAAGAAGAGCTCCGCAGAACTAAGCGGGCTAATGCCGGAATCCCTCCTAACCGGTATTCTCAGGAAGAGTTCATCTGGTCTCAAATCCAACAGAAAACGCAGGAGTGTACCCAACTCCTGTCTGAGCTTGCACTGCCTGGAAGGAGGCATTAGTTCTGCGAGAAGCCCACTCGCCCGAGGACTGGCGAGCAAAAAGGAGGGAGGAATGTAGCCCAGTCAAGAGAGCTTGTAAAAGAACTTCTACATGATGTTTCAAGGATGGAAAGAGACTGCCATCTACTGGCCAGACGCAGTCAAGCGGAACCAAGATATGCAAGGGAAGTTGCAGGGAGAGCAAGTTCAGACGCTGGACCTGATCAGGTGACTTCCAGGAAGGAGTTCCGGAAAATAAGAGGCCAGCGCACCAAACCTGAGGGGTCTTTGGCGCCAAGCAGCAGAAAGGAGCAGACGTGTTCCCTGCATCCTGAGAAACCCCGCGTGACAGGCCTAAGCCAGAGGCCTGTGAGGTGCCACAGCCGGGCACCGGTAAAAGAGCTCCGGATATCTCGCTAATGTTACCTAATGTTCGCGGAACCCGACGTCGCCCGCCGACAGACGAGGCCTGGACCCCCCTATCCAAGGTTCGAGAGACTGCCTCCAACAGCCAAGCAGAGATGAGTTGAGAGACGGTTGCCCCAGGAAATTCACGCCAGCGGAAGCGGAGGAGCTGCATACATGAACAGGGCCGTCACTTCCACTGTTCACCCACGGTACCGGGGACAATTGGGTTTAGATACTCAGGTTGGGAGGGGAACGGTTGGGACTAAAGGAGCACAACGTGATCTAATTGAATTTATGCGGAAGAGACTGACGGCCTAGCGGGAATAACCGGTGACCTCCGCTAGGGCCAAATGTACAGTTAAAGAACTTACGTGGTGTCTCCCATGACTTCGCCTTACTTAAGAGACTTCACCTTACTTAAGAGACTTCACCCTACTAAAGAGACTGCACCTTACTTAAGAGACTTCACCTTACTTTGAGAGGCTTCACCTTACTTTGAGAGACTGCGTCTTATTTTGAGAGATTTTGCCTTTTGCTGATATATTGAATTACTGTTCATTACCCTTGTTACTAATCCCTTGTTCAGAATACCTGTTGCATAAAATTGTTTATTTTCATCTCAGACTGTTCTCGCCTTGTGTCTCTGTGCGTTGCATTCCCGCACCTGCATTACATGATTGTATATGGGGGATAAAGGAAAGTTGCGTGTCAAATATGACTCCAAGACATCGAGCTTGCTGCTTGGGGGTTATGGTGGCGCAACCCAAGAAAATTGAAAAGTCAGGTATAGGTAGGTTAGTAGAGAGAGAAAAAACAAGGAGTTCAGTTTTGGAGAGATTCAGTTTCAGATAGAGGGAAGACATGATGTTAGAGACAGCAGACAGACAATCACTGGTATTTTGTATTAGAGTGGGGGTGATGTCAGGTGAAGAGGTGTATAGTTGGGTGTCATCAGCATTGAGATGGTACTGGAAATCAAATCTGCTGATGGTTTGTCCAATAGGAGCAGTATACAAGGAGAAGAGGAGGGGACCTAGGACTGATCCTTGTGGAACCCCAATAGTAAGAGGAAGATTAGAGGAAGAAGAGCCGAAACCGGATTGTAAAGGGTCGAGAAGAGAGTTATCTGAGAGATAGCGGATTAGGCGGGAATGGACCAGGCGTTCCTGGAGTTTAGAGATGAAGGGAAGATTAGAGACCGGTCTGTAGTTAGCAGTGCAGTTCTGGTCCAGGGATGGCTTTTTCAGTAAAAGGGTTATGATGGCATGTTTAAGTGAGGAGGAAAAGATTCCTGAAGAAAGAGAGAGGTCAAATATTTTAGTTAGGTGGGTAGTGATGTCAAGGTAAAATATATATATTATAGAAAATCAATTAGTTTATTTTAATAGATTACCTCGCGGTACACTGAAGGACCTGCCATCACATGACTAAATGACGTCAGCGCAGGTCCTTGAGTCCAGCCAAGACAAGCACACCGGGGGCCATCAGAAGGTAAGTATAATATTTATTTTTTATTTTATTCTTTTTTTACAGGTACTATGGTACCTGCGTCCGGAGGAGAGTCTCCTATTCTCCAGACCCGGGTACCATCCGCACATTGAAATGCATGGAATGCGCATGTACAGATCCAGTGATTCGGATTCCATGCGTTCCAATGCAAGTCAATGGCGGCGAAAACGCAGCGCTTCCGCAAAATAATTGGTCATGCTGCGTTTTTTTCCACAATGATAAGACGCAGCGGAAATTTCTGCAGCATGTGCACAGCACATGCGGATTATCATTGGGGAACATGGCAGGCCTTCTACCAAGCGTTTTTCAAGCGTTTCTGCAGCGGAACTGCCGCTGCGGAAACGCTTAAAAAACGCATCGTGGGCACACAGCCTTATTGTAGACATGAACAACTAAATGATTTCCTGGGAATGACATATGTATGTGCATGGCTGATAACAGAGAGATTCATGTCGAGTTGGCAAAGATGGCGCTGAGAGACGACTTCACCCCTCACATCAGAATTCCTAAGGTGTTACTGAGGCCAGGAGATACATGGATGAGCAAATTGCAGTGTGCCAAGTTATCAGAAGGAGCAATGAAGTTTACTAATCCCACCTAGAAGTAGAATATTATATAACCCCATGTCTACATAATAAAGTATGTCATTTTGCGTGGTTTAGTCTCTGAGTGAAGTTTTTCAACCATATTAGCAAATTTGGTTGATTTGCATTCACTCGGACATCTTTAATTAGGAGGAGAGCAGTTACCTAGTGTATCTTAAATTGGTGAAACCTCCACAGTGACAGCTGGGGAAAGGAACTGAATGAGCTGTGAGGGAATAGGGTCACTGTTGCAGGTTGTAGGGCGGGAAGAAGTGAGGAGTCTGGTCACTTCTTCTTCTGTGACCAGCTCGAAGATGGAAAGTGAACTTGAGGTGTGGGAGGGAAGGGAATCCAGACTCTGAGGGGATTGTGTAAAAATGTCTTGACAGATATGATTGATTTTTTGTAGGAAATAAGTGGCCAGATCGTCAGCGCTTAGGTTGGTGACGGGGTCTGTATTTTAGAGCTCAGGAAGGAGTGGAAGGTTTCAAAGAGTCGTTTACGATTGTTGGCTAGAGATGTGATGAGAGTGATAAAGTAGACTTGTTTAGCCGGATGGAGAGCAGACTTATAAGTTTTGAGCATGAACTTATAGTGGATGAAGAGAAACCAAAAACAAGAAAAATACCCAAATAATTGAAAGTAAATGTATAGTGGATGAAGTTTTCTGTCAAAAGAGACTGTCTCCACAGATGCTCCACTCGCAAAATAAGAATACTTTGTATGTACAATAAGGCAGGTACATAACTCATCATAGCTCAACATTTCCCGCTCATAATAGAATAACGGAATAGATTCAGGGATAGGCAATTTTTCATAATGGTATATGAAAAGTGCTTGGAGAAAACCGCCTCAAGGAGAAGCCTCTCATCCAGCTCCATTTTGCAGAGATCTCTTATTGGCATCCATTCATGATAAAGCATCTGGAAGGGAGTCAAACATATGAACTCCGCCCTGAGCCGAGCAGGGTAGATTATAGTGACGCGCCCCCTGGGCCATATTCTTTAGGGGAATACCCGGAGCCGGATCAGATGGGGGTTGTAGTCTCCGAGTGGCTGTGACCCGGTCCGTGCCCAGGGTGTCAAGCTCAGAGTATGTGGCAGTCCTACAGATGTTACAAAGTTCGTTATGTCGACTACGCCACCCGTTGGATTGCGGTCACTACGGCCGCCGCTGCAGCAGGGTCCGCTGAGGCTGGTGGTGTTGGTGCAGCTTTAGATAGTATAACCCCCAACGGGAGGGGTATGGCCTCAGGGGGTCAGGTGCAGAGGATGGGGGTTGTGGTGGTGCAGCGTAGATGATAATTAAAGACAGAGTCGGGTTGTGCAGTTCAGGGTGTTTACTTACTGCAGATATTCCGGTCACTCCGGCCTTGAGTGACCACCCGAGCCGTGCTGCGTCCACCAGGTCCTGGATTCAGCCAACCCCCAAGCAAGTCCGGAGCGTGTCCCTGAGCCCTCCTTCTTGCCCTTTCTTCTGGCCGTCCCCACCAGGGATCCACCTAGGTCCAGCTCCCTCGGGCCTTCTGTTGGGAGACCCTTGGCCTTGGGTTCCCTGACCCTACACGTGGTTTGCCTTCAGGGTGGATGTGGTGGGTGGCCGTGGCAGATCCTGCCCACGGCCTCCGGTCTCTGGCTGATGTATGCTTTAGCCCCCACCAGTTTGGGATCCGGTACCCTGTTGCCAACTCTTCACCCTAGGGTTGTACTTGGGTTCTCAGAGTTCCTTCTGTCTCCCCCTCTGGGTCTTTCTGGCTCTCCTCTCTCACTCTCTCTGGGCCTGGGGCTGCTCTGCTCTTCTTCTTTCTTCCTCTGACTCTGCAAAAGGCTGACTGACTGACAGACTGACCGACCTCTCACAGACTGACCCTGATCTTAGATGGTGCCCACCTTAAATACTCCCTCTATGTGTGAGCTCAGGTGACCAGCACCCAATGAGCTCCTAACTTTACCCAGGCTGCTCCCCCTATCTGCCCCTACACTACTGGGATGTACCACCCCCCTCCCACTCCAGCCAGGAACAGACTCGGTCGTACCTGCACATTTCTAAGTGGGAGTACCGTTGGTCTGCTCCTCGGAAATGGGATGTGTGTAGTGCATGCAGCTTTCTGAGCTCAGTTCCACACTCCATCCTTACCCGGGAGTGGAATACCACACCTCTGGGTTGAGGTGCAATACCCCTGTAGCAGCCGAATCCTCAGGGTGCTACAATAGAATAGGAAATTTGCTTTTCACAGAGCCTCCTTTTTCTATCCCAGAACTTGACCCTCTTCTTCTGAACTTCTGTGGAAAAGTCAGGATAAATAGATATTTTCCTTCCATCAAGGGTAAGTGAAGAGTGGTCCCTGGCCTTTCGTAGGATAAGGTCTCTCTCTTTAAAATGTTGTAATTTGATGAGTACAGGTCTTGGTGGAGCACCCGGTGGCAAAGGACATGAAGGAACTCTGTGAGCTCTTTCAATTGCAAAAAATTGAGAGAGAGTGTCTTTGCCGAACATTGTAGTCAGCCAGGATTCAAAAAAAATCAACTGAATTACGACCCTCCGCTTTTTCATGAACCCCGACTAAACGTATGTTATTTCGCCGATGCCTATTCTCTAGGTCATCAACCTTCTTGAGAAGGGCATTGATATTCTGAAGACCTCTCCTGAGATATTTATGTATAGTAGGCATTTGGTCCGCAACAGAACTCACTCTTTCCTCCAACTCATTGACTCGGCTGTTTATTTTCTTCATGTTTTGTCTGATGAGATTAATGCCCTCTCTAAGCCCTCTCTAAGCCCTCCCATGTGTTTGTTGAGAATTTCTAATGAGAAGCTACAGGATTTTCCAGCAGAGAAAACATCTTGTCGTGTAGGCTCTTGCCCAGAATCATTCACTTCTCCATAGGTGTTGTTAGTGCTCTGCATTTCCTGCACTTCTCTGTTTAACTGTTGCTGTGAGAGTGGTGCCACATTGCCTCCCCTGCACAGTCTCTGTATCTCTCTTCCTCTGTGAGCATACCTGATCAGGTTGTAAATCATCTGAAGGGTCAGAATCTAAGGTCAGTCTGGCAAATCTCCCCAGCTTTGCTGCAGCAGCCTCAGCATCTCTCACTCTGGCTGGTGTGGGGGAGGAGGCGCCATGTTGGAAGGCCCACTATCTGGACTCTGCTCCTTCTGATGCTTGCTTCTGGTCATGTGTGAGTGCACTTTAAGCTTCTCTGTGTACTTTCCCCCAGCCTTTGGTGTGAAGGAATCAATATTTCACTGCTAATAGGTGGAAATGAAAGGATGCAGAGCAGGAGCAAAGCACAGAGCTTCCATGTGAAGAGGCTGTCAGCAAAAGGTCCTTTTTAAAGGGGAATCTGTAACACTCCCATCATCTGCTCCTGAGCTCACATCAAAGACAGTCTGTATTATATGTATTTTATATGAGCACTGCACTTGGCTTTTTCTGGCAAAGAAGATGACACACCCGATCTGCCACTCCATTTTACAATAGGAATAAAAGTGCCCTGTCAGGGATAAAAATTCCCCATTCTTCCAATCGGTACAGTCCCAAATGGTCAGACCAATCAATCACTGACCAATAAGATATCACCTCTCCTGTGGATCCTATGGAGTTATCACCTCTCCTGTGGATCCTATGGTCATAACTTGTTTTCACCAACAAAGTCCTTTACTGCAAATTACCGTAATTGTACATCCCAGTTATGGTATCGCACAGTAAGAGGTGCAGGAGCCTCCTGTATTTTACAGCCGACGCTCCACTATAATCGTGATAATGGCTAACAGGTTTTCATATACAGCTGTAGTGTGGGCCCCTAGAATGAATTCCTATTGGGGCCCCAGACACCCCAGTTTGATCCTGGTTGGGGGAGGGGAGGGTAATTTTGCACCCTGTGGTAAAGAAAAATTGTAAAATCCAAAAAGACATCTCTGGAGAGGGGACATATCACCCTCACATTGAACATATAGGATTATAACTAGAAAAGTGAGAAAGAGCTGACACTTCAACCTCTATTGACAAAACCTACAAAAGACAAAAAATATATCTCATACCCTACCATCATTAGAACATGCTCCTATTTCTTGCATGTGTACCATCTTAGACCTCAGTTCACATTGCTTGGTTTTTTGTCTTGTTTGCATTCTGTGCAATTTAAGGGTGTGGCATCCCCTTTGTTTAGCTGATTAGTATATATGTAGCTTACCACGGGCCTAGGTGGTCTGGAGTTGGGACCCGGTCCTATTTGTCTTCCCTTTTATGTGCATTACTTCAACTTTGATATACAGTAAGGTTTTTAATATAGACAGTGTAGGTACCGTCCCAATTTAGGGTCACCTTATCACTGGTGGGACGGCTTGTATACTTTTTTTGATCAAAAATAGTTCACTAAGTACCCTATATTTAATATGCAACTTTGCTTTACATTTATATATAATGATGGTAGGGTATGAGATATATTTTTTGTCTTTTGTAGGTTTTGCTTCTTTTTGCTAGTGTGAACATGCTCCTATTTCTTGCATGTTTACCATCTTAGACCTCAGTTCACATTGCTTGGTTTTTTGTCTTGTTTGCATTCTGTGCAAAATAAGGGTGTGGCATCCCCTTTGTTGAGCTGCTTAGTATATATGTAGCTTACCACGGGCCTAGGTGGTCTGAAGTTGGGACCCGATCCTATTTGTCTACCCTTTTATGTGCATTACTTCAACTTTGATATACAGTAAGGTTTTTAATATAGGCAGTATAGGTACCGTCCCAATTTAGGGTCACCTCGTCGCTGGTGGGGCGGCTTGTATACTTTTTTTGATCAAAAATAGTTCACTAAGTACCCTATATTTAGTATGAAACTTTGCTTTACATTTATATATAATGATGGTAGGGTATGAGATATATTTTTTGTCTTTGTAGGTTTTGCTTCTTTTTGCTAGTGTGAACATGCTCCTATTTCTTGCATGTGTACCATCTTAGACCTCAGTTCACATTGCTTGATTTTTTAACCTCTATTGACGTAGGGCCTCCTGCCGTGGTCAGGTAAATTCAGCAAAGAATCTGATGAGAACCAGCCAACAAGTCTAGAATTTGCAAACTCAGAGGCGGATAAGTACATTTCCAAAGCAAGGGCTTCCTCTTTTCAAAGGACTTGTCTCAGACACTCTGAAGACTGTGGTCAGTGATGAATATTGGGGTTTGCATCGATCCAATATTCATGGGAGATGTATTTTCGACATCGTAGCAAAGGGACGATCATAACGCATTCACTCACATCATTGTAAGGCCAGCCAAACACCCCCAACTTAATATCATTTAGATGGATAATGCTATCCATGCCATGTTTCATCTCTATAGAAAGGTAAAATCATGATAGAAAACATGACCATGATATTTCCCGCCCGAGACCTCCATGGGCGAAGATATCCTGAAAGTTGGGGATCTCATAAACTTCTAAAAGATCTAGCACACCTATGACAAGTCCTCATATGAGCTCACCATTAGAAGGTATGTGGGTGTAACCGTGATCTTATTAAATCAGAGCTTGGATTTTGGTCATTGGTCAGTCCTGGAAGGTACAGCTTGCTGTAGTTGTATCTGTTTTCCTAAGGAGTTCTTCTAAGGAGTGCTTCCTTGCGCTAAGCTCTGAGCTATTTCTCTGACACAGGTTTAGCACTTTTCTTTTATTATCTTTTTGATTTTATGTTAATGTATATATCATATTGTTTGTATCATCTTTGTGTATTTTTTATACACACTGCCTACTTTTCAAGATTAGATCACTTGTTTTTATTCTGTTATTCCCACACCCTATCATTTCTTTACTTAGAAAATTGGGCGTGAGGAACGATCAACACGCCCATATGATGGCGCGGTCGAGCATGTAAATTGTAACTCCCTACATGTATTTCTATAGCATGACGAAGAACGTTTGGCATTCGAAACGTGCAGGTTTCACAGAGGTCTCCACCTTTATTTATTTTATTTTTGCAATGTGTATATCTTTTTAATGGATTAACAATAAAATCATAATTTTATCTGCAATTGGATCTGGAAGCTGGTGTATCACAATGTCGGTGGATATGCACCTTCTCTTTTTGGTTGAGGAGAAGGTGACTCCTACAGGGTGAGATAGAAAAATGCAATGGGCCTAAGAACTATCAGGCAGGTAATTGCTTATTACGTGCTTGTTCTACCCTGTGGTGGCTCAGATTGCTCCTGGACCGCTCCTAACAGCGATTCTGCTGCTTCACGTCAACAGAACAGCTCTTCCTCTTCCCGACTGCTCTGTCAAAGAGGCGTGACTGCCACCTTTATGCTGATTGACAGACGGCTCCCTGCAGTTAGGCAGCAGGGAGCCAGCTGTCAATCAGCATGACACCGGCAGTCACACCCCATCAACAGATCAGAGCGAGAGCTGAAAAATCACTGTCAGGAGCGCTCCGTGACCACTCTGAACCAGCAAATATCGGCGCCTGGCACAACAGGCACATAGTTAGCAAATACTTGCCTGTTAGTTCTTAGGTCCATGGTAAAAAAAAAAAAAAAAAAGTCACGGACAACCCCTTTTAATATTAAGGAGCAGGAATTCTCCGCATGATGCTATAATCAAGAAAACATGAAATTCTCTCCTGCCCAGTCAGTCTGCCCGATCTGTTACACCATGATTACCAAAACCTCGACTCATTCCACTGCCCACTTGTATTACCACTTACCCGGCTCTGCTTGGCCCCTGTTACCAGGCCATTGGCTTGTCTGACTGCAAGTGCACACTTCTGAACCGGGAGTCCCTGTGGATTTTCACAGCCCCTCAATTTGACATAATGAATTTCAGTGACACAGAGGATTGTTCGGCTAGACTGAACAAACTAGCATCTATTTTGGATAATAAACCGTCAGTGGTGACAACAGAACCGGATGAATTTAACGATCTCATGTTCCAGATGGAAAACAAAATGACCAGAGAACTTAAAGTTTGGTGGGATCTCACAACCTTGGACACATATATAAAAAAGGAAATGATCCCTAGAGGTCTGCGTTTAAAAAAAAAGTCGCCACCACTATATACAATGACGGTTTTCAAGAAGATCAGAATGCGATTCTTAGTCAATGTTCACTGAATCTTATGCACCTCATAATCAAACATGAAGAACTGGAACTGACTTAAATTAAATTGGATATTAAAAATATACAATCGTCTTTGGGGAAATATGTGCAACTAAAAGAATTTAATATTTGTAATGACAAACTGAAATCTAATTTGGCCAAGTTGGAGAACACCATTATGGATATAAAAAGATCCAAGTTCAAAAGGGACAGTGAGGACTATGCGCAGAACAAGATTTATAGTTGGAATAAACAATTACCATCCATCTTAAAAAAACGCTCCCACAAACGTTTTCAGAGATCTGGAAGAGGGAGTTTTAAGGACCATGATGATGTTACGGATAATTCTTTTGCTGCCACCTCTGATGATTACTCAGATTCATCTATGAGTTCAATGGGAGAAATGCAACAATTGTATTTTGTCAAAAATAAATTATCTAGTGCTGGTGGAGCGATTACAAAAAATGGAGGAAGAGGGTGTGGCGCCCCTGAGGGTTCGGTCGCCACAGGGGGGTACTGCATCTTGTGAAAGAGGTGTGGTATCTCCTTTCCCAGGTTGGGATGGAGCACCTGTCAGGACCCCACCTCATCACTCAACCCTACACACTCCTGTCCTATGGGGGGCTAGTATGCACTAGGGTGCTGCCCCAGCAGGATAATGGAGATGGGGGAACCAAAGATAGGGGGAACCATGTAGTGGGTGAGGGTGGAGGACGCACTTTTAGGTTACACTTGTGGATACATATTTAATAGCCAGCCATCTTAAGTTCAAGGTTGTTTGATTGTGGTCTTCACAGCTGGCAGTGGCCTTGTGTAGGAGCCTGCAGCGTGCTGGAGATGCACGGTCCTCGTGCTCTGGCCTTGAGACGAGGAGCAGGATAGAGTTAACGGAGGTCTCTACCCGGTTAAGGTCCCTGCTTAAGAAGGCCTGGAGGGGAGCTGAGGAGAAGAGCTCCGCAGGCAAAAGGATCCCAGGGAATACGGACAGATCGGCATACCCCACCTGTACTCTCCATTCTGGCCTAGTCAGAGGGACTCCTGCTGCAGGAGGGGTACCGGCCCCCGATATCTGACTTTGTTACTTCACTTCTCAGTCGGAAAAGCCTGAAGGCTAAGTGGTTCCCACTGGGTAACAGATGGAGCGGAGTCGCCACCTGTGCCCTTGTTCTGTGTATAGCCAGAGGGAGACCCAGCCTTGCAACACGCACCGCACACGGACAGGAGAGGCCCAAGGGGGAGATTTCTAGGAACACACTGGTGCTGGGGGTCCTGATAGACGCACCTGAACTACCGGGGTGTGCCGAACCCCCTTCTCTGGTGGCCGCAGCACGCCGTGAGGAGCAAGGAGAAGCCTTGCAGCTGACCTCTAGCAACGTGAGTAAAGCTTGGAAGACTACATCCATTGCCTCTGGTCCATTATTGCAGCGGGACACCACACCGCACAACTGCACCTACTACGACTCCCCTCATCCTGCTGTTTCCTCTGCCCTGAGGCCCTGCTCCGCCTGTGGGGAGTAGTACTACAGTCGGCTGCCACAACATCCCGCCTCAGAGGACTGCAGCAGCGCTGGTGGCGCATCACCAGACACCACAGGTGGCGTTGTCGTTTATCCACTCATAATTGCCACTTATCAACTAGCCCCTATTTTTAATGTGTGCGCCCTGGGCACGGACCGGGCCGAGGCCGCTACTGCATCCCCATTCTACCAACTGGGCCCGCCGTCCGAGAACACCCCTTTCCCTGGAAGGGCTAGCCGCTACTGAAACAGTGGCGGGTCAAACATCGCTGGCGTAGTCGGCAGGATTGCGTGCCCGCAGCAACGGAAGAAGTGATTCCCATTGCCAGCGGGTACTGCGCGCCTTTACAACAGACTGTCCTTAACACCCAAGATGGCGCCCGCCCAAGAAGAATGGACGCCATTGTGTGCAAAAAGGACAACCACCCAGCACCTCCCATCATAGAATCATAGAATCATAGAATCATAGAATGGTAGAGTTGGAAGGGACCTCCTGGGTCATCTGGTCCAACCCCCTGCTCAAAGCAGGATTCACTAGATCATCTCAGACAGATGTCTGTCCAGCCTCTGTTTGAAGACGTCCATTGAAGGGGAACTAACCACCTCTCGTGGCAGCCTGTTCCACTCATTAATCACCCTAACTGTCAAAAAGTTTTTTCTAATATCTAATCTGTGTCTCCTCCCATTTAGTTTCATCCCATTGCTTCTAGTCTTTCCTTGTGCAAATGAGAATAAAGATGATCCTTCTACAATGTGACAGCCCTTGACATATTTGTAGACAGCTATTAAGTCTCCTCTCAGTCTTCTTTTTTGCAAGCTAAACATTCCCAAATCCTGCAACCATTCCTCATAGGACATGGTTTGCAGACCAGTCACCATTCTGGTCGCTCTTCTCTGAACTTGCTCCAGTTTGTCTATGTCTTTTTTAAAATGTGGTGCCCAAAACTGTACACAGTATTCCAGATGAGGTCTGACCAAAGAGGAGTAAAGACCGATAATGACTTCACGTGATCTAGACTGTATGCTTCTGTTAATACATCCCAGAATTGTATTTGCCTTTTTTGCTGCTGCATCACACTGTTGACTCATGTTCGGTCTATGATCTATTAGTATACCTAAGTTTTTTTCACATGTGGGTCTGGCTTCCCCCATGGCGCCAACAGCTAAGACCGGCCCTTGCATTAGAGACTGTCCGCGAGGTAGTGTCCATCAAGACGGATGGGACGTCCCAAGGGCTGCCTGTCAGCCAGCCACCCTGGAGCCGCCCCAAGAGAAGGAGGAGTAAGCAACAACAAGGTGTGGCCACAACAATCCTAGAGACTCCACACCCAGCAGCGAGTATGGAAGCAGCGCAGGAGAGATGCTCCGATGCCGCCCCACCAACTGCTGCCTCGCTCGGAATACGGGGGAATTCACCTGACCCCGGAGGAGGCCGAGTTCCTCCGAGTGGAGTCACAAGACCTGACCCGGAGGGTTGTGGAGGCCCAGCGTATGGTGTCCGCAGCATGGAGAGAGGAGGTGCTGCAGAAGATCCGGTCCCGCCTCCAAGGTGCTGCAAGCCAAAAAAGCGGAGCAGCAACCCAGGAAGAAGAAACCTCAGAGGCCGCGTGCAGCCCAGGACTGGGTAAGATACAAACCCCTGTCCCAGGTGAGAGACGCACAGAGGCCCTAGTCGATCTAATGCCGGCACCCATGTCCCTGGGCGCCGTTGTTTGGGAGCAGATCTTCGCTCCGGAGCTGGAGGCTTACGTGTCATTCTCCGCCGGAGGCCTGCAATGCCTCCCGACTCCCGGCCTAGAAGAGCCTGTGCTTAGTGGGGACACCACCTGCCCCAACCCGGACTGGCCCGCGTCACCGAAGGACCTGCAGCAAACCCTGTTGTCGTGACAGCCAGCGCCACTGGTTACCTGCCCGGCGGCGGACGACATGGTCTGGGACAACCAGGGGGGACCTAATGGGCTTCCCCCAGGAGACCCGGGCGGAAGCGCGGAGGCGTAAGGACTTCTGCCGCAAGGAGCTCCTCCAGCTGGACAAGGAGCGGCGGGAGAGGCAGGTATGCTGTGAGCGCCTGGAGGTGCGCGCTAAGGCCGCCAAGTCCAAGGCCTGCCAGGAGGAGGCAGCCCATCCAAGCCCCCCGGGAGGAAGGGCTGATCGTCCGCTTCCACCAGGAGGCGGGGTGGGGCTTCATCAGGAGTCCCCAGTTTGCTCAGGACGTATTTGTGAACTGCAGAGACTTCGAGCCACAACTGAGGAGGGATGACCCTGGCCGGAATCTCTACCCGGGTGACTTGGTGTCGTACACCCGCCACCATGGGGAGCGTGGGTGGTACTCCCTGGATGTGCATAGAGTATTCCAGGGTGAGGCCGCTGCGCACCTGCCGGTAGGGGACCGGTCTGGCTCCGTGAGCAAGAACGAGCCTTTCCTTAGGTGGAGGTACCTGGACTAAGCGGCCCCGGAGGCTGTATCTTTGAGTTGACTTGTTGATTGTTTATGTTTATTACCATGTTTTCCTCCCGGTTTAGAGAAACATTTGTCACTGCGGACAGGCAGTAGACAGACTCTATTGTATATAGTTATGCATCTATTTAGGTGCTCCCTATTGGTTCTATACAAAACCCACTTCTACTCCTACCTCAGACCTCAGAAGCAAAACCTGTCTGGAGTGGCTCTCCTGGAGGTCCAACACAGGATCTCCATGCCATGCAGCCACCCCAGGGCCTACGTTGAGGGTTTGGGACAGGTCCCTCTTGCTGCTGAACTGCCTCTTTTTCTATTTTCCTACCAAGCTGTCTAGATGCATAATGTCTCTTTGATGTTTTTATACTTTTGTACTATTTATCTGCAATGTTTAAAAATCAGAGCCTCCCATAATGGGAAGATTGTTGATTGTTGTGAAAAAGCATATAAAAAATCTGTACCATGTTTTGCTCTCTTTGCAGCCCGCGGACGTGCGGTGTTTCACCAGGGGGGAATGTGGCGCCCCTGGAGGTTCGGTCGCCACAGGGGGGTACTGCATCTTGTGAAAGAGGTGTTGTATCTCCTCTCCCAGGTAAGGATGGAGTACCTGTCAGGACCCCACTTCATCACTCAACACTACACACTCCTGTCCTATGGGGGGCTAGTGTGCACTAGTGTGCTGCCCCAGCAGGATAATAGAGATGAGGGAACCAAAGATAGGGGGAACCATGTAGTGGGTGAGGGTGGAGGACGCACTTTTAGGTTACACTTGTAGATACAGTACATATTTAATAGCCAGCCATCTTAAGTTCAAGGTTGTTTGATTGTGGTCTTCACAGCTGGCAGTGGCCTTGTGTAGGAGCCTGCAGCGTGCTGGAGATGCACGGTCCTCGTGCTCTGGCCTTGAGACGAGCAGCGGGATAGAGTTAACGGAGGTCTCTACCCGGTCAAGGTCCCTGCTTAAGAAGGCCTGGAGGGGAGCTGAGGAGGAGAGCTCCGCAGGCAAAAGTATCCCAGGGAATACGGACGGAGCGGCATACGCCACCTGTACTCTCCATTCTGGCCTAGTCAGAGGGACTCCTGCTGCAAGAGGGGTACCGGCCCCCGATATCTGACTTTGTTACTTCACGTCTCAGTCGGAAAAGCCCGGAGGCTAAGTGGTTCCCACCGGGGAACGGACGGAGCAGAGTCGCCACCTGTGCCCTTGTTCTGTGTATAGCCAGAGGGAGACCCAGCCTTGCAACACGCACTGCACACGGACAGGAGAGGCCCAAGGGGGAGATAACAGGCTGGTGCTGGGGGTCCTGATAGACGCACCTGAACTACCGGGGTGTGCCGAACCCCCTTCTCTGGTGGCCACAGCACGCCGTGAGGAGCAAGGAGAAGCCTTGGAGCTGACCTCTAACAACGTGAGTAAAGCTTGGAAGACTACATCCATTGCCTCCGGTCCATTATTGCAGCGCGACACCACACCGTACCACTGCACCTACTACGACTCCCCTCATCCTCCTGTTTCCTCTGCCCTGAGGCCCTGCTCCGCCTGTGGGGAGTAGTACTACTGTCGGCTGCCACAACATCCTGCCTCAGAGGACTGCAGCAGCGCTGGTAGCGCATCACCAGACACCACAGGTGGTGTAGTCGTTTATCCACTCATAATTGCCACTCATCGACTAGCCCCTATTTTTAATGTGTTCGCCCTGGGCACGCACCGGGACGAGGCCGCGACTGCATCCCCATTCTACCAACTGGGCCCGCCGTCCGAGTACACCCCTTTCCCAGGGAGGGCTAGCCGCTACTGAAACAGCTAGTGGCGGGTCAAACATCACTGGCGTAGTCGGCAGGATTGCGTGCCCGCAGCAACGGAAGAAGTGATTCCCATTGCCAGCGGGTACTGCGCGCCTTTACAACAGACTGTCTTTAACTCCGAAGACGGCGTCCGCCCAAGAAGTACGGACGCCATTGTGTGCAAAAAGGACAACCACCCAGCACCTCCCATCGTGGGTCTGGCTTCCCCCATGGCGCCAACAGCTAGGACCGCCCCTTGCATTAGAGACTGTCCGCGAGGTAGTGTCCATCAGACGCATGGGACGTCCCAAGGAGTGCCTGTCAGCCAGCTGCCCTGGAGCCGCCCGAAGAGAAGGAGGAGTAAGCAACAACAAGGTGTGGCCACAACAATCCTAGAGACTCCACACCCAGCAGCGAGGATGGAAGCAGCGCAGGAGAGATGCTCCGATGCCGCCCCACCAACTGCTGCCTCGCTCGGAATACGGGGGATTCACCTGACCCCGGAGTAGGCCGAGTTCCTCTGAGTGGAGTCACAGGACCTGACCCGGAGCGTCGCAAAGGCCCAGCGTGCGGTGTCCGCAGCATGGAGACATGGAGAGAGGAGGTGCTGCAGAAGATCCGGTCCCGCCACCAAGGTGCTGCAAGCCAAGAAAGAGGAGCAGCAACCCAGGAGGAAGAAACCTCAGAGGCCGCGTGCAGCCCAGGACTGGGTAAGATACAAACCCCTGTCCCGGGTGAGAGACGCACGGAGGCCCTAGTGGATCTAATACCGGCACCCCTGTCCCCGGGCGCCGTTGTTTGGGAGCAGATCTTCGCTCCGGAGCTGGAGGCCCACGTGTCGTTCTCCGCCGGAGGCCTGCAATGCCTCCCGACTCCCGGCCTAGAAGAGCCTGTGCTTAGTGGGGACACTACCTGCCCCAACCCGGACTGGTCCGCGTCACCGAAGGACCTGCAGCAAACCCTGCTGTCGCCGCTACTAGCGCCTCTGGTTACCTGCCCGGCGGCGGAGGAGATGGTCTGGGACAACCAGGGGGACCTAATGGGCTTCCCCGAGGAGACGCGGGCGGAAGCGCGGAGGCGAAGGACTTCTGCCGCAAGGAGCTCCTCCAGCTGGACAAGGAGCGGCGGGAGAGGCGGGTACGCTGCGAGAGCCTGGAGGTGTGCGCTAAGGCCGCCAAGTCCAAGTCCTGCCAGGAGGAGGCAGCTCATCCAAGCACCCGGGAGGAAGGGCTGATCGTCCGCTTCCACCAGGAGGCGGGGTGGGGCTTCATCAGGAGTCCCCAGTTTGCTCAGGACGTATTTGTGAACCGCAGAGACTTCGAGCCACAACTGAGGAGGGATGACCCTGGCCGGAATCTCTACCCGGGTGACTTGGTGTCGTACACCCGCCACCATGGGGAGCGTGGGTGGTACGCCCTGGATGTGCATAGAGTATTCCAGGGTGAGGCCCCTGCGCACCTGCCGGTAGGAGACCGGTCTGGCTCCGTGAGCAAGAACGAGCCTTTCCCTAGGTGGAGGTACCTGGACTAAGTGGCCCCGGAGTCTGTACCTTTGAGTTGACTTGTTGATTGTTTATGTTTATTACCATGTTTTCCTCCCGGTTTAGAGAGACATTTGTCCCTGTGGACTGGCTGTAGACAGACTCTATTGTATATAGTTATGCAACTATTTTGGTACACCCTATTGGTTTCATACAAAACCCACTTCTACTTCTACCTCAGACCTCAGAAGCAAAACCTGTCTGGAGTGGCTCTCCTGGAGGTCCAACACAGGGTCTCCATGCCCTGCAGCCACCCCAGGGCCTACGTTGAGGGTTTGGGACAGTTCCCTCTTGCTGCTGAACTGCCTCTTTTTCTATTTTCCTACCAAGCTGTCTACATGCATAATGTCTCTTTGATGTTTTTATACTTTTGTACTATTTATCTGCAACATTTAAGAATCAGAGCCTCCCATAATGGGAAGATTGTTGATTGTTGTGATAAAGCATATAAAAAGTCTGTACCATGTTTTGCTCTCTTTGCAGCCTGCGGACGTGCGGTGTTTCACCAGGGGGGAATGTGGCGCCCCTGAAGGTTCGGTCGCCACAGGGGGGTACTGCATCTTGTGAAAGAGGTGTTGTATCTCCTCTCCCAGGTAAGGATGGAGTACCTGTCAGAACCCCACCTCATCACTCAACACTACACACTCCTGTCCTATGGGGGGCTAGTATGCACTAGTGTGCTGCCCCAGCAGGATAATGGAGATGAGGGAACCAAAGATAGTGGGAACCATGTAGTGGGTGAGGGTGGAGGACGCACTTTTAGGTTACACTTGTAGATACAGTACATATTTAATAGCCAGCCATCTTAAGTTCAAGGTTGTTTGATTGAGGTCTTCACAGCTGGCAGTGGTCTTGTGTAGGAGCCTGCGGCATGCTGGAGATGCACGGTACTCGTGCTCTGGCCTTGAGACGAGGAGCGGGATAGAGTTAACGGAGGTCTCTACCTAGTCAAGGTCCCTGCTTAAGAAGGCCTGGAGGGGAGCTGAGGAGGAGAGCTGAGGAGGAGAGCTCCGCAGGCAAAAGGATCCCAGGGAATACAGACGGAGCGGCATACGCCACCTGTACTCTCCATTCTGGCCTAGTCAGAGGGACTCCTGCTGCAAGAGGGGTACCGGCCCCCGATATCTGACTTTGTTACTTCACGTCTCAGTCGGAAAAGCCCGGAGGCTAAGTGGTTCCCACCGGGTAACGGACGGAGCGGAGTCGCCACCCGTGCCCTTGTTCTGTGTATAGCCAGAGGGAGACCCAGCCTTGCAACACGCACTGCACACGGACAGGAGAGGCCCAAGGGAGAGATTTCTAGGAACACGCTGGTGCTGGGGGTTCTCATAGACGCACCTGAACTACCGGGGTGTGCCGAACCCCCTTCTCTAGTGGCCACAGCACGCCATGAGGAGCAAGGAGAAGCCTTGCAGCTGACCTCTAACAATGTGAGTAAAGCTTGGAAGACTACATCCATTGCCTCCGGTCCATTATTGCAGCGCGACACCACACTGCACCACTGCACCTACTACGACTCCCCTCATCCTCCTTTTTCCTCTGCCCTGAGGCCCTGCTCCGCCTGTGGGGAGTAGTACTACTGTCGGCTGCCACAACATCCCGCCTCAGAGGACTGCAGCAGCGCTGGTGGCGCATCACCAGACACCACAGGTGGCGTAGTCGTTTATCCACTCATGATTGCCACTCATCAACTGGCCCCTATTTTTAATGTGTGCTCCCTGGGCACAGACCGGGCCTAGGCCGCGACTGCATCCCCATTCTACCAACTGGGCCCGCCGTCCGAATACACCCCTTTCCCAGGGAGGGCTAGCCGCTACTGAAACAGCTAGTGGCGGGTCACACAAGGGCGGGACGTAAGCGTAAATGCAAACAAGTACCCAACACAGAGCAAAAAACGCCATTATTAGACTCACCTGTTTGAAATCTCTCTAGCTTCATCTTATCTGAGAGTCAAATTTCTCTCCTGGCTAAAGGCCTGAGCTTTTCACCTTCTAACGAATTAGACATTTTCAGAACAATTCTGGATGTTAACAAACTAGCACTTAACCTCACCATCCGATGTCATTTTATGGACATGAAAAATCCACAGAATACAGCTTCAGAAGAAGTTTCTCCTAGGACAAGCCAGGATTCCATGTTATTATTCACAGAACAACAGTCTTTATTACAAATGAAACAATTCGAGACGGAATCTTTAATTCCAAATGTAAATTAAAATGACGACTTTCGGGCTGGTAATCCTTTCTTTTACCCACTTCAGTCCAGACCATTGGTTCTGGATCAGTTCCAAGACTTAATTGAAAAAGAACTAGTGGAATTAACCCCTTAATAACATCTGACGTACTAATACGCGTCTGTGCCCTGGGACTTAAGAGCCAGACCCGTATTAGTACGTCATCGCGATCGCGCGCGCACACAGGCTGTGCGGGCGCGATCGCCGCCGGGTGTCAGCTGATTGTCACAGCTGACACCCGGTACTATGTGCAGGGAGCGGTCCTGCACCGCTCCCAGCACATTAACCCCTGCGATGCTGCGATCGAAGTCGATCGCGGCATTGCGGGGGCAAGGGGAGGTGATCGCCGATACTCCCCTCCTCTTCCGGCTTCCAGCGCAGTCTGCAAAGGCTTCCCGGGTGTTGCCATGACGACCCGATGTCGTCATGACAACATCCGGGTCACCAGACAGCAGGAAGATTGTTTGGACATGCGCAGTGCATCTCCAAACAATCTTCACACTGTGCACTGCTGATAGCCTGCATGGCATAGGGATGGTGCTGCATTCCTGTGCCATGCAGGCGATCAGAGAAAAAAAAGTGAAAGTCCCAGAGTGGGACAAAGTAATAAAGTGTATAAACTGTCTGAAAGTGGAAAAAAAAAAATTGCAAAAATATAAAAAAAAAATAAAAAAAATAATCCACCAAAAATAAAAATATAATGTACCCATCAATAAATATTATTATAAAAAAAAAAAAAAACAATAAAAGTACACATATTTGGTATCGCCGCGTCCGGAACAACCTTACCTATAAAACTGTCCCACTAGTTAACCCCTTCAGTGAACACGGTAAAAAAAAAAAAAAAAAACGGAGCAAAAAACAATGCTTTATCACCATACTGCCAAACAAAAAGTGGAATAACACGCGATCAAAAAGACGCATATAAATAAAAATGGTACCACTGGAAACGTCATCTCGTCCCGCAAAAAACAAGCCACCATACAGCTCCATCAGCTGAAAAATAAAAAAGTTATAGCTCTCAGAATAAAGCGATGCTAAAAAATATTTTTTTCTATAAAATAGCTTTTATTGTGTATAAGCGCCAAAACATAGAAAAATGATACAAATGTGGTACCGCTGTAAATGTACTGACCCGAAGAATAAAGCTACCTTATCAATTTTACCACACGCGGAACAGAATAAAAAAAAAAAAAAAAAACAATTCCTGAATTGTTGGTTTTTGTTTATTCTGCCTCCCAAAAATCGGAATAGAAAGCGATCAAAAAATGTCACATGCCTGAAAATGGCACCAATAACAACGTCAAGTCATCTCGCAAAAAACGAGCCATCACATGACTGTCTGCCAAAATCTGGAAAAATTATAGCTCTCAAAATATGGCGATGCAAAAACTAGATTTTACAAAAAATGCGTCTTTTAGTGTGTGACAGCTGTCAGTCATAAAAACCCCATATGATTCTGGCATTGCTGTAATCACACCGACCTGAAGAATAAAGTCGTCTAATCACTTATACCGCACAAGGAACGACGTCAAAAATAAACTCTTGGGTTAGGATTGGGCTAGGGTTAGGGCTGGGTTTGGGGCTAGGGTTGTGCTGGGGCTAGGGTTGTGCTGGGGCTAGGGTTGTGCTAGAGCTAGGGTTGTGCTATGGTTAGGGTTGTGCTAGGGTTAGGGCTGGGGTTGGGATTTTTTTCAAAAGTAAGAAAAAAAGATGACAATATGGCGACTAGTGTTGAACGCAAGTGCTCGCTACTTGAGTTTGCATCGGGTGCTCTGGTATGCATTGAGTATCATGGGTATTTGAGTGACATGCTCGAGTCTCTGCCCGATATGCTTCGCGGCCAAAAAAACTTTACGGGGATTGCCTGCCATGCACGAGCGATACCCGCATGGTTTTTTTTGGGTGTCTAATAACCGTGAAACATGCGGAGCAGGGACTCGAGCATGTCACTTGAGCACACGCTGTACATGGTGCATACCTGAGTACCCGATGCAAACTCAAGTAGCGAGCACTTGCGCTCAAGAATAATGACAACTTATTCAATATGATGACCTAATGTAAACAAATTCTGTGCCGTACCTCTGGGTTCAAAATGTTCACTATACACCTTAATAAAATCCTTGAGGGGTATAGTTTCCAAAATGGGGACACTTGTGGGGGAGCTCCACTGTTTAGGCACATCACGGGCTCTCCAAACGCGACATGGTGTCCGCTAACGAATTGAATGGAAAATCGGCTCAAATTGTTAGCGGACGCCATGTTGCGTTTGGAGAGCCCCTGTGTGCCCAAACATTGGAGCTCCCCCACAAGTGACCCCATTTTGGAAACTAGACCCACCAAGGCACCTATCTAGATGCATAGTGAGCACTTGGAACCCCCAGGTGCTTCACTAATTGATTCGTAAAAATGAAAAAGTGAAAAGAAAAACACTTTTTCATTTTTATGAATCAATTTGTGAAGCACCTGGGGTTCCAAGTGCTCACTATGAATCTAGATAGGTGCCTTGGGGGGTCTAGTTTCCAAAATGGGGTCATTTGTGGGGGAGCTCTAAAGTTTGGGCACACAGGGGCTCTCCAAACGCAACATGGTGTCCGCTAACAATTTGAGCCGATTTTCCATTCAATTTGTTAGCGGATACCATGTTGCATTTGGAGAGTCCCTGTGTGCCCAAACATGGGAGCTCCCCCACAAGTGACCCCATTTTGGAAACTAGACCCCCCAAGGCACCTATCTAGATTCATAGTGAGCACTTGGAACCCCAGGTGCTTCACAAATTGATTCATAAAAATGAAAAAGTGTTTTTTTTTTCACTTTTTCATTATTACAAATCAATTTGTGAAGCACCTGGGAGTTCCAAGTGCTCACTATGCATCTAGAAAGGTGCCTTTGGGGGTCTAGTTTCCAAAATGGGGTCACTTGTGGGGGAGCTCCAAAGTTTGGGCACAGAGGGGCTCTCCAAACGCAACGTGGTGTCCGCTAACAATTTGAGCCGATTTTCCATTCAATCTGTTAGCAGATACCATGTTGCATTTGGAGAGTCCCTGTGTGCCCAAACATTGGAGCTCCCCCACAAGTGACCCCATTTTGGAAACTAGACCCCCCAAGGCACCTATCTAGATGCATAGTGAGCACTTGGAACCCCAGGTGCTTCACAAATTGATTCATAAAAATGAAAAAGTGTTTTTTTTTTCACTTTTTCATTTTTACAAATCAATTTGTGAAGCACCTGGGGGTTCCAAGTGCTCACTATGCATCTAGAAAGGTGCCTTGGGGGGTCTAGTTTCCAAAATGGGGTCACTTGTGGGGGAGCTCCAAAGTTTGGGCACAGAGGGGCTCTCCAAACGCAACGTGGTGTCCGCTAACAATTTGAGCCGATTTTCCATTCAATTTGTTAGCGGATACCATGTTGCATTTGGAGAGTCCCTGTGTGCCCAAACATTGGAGCTCCCCCACAAGTGACCCCATTTTGGAAACTAGACTCCCCAAGGCACCTATCTAGATGCATAGTGAGCACTTGGAACCCCCAGGTGCTTCACAAATTGATTCGTAAAAATGAAAAAGTGTTTTTTTTTCACTTTTTAATTTTTACGAATCAATTTGTGAAGCACCTGGGGGATCCAAGTGCTCACTATGCATCTAGAAAGGTGCCTTTGGGGGTCTAGTTTCCAAAATGGGGTCACTTGTGGGGGAGCTCCAAAGTTTGGGCACACAGCGGCTCTCCAAACACAACATGGCGTCCGCTAATTATTCAAGCAAATTTTACAATCAAAAAGTCAAATGGCGCTCCTTCCCTTCCGAGCCCTGCCGTGCGCCCAAACAGTGTTTTTTCCACAAATATTGGGTATCTGCGTGCCCAGGGGAAATTGCACAACAAATTTTGGGGTCCATTTTTTCTTGTTACCCCTGTGAAAATAAAAAAAATTGGGTCTAAAGTAACATTTTTGTGAAAAAAGTTAAATGTTCATTTTTTTCTTCCACATTCAAAAAATTCCTGTGAAGCACCTGAAGAGTTAATAAAGTTCTTGAATGTGGTTTTGAGCACCTTGAGGGGTGCAGTTTTTAGAATGTTGTCACTTTTGGGTATTTTCTGTCATAAAGACCTCTCAAAGTGACTTCAAATGTGATGTGGTCCCTAAAAAAATGGTTTTGTAAATTTTGTTGGAAAAATGAGAAATCGCTGGTCAAATTTTAACCCTTATAGCTCCCTAACAAAAAAAAATTTTGGTTCCAAAATTGTGCTGATGTAAAGTAGACATGTGGGAAATGTTATTTATTAACTCTTTTGTGTGACATATCTCTCTGATTTCAGGGCTTAAAAATTCAAATTTTGAAAATTGCAAAATTTTCAAAATTTTCGCCAAATTTCCGTTTTTTTCACAAATAAACGCAAGTGATATCGAAGAAATTTTTCCACAATAATGAAGTACAATATGTCCCGAAAAAAACAATCTCAGAATCAGGGGGATCCGTTGAAGCGTTCCAGAGTAATTACCTCATAAAGTGACAGTGGTCAGAATTGTAAAAATTGGCCTGGTCATTAACGTGCAAACCACCCTCGGGGCTTAAGGGGTTAAAGAATGAATTATCTTCTACTAATCATTTGGACTCTAATCTGACATATAGAGAAAAAGACGCTCTGAAAAAATTAAAGGATAATTCAGACATACTAGTCCGCTCAGCGGATAAAGGTGGCACTATAGTACTGAATGCAGGATTGTATAAAAAATTGAATTTGATGGATTTAGAAAATAGGGATGTTTATTTGGAGTTAGCTAGAGATCCTACTGTTGAGTTTAATGCTGCTATGTATAATCTATTAAACGAAGGTTTGCACTGAGGGGCCCTAAAAAAAAATTAATGGAATATTTATACGTAGATCACCCAATTGTTCCAGTTTACCATTTGCCTCCAAAAATACATAAAAATGTTTTTCCACCACCTTTAACCCCTTTACTACCCAAGGTTGTTTGCACATTAATGACCAGGCAAATTTTTACAATTCTGACCACTGTCACCTTATGAGGTACTTACTCTGGAACGCTTCAACGGACCCCCCTGATTCTGAGATTGTTTTTCGTGGCATATTGTACTTCATGATTGTGGTAAAATTTCTCCGATAACACTTGCATTTATTTGTGACAAAAACTGAAATTTGGTGAAAATTTTTGAAAATTTAGCAATTTTCAATTTTTGAATTTTTATGCCCTTAAATCAGAGAGATATGTCACACAAAATAGTTAATAAATAACATTTACCACATGTCTACTTTACATCAGCACAATTTTGGAACCAAATTTTTTTTCTATTAGAGAGCTATAAGGGTTAAAATTTGACCAGAGATTTCTCATTTTTCCAACAAAATTTACAAAACCATTTTTTTAGGGACCACATCACATTTGAAGTCACTTTGAGGGGTCTTTATGACAGAAAATACCCAAAAGTAAGACCACTCTAAAATCTGCACCCTGAAGGTGCTCAAAACCACATTGAAAAAAATTTATTAACCCTTCAAGTGCTTCACAGAAATTTTTGGAATGTGGAAGAAAAAAATTAACATTTAACTTTTTTCACAAAAATGTTACTTTAGACCCAATTTTTTTTATTTTCACAGGGTTAACAGGAAAAAATGGACCCCAAAATTTGTTGTTCAATTTACCCCGACCTCAGAGATACCCCATATGTGGGGAAAAACCACTGTTTAGGCGTACGGCAGGGTTCGGAAGGGAAGGAGCGCCATTTGACTTTTTGAAAGTAAAATTTGCTTGAATAATTAGCGGACGCCATGTTGTGTTTGGGGAACCCCTGATGTGCCTAAACAGTGGAAACCCCCCACAAGTGACACCATTTTGGAAACTAGACCCCTCAGAGAACCTTTACAGAAGTTTAAACATGGAGCCATGAAAATAAATAATCAAACTTTTTCCACAAAAATTATGTTTTAGCCCCAATTTTTTTATTTTCACAAGGGTAAGAGGAGAAAATGGACCCCAAAAACTTTTTGCAATTTCTCCTGAGTACGCCAATACCCTATATGTGGGGAAAATACAGTGTTTGGGTGCACGGCAGAGTTCAGATGGGAAGGATCACTGTGTGACTTTTTGAACACAAAATTGGCTGGAATTGAGGGCAGACGCCATGTCACGTTTGAAGAGCCCCTGATGTGCCTAAATAGTTGAAACCCCCCACAAGTGACCCCATTTTGGAAACTACACCCCTCAAGGATTTTCTCAAGGGGTATAATGAACATTTTGAACCCGGTACGACACATAATTTGATAACATTAGGTCATCATATTGAATAAATTGTCATTAGTCTTGAGCACAAGTGCTCGCTACTTGAGTTTGCATCGTGTACTCGGGTATGCACCATGTATCGCACGTGCTCGAGTGACATGCTCGAGTCCTGCCCACATGTTTCACGGTTATTAGACACCCAAAACAAACATGCAGGGATTGCTGGTGCATGGCAGGCAATCCCCGCGCGATTTTTTTTACTGTGAAGCATATGGGGCAGAGACTCGAGCACCCGCGATACTCAATGCATACCCGAGCACCCGATGCAAACTCAAGTAGCGAGCACTTGTGCTCAACACTAGTCGCCATATCGTCATCTTTTTTTTTTTTTTCCTTTTGAAAAAAATCCCAACCCTAGCACAACCCTAACCCTAGAGTTTATTTTTCACACCGTTCTTTGTGCAGTATAAGTGATTAGACGACTTTATTCTTTGGGTCGGTGCGATTACAGCCATACCAGAATCCTATCTGGTTTTTATGATTGACAGCTGTCTCACACTAAAAGACGCATTTTTTTGCAAAATCTAGTTTTTGCATTGCCATATTTTGAGAGCTATAATTTTTCCATATTTTGGCCGACAGAGTCATTTGACAGCTTGTTTTTTGCGGGATGAGTTGACGTTTTTATTGGTACCATTTTCAGGCACGTGACATTTTTTGATCGCTTTCTATTCCGATTTTTGGGAGGCAAAATAAGCAAAAACCAACAATTCAGGAATTGTTTTTTTAAATTTTTTTATGCTGTTCCGCGTGTGGTAAAATTGATGAGGTAGCTTTATTCTTTGGGTCTGTACTTTTACAGCGGTACCACATTTATATCTTTTTTTATGTTTTGGCGCTTCTACACAATAAAAGCTATTTTCTAGAAAAAAATATTTTTTTGCATCACTTTATTCTGAGAGCTATAACTTTTTTATTTTTCAGCTGATGGAGCTGTATGGCGGCTTGTTTTTTGTGGAACAAGATGACGTTTTTATTTATATTCATCTTTTTGATCGCGTTTAATTCCATTTTTTGTTTGGCGGTATGATGATAAAGCATCGTTTTTTGCTTTGTTTTTTATTTTAATTTTTTACCGTGTTCACTAAAGGAGTTAACTTGTGAGACAGTTTTATAGGTCAGGTCGTTCCGGACGTGGCGATATGAAATATGTGTACTTTTATTGTTTTGTTTGTTTTTTTTCATTATAATATTTATTGATGGGTACATTATATTTTTATTTTTGGTGGATTATTTTTTTTTTACATTTTTTTACCACTTTTTTTTACTTTTATACTTTGTCCCACTATGGGACTTTCACTTTTTATACTCTGATCGCCTGTATAACATAGGGATGGAGCACCATCGCTGTGCTATACAGGCTGTCAGCGCTGTAGATGCAGAAGATACTTTGGTCATGCACTGTGCATGATCAAAGTATCTTTCTGCTGTCTGGTCACCCGGATGTTGTCATGACGACATCTGGGTTACCATGACAACCACGGAACCCAGCCTCAGACAGCGCGTGACGGCGGGGAAGAGGTGAGTATGCAGTACTTACCTCCGCAATGCTGTGATCGACTTCGATCGCAGCATTGCGGGGGTTAATGTGTCGGGAGCCGTGCGTGACCGCTCCCAGCACATAGCAAAAATCAGCTTACACCCGGCGGCGATCGCGCCCGCACAGCCGGTGTGTGGCCGAAATCAACAGGGCGTACAAATACGTACCTGGCTCTTAAAGCCCAGGGCGCAGGTACAGTACGTATTAGTAAGCCCTGGGCTGTAAAGGGGTTAAGACCCATAGTGGTGGGGATTGGTTCCCATGGTGAAAAATTAAGTGCCTGGATGGATTTTTACCTACAGCCTCTGGTTCAGGAAACTCTGAGTTACATTAGGGATTCAAAATTCATAGTGACCATTTTTGATAAATTTGAATGGCCAAAAAACTTTGGATGATTGTCCTGTGATGTGGTGGCATTATACCCCCTCAATTTCACACCATATTGCTTTAGCATGTTTAACCTACCACCTTGACACATACAGTTCGTACACTATAGAAATAAAAGAATTTCTGGTCATAGCAGTACAGTTCCTCTTAGAGCGTAATTATTTTAGCTTTGATAAAAGTTTTTTTTTTACAGAAAAGAGGAGTCAGCATGGGCAGTAAATTTTCTCCTTCGCTAGTGAACATAGTGATGTGTAGGTGGAGGAGCTTTTCATTTACCATAATGATAACACATATAGTGGACACATTGTGTGGTACGGTAGATTTATTGATGACCTCCTCCTGGTGTGGGGGGCACACAGGAGGAGGTGGTACAATTTGTACAGTACATCAACTGCAATAATTTTAATCTTAAATTCACTTAGTTCTACCATTCATCCAAAATTACTTTTTTGGATCTCGAACTTGAGGCTACCAAGGAGAAAGAATTGGTCAAAATTAATCCCCACAGAAAATCTACAGCCTCAAATTCTATTCTATCAGTTAAATGTTGTCATCCGCCACATATTAAGAGAAATATCCCTTACGGTGAGCTAATACGAACAATACGAAATTGTTCAGATAACATCACTTTTCAGAAGGAATCAGAAAAAATGTGTAACAGACTATCCAATAGGTGCTATCCCGAGTGGTCTTTAAGAAAAGCGAGTAGAATTGTCTCCAATATAAATCGGAAAGATATACTCCGAAATAAACAGAAAAATAACATTAACACATTGGATACTAGGGTAACGTTTTCTACCACCTATAGTCCTCAGTATAATAAAATTACATCTAGAATTAAAAAGTATAACCCTATTATATATCAGAACAAGAAACTAAAAAACCTACTTTCTAATGACATCCGCTTTGTAGCCAGGAAAGCGCCCGCTCTGGGAACAATCCTTTCTCCTAGCTTATACACTAGTAGAGATGAGCGTTGTTCTACTCGAACTGTTCGCCAATCTCAAATTCGAGCTGTTTTGGGCGGTGTTCGAGCCGTTCGGCGAACACGAACAATTTGAGAAAAATTCGGCTGTTCGAGGTTATGTTCGATAACTGTTCGTGCACCAAAATCATAACTGGATTTTTTCTCAGTAATGATGAAAATTAATGTTAATACGCAGTTTGAGTGTACAGCGGGGCGGGGGGAGGGGCAGGGGATGGATCTCTGCAGGAACAATGAAGATCTCCATTTTTTTTTCTCTTTCCCGCATTTGCAGTGGGGAGGTGCAATCTGTCAGCCTATCAGCAGCGCACACACGGAGCGAAGTGCTTTTTTTCACACAAGCAAGGGCATGTGTCATTGGCAGTGTATGTCACATGTCCTTGCCCTATAAGACCAAGCCATTTTCCCCGTCGCCACCATTTTCTCACTGCTGCAGCTGCGTGTTAGACGGCACCGCTGTTGCTGTGTGCGCTATACCTTGTTAATTTCAAGCCAATTTTCGCACAAATATACAGATAGCTTGGGAGTAGGGAATAGTTGTGATTGCAGTCCTTTTAAGGACTAGGTTACAGCATTTCCTACGACTTTTATCAGGCAGGTCTGTGCTCTTAAATAGATAGATTGTGGGAGTAAAGACTAATTGTAATTGGAGTCCTTTTCAGGACTAGGTTACATGAGTTCCTATCAGTTTTTGCCAGGCAGGTCTGTGCCAGTGCTGTGCAAGTTTTTTTCACAGCATTTGGCTGAATCTAGCAAAGCTAATCCTTTTTGGCCTATTGCAGAGTGTGTTAGTCAGTGGAGTAGCCTATCTGTTTTGCAAGATATAACACCTGTGTATAGAATACCAATTTTTTTACTGCACCTAGTGAAGTAAAATCTTTTGGGCATAGCATCATTCTATTAGTCCATCTATACTGACCTCCATCAGGTTGCAAACTGAATATAATTTTTTTCTGCATCTAGCTCTGAAAAAATATTTGGGCTTCTAGCAGTGTGTGGGACTTGGTCTATTAGTCCATCTATACTGACCTCCATCAGGTTGCAAATTAAAAATAATTTTTTTCTGCATCTAGCTCTGAAAAAATATTTGGGCTTCTAGCAGTGTGTGGGACTTGGTCTATTAGTCCATCTATACTGACCTCCATCAGGTTGCAAATTAAAAATAATTTTTTTCTTCATTTAGCTCTGAAAAAATATTTGGGCTTCTAGCAGTGTGTGGGACTTGTTCTATTAGTCCATCTATACTGACCTCCAGCAGGTTGCAAATTGAATATAATTTTTTTCTGCATCTAGCTCTGAAAAAATAGTTGGGCTTCTAGCGGTGTGTGGGACTTGGTCTATTAGTCCATCTATACTGACCTCCATCAGGTTGCAAATTAAAAATATTTTTTTTCTGCATCTAGCTCTGAAAAAATATTTGGGCTTCTAGCAGTGTGTGGGACTTGGTCTATTAGTCCATCTATACTGACCTCCATCAGGTTGCAAATTAAAAATAATTTTTTTCTGCATCTAGCTCTGAAAAAATATTTGGGCTTCTAGCAGTGTGTGGGACTTGGTCTATTAGTCCATCTATACTGACCTCCATCAGGTTGCAAATTAAAAATAATTTTTTTCTGCATCTAGCTCTGAAAAAATATTTGGGCTTCTAGCAGTGTGTGGGACTTGGTCTATTAGTCCATCTATACTGACCTCCATCAGGTTGCAAATTAAAAATAATTTTTTTCTTCATTTAGCTCTGAAAAAATATTTGGGCTTCTAGCAGTGTGTGGGACTTGTTCTATTAGTCCTTCTATACTGACCTCCAGCAGGTTGCAAATTGAATATAATTTTTTTCTGCATCTAGCTCTGAAAAAATAGTTGGGCTTCTAGCGGTGTGTGGGACTTGGTCTATTAGTCCATCTATACTGACCTCCATCAGGTTGCAAATTAAAAATAATTTTTTTCTGCATCTAGCTCTGAAAAAATATTTGGGCTTCTAGCAGTGTGTGGGACTTGGTCTATTAGTCCATCTATACTGACCTCCATCAGGTTGCAAATTAAAAATAATTTTTTTCTGCATCTAGCTCTGAAAAAATATTTGGGCTTCTAGCGGTGTGTGGGACTTGGTCTATTAGTCCATCTATACTGACCTCCACCAGGTTGCAAATTAAAAATAATTTTTTTCTGCATCTAGCTCTGAAAAAATATTTGGGCTTCTAGCAGTGTGTGGGACTTGGTCTATTAGTCCATCTATACTGACCTCCATCAGGTTGCAAATTAAAAATAATTTTTTTCTGCATCTAGCTCTGAAAAAATATTTGGGCTTCTAGCAGTGTGTGGGACTTGGTCTATTAGTCCATCTATACTGACCTCCATCAGGTTGCAAATTGAATATAATTTTTTTCTGCATCTAGCTCTGAAAAAATAGTTGGGCTTCTAGCGGTGTGTGGGACTTGGTCTATTAGTCCATCTATACTGACCTCCATCAGGTTGCAAATTAAAAATAATTTTTTTCTGCATCTAGCTCTGAAAAAATATTTGGGCTTCTAGCAGTGTGTGGGACTTGGTCTATTAGTCCATCTATACTGACCTCCATCAGGTTGCAAATTAAAAATAATTTTTATCTGCATCTACAGTACCTCTGAAAAAATATTTGGGCTTCTAGCAGTGTGTGGGACTATTTGTATTAGTCCATCTATACTGACCTCCATCAGGTTGCAAACTGAATATAATTTTTTTCTGCATCTAGCTCTGAAAAAATATTTGGGCTTCTAGCAGTGTGTGGGACTTGTTCTATTAGTCCATCTATACTGACCTCCATCAGGTTGCAAATTCAAAATAATTTTTTTCTGCATCTAACCCAGCCAATAGTTTTGGCCTAATACCACAGTTTGGCCACTCAGCTCTGCTCGGTTACCATCCATTGTTTTTTTGTGCAAACAACTCCAGAGTTGTGAATTAGTTAACCACCAAAATGAGTGGAAAAAGGCCTGCTGCTGGTGGAAAGGGGAATAGGCGTGTTGGGAAGGGGAAAAAAGGTTGTGTCCGTGGGGTAGGTGTTAAAGCAACAGTAACATCTGCAGAAGAAAGACCATCTTCCAGCCAAACTAAAATGTCTACTTCTTTTAGCGGACAATGTGATAAGATCCCTTTCTTACGGCCACGCCAATCGCTACAAATTCCAGATGAGGCACAAAAACAGCAGGTGCTTCAACGGATATCAAGTGCTCCTTTAAGTGGGCTCTCCTCCACATCAACTTCAACATCACAAATACTCCAGCCCTCAAAGGTGTCACCCAAATCGCACTTGCTTCCTCACAGCTCCCAAATCTCCAGCTGCCCGTCTGAGTATGAGGTAGAACAGATGGTTGAGTCTGCAGAGCTGTTTACTCATACTATAGCCTGGGAATCAGAGGTCGACTCCAGCGCTTGTGTGAATCCAGACGAGGAAATGATCTGCACTGATGCCCAGAATCTTTATGAGTCGGATCCAGGACCAGACGCAGAAGGTTCTGACCATAATGTAGACCCTCATTCCCAAACTGTAACTCCTGTTGGTGGAGACAATGAGGAAGACGATGATAAGACTCAAATACCTGATTGGAGCGACAACTTTAGTTTTTTGTCAGGGCAGGAACAGGTTGGCTCTGAGGACGACGGGTGTGATAATGCACAGGGTGATGATGATGAGGTCGGAGATCCCACTTACTGTCAACCCACAGTCAGCCAAGAGATGAGGTCAGCAGAGGAGGTGGAGGAAGATGCTAGTGACGACGAGGTCAGGTTGCGCCTTCCTGGACAGAGACGTAGTACTGGAAGCACGTCAACAACTGCATCCTCAAACACAACTCTGCCTCTCACCACAAGTCGTGGTGGCTCTTCAGGTCGCATGGGTGCTAAGCCTTGCATAGCCTGGGCATTTTTTCAGATCGATAAAGATGACCCAACTCGTGTTATCTGTAACATTTGTCAGCAAAAGCTAAGTAGAGGCCAAAAAATACATAGTTTGAGTACTTCATGCATGAACCGGCACATGGACATGAAGCATAAGTTGCAGTGGGAAGCTCAGTGTGCTACAATGCGGCCTAGCCGGCCGGGCCAATCACCGTCTGCCATATCTTGTGCATCCGCGGCCTCTTCATCCTCTGTGACTGGGGGGACAGCAGTCACACCTGTTTTGGGGCGCAGACCTGCCACCTCTTTACCCGCAACAGCCAGCGTGATTGGCAGGTCATCATTTTCTTTGGAGGTGGTAACACCAGCTGGTGTTGAGCGCTGTCCGACATCGATAGCACCACCTTTGGATCAAGGCAACCTAACATGTCCGCCTGCATCTTCCTCACAGACCGGCAGTTTGCCGGGGACACCCTTATCAACCCCGTCTAAGCACAATAGCCAGCCCTCGGTCCCTCAGATGTGGACAAGTAAAAGACCATTTCCTCCTAGCCATGAGAAAGCTAAGAGGTTGAATTTCACCATCTGCAAGCTCTTGGCTACAGAAATGCTGCCTTTCCGCCTGGTGGACACAGAGGATTTTCGAGACCTTATGTCCGTCGCAGTGCCCCAGTACCAGATGCCCAGTCGGCACTACTTCTCAAAGAAAGGTGTGCCTGCGCTCCACCAGCATGTCGCACACAACATCACCGCTTCTTTGAGAAACTCTGTGTGTGACAGGGTGCATTTCACCACAGACACTTGGACGAGTAGGCATGGACAGGGGCGTTACATGTCGCTGACTGGGCACTGGGTAACTATGGTGACAGCAGGACAAGGGGCTGCTGTCCAAGTCTTGCCGTCCCCACGAGTTGTGCGTCAATCCTCTTTATGTCAAAGTTCCTCCACTGCTTCTGCCTCCTCAACCTCCTCTCGGTCTTCCACCTGCACCCAAAGCCTGTCTGGTCATGCCACAAGCTTTCTAACTGCGCAGAAGGGATCCTGCACACCTCCTTACTATGCTGGCAGTAGGGCTCAACGTCATCAGGCGGTTTTTACATTGAAATGTCTGGGAAATGTGAGTCACACAGCTGAGGAGTTGTGGTCAGCTCTGGAGAACCAATTTCATGAATGGTTGTCTCCACTGGACCTGAAACCAGGGAAGGCCGTGTGCGACAATGCTGCAAACCTGGGTGCGTCCCTTCGCCGGGGCAATGTCACACACGTGCCTTGTATGGCTCACGTGTTGAACCTGGTTGTCCAGCAATTTTTAGCCCACTATCCCAGACTAGATGGCCTTCTGCAGAGGGCACTGTCGCTGTGTGCTCACTTCCGCCGTTCGCATCCCGCAGCTCAGCGACTTACATCTCTACAGAAGTCGTTGGGCCTGCCACTTCACCGGCTAAAATGCGATGTGCCTACCCGGTGGAATTCAACTCTGCACATGTTGCAGCGACTGTGGCAGCACCGACAAGCCCTGGTGCAATACGTTCTGACGTATAGCCTGGGCCAACGAGATTCAGAGGTGGGGCAAATCACGCTGGAGGAGTGGTCTCAGATCAGGGACCTATGCACCCTTCTGCACAGTTTTGAAATGGCGACGAAGATGTTTAGTGCTGACGATGCCATTATCAGCATGACTATTCCGGTGATTTACATGCTGGAGCACATGTTAAACAGAATTCGGAGTCAGGTGGTGGCACAAGAGGAGGTGGAGGAAGTAGAGGAGGAGGAGTTGTATGCGGAAGGGCTAACATCTGCAAGGTCCAGACGGTCGGCAGCACCAAGGCGGCAGGCATGTGAGGGTGGGGGAGATGGTTTTACCAGGGCGCATGGTAGCAGCCAAACTAGTGAGGAAGGTGCAGGAGCCCAGGAAGAAGTGGAGGACGAACTGATGGAAGACTCATCAGATGAGGGAGACCTTGATCACATTTCTGTTGTGCGAGGTTGGGGGGAGAGGACAGAGGAAGGAAGCATGATTGTTACCTCGCCACCAACACAACAGGGACTTGGTGCTCCTGGATGCGCAACACACATGAGTGCCTTCTTGCTGCACTACCTGCAACATGACCCTCGAATTGTGAGAATTAGAAATAATCCTGACTACTGGGTTGCCACACTGTTAGATCCCCGGTACAAAAGTAAATTTGCAGAAATTATTCCTGCCATAGAAAGGGATGCACGCATGTAGGAGTATCAGCAGAGACTGTTGCAGAATCTTACATGTGCTTTTCCACAAAATACCAGTGGTGCACGTAGTGAATCTCACAGTTCCAACTTGCCAACCGTGGGACCGTCAAGTGTTCAGCACTCAAACCGTAACAGAACCACAGTATCTGCTGGTAACATCAATTTTGCGGAATCATTTCACCACTTTTTTAGCCCATCCTTTGCAAGGCCACAGGAGACAAGAAGTCTGACACATAGTCAACGCCTAGAGACGATGGTACAGGAGTATCTCCAAGTAAACATTGAAGCCACGACTGTGTCACTGGACCCTTGCTCTTTTTGGGCTTCCAATCTGGATAAATGGCCGGAGCTAGCCACTTACGCCTTGGAGATCTTGTCATGCCCCGCAGCCAGCGTTCTGTCTGAACGTGTGTTCAGCGCTGCTGGTGGTGTGCTGACAGATAAGCGCACGCGGCTCTCCACTGATAATGTAGACAGACTCACGTTCATAAAGATGAACAAATCATGGATCCGAAACGACTTTTCTACCCCTGTGTCATCCTGGGGAGAGTAAAAGCTTGATGATTGGTTAAAATCACCCTACCAACCGTTTTAAGCTTTCAAATTACTAATCATGTTTATCTGTATCTTGACTGGAAAATAATTTGGGCTTTGTAGCAGTGTGCAGCACTGATCCTATTAGGCCATCTATACTAAAGCTTCACCAGATTTAAAATTAAAAATAATTTTTAGCTGCATCTAGCCCGGAAAATAATTTTGGGGCTCCGAGATGCGCAAGGCACATAAGTGCCTTCTTGCTGCACTACCTGCAGCATGACCCTCATATTGTCAGAATTCGAAGTAATCATGACTACTGGGTTGCCACACTCTTAGATCCCCCAAACTTTTCGATCAACCTTTTCATTTTAATAAAGACCAAAAAAATGGTCATTTTTGAAATTATAAGCATTAGCAGGTTGTTAGAAACTGAAATCAAACAGTTTTCAACTCAAAACTTTATTCTAGGTGATGTTACATTTTCACATAGGACCCCTTGTTCGAAAGGAGCTTCTGAACTCTCTCGTCCATTGAATTTGTCAGGTTTTGGATGGTTTCTGCTTCAATTGTTTTGCATGAGGACAGAATACCCTCCCAGAGCTGTTGCTTAGATGTGAACTGCCTCCCGCCATCATAGACACTCCTTTTAATGATGCTCCAAAGGTTCTGAATGGGGTAGAGGTCAGGGGAGCATGGGGGTCACACCATAAGTTTGTCCCCTTTTATGCCCATATCAGCCAGAGATGCAGATGTTTTATGTGCAGCATGAGATGGTGCATTATCATGCAGAAAAATGATCTTGCTGTGAAATACACGGTTCTTCTTCTTGAACCATGGCAGGAAGTGCTGTTTGAGAAAATCCACATACATTATGGAGTTCATCTTTAGCGCCTTCAGGGATCCTAAAGGGGCCGACAATCTCTCTCCCCATGATTCCAGCCCAAAACATTACTCCACCTCCTCCTTGTTGGCGCTGTAGCCGTGTTTGCGTGGGGTGTCCATCAACCAGCCATCCTCCACTCCATCCATCTGGACCATCGAGCGCTGCACGGCACTCATCCGTGAACAAAACAGTTTTGAAATCAGTCTTCATGTAATGTTTGGCCCACTGGAGCCGTTTCTGCTTGTGTGAAGTGGATAGAGGAGGTCGACAGGATGGCGTATGCACAGCTGCAAACCTCTGAAGGACCCTGCATCTTGTTGTTCGGGGGACGTTGGAGGCACAAGCAGCTTCAAAAACTTGTCTGCTGCTATGACAAGGCTTTTTTGCCGCTGCTCTTTCAACCTGACGTAATTGCCTGTAGGAAAGAGTCCTCAATTTGCCCTTATCAGCACGCACACGTGTGTACTGTGAATCAGCTACATACTTCTTGATTGCCAAGACACTTCATCCTGATCATCGCACAATGTTGATTGTAGTCATGCCTTGACCTAAACACTCCACAATTTGTTGCTTCTCAGCAGCCGACACATCCTTTTTCTTTCCCATTTTGGCAGAAAATGTAGGCTGCTGAATAATGTGAGAGAGCCTTCTTAAGTAGTCTTGCCTTTCATTGGACACACCTGCCAAACTAATTAGCACAGGTGTCTGCAATTGCTTACAGTGATATAAAGAGCCCTGACACACATCACCATCAATGAGTTTAACTGACAAACAAACAAATTCTTCCCTTATCACTCCTAAACACTTTTTGCATAATAATTTGGAACGCGGTGTACATGTGCTTTTCCACAAAACACCAGTGGTTCACGTAGTGAATCTTACAGTTCTAACTTGCCAACCGTGGTCTGTATGGAATTGTTCAATAAAGGGCCCAAAATTAAGATAACATAGATGGGAGAGGTCTCTATGAATAGGAATTCCTAAGTATTTGATACCCTGTGAGGGCCAGGCAAAGGGAAAGTTGGACTGGATGGAATCCTATATGGATTTAGGGAGGGAGACATCGAGGGCCTCAGACTTCGCTGCATTGATTTTAAAATTTTACCATGTAACAAAGTGATCTATTTCAGCCATAACAGCAGGGATGGATATATGTGATTGAGTGATATATACTAGGACATCATCAGCAAATAGAGAGCACTTGTACTCGGTGCCTCCCACCTCAATCCACCTAATATTGGGGTTATGGCGAATTGATGAGAGCAGGTGCTCCGTCACTAGGATGTATAAGAGAGGGGACAGAGGACATCCCTGCCTTGTCCCATTGGTGATTGTGAAAGGTGATGAAAATGTTCTGACGCACCCCCTGGGCCTTGGGACACCCGGAGCCGGACACTTTTTGGTGGATGCTGGTGGTTGTAGTCTTCGTGGCGGCGATCCGGTTCCGTGGCTCAGGGCGGTCAAACCAGTGGCGGAACTATTTATGTGGTTTTGATGTTTAAATGTCCGACTACGCCACCCGTGGATTGCGGTCAGAGTGAACCGCCGCTACAGGGCAGACCGCTAAGGCTGGTGTTGTGGGTGCTGCAGAGCGTAGCATAACTCCCCACGGGAGGAGTATAGCCTCAGGGCAGTGTATGCGGAGGATGGGGGTGATGGTGCAGGGCAGCAGCAGTAACGACACGGAGTCAGTGATGCAGTTCAGGGCCTTTACTCACAGTTCTTATTATCCAGACCACGTCTGCAGGTAACGGCTGCCCACGTCGTACTGTGCTCACCAGGTGAGGGGCTCAGACAACTCCCAGATAACTTTGGAGCGCTTCACAGGACCCCCTTTGTGTGTCCTTTGTCTGGCCTTTCTTACCAACACTTCTGTCCGGCTGCCTCGGGCCTCCTCTTGGTAAACTTGGCGCCAGTTTCCCTGACCCTATGTGGTGCCTTCCTAGCGGGTGGAGCAAGGGGCTGCGCCACATAAAATGTCAGAGCCTCCGGTTTCTAGCTGAGGGTCGTTTCCTGCCTCCACTAGTTCGGGGACCGGTCTCCCCCTTTGGCCTGACCCCTCCACGCAGGTGGATTCGGGCGTGCGGTGGCGACTCGCCCGTCCGCACCCCTGGGATCCCTTCATTCCTCGTTCCTGGAGCCTTCTCCGCTCCTCTTCCTTCCTTCTCCCTCTTGCAGGCCTGGGCCTCTGTTACTAGGCCCGCCTCCGGAGCAGAGCTCATGCAGAGCCCCTGCTCCCTGCCACTTCTGCTCAGACTTCTCTGCACTGAACTAAGATGGTGCCCACCTTTTATACTCCCTTCTCAATGCACCCAGGAACTGCTTCCTCCCTGCTCCTGCACTGCAGGGTTCCCCTTCCTCAGTGTTCCCTCCCCCCACTCCAGCCAGGGACAGGGACTGTCGTGCCCATCTCAGGGGCATATTGGTCGCCCTGCCCCACGGCAATGTGGTGTAATGCATGCAGGTGTCGGGTCCTGATCCACACTCCATCCTTATCTGAGAGTGAGATATCACACCTCTGGGTGAGGTGCAATACGTCTGTAGCAACCGAGCCCTCGGTGCTACAGTTCCATTTATCTTCAGCCTAGGTGACGTATTGTGATACAGGGCCGTGATTTTGGCTATAAAAGGGTCCCCTAGACCCCTACCCCAAGCTTTTTAAGAGAATCATATATGGCGTGCCAGGAGACTCTATGGAATGCTTTCTCAGCATCCAACGAGAGTATCTACTTACAAATTTTTAACTGCATCTAGCCCAGGAAATACTTTGTGCCTAGTAGCAGTGTCTGCTAGTCAGCGGATTATCCCGGCTGTTAAGCAAGCTACACCACCTGTAGTTTGGACACTTAATTTTTTCAAAGGAAATGCTTCGGGACCACGGGATACTTAGTGAAGAGCATCAGGAGGCACCCCAAGGCATAGGGGCTGGGACTGGCACTAGGATGCCTTGCGGTGGACAGCCGAGCTCGATCCTTATAAAAGCTTTTTAACTGCAGCAGCTTTAGTGGACGCTACTGGAGCTGGAATTACGCGGCTGCTGGCATGAGACTTGCCCTCCAATAGATCCTTGTAAATGGATTTAAAGTGTATTCATTCAAATTAGAGGGACAATTTAAATTAAAAAGCTTAGAGCTGCCTCCACCACAGGGGGGCTCTCTCGACCCACCAGCGGACAGGCACCAGTATTGGGAGAGGGGGGCTGGCCGTCAGGGTTCACCGCGGCTCTGGCACAAACCCGGCGACACGGAGGTGGCACGGGCAGGAGCGGACTGGCCGTCTCGGCTTCTCACTTTTTGGATTTTAGAAGGGCATGACATGCCTATATCTGTGTCTCCCCCTCCTTTTACTCCTCCACCTCTTTTCTTTTCGCATGACTATATGTACTTGTCACTTTTCCATGTGTTAGTTGTGTCTTCTGAGCAGTTTGTCAGCTTTTGGACACCTTTGAAGGTGTTTTCTATGTGTTTCTATGTGTTTTTGTTTGCCTGCCATTGGTTTTAACGGTGTTCGAAGGTGTTCGACGAACAGTTCGACGAACAGTTCGGCGAACACACGGGTGTTCGACGAACCGAACCGAACTCGAACACTATGGGGGTGGCTCAACACTACTTATGATCCCCCCCTCGTGTGGATCTATATACCTTCTCTATCTCCATATATTTAAAGAATGAGGTGTCACCTTTATGAACTCTCGCGAAATGCCTCGATACTGCTGATGTATTTATGGCTTCCAAATGAATCGCATCAGAAAGATGTCTTCTGATACGGACTTTCAGCGCACCTGTGGTACAACCCACATAGTGGACCTTACACAAGGTGCATTCTATAAGGTTTATAACCCCTGATGAATTACAATTGAGGAAATCATGAATTTTATATTCTCTATCATTACTTAAGGACATAAAACTATCTGTTTTAACCGCATGTAGACACGCTTTGCACCGATTGGCTCCACATCTGAAGAAACCTTTTGTGCTGAGCCAATTTGGTTGTACAGTATTAGTCTCACTGGTGTATAAGCTAGGAGAAAGGATGGTTCCCAGAGCGGGCGCTTTCCTGGCTACAAAGCGGATGTCATTAGAAAGTAGGTTTTCTAGTTTCTTGCTCTGATATATAATAGGGTTATACTTTTTAATTCTAGATGTAATTTTATTATACTGAGGACTATAGGTGGTAGAAAACGTTACCCTAGTATCCAATGTGTTAATGTTATTTTTCTGCTTATTTCGGAGTATATCTTTCCGATTTATATTGGAGACAATTCTACTCGCTTTTCTTAAAGACCACTCGGGATAGCACCTATTGGATTGTCTGTTACAAATTTTTTCTGATTCCTTCTGAAAAGTGATGTTATCTGAACAATTTCGTATTGTTCGTATTAGCTCACCGTAAGGGATATTTCTCTTAATATGTGGCGGATGACAACATTTAGCTGATAGAATAGAATTTGAGGCTGTAGATTTTCTGTGGGGATTAATTTTGACCAATTCTTTGTCCTTGGTAGCCTCAAGTTTGAGATCCAAAAAAGTAATTTTGGATGAATGGTAGAACTAAGTGAATTTAAGATTAAAATGATTGCAGTTGATGTACTGTACAAATTGTACCACCTCCTCCTGTGTGCCCCCCACACCAGGAGGAGGTCATCAATAAACCTACCGTACCACACAATGTGTCCACTATATGTGTTATCATTATGGTAAATGAAAAGCTGCTCCCACCTACACATCACTATGTTCACTAGCGAAGGAGAAAATTTACTGCCCATGCTGACTCCTCCTTTCTGTAAAAAAAAAACTTTTATCAAAGCTGAAATAATTCCGCTCTAAGAGGAACTGTACTGCTATGACCAGAAATTCTTTTATTTCTATAGTGTACGAACTGTATGTGTCAAGGTGGTTGGTTAAACATGCTAAAGCAATATGAAAAACACAGACTGGTCCACGTCAACGAAGGACCTGCAGCAACCCCTGCTGTCGCCGCTGCCAGAGCCTCTGGTTACCTGCCCGGCGGCGGAGGAGATGGTCTGGGACAACCAGGGGGGGACCTAATGGGCTTCCCCCAGGAGACCCGGGCGGAAGCGCGGAGGCGTAAGGACTTCTGCCGCAAGGAGCTCCTCCAGCTGGACAAGGAGCGGCGGGAGAGGCGGGTACGCTGCGAGCGCCTGGAGGTGTGCGCTAAGGCCGCCAAGTCCAAGACCTGCCAGGAGGAGGCAGCCCATCCAAGCCCCCGGGAGGAAGGGCTGATCGTTCGCTTCCACCAGGAGGCGGGGTGGGGCTTCATCAGGAGTCCCCAGTTTGCTCAGGACGTATTTGTGAACCGCAGAGACTTCGAGCCACAACTGAGGAAGGATGACCTTGGCCGGAATCTCTACCCGGGTGACTTGGTGTCGTACACCCGCCACCATGGGGAGCGTGGGTGGTACGCCCTGGATGTGCATAGAGTATTCCAGGGTGAGGCCCCTGCGCACCTGCCGGTAGGGGACCGGTCTGGCTCCGTGAGCAAGAACGAGCCTTTCCCTAGGTGGAGGTACCTGGACTAAGCGGCCCCGGAGGCTGTACCTTTGAGTTGACTTGTTGATTGTTTATGTTTATTACCATGTTTTCCTCCCGGTTTAGAGAGACATTTGTCCCGGCGGACTGGCTGTAGACAGACTCTATTGTATATAGTTATGCATCTATTTAGGTACTCCCTATTGGTTTTATACAAAACCCACTTCTACTTCTACCTCAGACCTCAGAAGCAAAACCTGTCTGGAGTGGCTCTCCTGGAGGTCCAACATAGGATCTCCATGCCCTGCAGCCACCCCAGGGCCTACGTTGAGGGTTTGGGACAGGTCCCTCTAGCTGCTGAACTGCCTCTTTTTCTATTTTCCTACCAAGCTGTCTACATGCATAATGTCTCTTTGATGTTTTTATACTTTTGTACTATTTATCTGCAACGTTTAAGAATCAGGCTAAGTGGTTCCCACCGGGTAACGGACGGAGCGGAGTCGTCACCCGTGCCCTTGTTCTGTGTATAGCCAGAGGGAGACCCAGCCTTGCAACACGCACTGCACACGGACAGGAGAGGCCCAAGGGGGAGATTTCTAGGAACACGCTGGTGCTGGGGATCCTGATAGACGCACCTGAACTACCGGTGTGTGCCGAACCCCCTTCTCTGGTGGCCACAGCACGCCATGAGGAGCAAGGAGAAGCCTTGCAGCTGACCTCTAACAACGTGAGTAAAGCTTGGAAGACTACATGCATTGCCTCCATTCCATTATTGCAGCGTGACACCACACCGCACCACTGCACCTACTACGACTTCCCTCATCCTCCTTTTTCCTCTGCCCTGAGGCCCTGCTCCGCCTGTGGGGAGTAGTACTACCATCGGCTGCCACAACATCCCGCCTCAGAGGACTGCAGCAGCGCTGGTGGCGCATCACCAGACACCACAGGTGGCGTAGTCGTTTATCCATTCATAATTGCCACTCATCAACAGGCCCCTATTTTTAATGTGTGCGCCCTGGACACGGACCGGGCCGAGGCCGCGACTGCATCCCCATTCTACCAACTGGGCCCGCCGTCCGAGTACACCCCTTTCCCAGGGAGGGCTAGCCGCTACTGAAACAGCTAGTGGCGGGTCACGCTCAGCGGATAAAGGTGGCACTATAGTACTGAATGCAGGATTGTATAAAAAATTGAATTTGATGGATTTAGAAAATAGGGATGTTTATTTGGAGTTAGCTAGAGATCCTACTGTTGAGTTTAATGCTGCTATGTATAATCTATTAAACGAAGGTTTGCACTGAGGGGCCCTAAAAAAAAATTAATGGAATATTTATATGTAGATCACCCGATTGTTCCAGTTTACCATTCGCTGCCAAAAATACATAAAAATATTTTCCCACCACCTTTAACCCCTTTACTACCCAAGGTGATTTGCACATTAATGACCAGGCCAATTTTTACAATTCTGACCACTGTCACTTTATGAGGTAATTACTCTGGAACGCTTCAACGGATCCCCCTGATTCTGAGATTGTTTTTTCATGACATATTGTACTTCATGATTGTGGTAAAATTTCTCCGATATCACTTGCATTTATTTGTGACAAAAACTGAAATTTGGCGAAAATTTTTGAAAATTTAGCAATTTTCAAACTTTTAATTTTTATGCCCTTAAATCAGAGAGATATGTCACACAAAATAGTTAATAAATAACATTTACCACATATCTTCTTTACATCAGCACAATTTTGGAACCAAATTTTTTTTTTTTAGAGATCTGTAAGGGTTAAAAGTTGACCAGGGATTTCTCATTTTTCCAACAAAATTTACAAAACCATTTTTTTAGGGACCACATCACATTTGAAGTCACTTTGAGGGGTCTTTATGACAGAAAATACCCAAAAGTAATACCACTCTAAAATCTGCACCCCCAAGGTGCTCAAAACCACATTCAAAAAATTTATTAACCCTTCAAGTGCTTCACAGAAATTTTTGGAACGTGGAAGAAAAAAATTAACATTTAACTTTTTTCACAAAAATGTTACTTTAGACCCAATTTTTTTTATTTTCATAGGGTTAACAGGAAAAAATGGACCCCAAAAATTGTTGTTCCATTTCCCCTGACCACACAGATACCCCATATGTGGGGAAAAACCACTGTTTAGGCGTACGGCAGGGTTCGGAAGGGAAGGAGCGCCATTTGACTTTTTGAAAGTAAAATTTGCTTGAATAATTAGCGGACGCCATGTTGTGTTTGGGGAGCCCCTGATGTGCCTAAACAGTGGAAACCCCCCACAAGTGACACCATTTTGGAAACTAGACCCCCTCAGAGAACCTTTACAGAAGTTTAAACATGGAGCCATGAAAATAAATAATTAAACTTTTTCCACAAAAATTATGTTTTAGCCCCAATTTTTTTATTTTCACAAGGGTAAGAAGAGAAAATGGACCCTAGAAACTTTTTGCAATTTCTCCTGAGTACGCCAATACCCTATATGAGGGGAAAATACAGTGTTTGGGTGCACGGCAGAGTTCAGAAGGGAAGGAGCACTGTGTGACTTTTTGAACGCAAAATTGGCTGGAATTGAGGGCGGACGCCATGTCACGTTTGAAGAGCCCCTGATGTGCCTAAATAGTTGAAACCCCCCACAAGTGACCCCATTTTGGAAACTACACCGCTCAAGGATTTTATCAAGGGGTATAATGAACATTTTGAACCCGGTACGACACATAATTTGATAACATTAGGTCATCATATTGAATAAGTTGTCATCAGTCTTGAGCACAAGTGCTCGCTACTTGAGTTTGCATCGTGTACTCGGGTATGCACCATGTATCGCACGTGCTCGAGTGACATGCTCGAGTCCTGCCCACATGTTTCACGGTTATTAGACACCCAAAACAAACATGCAGGGATTGCTGGTGCATGGCAGGCAATCCCCGCACGTTTTTTTTGACTGTGAAGCATATGGGGCAGAGGCTCGAGCACACGCGATACTCAATGCATACCCGAGCACCCGATGCAAACTCAAGTAGCGAGCACTTGTGCTCAACACTAGTCGCCATATCGTCATCTTTTTTTTTTTTTGCTTTTGAAAAAAATCCCAACCCCAGCACAACCCTAACCCTAGAGTTTATTTTTCACACCGTTCCTTGTGCAGTATAAGTGATTAGACGACTTTATTCTTTGGGTCGGTGCGATTACAGCGATACCAGAATCCTATCGGGTTTTTATGACTGACAGCTGTCTCACACTAAAAGACACATTTTTTTGCAAAATCTAGTTTTTGCATCACCATATTTTGAGAGCTATAATTTTTCCATATTTTGGCCGACAGAGTCATTTGACAACTTGTTTTTTGCGGGATGAGTTGACGTTTTTATTGGTACCATTTTCAGGCACGTGACATTTTTTGATCGCTTTCTATTCCGATTTTTGGGAGGCAGAATAAGCAAAAACCAACAATTCAGGAAATGTTTTTTTTAATTTTTTTTATGCTGTTCCGCGTGTGGTAAAATTGATGAGGTAGCTTTATTCTTTGGGTCTGTACGTTTACAGCGGTACCAGATTTATATTTTTTTAATGTTTTGGCGCTTCTACACAATAAAAGCTATTTTCTAGAAAAAAATAATTTTTTTGCATCACTTTATTCTGAGAGCTATAACTTTTTTATTTTTCAGCTGATGGAGCTGTATTGCAGCTTGTTTTGTGTGGAACAAGATGACGTTTTCAGTGGTACCATTTTTATTTATATTCATCTTTTTGATCGCGTTTAATTCCATTTTTTGTTTGGCGGTATGATGATAAAGCATCGTTTTTTGCTTTGTTTTTTATTTTAATTTTTTACCGTGTTCACTAAAAAAGTTAACTTGTGAGACAGTTTTATAGGTCAAGTCGTTCCGGACGTGGCGATACCAAATATGTGTACTTTTATTGTTTGTCTGTTTTTTTTCATTATAATATTTATTGATGGGTACATTATATTTTTATTTTTGGTGGATTTTTTTTACACTTTTTTACCACTTTTTTTTACTTTTATACTTTGTCCCACTATGGGACTTTCACTTTTTATACTCTGATCGCCTGTATAACATAGGGATGGAGCACCATCCCTGTGCTATACAGGCTGTCAGCGCTGTAGATGCAGAAGATACTTTGGTCATGCACTGTGCATGATCAAAGTATCTTTCTGCTGTCTGATGACCCGGATGTTGTCATGACGACATCTGGGTTACCATGACAACCACGGAACCCAGCCTCAGACAGCGCGCGACGGCGGGGAAGAGGTGAGTATGCAGTACTTACCTCCGCAATGCTGTGATCGACTTCGATCGCAGCATTGCGGGGGTTAATGTGCCGGGAGCCATGCGTGACCGCTCCCAGCACATAGCAAAAATCAGCTCACACCTGGCGGCGATCGCGCCCGCACAGCCTGTGTGTGGCCGAAATCAACAGGGCGTACTAATACGTACCTGGCTCTTAAAGCCCAGGGCGCAGGTACAGTACGTATTAGTACGCCCTGGGCTGTAAAGGGGTTAAGACCCATAGTGGTGGGGATTGGTTCCAATGGTGAAAAATTAAGTGCCTGGATGGATTTTTACCTCCAGCCTCTGGTTCAGGAAACTCCGAGTTACATTAGGGATTCAAAATTCATAATGACCATTTTTGATAAATTTGAATGGCCAAAAAACTTTGGATGATTGTCCTGTGATGTGGTGGCATTATACCCCCTCAATTCCACACCATATTGCTTTAGCATGTTTAACCTACCACCTTGACACATACAGTTCGTACACTATAGAAATAAAAGAATTTCTGGTCATAGCAGTACAGTTCCTCTTAGAGCGTAATTATTTTAGCTTTGATAAAAGTTTTTTTTTTTACAGAAAAGAGGAGTCAGCATGGACAGTAAATTTTCTCCTTCGCTAGCGAACATAGTGATGTGTAGGTGGAAGGAGCTTTTCATTTACCATAATGATAACACATATAGTGGACACATTGTGTGGTACGGTAGATTTATTGATAGAATCATAGAATGGTAGAGTTGGAAGGGACCTCCTGGGTCATCTGGTCCAACCCCCTGCTCAAAGCAGGATTCACTAGATCATCTCAGACAGATGTCTGTCCAGCCTCTGTTTGAAGACGTCCATTGAAGGGGAACTCACCACCTCTCGTGGCAGCCTGTTCCACTCATTAATCACCCTAACTGTCAAAAAGTTTTTTCTAATATCTAATCTGTGTCTCCTCCCATTTAGTTTCATCCCATTGCTTCTAGTCTTTCCTTGTGCAAATGAGAATAAAGATGATCCTTCTACAATGTGACAGCCCTTGACATATTTGTAGACAGCTATTAAGTCTCCTCTCAGTCTTCTTTTTTGCAAGCTAAACATTCCCAAATCCTGCAACCGTTCCTCATAGGACATGGTTTGCAGACCAGTTACCATTCTGGTCGCTCTTCTCTGAACTTGCTCCAGTTTGTCTATGTCTTTTTTAAAATGTGGTGCCCAAAACTGTACACAGTATTCCAGATGAGGTCTGACCAAAGAGGAGTAAAGACCGATAATGACTTCACGTGATCTAGACTGTATGCTTCTGTTAATACATCCCAGAATTGTATTTGCCTTTTTTGCTGCTGCATCACACTGTTGACTCATGTTCAGTATATGATCTATTAGTATACCTAAGTCTTTTTCACATGTACTGTTGCTTAGCTCTATTCCTCCCATTCTGTATATGCTTTTTTCATTTTTATTGCCCAGATGTAGTACTTTGCATTTTTCCCTGTTAAAAACCATTCTGTTGGTTGCTGCCCACTGCTCCAGTTTATTTAGGTCTTTTTGAATCCTCTCTCTCTCTTCTCTAGTATTAGCTATCCCTCCTAGCTTTGTGTCATCAGCAAATTTAATCAGTTTACCCTCAATTCCTTCATCTAAATCATTGATAAAGATGTTGAACAATACAGGTCCCAGGAAGGAGCCCTGTGGTACCCCACTTGAGACATTCACCCAGCTGGATGTGAAGCCATTTACAACCACCCTTTGAGTCCGATCACTAAGCCAGTTATGAATCCACCTAAGAGTTGCCTGGTCCATTGCATACTTGGTCATTTTTTCAATAAGGATGGTGTGAGATACTTTGTCAAATGCTTTGCTGAAGTCAAGATATACTATATCTACAGCATTTCCCTGATCCACCCAGTCAGTGATTCTGTCATAGAAGGAAATTAAGTTAGTCTGACATGACTTGTTAGTTACAAACCCATGCTGACTCTGGTTAATCACTTCATTCTTATCCATGTACTTACATACATGTTGTTTAATAATTTGTTCAAAGATCTTTCCTGGTATAGAAGTCAGACTCACCGGCCTATAGTTCCCTGGGTCCACCTTCTTCCCCTTTTTGAAGATAGGAACAACATTTGCTCTTCTCCAGTCTTCTGGGACTTCTCCTGTTCTCCAAGAATTTTCAAAGATTATGGAGAGTGGTTCTAAAATTTCTTCTACGATCTCCTTCAGTACTCTGGGGTGTAATTCATCTGGACCTGGAGACTTGAACTCATTTATGTTAGCTAAATATTCCCTCACAATCTTTCTGTTTACAGATAACTTGGATTCCTCTATTCCTTTAAAAGGACAGTGAAGATCAGTTGATGTTACATTTTCTTTCTGAGAGAAAACAGATGCAAAATAGGAATTAAAAAGTTTGGCCTTCTCAACATCCTCTCTTACCATTTCTCCATTTTCATCCTGTAAAAATCCTATAGCATCTTTGACTTTTCTTTTACTTTTGACATACCCCCAAAATCCTTTTTTATTGCTTTTGACATCTCTTGCAAGCCTTAATTCATTGTCAGCTTTAGCTAACCTGATACGTGCCCTGCAGGATCTGCAGACTGCATTATAATCTTCTTTAGATATGCCTCCCTCTTTCCATTTAATAAACATTTCTTTCTTTCTTTTTAGCATGTGTTTAAGTTCTGTGTTCATCCATCCTGGTTTCCTTAAATGCTTCCCATTCTTCCTACTTTTCGGGATTGTTAACGATTGTGCTTTGAGAATCTCATTTTTAAAAATTTCCCATCCTTCCTGGACATTTTTGTCCTTAAGGACATCCAGCCATTGGATCCCTCCTATTCTCTTTCTGAGTCTCTTAAAATCTGCCTTTCTAAAATCTAACCTTGAAGTTTGAGTCTTCACATGTCTTCCTCCTCTAGTTATCCAAAATTCTATAATAGCATGATCGCTGCCTCCTAGGGTCCCAGCCACCTTTACCTCCTCAACCATTTCCTCCCTGTTTATAAGGATTAGATCCAAAGTAGCAGATCCCCTTGTTTTCTCCCCTACCTTTTGGAAGATAAAGTTGTCAGCAAGAGAGGATAAGAATTTGCTTGACCTGTTAGTTTTGCTTGAGAGAGATTCCCAACAAATGTCTGGATAGTTGAAATCTCCCATGACCACTACGTCATATTTTTTGGAGAACTTGGTCATTTGATACATAAAGAGTTCATCCATATCTTCAGCTTGCCCAGGTGGCCTGTAGTAAATGCCTACAATGGTGTCCTTTCCGTTGTTCTCTCCTTGTATTCTTACCCAAACAGTTTCCACAGAACTCCCAGTCTCTGAAGCTTCAATCTCTGTGCAGATATACGCTTTTCTAACATACAATGCGACACCTCCTCCTCGTTTATCAAGTCTGTTTCTTGCAAATAAGTTGTATCCTTTTAGCCTTTTATTCCAATCATGTGTATCGTCCCACCAAGTTTCAGTGATTCCAATGACATCATATTCCTTTTCCTGCATTAGTAGTCCCAATTCTCCTTGTTTGTTGCCCATGCTTTGTGCATTTGTATAAAAACATTTTAGTTTGTGATTGGTTTCTCTTCCTCTCATATTTTTATTATTTAAATTGTTTTGTCTTTGTTCTTCCTTTCCACTTCCAGTAGCAGAGATCTCAATAGTATTTGTCAGCTGTATGGCTTTTTCTGGCCTTTTGCTTCCCTTCCCACATTGTTCTAGTTTAAAGCTCTCCTGATGAGTGTAGCAAGGCGACTTCCAAATACATGTTTTCCAGTCTTCGTAAGGTGCACCCCATCTCTAGCAAGTAGTCCATCGTATAGGTAATTCATTCCGTGATCCAGAAATCCAAATCCTTGTTGACGGCACCATCGACGTAGCCAGTTGTTCACCTGTAGAATCTTATTCCACCTCATTGTTCCATGGCCATCCACTGGGAGGATGGATGAGAAGACCACCTGCGCTCCCAATTCTTTCACTTTCTTGCCTAAGTCTTCAAAGTCACTGCAGATGGTTTCCAGGTCCTTTCTTGCGGTGTCATTTGTCCCCACATGTATTAGCAGGAATGGGTAGTGATAATGCACCGCTATAGGTATGATAATATACCGCCATCTTGTCTGCATGTTTATATACACCATCCATACCATGCACCGCTATAGGTATGATAATATACCGCCATCTTGTCTGCATGTTCATATACACCATCCATACTATGCACCGCTATAGGTATGATAATATACCGCCATCTTGTCTGCATGTTTATATACACCATCCATACCATGCACCGCTATAGGTACGATAATATACCGCCATCTTGTCTGCACGTTTATATACACCACCCATACCATACCATGCACCGCTATAGGTACAATAATATACCGCCATCTTGTCTGCATGTTCATATACACCATCCATACTATGCACCGCTATAGGTACGATAATATACCGCCATGTTGTCTGCATGTTCATATACACCATCCATACTATGCACCGCTATAGGTATAATAATATACCGCCATGTTGTCTGCATGTTCATATATACCATCCATACTATGCACCGCTATAGGTATAATAATATACCGCCATGTTGTCTGCATGTTTATATACATCATCCATACCACGCACCGCTATAGGTACGATAATATACCGCCATGTTGTCTGCATGTTCATATACACCATCCATACTATGCACCCCTATAGGTATAATAATATACCGCCATGTTGTCTGCATGTTCATATACACCATCCATACTATGCACCGCTATAGGTATAATAATATACCGCCATGTTGTCTGCATGTTTATATACACCATTCATACTATGCACCGCTATAGGTACGATAATATACCACCATGTTGTCTGCATGTTTATATACACCATCCATATCATGCACCGCTATAGGTATAATAATATACCGCCATGTTGTCTGCATGTTTATATACACCATCCATACCATGCACCGCTATAGGTACGATAATATACCGCCATCTTGTCTGCATGTTTATACAGTATACACCATCCATATCATGCACCCGCTATAGCTATGATAATATACCGCCATCTTGTCTGCATGTTTATATACACCATCCATACCATACCATGCACCGCTATAGGTACGATAATATACCGACATGTTGTCTGCATGTTTATTTACACCATCCATACCATACCATGCACCGCTATAGGTACGATAATATACCGCCATCTTGTCTGCATGTTTATTTACACCATCCATACCATACCATGCACCGCTATAGGTACGATAATATACCGCCATCTTGTCTGCATATTTATATACACCATCCATACCATACCATGCACCACTATAGGTACGATAATATACCGCCATCTTGTCTGCATGTTTATGTACACCATCCATACCATACCATGCACCGCTATAGGTACGATAATATACCGCCATCTTGTCTGCATGTTTATATACACCATTCATACCATGCACCGCTATAGGTGCGATAATATACCGCCATGTTGTCTGCATGTTTATATACACCATCCATACTATGCACCGCTATAGGTATAATAATATACCGCCCTCTTGTCTGCATGTTTATATACACCATCCATACCATGCACCGCTATAGGTACGATAATATACCGCCATCTTGTCTGCATGTTTATATACACCATCCATACCATACCATGCACCGCTATAGGTACGATAATATACCGCCATCTTGTCTGCATGTTTATATACACCATCCATACCATACCATGCACCGCTATAGGTACGATAATATACCGCCATGTTGTCTGCATGTTTATATACACCATCCATACTATGCACCGCTATAGGTATAATAATATACCGCCATCTTGTCTGCATGTTTATATACACCATCCATACCATGCACCGCTATAGGTACGATAATATACCGCCATCTTGTCTGCATGTTTATATACACCATCCATACCATACACCGCTATAGGTACGATAATATACCGCCATCTTGTCTGCATGTTTATATACACCATCCATACCATACCATGCACCGCTATAGGTACGATAATATACCGCCATCTTGTCTGCATGTTTATATACACCATCCATACCATACCATGCACCGCTATAGGTACGATAATATACCGCCATCTTGTCTGCATGTTTATAAACACCATCCATACCATACCATGCACCGCTATAGGTACGATAATATACCGCCATCTTGTCTGCATGTTTATATACACCATCCATACCATGCACCACTATAGGTACGATAATATACCGCCATCTTGTCTGCATGTTTATATACACCATCCATACCATACCATGCACCGCTATAGGTACGACAATATACCGCCATCTTGTCTGCATGTTTATATACACCATCCATACCATACCATGCACCGCTATAGGTACGATAATATCCCGCCATCTTGTCTGCATGTTTATATACACCATCCATACCATACTATGCACCGCTATAGGTACGATAATATACCACCATCTTGTCTGCATGTTTATATACACCATCCATACCATACTATGCACCGCTATAGGTATGATAATATACCGCCATCTTGTCTGCATGTTCATATACACCATCCATACCATACCATGCACCGCTATAGGTACGATAATATACCGCCATCTTGTCTGCATGTTTATATACACCATCCATACCATACCATGCACTGCTATAGGTACGATAATATACCGCCATCTTGTCTGCATGTTTATATACACCATCCATACTATGCACCGCTATAGGTACGGTAATATACCGCCATCTTGTCTGCATGTTTATATACACCATCCATACCATACCATGCACCGCTATATGTACGATAATATACCGCCATCTTGTCTGCATGTTTATATACACCATCTATACCATGCACCGCTATAGGTACGATAATATCCCGCCATGATGTCTGCATGTTTATATACACCATCCATACTATGCACCACTATAGGTACGATAATATACCGCCATCTTGTCTGCATGATTATATATACCATCCATACCATACTATGCACCGCTATAGGTACGATAATATCCCGCCATCTTGTCTGCATGTTTATATACACCATCCATACCATACCATGCACCGCTATAGGTACGATAATATCCCGCCATCTTGTCTGCATGTTTATATACACCATCCATACCATACTATGCACCGCTATAGGTACGATAATATACCGCCATCTTGTCTGCATGTTTATATACACCATCCATACCATACCATGCACTGCTATAGGTACGATAATATACCGCCATCTTGTCTGCATGTTTATATACACCATCCATACTATGCACCGCTATAGGTACGATAATATACCGCCATCTTGTCTGCATGTTTATATACACCATCTATACCATGCACCGCTATAGGTACGATAATATACCGCCATCTTGTCTGCATGTTTATATACACCATCCATACTATGCACCACTATAGGTACGATAATATACCGCCATCTTGTCTGCATGATTATATATACCATCCATACCATACCATGCACCGCTATAGGTATAATAATATACCGCCATCTTGTCTGCATGTTTATATACACCATCCATACCATACCATGCACTGCTATAGGTACGATAATATACCGCCATGTTGTCTGCATGTTTATATACACCATCCATACTATGCACCGCTATGGGTACGATAATATACCGCCATCTTGTCTGCATGTTTATATACACCATCCATACCATACCATGCACCGCTATAGGTACGATAATATACCGCCATCTTGTCTGCATGTTTATATACACCATCCATACCATACCATGCACCGCCATAGGTACGATAATATACCGCCATCTTGTCTGCATGTTTATATACACCATCCATACCATACCATGCACCGCTATAGGTACGATAATATACCGCCATCTTGTCTGCATGTTCATATACACCATGCATACCATGCACCGCTATAGGTACGATAATATACCGCCATCTTGTCTGCATGTTTATATACACCATCCATACTATGCACCGCTATAGGTACGATAATATACCGCCATGTTCTCTGCATGTTTATATACACCATCCATACCATGCACCGCTATATGTACGATAATATACCGCCATCTTGTCTGCATGTTTATATACACCATCCATACTATGCACCGCTATAGGTACGATAATATACCGCCATCTTGTCTGCATGTTTATATACACCATCCATACCATACCATGCACCGCTATAGGTACGATAATATACCGCCATCTTGTCTGCATGTTCATATACACCATCCATACCATACCATGCACCGCTATAGGTACGATAATATACCGCCATCTTGTCTGCATGTTTATATACACCATCCATACTATGCACCGCTATAGGTACGATAATATACCGCCATGTTCTCTGCATGTTTATATACACCATCCATACCATGCACCGCTATATGTACGATAATATACCGCCATCTTGTCTGCATGTTTATATACACCATCCATACTATGCACCGCTATAGGTACGATAATATACCGCCTTCTTGTCTGCATGTTTATATACACCATCCATACCATACCATGCGCCGCTATAGGTATGATAATATACCGCCATCTTGTCTGCATGTTTATATACACCATCCATACCATACCATGCACCGCTATAGGTACGATAATATACCGCCATCTTCTCTGCATGTTTATATACACCATCCATACTATGCACCGCTATAGGTACGATAATATACCGCCATCTTGTCTGCATGTTTATATACACCATCCATACTATGCACCGCTATAGGTACGATAATATACCGCCATCTTGTCTGCATGTTTATATACACCATCCATACCATGCACCGCTATAGGTACGATAATATACCGCCATCTTGTCTGCATGTTTATATACACCATCCATACCATGCACCGCTATAGGTATGATAATATACCGCCATCTTGTCTGCATGTTTATATACACCATCCATACCATGCACCGCTATAGGTACGATAATATACCGCCATCTTGTCTGCATGTTTATATACACCATCCATACCATACCATGCACCGCTATAGGTACGACAATATACCGCCATCTTGTCTGCATGTTTATATACACCATCCATACCATGCACCGCTATAGGTATGATAATATACCGCCATCTTGTCTGCATGTTTATATACACCATCCATACCATACTATGCACCGCTATAGGTACGATAATATACCGCCATCTTGTCTGCATGTTTATATACACCATCCATACCATACCATGCACCGCTATAGGTACGATAATATACCGCCATCTTCTCTGCATGTTTATATACACCATCCATACCATACCATGCACCGCTATAGGTACGATAATATACCGTCATGTCCTCTGCATGTACATCTACACCATCCATACCATACCATGCACCGCTATAGGTGCGATAATATACCGCCATCTTGTCTGCATGTTTATATACACCATCCATACCATGCACCGCTATAGGTATGATAATATACCGCCATCTTGTCTGCATGTTTATATACACCATCCATACCATACCATGCACCGCTATATGTACGATAATATACCGCCATCTTGTCTGCATGTTCATATACACCATCTATACCATGCACCGCTATAGGTACGATAATATCCCGCCATCTTGTCTGCATGTTTATATACACCATCCATACTATGCACCACTATAGGTACGATAATATACCGCCATCTTGTCTGCATGATTATATATACCATCCATACCATACCATGCACCGCTATAGCTATAATAATATACCGCCATCTTGTCTGCATGTTTATATACACCATCCATACCATACCATGCACCGCTATAGGTATAATAATATACTGCCATGTTGTCTGCATGTTTATATACACCATCCATACTATGCACCGCTATAGGTACGATAATATACCGCCATCTTGTCTGCATGTTTATATACACCATCCATACCATACCATGCACCGCCATAGGTACGATAATATACCGCCATCTTGTCTGCATGTTTATATACACCATCCATACCATACCATGCACCGCCATAGGTACGATAATATACCGCCATCTTGTCTGCATGTTTATATACACCATCCATACCATACCATGCACCGCTATAGGTATGATAATATACCGCCATCTTGTCTGCATGTTTATATACACCATCCATACCATACCATGCACCGCTATAGGTACGATAATATACCGCCATCTTGTCTGCATGTTCATATACACCATCCATACCATACCATGCACCGCTATAGGTACGATAATATACCGCCATCTTGTCTGCATGTTTATATACACCATCCATACTATGCACCGCTATAGGTACGATAATATACCGCCATCTTGTCTGCATGTTTATATACACCATCCATACCATACCATGCACCGCTATAGGTACGATAATATACCGCCATCTTGTCTGCATGTTTATATACACCATTCATACCATACCATGCACCGCCATAGGTACGATAATATACCGCCATCTTGTCTGCATGTTTATATACACAATCCATACCATACCATGCGCCGCTATAGGTATGATAATATACCGCCATCTTGTCTGCATGTTTATATACACCATCCATACCATATCATGCACCGCTATAGGTACGATAATATACCGCCATCTTCTCTGCATGTTTATATACACCATCCATACTATGCACCGCTATAGGTACGATAATATACCGCCATCTTGTCTGCATGTTTATATACACCATCCATACTATGCACCGCTATAGGTACTATAATATACCGCCATCTTGTCTGCATGTTTATATACACCATCCATACCATGCACCGCTATAGGTATGATAATATACCGCCATCTTGTCTGCATGTTTATATACACCATCCATACCATACCATGCACCGCTATAGGTACGATAATATACCGCCATCTTGTCTGCATGTTTATATACACCATCCATACCATGCACCGCTATAGGTATGATAATATACCGCCATCTTGTCTTCATGTTTATATACACCATCCATACCATGCACCGCTATAGGTACGATAATATACCGCCATCTTGTCTGCATGTTTATATACACCATCCATACCATACCATGCACCGCTATAGGTACGATAATATACCGCCATCTTGTCTGCATGTTTATATACACCATCCATACCATGCACCGCTATAGGTATGATAATATACCGCCATCTTGTCTGCATGTTTATATACACCATCCATACCATACTATGCACCGCTATAGGTACGATAATATACCGTCATCTTGTCTGCATGTTTATATACACCATCCATACCATGCACCGCTATAGGTGCGATAATATACCGCCATCTTGTCTGCATGTTTATATACACCATCCATACTATGCACCGCTATAGGTACGATAATATACCGTCATGTCCTCTGCATGTACATCTACACCATCCATACCATACCATGCACCGCTATAGGTGCGATAATATACCGCCATCTTGTCTGCATGTTTATATACACCATCCATACCATACCATGCACCGCTATAGGTACGATAATATACCGCCATCTTGTCTGCATGTTTATATACACCATCCATACCATGCACCGCTATAGGTATGATAATATACCGCCATCTTGTCTGCATGTTTATATACACCATCCATACCATACCATGCACCGCTATAGGTACGATAATATACCGCCATCTTGTCTGCATGTTTATATACACCATCCATACCATGCACCGCTATAGGTATGATAATATACCGCCATCTTGTCTGCATGTTTATATACACCATCCATACCATGCACCGCTATAGGTACGATAATATACCGCCATCTTGTCTGCATGTTTATATACACCATCCATACCATACCATGCACCGCTATAGGTACGATAATATACCGCCATCTTGTCTGCATGTTTATATACACCATCCATACCATGCACCGCTATAGGTATGATAATATACCGCCATCTTGTCTGCATGTTTATATACACCATCCATACCATACTATGCACCGCTATAGGTACGATAATATACCGCCATCTTGTCTGCATGTTTATATACACCATCCATACCATGCACCGCTATAGGTGCGATAATATACCGCCATCTTGTCTGCATGTTTATATACACCATCCATACTATGCACCGCTATAGGTACGATAATATACCGTCATGTCCTCTGCATGTACATCTACACCATCCATACCATACCATGCACCGCTATAGGTGCGATAATATACCGCCATCTTGTCTGCATGTTTATATACACCATCCATACCATGCACCGCTATAGGTATGATAATATACCGCCATCTTGTCTGCATGTTTATATACACCATCCATACCATACCATGCACCGCTATATGTACGATAATATACCGCCATCTTGTCTGCATGTTCATATACACCATCTATACCATGCACCGCTATAGGTGCGATAATATCCCGCCATCTTGTCTGCATGTTTATATACACCATCCATACCATGCACCGCTATAGGTACGATAATATACCGCCATCTTGTCTGCATGATTATATATACCATCCATACCATACCATGCACCGCTATAGCTATAATAATATACCGCCATCTTGTCTGCATGTTTATATACACCATCCATACCATACCATGCACCGCTATAGGTATAATAATATACCGCCATGTTGTCTGCATGTTTATATACACCATCCATACTATGCACCGCTATAGGTACGATAATATACCGCCATCTTGTCTGCATGTTTATATACACCATCCATACCATACCATGCACCGCTATAGGTACGATAATATACCGCCATCTTGTCTGCATGTTTATATACACCATCCATACCATACCATGCACCGCCATAGGTACGATAATATACCGCCATCTTGTCTGCATGTTTATATACACCATCCATACCATACCATGCACCGCTATAGGTATGATAATATACCGCCATCTTGTCTGCATGTTTATATACACCATCCATACCATACCATGCACCGCTATAGGTACGATAATATACCGCCATCTTGTCTGCATGTTCATATACACCATCCATACCATACCATGCACCGCTATAGGTACGATAATATACCGCCATCTTGTCTGCATGTTTATATACACCATCCATACTATGCACCGCTATAGGTACGATAATATACCGCCATGTTCTCTGCATGTTTATATACACCATCCATACCATGCACCGCTATATGTACGATAATATACCGCCATCTTGTCTGCATGTTTATATACACCATCCATACTATGCACCGCTATAGGTACGATAATATACCGCCATCTTGTCTGCATGTTTATATACACCATCCATACCATACCATGCGCCGCTATAGGTATGATAATATACCGCCATCTTGTCTGCATGTTTATATACACCATCCATACCATATCATGCACCGCTATAGGTATGATAATATACCGCCATCTTGTCTGCATGTTTATATACACCATCCATACCATACCATGCACCGCTATAGGTACGATAATATACCGCCATCTTCTCTGCATGTTTATATACACCATCCATACTATGCACCACTATAGGTACGATAATATACCGCCATGTTGTCTGCATGTTCATATACACCATCCATACCATGCACCGCTATAGGTATGATAATATACCGCCATGTTGTCTGCATGTTTATATACACCATCCATACTATGCACCGCTATAGGTACGATAATATACCGCCATCTTGTCTGCATGTTTATATACACCATCCATACTATGCACCGCTATAGGTACGATAATATACCGCCATCTTGTCTGCATGTTTATATACACCATCCATACCATGCACCGCTATAGGTATGATAATATACCGCCATCTTGTCTGCATGTTTATATACACCATCCATACCATACCATGCACCGCTATAGGTACGATAATATACCGCCATCTTGTCTGCATGTTTATATACACCATCCATACCATGCACCGCTATAGGTACGATAATATACCGCCATCTTGTCTGCATGTTTATATACACCATCCATACCATACCATGCACCGCTATAGGTACGATAATATACCGCCATCTTGTCTGCATGTTTATATACACTATCCATACCATGCACCGCTATAGGTATGATAATATACCACCATCTTGTCTGCATGTTTATATACACCATCCATACCATACTATGCACCGCTATAGGTACGATAATATACCGCCATCTTGTCTGCATGTTTATATACACCATCCATACCATACCATGCACCGCTATAGGTACGATAATATACCGCCATCTTCTCTGCATGTTTATATACACCATCCATACTATGCACCGCTATAGGTACGATAATATACCGTCATGTCCTCTGCATGTACACCTACACCATCCATACCATACCATGCACCGCTATAGGTGCGATAATATACCGCCATCTTGTCTGCATGTTTATATACACCATCCATACCATGCACCGCTATAGGTATGATAATATACCGCCATCTTGTCTGCATGTTTATATACACCATCCATACCATACCATGCACCGCTATAGGTACGATAATATACCGCCATCTTGTCTGCATGTTTATATACACCATTCATACCATACCATGCACCGCCATAGGTACGATAATATACCGCCATCTTGTCTGCATGTTTATATACACCATCCATACCATACCATGCGCCGCTATAGGTATGATAATATACCGCCATCTTGTCTGCATGTTTATATACACCATCCATACCATATCATGCACCGCTATAGGTACGATAATATACCGCCATCTTCTCTGCATGTTTATATACACCATCCATACTATGCACCGCTATAGGTACGATAATATACCGCCATCTTGTCTGCATGTTTATATACACCATCCATACTATGCACCGCTATAGGTACGATAATATACCGCCATCTTGTCTGCATGTTTATATACACCATCCATACCATGCACCGCTATAGGTATGATAATATACCGCCATCTTGTCTGCATGTTTATATACACCATCCATACCATACCATGCACCGCTATAGGTACGATAATATACCGCCATCTTGTCTGCATGTTTATATACACCATCCATACCATGCACCGCTATAGGTATGATAATATACCGCCATCTTGTCTTCATGTTTATATACACCATCCATACCATGCACCGCTATAGGTACGATAATATACCGCCATCTTGTCTGCATGTTTATATACACCATCCATACCATACCATGCACCGCTATAGGTACGATAATATACCGCCATCTTGTCTGCATGTTTATATACACCATCCATACCATGCACCGCTATAGGTATGATAATATACCGCCATCTTGTCTGCATGTTTATATACACCATCCATACCATACTATGCACCGCTATAGGTACGATAATATACCGTCATCTTGTCTGCATGTTTATATACACCATCCATACCATGCACCGCTATAGGTGCGATAATATACCGCCATCTTGTCTGCATGTTTATATACACCATCCATACTATGCACCGCTATAGGTACGATAATATACCGTCATGTCCTCTGCATGTACATCTACACCATCCATACCATACCATGCACCGCTATAGGTGCGATAATATACCGCCATCTTGTCTGCATGTTTATATACACCATCCATACCATACCATGCACCGCTATAGGTACGATAATATACCGCCATCTTGTCTGCATGTTTATATACACCATCCATACCATGCACCGCTATAGGTATGATAATATACCGCCATCTTGTCTGCATGTTTATATACACCATCCATACCATACCATGCACCGCTATAGGTACGATAATATACCGCCATCTTGTCTGCATGTTTATATACACCATCCATACCATGCACCGCTATAGGTATGATAATATACCGCCATCTTGTCTGCATGTTTATATACACCATCCATACCATGCACCGCTATAGGTACGATAATATACCGCCATCTTGTCTGCATGTTTATATACACCATCCATACCATACCATGCACCGCTAAAGGTACGATAATATACCGCCATCTTGTCTGCATGTTTATATACACCATCCATACCATGCACCGCTATAGGTATGATAATATACCGCCATCTTGTCTGCATGTTTATATACACCATCCATACCATACTATGCACCGCTATAGGTACGATAATATACCGCCATCTTGTCTGCATGTTTATATACACCATCCATACCATGCACCGCTATAGGTGCGATAATATACCGCCATCTTGTCTGCATGTTTATATACACCATCCATACCATGCACCGCTATAGGTGCGATAATATACCGCCATCTTGTCTGCATGTTTATATACACCATCCATACCATGCACCGCTATAGGTATGATAATATACCGCCATCTTGTCTGCATGTTTATATACACCATCCATACCATACCATGCACCGCTATATGTACGATAATATACCGCCATCTTGTCTGCATGTTCATATACACCATCTATACCATGCACCGCTATAGGTACGATAATATCCCGCCATCTTGTCTGCATGTTTATATACACCATCCATACTATGCACCACTATAGGTACGATAATATACCGCCATCTTGTCTGCATGATTATATATACCATCCATACCATACCATGCACCGCTATAGCTATAATAATATACCGCCATCTTGTCTGCATGTTTATATACACCATCCATACCATACCATGCACCGCTATAGGTATAATAATATACCGCCATGTTGTCTGCATGTTTATATACACCATCCATACTATGCACCGCTATAGGTACGATAATATACCGCCATCTTGTCTGCATGTTTCTATACACCATCCATACCATACCATGCACCGCTATAGGTACGATAATATACCGCCATCTTGTCTGCATGTTTATATACACCATCCATACCATACCATGCACCGCCATAGGTACGATAATATACCGCCATCTTGTCTGCATGTTTATATACACCATCCATACCATACCATGCACCGCTATAGGTATGATAATATACCGCCATCTTGTCTGCATGTTTATATACACCATCCATACCATACCATGCACCGCCATAGGTACGATAATATACCGCCATCTTGTCTGCATGTTTATATACACCATCCATACCATACCATGCACCGCTATAGGTACGATAATATACCGCCATCTTGTCTGCATGTTCATATACACCATCCATACCATACCATGCACCGCTATAGGTACGATAATATACCGCCATCTTGTCTGCATGTTTATATACACCATCCATACTATGCACCGCTATAGGTACGATAATATACCGCCATCTTGTCTGCATGTTTATATACACCATCCATACCATACCATGCGCCGCTATAGGTATGATAATATACCGCCATCTTGTCTGCATGTTTATATACACCATCCATACCATATCATGCACCGCTATAGGTATGATAATATACCGCCATCTTGTCTGCATGTTTATATACACCATCCATACCATACCATGCACCGCTATAGGTACGATAATATACCGCCATCTTCTCTGCATGTTTATATACACCATCCATACTATGCACCACTATAGGTACGATAATATACCGCCATGTTGTCTGCATGTTCATATACACCATCCATACCATGCACCGCTATAGGTATGATAATATACCGCCATGTTGTCTGCATGTTTATATACACCATCCATACTATGCACCGCTATAGGTACGATAATATACCGCCATCTTGTCTGCATGTTTATATACACCATCCATACTATGCACCGCTATAGGTACGATAATATACCGCCATCTTGTCTGCATGTTTATATACACCATCCATACCATGCACCGCTATAGGTATGATAATATACCGCCATCTTGTCTGCATGTTTATATACACCATCCATACCATACCATGCACCGCTATAGGTACGATAATATACCGCCATCTTGTCTGCATGTTTATATACACCATCCATACCATGCACCGCTATAGGTACGATAATATACCGCCATCTTGTCTGCATGTTTATATACACCATCCATACCATACCATGCACCGCTATAGGTACGATAATATACCGCCATCTTGTCTGCATGTTTATATACACTATCCATACCATGCACCGCTATAGGTATGATAATATACCACCATCTTGTCTGCATGTTTATATACACCATCCATACCATACTATGCACCGCTATAGGTACGATAATATACCGCCATCTTGTCTGCATGTTTATATACACCATCCATACCATACCATGCACCGCTATAGGTACGATAATATACCGCCATCTTCTCTGCATGTTTATATACACCATCCATACTATGCACCGCTATAGGTACGATAATATACCGTCATGTCCTCTGCATGTACACCTACACCATCCATACCATACCATGCACCGCTATAGGTGCGATAATATACCGCCATCTTGTCTGCATGTTTATATACACCATCCATACCATGCACCGCTATAGGTATGATAATATACCGCCATCTTGTCTGCATGTTTATATACACCATCCATACCATACCATGCACCGCTATAGGTACGATAATATACCGCCATCTTGTCTGCATGTTCATATACACCATCCATACCATACCATGCACCGCTATAGGTACGATAATATACCGCCATCTTGTCTGCATGTTTATATACACCATCCATACTATGCACCGCTATAGGTACGATAATATACCGCCATGTTCTCTGCATGTTTATATACACCATCCATACCATGCACCGCTATATGTACGATAATATGCCGCCATCTTGTCTGCATGTTTATATACACCATCCATACTATGCACCGCTATAGGTACGATAATATACCGCCATCTTGTCTGCATGTTTATATACACCATCCATACCATACCATGCGCCGCTATAGGTATGATAATATACCGCCATCTTGTCTGCATGTTTATATACACCATCCATACCATATCATGCACCGCTATAGGTATGATAATATACCGCCATCTTGTCTGCATGTTTATATACACCATCCATACCATACCATGCACCGCTATAGGTACGATAATATACCGCCATCTTCTCTGCATGTTTATATACACCATCCATACTATGCACCACTATAGGTACGATAATATACCGCCATGTTGTCTGCATGTTCATATACACCATCCATACCATGCACCGCTATAGGTATGATAATATACCGCCATGTTGTCTGCATGTTTATATACACCATCCATACTATGCACCGCTATAGGTACGATAATATACCGCCATCTTGTCTGCATGTTTATATACACCATCCATACTATGCACCGCTATAGGTACGATAATATACCGCCATCTTGTCTGCATGTTTATATACACCATCCATACCATGCACCGCTATAGGTATGATAATATACCGCCATCTTGTCTGCATGTTTATATACACCATCCATACCATACCATGCACCGCTATAGGTACGATAATATACCGCCATCTTGTCTGCATGTTTATATACACCATCCATACCATGCACCGCTATAGGTACGATAATATACCGCCATCTTGTCTGCATGTTTATATACACCATCCATACCATACCATGCACCGCTATAGGTACGATAATATACCGCCATCTTGTCTGCATGTTTATATACACTATCCATACCATGCACCGCTATAGGTATGATAATATACCACCATCTTGTCTGCATGTTTATATACACCATCCATACCATACTATGCACCGCTATAGGTACGATAATATACCGCCATCTTGTCTGCATGTTTATATACACCATCCATACCATACCATGCACCGCTATAGGTACGATAATATACCGCCATCTTCTCTGCATGTTTATATACACCATCCATACTATGCACCGCTATAGGTACGATAATATACCGTCATGTCCTCTGCATGTACACCTACACCATCCATACCATACCATGCACCGCTATAGGTGCGATAATATACCGCCATCTTGTCTGCATGTTTATATACACCATCCATACCATGCACCGCTATAGGTATGATAATATACCGCCATCTTGTCTGCATGTTTATATACACCATCCATACCATACCATGCACCGCTATAGGTACGATAATATACCGCCATCTTGTCTGCATGTTTATATACACCATCCATACCATGCACGGCTATAGGTATGATAATATACCGCCATCTTGTCTGCATGTTTATATACACCATCCATACCATGCACCGCTATAGGTACGATAATATACCGCCATCTTGTCTGCATGTTTATATACACCATCCATACCATACCATGCACCGCTATAGGTACGATAATATACCGCCATCTTGTCTGCATGTTTATATACACCATCCATACCATGCACCGCTATAGGTATGATAATATACCGCCATCTTGTCTGCATGTTTATATACACCATCCATACCATACTATGCACCGCTATAGGTATAATAATATACCGCCATATTGTCTGCATGTTCATATACACCATCCATACCATGCACCGCTATAGGTATAATAATATACCGCCATGTTGTCTGCATGTTTATATACACCATCCATACCATGCACCGCTATAGGTACGATAATATACCGCCATCTTGTCTGCATGTTTATATACACCATCCATACCATGTACCGCTATAGGTATGATAATATACCGCCATCTTGTCTGCATGTTTATATACACCATCCATATCATGCACCGCTATAGGTACGATAATATACCGCCATCTTGTCTGCATGTTTATATACACCATCCATATCATGCACCGCTATAGGTACGATAATATACCGCCATGTTGTCTGCATGTTTATATACACCATCCATACTATGCACCACTATAGGTACGATAATATACCGCCATCTTGTCTGCATGTTTATATACACCATCCATATCATGCACCGCTATAGGTATGATAATATACCGCCATGTTGTCTGCATGTTTATATATACCATCCATACCATACCATGCACCCGCTATAGGTACGATAATATATCGCCATCTTGTCTGCATGTTTATATACACCATCCATACCATGCACCGCTATAGGTATGATAATATACCGCCATCTTCTCTGCATGTTTATATACACCATCCATATCATGCACCGCTATAGGTACGATAATATACCGCCATCTTGTCTGCATGTTTATATACACCATCCATATCATGCACCGCTATAGGTACGATAATATACCGCCATCTTGTCTGCATGTTTATATACACCATCCATATCATGCACCGCTATAGGTACGATAATATACCGCCATGTTGTCTGCATGTTTATATACACCATCCATACTATGCACCGCTATAGGTACGATAATATACCGCCATCTTGTCTGCATGTTTATATACACCATCCATACTATGCACCGCTATAGGTATGATAATATACCGCCATGTTGTCTGCATGTTTATATATACCATCCATACCATACCATGCACCGCTATAGGTACGATAATATACCGCCATCTTGTCTGCATGTTTATATACACCATCCATATCATGCACCGCTATAGGTACGATAATATACCGCCATGTTGTCTGCATGTTTATATACACCATCCATACCATACACCGCTATAGGTACGATAATATACTGCCATCTTGTCTGCATGTTTATATACACCATCCATATCATGCACCACTATAGGTACGATAATATACCGCCATCTTGTCTGCATGTTTATATACACCATCCATACCATGCACCCGCTATAGGTATGATAATATACCGCCATCTTGTCTGCATGTTTATATACACCATCCATATCATGCACCGCTATAGGTACGATAATATACCGCCATGTTGTCTGCATGTTTATATACACCATCCATACCATGCACTGCTATAGGTATGATAATATACCGCCATCTTGTCTGCATGTTTATATACACCATCCATACCATGCACCGCTATAGGTACGATAATATACCGCCATCTTGTCTGCATGTTTATATACACCATCCATATCATGCACCACTATAGGTATGATAATATACCGCCATCTTGTCTGCATGTTTATATACACCATCCATACCATGCACCGCTATCATTACATTAATGTATTTGCTGAAATATAAAGTAGGTTGTATTGAGCTGTGATGCGACTCCCATTTTAAGTCCCTTTTTATAAGTAAAGGTATCAATCCCTCTATAATAATAAACTTTGGGCCCAATCCATGTTTTCATTTGCACATTTTTGTGTGGTTTTCTGTGTTTTTGGCTGTTTCTCATTTCTGCCTTATACGGTTTTAATTTGCCCCTTTTGTAAAGTCTATTTTATGTCTTCGCCTGGGTTTATTTAAAATGGTGCAAAGTCTTTACAGAAATGTTAAAAAAAGGAGCATGGAGCGCACCTCCAAAAACTCATCCATTTGATGTAATGATCAGACTGTATGAAGCCCACTGCCACGTCACGGCAAACCTCATAGAGGGTCCTAACATTTCCTGCCTGAACGGGAGCGGAGCCGTGCGCCACCCACCGCCGCAGCGACACTGCACCAGCAGGGCGGGCGGCCCGGTGCCTCACAGCACCCATGCTGCCAGACCGAGTCCCCATGACTCCAGGCCGCGCCGCCCCACAAGCACAAAACCACAGCAACAATGGCCGACACACTGCACCAACACCACATGAAAGGAGCAAAAACCACTCACCTTCCTCAAGCTCTCAAGTGAGAGCAAAAATAGCCTAGACCCTTCTGCAGAAATGTACTAGGCCCCCACCCCAAATTATTCTATAGACGGCTGTCATTTTTACTCCGTTTTTTTGCGACATTGCAGTGGAACATATGAGACTTGTGCTAAATCGACCCAAATTCATGAAAC